>NW_024429186.1:83803964-84403964 GCF_017639785.1 Mesocricetus auratus
TAGAATGTTATGATTTGAATATGAAATGTCTTCTACTGGCTTGTGTGTTGAAAGCTTTTCAGCTGATGGCACTATTTTGTGAGGTGACAGAAATGTTGTGATTTGGAGCCTTGCTAGAAATAGGTAATTAGGGGATGTTCTTGGGACTATACCTTGTGCCCATCCCCTTGATATCCTCACCACCCATAAAGCGAGAGACATTCCTCTATCACATTTCACCATGATTAATTCCCCAACTCTACGACCAAAAACATGAGACATGGACTAAAATTGTGAAACTATGAGCCAAAAAAAAGTTTCCTCTTTTATAAGTGTTTTTCTCAGGTATTCCCACAGTGCCAAAAGTCTAACACATGTGGTAAGAATACATAGCAAGTCAGATGGGGAAAATTCTGGTCTGGGGCAAAGACAGTAAGAACTAGGGCTAGTGTACAGGGAGGGGGATGAGTGAGATACACACCAAGGACTCAGTGGTCAAAAACAAGAACTGCAGCCTGAGGCTGGTGAGAAGTGCTCCTTCTGGAAGACTAGAGCCTGGGAAATTGGTTAAATGAACACTACCCAAGCCTTTCCTGGAAGTTGTTCCTGAGGGTCATGGCCACATGCCATTTTATAATGACCTTACAATCAAATGCTGAGTTTGCTAAAGATGATGAACACCCTCGGATTCTGGCTCCTCCACTCCAGATCCCAGGGACGAGGTAGCTGCTAAGTTAAAGAGCCCCTGATGCTTCCAGATAAGTGTGGTGTCCGTGCCAGGTGCTGACACTTCCCTCTTGGGCTGACCATATTAGGACTAGTTCTTTGTCCCAATCTCTACTCATTAGCAGGAATGTTCAGTCTTGATATTGGGACATTATAAACACTGAAGGTTGTGCATAACAATGTTCATTGCCTATTTGTACAAACTAAGATGGAAACAAGAAGACATGAAAATGAAAGCGTAAAAACCCAGGACCAGAGGAGGCAGAACTCAGGATCTTTCCAAGAAGGAAGGTCATCTTAGCTCAGTTTCAGAGGTAGAATTTATCTATAACGCAGAAATGTAATGTAGAATCCAGTGACTCTGCTTCCCTTAACCTTAGCCTGTGCAGCCATTCAGCTTCTTCTAGACTATTATTTCCATGTCACTACAGGCTAGAGAAAATTAAAGACAGTGTCTCACCATCTTAGTGTCCTTCATTTGAATTCATCCCAAGTAAAACACCCAAAAAATCAGATTCTACATGCAAGTTATATTTTCCTAATGTGCCTAGAAATAATTAGTAAAATTAAGAATGCTTCTCTGATACCATTAATGTTCATTTTCTACAGTGTCAGTGGTAAGCACTTCTCATTTAGGAAAATACCAAATTAAAAGATCTTGACATACTCTAACAATTCTAACAGCTTTTTTTTTCAGCCATTCATTTGGACTATTGACTCTTAAGTAGCTATCAGCAAAATTTCTAAGTAATGATGATGACTGACCCTCATACAACATTGCAACAGGCATATGTTTACCATCCCTTTAAAGATCAACCTGAACATTTAACTTTGCTATATTTTTCCCTTTGTCTTAGTTACTTTCCTATTGCTGTGAAAAAAAACCCACCATTACCAAGGAAATGTATAATAGAAAGCATTTAATTTGGGGGCTCATGCTTCCAGAGGGTTAGGGTCCATGACCACCATGGCAGAGAGCATGTAGGCAGTAGTGCAGGGCACTGGAGCAGTGGCTGAGCACTTACATCTGTTCCCCAAGCAAGAGGCAGAAGGCTAACTGGGAATTGTAAGGGCTTTGAAACCTGAAATCCCACCCTGAGTAACACACCTCCTCCAATAAGATATACCTCCTTATCCTTCCCAAACAGTTAGGAACCAAGCATTCAAATATATGACAGCATCTGCACATTCATTTGGGGCTGACGAGGCTTTGGGACCAGGCTGGCAGGAAGAATGCCCTAACAAAGTGGCGTCCACCGGGGGACTCTGAGATTAAGGGTCTGCTGGAAATTAGCTAGGGCTTCTTATTGGCTAGCTCTGTCTTAATTATTAACCCATTTCTATCATCTATGTATTACCACAAGGCTGTGGCTTACCCAGTAATGCTCAGCATGGCACTACTCCTCTGGTGTCCTACATGTCGATGACTTGGCCTATGTTTCCCAGAATCCTCCTTGTCTCCTAGTCCCGCCTATCATCCTGCCTCATTGGCCACAGTACTTTATTCATCAACCAGTAAGAGAAACATACGTACAGCCACTTCCATTGAAACCACAACATCCTACTCTATATTATAGAGCGAAATGCATTTAGTCCAACTTCAAAGGTCCCCCCATATTCACAGTCTCAACACAATTTAAATGACCAGAGTCTCTTTTGAGACTCGGGGCAATCTCTGAATTGTAACCTCCTGTAAAATCAAAATAAAAAGGCAAATTACACACTTCCAACATACAATGGTACAGAACATACATTACTATTCCGAAAAGGAGTAAAGGAGGCATAATGAGGAAATACTGGATTTGAGCCATGCAGAAACCTAGCAGGGCAAACTCCAAATTCTGTAGCTCCACCTCTGATATCAAAGGCCTTGGACGGCTCTTCCCTTCCAGCTCAGCTAACTTCAGCATACTTCTCCCTCTTGGGCTGCTTCCACGCCCTGTTTACAGCTCTTCTTGGCAGATATCCCATTACTCTGGCGTCTCCAGCATCCCGGGGTCTCTAATAGAATGCATCAGAGTTTCAGGAAACGGCCTCTTTAGGCCTCTATAGAGAGGTGCCCTGGGCGCATGCCCGGCCTCGGCAGCTTCCTTTATCCTCAGAGGAAAACCCACCACCCTTTTACTCCCATATTCTTCAAGACTACAGCCAGGACTGTGTGGCCCAGGCTGCCAAATTCCTCTGCCGTTTGGGATGGAGGTGAACCCCCTCCTTGAACTGCGTTGGCACAGGCTTTGATTTGCTGATTCTCTTTAGAGTTGGGTAATCCCTTAGGCCTTTTCACTTGCAGGATTAGCTGCGGGCGCAGGGGGGCGGGTCTCTCCCCTAGGGGGACCACTCCATTTACTCCATTTCTCCTGATCTCTTTCAGCATAAATCATGGCTCAAACATTAAATTTCCTGGTGCTCTTTTTCTCCTCAAACTATACCCCCTACCCCCAACCCGTCACCCCCGATGAGGTTTCTCTGTGTACCCTGGCTGTCCGGGAACTCACTTTGTAGACCAGTCTGACCTCTGCTTCCTGTGAGTTAGGATTAAGGGCATGGGCCACAAACCCCAGCTTTCAAACTCCACTTTGTATTTCCTCCTGCCCCACTGGCTCTCTTCCTTTATAGACCTATGTAAGAGTGATCGGTAGTAACCATGCAACAGAGTTATGTTAGGCTGTCTTGAAACCTCTTCTGCCGAAGAAATCAGTTCAAAACGCTTCAATCTAAGAAATTGTACCCAGGGATCCTACCTGTTGTTATTTTGCTTGAGATTAAAAATTAGAAAAAAGGAAAAAGAAAGTGTTGCAGGAGACGGGAACCAGGGAGATAAAGCATGAGCCATGGAGAGCACGTTAATCATAGTTATAGCGAGACCGAAAGGGGGGAGAAAGACATGAGAGAGTAAGGTAAGGGGAGTAAGAGATGAGATGAGAGAGGATGAGAGTAAGGGAAGATGAGAGAGGGGATGAGAGAGAGAAACAGCGGAAGCAGGCAGGGGTCTGTCCTTTAAAGGGGTCCTTTGCACCTGCGTGCAGATTGGTTCTCATGGAACTCTGGGCTAGCCAACGTAATGCCTGAGTGCATTCTGCCAGGTGACAGGTCAGGCCAACGTAATGCCTGAACCTTTCACTGCCAATTTAAGTAAGGGAAGGTCTAAGCTTAACTTTATGGAGCTCCTGATAATTGTTGTTAGCTGATGAGTCTGGAGGGGAGAGAGAAAGAGGAGAGCAATGGTCAGGGTTTGGAGATGAGAGAGTCTACACCCACTTCTCTGTTTGTTTTTTTAACAAGGTAACATCACATCAGTTTGGAATACCCAAAGCTACCTTGAAATACAAAAGTGTATCAGAGGTTGCCTCAAAACCAGGAGGGGCTCAGCATCACCCACTTTGCATAGCAAGAAATGGGGTTTGACTGTGTTTGACTGGCTGATCTGTGGGCTGGAAGAATGACCCAGGGCTTCGAAAAAGAAGGTATAATTTAAGAAAAGCAGCGCTTGAGAGAAAGATGCCATGCAACAGGGTTCAAGCAGAGGGTTTTTTGTTGTTGTTGTTGTTTTGTTTTTAATTAGGGAAAGGGATCATAAAAAGGGGGAAGGGAAGGGGGGTGACCAGCCTCCAGAGACAGGAGCAGCAGGAGAGAGGAGAGAGGAAAGAGGGGAGAGGAGGGAAGAGGGGAACAGAGAGAGGGAGAGAGAGAGAAGGATGGGAGGTGGGCAGGGCCCTTTTAAAAGGGAACATAGTGAATGTGCTCTTGGTGGCTGCAGCTCAGGCCGTATCCTGTCAGAACCCCAAGGACAGGTCTTAATACTAACAGAAGGGACCTATTTGAATCTATTAATATTTGTGCTGCACTAATCCATGGGAGACAGTTTGTCAGATCTCTTACATGCCACTAAATAAAGGTGCTAACTAAATACTTTTTCAAAGTGTCCTTCAGTATATATTATTTCAAGATAAACTTGGTTTTATATTTGGTGATCATTTCATAACACAGTTCTAAACCCCAATTAATTCATAACTGGTCTGGTCTAAACATACAGCCCTATAAGAACATGCTGAATTCTGCCTTTGGCAATGTGGTTTTCTATTGTCAACACGATTTCTGTGTTGGCCAGCTTCCATCTCTTCCACAAAACACCTGAGGAAATCTTGAAGGCAGAGGTTTCTTTTGGCTCAGAGCTTCAGTTCACAGTCCCTGGCCCTGTTTGCTTTGAGCTTGTGGCGGCATGGTGCATCTCAAAGAGGAGAAAAGGGAACGAGACAGTTCCAGTACCTCCCGTCCTCTCAATTATAACTGCCTCCGACCAAACCCCAACTCTTAAAGTTGTACCGCCCACAGGCTGCCAGTCAACGCTGGCATATAGACCTTTGAGGGACATTTAAGATCAAAACCCTAGCAAGTGCATTGCCATCCTTTCCACTAAAGACTGCTGTGGGGTTGGGCCCACAGTACTTCTGCAGACTTAATTCTTGAACTTAACTAACCATGTCAGCATGCTTACAATGTTAGAGTTCTTACATTTTTAGCTTATTTTGTTTTTATACAAGAAAACTCAAAGAACAAATTTTGCTCTCAAAAAATGCTACCATAAACAAAGCCTACTTTGTAATCAGAATCCTAATTTTTCTTCTGCAAAAAAACAGCCTATAACAGTGGTCAATTGCAGAGAAATGGATTCCAGGAGGCGACTGACTTGATGCAGTCTGTAAGGGCCCTTGCCAGTTTATTTATACTAATTTTCTCTTATTCCTTGTATTCTATTTTTTTTAAAATATCCAAATCTTAGAATTTTTAAATGCTATTAAATCTGCAAAAGGAATTTTAGTTTTCTGCAGAAAGAATTGCAACTATGTAAATGAAAACTGAACAAGAGGATGGTTTCGTGGAAATTGGATGACGTCACTAGACGTCATTTCTCTTCCTTGGAAGGTTGCAAGCTTCCCCTCCCCCGCCCCAGCAGTTAATGATAAAAAAAAAATCCGCTATCAAAGACTAAGGCTGCCTTTTACTTCCCAGCAATACTTGATTCAATTCGGTCTTGTCCCTACATTGTCTGAGAGGGCTGAATTCAGCCTTCCCCTTCAGACGCAAACTCTTTTCTCCAGGGAGAGTCAAACAGCCTTCAAAGGATCGAATAGTTCGGCCCCAGACAGCAGCGGGGAGGAAAGCGGGTCCAGGCACCACGGGAACTCAGACCTCACGCAGCTCCTCGGAGGGTACAGAGGAGAGCTCGGGGATCGCGACCGGCAAGCGGAGACAAAGGTAATTCGGCGCGTGCGGGCGCAGGGCGACGCCGGCGGGAGGCTGCCGGCCCCAGCACGGTGGCGTGACTCCGGCGAGCCTGGCAGGACGGCCCCGGACTGGGCAGGACAAGGGGAAGGCCCGGGGCGGGGCGGCCAAGACGCTCCGGCGGGAGGGGCGCGCCGGGCCCCGCCCCCTGCGGCAGGCCCCGCCCCTCGGGTCCCGGCGCTGGAGCGGGGTGGGGGCGGGGTCCCGGGTCACGCGCTGGGGCGACCCGCGGCCGGAGGCCTGGGGGCGGGCGCCGCGGAGGCAGAGCGCGTGCCTCACGTCCTCCGCGGCCCCCGCCCCGGAGCTGCGCACGCGCAGCCGCGCCCCGCCCCCTCGTCCCCGGGGTGGGCGGGGCGCGGAGCCCAGCCGGGGAAGCCGCGGGAGCGCCGGGCTGGGGAGCGCGCGAGCCGCCGCCGCCGCCGCCGCCGCCGCGTCACGGACCGGCCCGCCCTCCCGGCCCCTCCCGCCCCCCGGCGAGCGAGCGGTGACTTAAGCAACGGAGCGCAGCGAAGCCCATTTTTCCCCTCGCTCGCAGCCGCGCCGGGCAGCTCGTGGCGCGGCGTCTCCGCTCCGGCCCGAGATGAATGCTGCGGCAGAAGCTGAGTTCAACATCCTGCTGGCCACGGACTCCTACAAGGTGGGGCTGCAGGGCGGGCCTCGAGGCCGGGGGCGGCGGGGGCCCGGGCGGAGGCATGGGGCAGGTGGAGGAGCCGCAGCGCGGCGGCCGGAGGATGGAGTCGCGGGCCGGAGGCGGGGCCTGCGCCGCGGCGGGGGCGCGGCCGGAGGCTCGGCGGGCTGGGCGCACGCTGCTGCGGCTGCCGGCGGCCTCGGCGCCCGGGCGGGACGGACTGGAAGGGACCGGCGGGCGATCGGGCTGGTTAGGTAACGGCCCCGGGCTGGGCAGGTTCATCCCTGCCCCGGGGAGAGGTGCTGGCGGCGTGCCCCGCACCCGGCCGGCGGCCCCGCGTCTGATGCAGCCTTCCGCTCCCCTGGGCTGCGTTTCAAACTCTTGGGGACCTCGCTCACGCGCCCGGCCTCTGGCGGCGGAGGCCAGAGGCCTCTGACTCCTCAGGGTCACCACGGGGTTTCTGTGAAAAGGAAAGTGAAAGGCCGGGAGGTAGAGGAACTGGAGTTCTAACCCTGGAGAACTTGTGGGGAAGGAAATGGCCCCGTGCTTTAAGGTGCCAATTGATTGGACTCTCGCCTTAATCCCACTTGAAATGCACCTTAGCAAAGGGAGGAGCGAAGAGGAAATGCCCCACGATTGTGTGATGTGAACTGCACTGATCTTAAACTAAGTTTTGTTTTCCAAGACGCTTAAGGGTAAAATGTCAGACTAGTACCTTCACTAGAACAAATTAAATTTTAGCTTTCTAGTTTAGTATTTACTTAAGCATCGTGATGGTTTTGAGTGTAGTGGTTAGGGGTAGTACTCCCGTGGTTTTGTGTTGGTTCTTTGCTTTTGTGTGTGTGGGGGGGGTTCGAGACAGGGTTTCTCTGTATTGCTTTGGAGGCTGTCCTGTAACTTGCTCTGTAGACCAGGCTGGCCTCGAACTCATAGAGATCCGCCTGCCTCTGCCTCCTAAGTGCTGGGTGGGATTAAAGGCGTGCACCACCGACGCCCGGCGGTTCTTTGCTTTTTAACCCCGCAATCTGAGAGTTTCAGAGACTTCCATTTTGCTTAAATTCTAATTTGTACATTTCTTTGTAATCTGTTTATTTCAGTAAGTAGGTGAGTTCATTTTAATAGATACAAGATTTATCAACAGGTGGTCTTTCAAATGGGATGTTTATATTATTTTTGATTTTTCCAGACAGGGTATCTCTGTGTATACCTGCCTGTCCTGGAACTCGCTTTGTAGACCAGGCTGGCCTCGAATTCAGAGCTCCTCCTGC
The DNA here is from genome assembly GCF_017639785.1 of Mesocricetus auratus. Taxonomy (NCBI): domain Eukaryota; kingdom Metazoa; phylum Chordata; class Mammalia; order Rodentia; family Cricetidae; genus Mesocricetus; species Mesocricetus auratus. Next base: position 83,811,849 of record NW_024429186.1, read on the forward strand.
TTTTGCCTTCTCAGTTCTGGAATGAAAGGTGTGGATCACTGTGGCTGACTTCAGGTGGAATTTTAAAGTAGGAATTACTTTTGCAAGATCGTGGTGCTTACGACTCTAAAATCTCTACTTGATTTAGTTCAGTTGAGGTGTTTCGGACATCCTTAGTGATTTTAGAAAAGTCTCATTCGTGGTTTTGTAAAATTTCAGTAAGTATCCCAAACTAATTTGTAAGTATTTTACTGTATTATGTATGAAATGGCTGAACTTTAAAGGGCCAGGCTTTGAAGAACACATCTTTATTTTAATCCCAACAGTCAGAAGCCAGAGTGAGTTCTAGGCATGCTGTACATAGTGGATAGTGGACAATCAGAGGTACATAGTGTCTCAGAAAAAAAGTGTATATAACTATCAACATGAAAGTGCTTTAGCAGTGAATTTTGCTGGCGTTTTGGAGCTGCTTTTACTAAAAGCTTTTAACCTCCTAGCAAGTCATGCTTTTCTCCATGTCGACAATTTGCCTATGATTCTTATTTCTGCCCATTTGCATTGGGCATTTTGTCCTTTATTTTTTGCCTTTTTATCTTAGAGAGGTAGATACGTAACTTGAGATTACAAGTAAAGAAAATTATTTGGAAATTACATATGATTACGTGTTCTTGTCAGTTCTTAAAAAGCCTTGGCTATTTAGAAGAGAGTGGCTGGATGTCGATGAAGAGATTTCTCCTAAAACTAAAGGAAAAAATCATTTCCTAAACTACAAGAGTAGATAAGGTAGTGGCCAAGCATATAGCAACATGTGGGATATATTCTCAGGGCGTTCTTAAGAAAGGGCAGAACTTGGGGCCAGTGGAAGAGCATTTGAAACACACTTCCATTTCTGTGATCTCATATTTCATATGTGTAATAAGGAGCTGAGAACATAGGCAGATACAGCTGTCCAGTCTCATTGTGAGTTCTTTTTCCAAATAAAAAGGCCTGCTCTTACATCTTTAATCATTTGTATTTTCAGAATAGCTTAAGACACAGTCTTCCACCCAGCTTTGGAAGATGGATGTAAGCAGATCTGTCATTGCAGTGGTTGGGTTGCATTTGGGGCTTTCCTGTAAAGGAGACATCATATTTTCTTTTTTAGCTTCCCTCTGGGATGGTCAGTTTCCAGATAACTGGGAAGCAGCAAAAGATGCTTTTCTTCTGTCCCACACAGAAATTCCAGAAAACTGCACACATTTTGTTTGTGGGCGCCTACTGCAGAGAACAGTTTTAACATTTTTCAACATTTTATCTGTAGCAGATTAGCAGAAGGCATTGTCATTTGTGCTGTGGCTGGAAAGGACAGGACATGCAAAAGCAGTCCTCCAGCAATGTTGAGGTCCCATCACACCATGAAGCGTGCTGCCAGAGTAACCTGCGTCTGTCTCATCGATGTCCTGGGCCAGCTGTTGTGCGTTAGTTCATAGTGGAGGAACTCCATGGGGAGCAACAGTATCTTACAATCCAGGGTAGAGAAAGACTGGTTTCAGGGCCCTCAAAGAGCTGCTTAACTCCTTGTAGCCATGGAGCAGTCGGCTTTGTGTCCTTCAATGGCTGAGGAACATAGGAAGTTGAGCATCATTGCAGAAGATATTTAAAAAGATGAGGATCATATGACCAAGTTAGTTCTGCCTGGAACTTTACAGTGTTTTCCTGTCACTAACTCCCATTTTTGCACTTGCCTCTTAAGTGCTTCCTGTAAGAACATAGAGGACTAGGAACCACGTGGACCCGTGGCACCAGAGGTTGCCAGTGCGGGGGGGGGGTCTGCATTTTTTTCTGATGTATCCTTAAAGACATATATGTTTCAGTCATAGTGACGTACCTCTGTAATCTTAGCGTGGAGAGCATAGACATGGGAGGCTTCCTTGGTTCCATAGTGAGTCTGGGCCGGCCTGGGCTACATGAGACCTTGTCCCAAAAAAAGAGGGTGACTATTTTTATATAGTATATATATATAACATGTATATATATGTTTTCAAGTAAGTTTTATAAATTTGGGGGATGACTTGGGCAGTAGAAATAAAACAGTAGGCTGGCAGCATCGGGTAAAGAAAGATGCATGCTGCCAAGCCTAGTGGCTTGCATTAGCTGGGAGCCCGCTTGGTGGAAAGAGAACCAACTCCTACAAGTATTTATGAAGTAGGTTATGCTTCAAAGCTAAATAACAACACATTATTTTTCTGTGGCAGCAAATTCCCAGAGCCTCACAACTTAAAAACTCCTGAAAAAGCTGAAGAGCCAGTTAAAATGTTTGCTGGAGTGAGGCAGAGGCAGCCACGATGGAATCCTTTGCTTGGGCTGTGGGCATCACACAGATCTCTACGTACGACACCCCATTGTAAATCAGATAATGTATCTGTGCTTACGACACCCCATTGTAAATCTTGGCTCTTAATTATTTACTACCAGTTCGAAATACAAGTGTAACTGGAAAAGTAGGTAAGTACTAGTTGCCTTTGGTACTGTGATACCAGTTTGGGAAGAAAGATCTTGAGGCCATCCTAATCTAGAGAAAATTGTAACACAATAAATAAATGGCCCAGAGACAGATAATGGGGTTCAAGCTTCAAGCTGAAGATCAGAAAAACAAAGCAGCCAAGTTACTAGCTCTGTCCTCTACTTGTGCTCAGACCAAAGGGTGGTCCTCAGACTGTATGGCTACTAAATGCTTTGGTCTTTTGATGTCCAGTGGCTTTAATAAATCATAAACAATATATCACCACAGAAAAGTATACCTAATTCCTCCAGGAGGATTCTGCTTTTCTTAAATATGTCTCCATTCCCAGCCCTACTGTTAATAGGAGGACAGGGGTAAACCCTGAGAATGGAATGTATTGATGCAGCTTTTGGCTAACACTCCACATTGGAGAAAGCTCACCCTTGTTAAAACATGGGGCTAGAACTTTGAACACTGAACTCTTGGTTTTCCTACTCATTCCTTCCATACTCTTCATCGATTCAATAAATGGAACTCTTTCGTTTGCTGTGTATCTGTGGTTAGCCTGGTATTCTCTCTGCAGCCCAGGCTGGCCTTCAGTTTAAGTCAGACTCCCTGCTTCACCCCGAGTGTTGGGATCGCAGGTGTGTGCACCTCACTTTTCCTGGCTTAAATGAGATCATTGATAACCCAGAGTGCTCGAGCCAGACTCTAGGAGGTGTCCGTAATGTCTCATTACTCACATCCGATTCTAATTCTCCTGTCTTCTCATCTGACTTAGTTGTGTGCAGTGGCTTCTTAATTCCTGGTCCTGCTCTGAGCTTCCCCTTGTGCCTCATTGATTGTTTTATTTGTGTGTGTGGCGCACACTTAGAACTGTGATTATGAGGAGGGGCTAGGAGTTGTTGCTCAGTGTTAGAACATGTACTTCATATGTAAGAGCCCATAACCAGTCCCCAGCGTCAAAAAATGCAAATCAGGTTATATTTACCCCAACTTAAAAAACATAATGGCTTCCATTGCACTTAACACACAATGTGCTCCTCTCGGCACCTGTGCCTATGTGTGGCCCTTTTCTGTCCCAGCCTTACCGGTTTGGAGGACCAACTACAGTGGCCATCGTTTGTACTGTCCCATATGCCAAAGAGTTCCCTGTCTTTTCATTCCAGTTTTGTTCACATGTCACCACCCAGAGAAATCTCCCCAGTTCTTTTTAAAGACATGTGGTAGGTCCCCTCTGTCCTGTCCTAAGTTTTCATAGTGTCCATCTTAATTTGAAATTACTTTGAGTATTGTTTTTCTCCTGCTAGTCTCGTTGGCCTTGTAAGAAGTGGGACCGTGTCAGCCTGTTTCACTTCCTCCCCTCTGCGGCTCCACAGGAAGCCTGGCACATGGAACACACAGGTTGCCTGTTTGTGAGGAAACTAACTGGAGTTCCGTCATAGCCCATTTTTTGATGAAGGGCCAGTGACCACTTTATCAGCAATGAAGGGACAGCCAGCTAGTAAAGCTAGAGGTAATGTCTGTTGACTGTACTAGAATACTAGAATAATATTTACTAAGAAACTCTGCCTTTAAAAACTGCTGTGTGTGTCCCCTATAACTAAGACTAAACACTGACACTCAGTCTGCTAATTGGCGTGTTGGCTCTGTTCTCTTTCATGTTAATTACCTGTGAATTTGCATAGACAGCTTAATGTTAACCTGTAGTTTCTGAAATAACTTAAATTTTCTCTTAAAATTTTAGGCTGTGATTCATTTCTAATTCAGCAGTCTATGAAACTTTGTTTTAGATGGGAAACATTCTGAATACTTAGGCAAAAGTGGGTTTTAAAGCACTGTTAAAAAAATGTATCCTAAACAAAAGCTTTAAAAAATTGAAGTCTTGTGGGTGAAGAATGGCTTGACTGTGAAGAACACTGGCTGCTCTTGCAAAGGATCCAGGTTCAGGTCCCAGCACCCACATGGTGACTCAACCCTCTAACTGCAGTCCCAGGGGAGTCCAGGTTGCCAGCCCTCGTCTGGCCTCCTCAGGCACCACATGAGTGTGGTACACAGACATGCGTGTAGGCAAAAATCCATACACATGCAAGTCTTTTTAAAGGTAAGAGCTTTGAAATTCAAAGCTATGTCATTTTACAGAAGAGTAACTTTGATGGAAAAAAAATGATTATGCTTTTAGGCCCTGGTGAAGTTAAATGAGTTAGAGATATTGCCATTCAACTCTTGACTCTTTGGACCTCTCAGAAATATAATTAGTTTGCCTTGTGATATATTTTTGTGTATGTGGTATATGAATGAATGGTTGCATGCTTCTGGGCTATTCCGTTTGTACAGACATTGTATGTAAATCAGAGATTAATGTCTGCTGTCTGATATCTTCTTCAATTGTTCTCCAGAATAGTACATTCAGGTGGAGTCTCTCTTGAACTGAGAGCTCGACAGTTTGGCTAGTCTAGCTAGCTAGTTTGCTCTGTGGACCCTGTCTATACCTCCCAATGCTGGGGTTACACTTGGGCCACCATACCTGCTTGCATTTACATGGGTTTTGGGGACTCAAATGTTCCTTGTGCTTATGCAGTAAGCATTTACCCACTGACCCATCCTCAGCCTGCCTTACAAACTTGTAGCTTCTGGAAGAAGATACACTGTTAAGTGTATTAGTGTAAAGGTCAAAGCTAACAAGGTCAGAGTGGATGCTATGAGATACAACTAAGAACCTGACGTTTACAAAGCTGGGACTGTGTCTTTTATAAATACACCTAACTTGGTTGGTTTTTGTTTGCTTGCTTATTTTACATTGTGGTAGATTCATAGGGTTAATTACTGTGGGTTCTATATTAGCTTTCTTACTTAGCTTTTCGTAGCTTTTCTTAAGCTGACAGTGATATCAGTCCATGGGGTCCAACCTCTGAAGTCCAAAGTGTCTACATTTTGCTCAGGGTTCCCTGTGCCTTTTGTTGTAGGCGTTGTGAGTGTGAGTGTGTGTGGGGCGGGGTAAGTTTGGTCGGTTTTGGGTTTTTGTTGTTTTCTTATGTGCCTCACGGGCTGCAGGGCCCAGGTCCTCGAGTCCATGTTGCTCTGCAGGTTTGCCCATACACACCTCTGCCTGGATGCAGCAGAGGGGGAGCTCAAGCTTGCTTCATGGGAAGGTGGTTCAGAAATGGCAGTGGAAATTCCTTTGTGCTAACAGGCAAGGTTGTGTAGGTAGAGCCAAGAAGCTTCACTGAAATTGAGGCTGTGCGGCTGAAGAAACACTGGCTTTCCTAAACTCGTGGTCACAGGTTAACAGGAAACATTGTGTGGACCATGGTCATCTGTGACCGTGGCCATGTTTACCCTGGATTGTAAAGTCACTTTTTCTCTTCTTACCACCATGCAGACACACACTGCCCCTAGTCATGTGTTTGTAAACTCACAAACAGATGCCACACTTACACAACTGTCTTAGAGTGACAATAACACTGCAGTAAAGTTAAAAAGTCAGTGAATGTCAAACTTTCTTCAGATGGAAGTTGGTAAGTCTTTGACAGTAGCCGTTAGCAAATTCATAGGCTAGAAGTTGTGAAAAGAGACTTTTATGCTTTTAAAGTGGGAACTCACTATTCAGTTAGGAGGCAGTTTGAGAAGTAACAAAATGGGAGAATCCGCTTGTGTTTTTAATGTTTCACTACGTTTTTATTTATGTGTGTAAGGACGCCTGTACATGGTGCTCATGTGGGGTCAGAGAATGGCATGGAGGAATCTGTTGTCCTAACGTGTGTCCCAGGGGACTGAGTTTGGGCCATCAGGTTTATTAGCAGCAATCACCTAAAGCAGGCTTTCTATTTGCCCTCCCTTACCAAGGTTTGCTGCCACTGCTGCTGCTTCCGTCCAGATTTCTGTAGACCACATGACAGTCCAAAGACATCCTCTGTGCCTCGTAACTGCATACACATGGCACGTTGGATAGCTGTGGTGTAGCTTGAGCATTCATGACCCAAAACGTGAAATTTCTTGAGTATGGATGTCATGGCAGAATTCCAAACCTGACTTCAAAACCAGTCACAGTCAAAATATGGAGGCCAGGAAGATGACCCAGTTGGCAAAGTGCTCCCTGCTCAAGCCTGAGGACCTGTGTTTGACATAAAAGCAGCCATGCTGGCATGTGTTTACAACGCCAGTGCTGAGAGGCAGGGACCCTGGGCTTGCTGGCCAGCTAATCTAGCCGAATTGATGAACTCCAGATGGGATGAGAGCTCCTGTCTCAATAAAAAGCTGACTGAGGAAGACCCAAAGTCAGCCCCTGACCTCCATGCACGCACGTGCACACACACCACACCCACACAAAAAGATGAAAGTTAGACAGGTCCTGTCCCCAGAACACAAGTACCTGGAGCCCCAAGTCTGAAGACCTCCAGTGTCAAACATCTCATGGAAAACCAATTGGCTGCCTTGGCTGGCTTGCTATGGTTGTGTACCTCAGACTCTTGAGTCACGTTTTGTTTTGATGGTAAAGTAAGGAATTATTAGCAGTATCCTACTGGCATATGTTTCTTGCTCTGTGCAACCAGGGTGGGTAGGTTGATCAATAATAACAAGTGAGAAACAGTCCAATTTGGACATCATTTGAAGACTTGTCTATTGTGCTCTAGGTGGTTCCTAATGAAGGTGTCTTTCTTTGTATAGGTTACTCACTATAAACAGTACCCACCCAACACAAGCAAAGTTTACTCCTACTTTGAATGCCGTGAAAAGAAGACTGAAAACTCCAAAGTAAGGAAGGTGAAATACGAGGAAACAGTATTTTATGGGTTGCAGTACATTCTTAATAAGTACTTAAAAGGTATTGCTTTTCCCAGTACATTTAAAACCCTGCTTTATGTGACTTCATGTTTCTCTCTATTATGTTCTGCTATTTGAGCAATCTGATTTTGATATTTGATTATATTTAATCACCACTGCAGGAGTTTTGGAAAGTTCTTTTGTTTGTTTTATTTGATACAAAATCTTACTTTGTAGCCTAGGCTGGCCTCAGATCTTCAGTCTTGTGCCTTGGCCTCCCCAGTGTTCACTGCTGAACGACCACCTGCCTGCCTTCTTCCACAAAACCATAGTCTTCATTTGAAGGCACTACATCTTAGAATCCGGTGTCTGTGCTAGATGTTTTAAGTTAGAGAAAGGTTTTCTGAAATTGGGGAGTTTCCAAAGAAAGCCTAGGACAGTCAGTAATATTCAGAGACTATTCTTGTTTACTGGTAGATTTAGCCATCCACTCAGATTTATTACTGATCTGGAAACCCATTTTGAATTATGGTAGATTTAACTAGGATAGTTTTATATTACTTTAGATATACATTTTGAAGTTTCACCTTTCGGAACTATTTACAGTAATGAGTTTAGTTCTGAAATTCATTTTAAAACAAAAATCCACCAGTAATTTTCAGGGGTGGATTGGATATTAGTTGAGGCCATTCATAGCATATTTTGTAATGGAGTTTCTAGGCAGTGTTTCAGTTCCAGAGACATTACACATCTGGATATTTTGAAACAAAAGTAATTTCAGTTGAGTACAGGTTAAGTTTAATTGTGTGCAAGTGCTAGCAGTTTTAGGTCAGATGGTCAGGCAGGCTGCACTACTGAAAACACAGCTGGATATAGAGGTCCTACTGTATGCAGAGAGAATGCAGAGGCTATTTTAAATATGCACACTAATAGCATTGGTTTTAAAGATAGATTGTAAATTTTTATTCAGTTCTATAACTTTATGTTATCGTATATAAGTTGTTACTCTGAGTGCGTGCCTGTGTGTGTGTGTGTGTGTGTGTTGCATTGATTGCTTACTTTAGACTAGGGCTTCTTAAGCTTTTGCCGTTGGCAATTCCTTCTTAACCTGAGTTTTTACACAATTCTGAGTATAAAAATATATAAAATAGATATATAAGCAAAAATTTGCTGAGTTAAAAAAACTTCCTAATGTATCTAATGTTACCTTTTATTAAGGACTAAACATAGTAATGTACATGTACTTATTTTTGTAATGCTGAGACTGCCACTTCATATAAATATGTAGTACAAATGGCAGAAGTGTGTTTAGGGCCATTTCATAATTGATGGGAATTCTGTCCTAAACCCAAGCTAAAATGCATAAAAGTTTTTTTTAATAAAACTAAAATCAGCAACTTAACTGTTTTAAAATCAAACATTTTTAACACAATGCAGTATGAACATATACTAGCTTAAACTACATACTTAAGAGTGACAGAAGGGAAACACTAAAAGTCTGTTTTCTGTGATGAAACCGTTGTGTTTCTGTAAGAGCAGAGAATTTTGTTATATATATATATATATATATATATATATATATATATATATATATAGCAAAATACTGCAGTTTGTAAGAGACAATAGTCTTGAAGCTGAGCAAGGTATTTTAGGCAGCATTTGTTGCCTTTGCATGGTGTGACACGTGTGTGCTCAGACCCAGCTGGATGAAGTTGCATGATCCAGAACGCAGGTGAGCATTGTCAAAACACTTTGAATTCATTACATGCTTAGTGTTCAATTAACTTGTGGCTCATTTAGAAGTCTTTACTGTTGCCAAATGTTTATAAATCCACCCCACTACCATTCGGTGATACACCCTGTCAGTAGTTTACAGAAGTGCTCTAGGCCATTATTTTCTAAATAGCTGTGTATTGTCCTGTAGGTAGGTACTGTACTCTTATCCTGATTGTACAAATAAGAAAAGCTAGCTAAAAAATGGGGGTGGAGTAGAAATTCAATTGTGAAAATTATCGATTGCCAACCCAGAGACATCTCTAAATAAAGTTTACCTGGAAAATAAGCTATTGGTTATCTAAAAGCACCAGAGTTAGGTTTTGTTTGTTCTGATGCTGTACAAGTGCCTTTCTGATCTCTACCTGCTTGCCCATTTTAGTGCTTCAGGACAGGGTCTCACCGTGTTAAAAAAAAAAAAAAAAAAAAAAAGGCTGGCTTCAGAACGCCTGACCCTCCTGCTTTGACTTCCTTAGAATAGTGAACGTTTGTGTTGGGTGAACCCCTGGATGAAGGTTTCTCTTCTGAATCTCCTTCATCCTCTCTGTACTTTTGATCACAAATGGCGTGAGAGCTAAGACATTGCTGCAGTGACTAAGAGTTCACGGGGTGTAAACAAGTCCTGTGTGTCCTCCAGGTAAAGTAGTGACCAAAGAGAAAATCCAAGAGGCCAAAGAGGTGTACAAAGAACACTTTCAAGACGACGTCTTTAATGAAAGGGGATGGAACTACATCCTTGAGGTAAAGATGGCTGTCACTTTTTATCTGTTTTAGTTTTTGTTTAATTCAATCTCTTGCCATAGAATTTGAGTAGAAAATTCAACTGTAGCTGAAGCTTTTTGTTGATGATCTGAATATAATGGTTATTTTTAGATACAAACTAGGTAACGTTTGGTTTTTCTCTTTATAATAGACCTAAATAATATGCTATGTCAGTGACTTAGCATTTAAATAACGTATTTTCTGAAAGATAATTTATTACATTTCTGGAAAATATACCTTAGAAAATGGAACTATACTAATAATTTTAAGAGTATAATTACTTGGAAATTTCAAAAGTTACTTTCTAACTTAGTCAGGTGAACCCATGAGTTACTACAACATAATAATTGTGAACTTTGTCTCAGGAGTCACAACAGTTTGTAGCTCCTTGGGGTGGATGCCTGCTTTTCACTTTACTGTGATGTCCTGATCATCTAAATTACTGGGAATTGAATTATAAGGACAAGAGATGCCTAGTGATGTCTGCATTGCTGCACTAATATTGGAGTATGCTGTGCAGCATATCCAACCCATAGTAATTGTTTTCGCTCATTTAGATGCTGTGTCCTGAGTCACAGCAGCTCGCCTTCTAGACAAGTTAACTGTGGAGAGTGGGTGCTGACCTGGCTGTTTTTCTATTGCTGTGCTAAGACTTATGGCCAAAGCAGTGAAGAGAAGAGTTTGTTGTGGCGTACAGTTTCAAAAGTTGGATCTGTGACCATCATAGCAGGGAGCCAACGGAACAGTGGCTAAGTGCTTACATCCTTCTCCACAAGGCAGAGAAAAAAGCCCACCCCTGGGGGCACATCTCCAAAATGGCCACACTTAGTCCTTCCCAAACAGTTCCAGCATCTGGGAACCAAGTGTTCAAATACATGAGGTTATCAGGGCAATGGCTTAGACTTAGGCATTGAATGTCAGAGTCTTCGTGGTTTTAAAAGTATACTTGCCAGAAAAAAATAAAACATAAAAGTCTTCTGGAGCGATTTCCTTTTCTTTATGTGTTCTTTCACACTAGTTTTTAATCTTTCCTTTTTTTTTTAAATGTATGAAAATGACCTGTGTAGACTAAGTTGTTTGTAGGATATTTTTAGAGTATGTTAGAATGAAATTTCTGTTTTTTCTGAACAAGTCGGGGAAATGCTGTGTTGATCAGTGTTGATTGTGAGTGTTAGGTGTTCTTAACAGAAACAGCATGAACCTAAGAGCTGGATTTAACTCAATTCAGAAGCTACAAGATACTCAGATTAACTAGATTATTGCTAACGATTTAACAACATCTGTACAATGTGGCTTCCATAAAATGTAAAAAGAACCTTAATATAACAGGCAACTGCACATTGCTTGTTGAATGAGTGAATATTTTTGCCTCCTGCCAGAAATACGATGGTCATCTTCCGATTGAAGTAAAGGCTGTTCCTGAGGGCTCTGTCATTCCCAGAGGGAATGTGCTGTTCACAGTAGAGAACACAGACCCTGAGTGCTACTGGCTTACCAACTGGATTGAGGTGAGTAGGTATGACTTTATTCAGACTCTTGTTTCAATGGTGAGTCCAGTAAGTTTGCTACCCTTAGTAAAGCTATGTAATCTACAACTTTCTCGTGCCTCGGCTTCCTGGTCAGTGAATGGTAATTGGAATAAATGAACTTTAAAGTCCTTCAAATGAAATGTTTTTTAGGAGGTCCTGTGTGAATCAAATGACTTGATGCTTGTTACTTAAAACTCAGTTGACATCTGTCTTACATTTCTTTTGATGCTACTCGGATTGCAATCTACGGCTTAATGCACAGTAGGCAACTCTTCCACTAAATTAATTACACCTCCACCAAGACTTTTCAAAAAAGTTCTTGAGGCAAGGCCTCACTAAGTTGTCCAGGCAGGCCTTGAGTTGCCTTAATCTTCCAGACCATTCTCTATAGCTTAGAGAAAAATTAGAAAAGTAGCCCAAGTTCATTTCTAACAAATGCAGATTTCAGTGCATTCATCAATTTTTTTCAGCTTCTAATCTAAATGCAGACATCTGTATTCCTACTGTTTGATTTCTGAATCTAAAAGAAGGGCACATATGTAGTAGGTATTTTGGCTTTCGTTACACATTGTCACAGGCACCGTTTTGATGATGATAATATAATCTCTAGCTTCTTGGTGGGCTCCTGCAGCTCATCTGTGGAGGAAATGACCTACAAACAACAACTGAACAGCACGTCGTCGAATACTCTTATATAGTTAACATCAGAATCTCAGTGTAGATCAGAGTAATTTGTTCTTACACTGCATAAAATACGATTTTGGAAAAATAAGATCCAAGAATACGTTTGAAATACATTTTACTAAGGTGACAAAATTTCAAATGCTATTAGACCTTTGATGTGCCATTAACTAATAGCAGGCCTAAAATCGTCTCAGAAAAATGGTATGGTCAGCTAAAATGTTTTAATCAGTCTGTTCTATATAGTAAAACTTTGAATTATCTGTGAACTCGAAATAAATGACAGCAAATTTTAGTTTGTACTGGTGGGTTTTGATTTTGAAAGGATAATATAAAAACAGTAGGAGAAGGGTTTGGGGGACTTGGTTTTGGTGGTAACCAGAGATGGAACCCCAGGGCGCAGGGCCTTGCACAAGCTAAACACATACTTATTGCACAGAGCTATACCCTCAGCCTTGTAGTAGAGTTGTTCTTAACCACACTGTCTCAACTAGTACATTCAGACTAGCATTTTCTCTTCAAAGCCAAAAGTCTCAAATAGAAAGCACACTGATCACTTTTAGTTTGCAAATGAGTAGCCCATCAGTGAGTCCTGCCTCCTGTGACTAGTTGGGTGTCCCCAGAGGTGGGTAAAGAGTGATGAAATAGGAGCTGGAAGGGTGTGGCAGTTAAAGTGATCACCTCACAATCTTGGAAACATGGGGGTCCAGATCCCAAGAACCCATGTAAAGTAGGCTTAATAGCCCGCCTGTGATTGCAGCCTTGGAAGGCAGAGACAGGGATCCCAGAGCAAGCTAGCCAGGGAGACGAGCTCTGGGTTTGATTGAGAGACCCTGTCTTAATGGGTGAATGGAAGAGCAATCCAAGATGAAACTCGGGTAGCCATAGGCGTGTGTACACTTACATACTCCACACACTTGAGAAATGGAAAAAGAAGAGTGATTAAATAGTTGCTACTTTACCTTGCCCTTTACAATTTTCCTTTATCCTCTTTTGAAAGTGATTGTTTAATGACTGTCATTATCGGTGGTATATTTTACTAAAAAACCACAAAGTTAAAAAAAATCTGACAGCTTAAAGTGATGGTTAACAATACATAATTAGCATTCGTTCCTCTCCCTCCTTTGATAAATACCAGTTTAAGAAAAAAAAATTAAACATATGTCTATGGAGACAGCTCAGAGGTAAGAGTATTTGCTGCAGAGGTGTGAGGATCTGAGTCTCTGTCCGGTAACCACACAAAAATTTTGCAAGACCACATGTTATTGGAATTTTCTTAGGGCTGCCAACCACCTCTCAAATAATGACATGACACCTTCTTATTAGCTGTGAATGCTCAGCCTTGGCTTATGCTGGCCCGCCAGCTCTTTTCGCTTTAACCTGTTTCTGTTCGTCTCCATTTTGCCGTTTCCCTTCGTTTCACTCTGTATGTCCCTCCTTCACTGCTTCCTCTGTCTGTCTGTCTGGCCCCTGGGGTCTCCCTGTTGTCTCCTTTTCTTCCCTGAGCCTACATTCCTCCTCCTACAGACTCCCTGCCCAGAAGTTCTGCCTATACCTCCTCCCTTGCTATTGATCATTCAGCTTTTTATTAAACCAATTAGCTGCCTTAGGCAGGCAAGGTAAGACAGCAACACATCTTTGCACAGTTAACAAGTCTTCCCAACACCTAGGAGCTCTGCAAAGGGTCTCGGGCATACAAGGGGCTGAGGAGCAAGCACATTAGGCAACATGTTCCCTTCTGGACAGAAACAGAACGAAACCTTGCTAGTACTAAAAGATGGTTTTACAAGATTGTACTGATGAAATGCCACTTCAGAGATGGGGAAACTTGGACCTTGTCTTAACTGAGAGTAACTGATAAGCTGGCTTTGGAATGTGTCCGGCATCGGTGTGGATGGAGTACAGGTCACAGGCTAACACGTGGAGTTAGGACACTCGTGACTGGCAGTGGGGCCAGAATAGGAGTTTTAAGAGATGTGTCGGAGATGAGACAACTGTCAACTATTCCCAGTCAGTAACTTCACACAGCTACTGCTCCCCGTGGCTGTGTGTGTGTGATTCCCCAGATGTTCCTCAGAATTTAAACATCTGCATTCAGCTAAACTTAGCAGTCTCCCATGGCCTCACACCCAGGGCTGGGGCCTCCACTCCATTAGCTGGGACTGTTGCCTCTGACAAATCAAGGGTGCTTTACCACACAGGAGCTCTACGTAAACCCACGTAGAAACTTCATGACCTTGAAACTGGACATGGAAGTCACATAATCTGAGAGAGACACAATGATCGCAGGATAGGCCAGGGTCAAGGGACGAGGACTGGCACTTCAGATGAGAGGGGCTTGGAGGGCCATATTGATTCAACCTCAGGAATTTAAAGCCACAGGAGTTTGCTTTTTAGATGAGCTGATTGCCATGTCTAAGATTAAATCATCTCTTTCCATTGGTTCCATTTACTGATCACTTAGCTTATGCTTTAAAGTTTACATTTTGCTTTATAAAATTTATATCAGGGGCCTGGAGAGAGGACTCAGAGGTTAAGAGCACTGACTTCCTCTTCTTGAGGTCCTAAGTTCAATTCCCAGCAACCGCTTGATGTCTCAGCTCACAGTCATCTATAATGAGATCTAGTGCCCTCTTCTGGCATGCAGGTGTAAATGCAGAAAAAGCAAGTCTTAAAGAAAGTTAAAAGAAATTGTATCAGAAATGAACTCTTTACTGTCCAGCTCAGGTATCATTACCATTTAAGTAATTACATCTTAGGTTTTTCTAAGTAGATTAGAACGTGCTTCTGATAATTACTATCAGGCTTAGAAAGTAGAAATGGAAATTTACCATCCTAGAATGAAGTGGTAAATTCCCAAGCCAAAATAACTTGCGTGATCCCAGTGGTTAAGCATTAGCTTGAATTTGGAGTTTCCTGAGAGCCAAGAAAAAAGGGAAACTGAAGAGTAGCTCTTAGAACCCAGCAGTACTAATACTTCTTCACCTAGCTTTATTATAACAGACTCTGCAAAGACTAACAATGTAAAGCCTGGGTCTCTGATACCGTAACACTGCTAGAACCAAGTCAGTCTAAAGGACTAAAGGCTAAGAAGTAAAAATAAGTACTTCTTAGAGTCTGTAAGTCACAGCTGGTTCTTGGGACTTTGGTGCCCCTTCCACAAGTAAAGGAATCCAGAGTAAGAGTTGAGTAACTTAGGACAATGGGGCGAGGCCTAGCATGAAGTGTAAACGTGGCGGATTGGAATTGGAATCAAAACTTGTGTTTGGAGTCGTCTGCTTGAGGCTGTGAGTGCTTACTTCTACTGCTTACGCGGTTGAGCAGGGGCTGCACTGCAGTGAGCATCCTTTTCCTGAGGGCTGATTGCTTTCTAAGTACAGAAGTAAGCCGTGATTTCCCCAGGAGGAACCCAGTATTTTATGCCAGTAATGTGGTTAATTCTGTCATTGCAGACTATTCTTGTTCAGTCCTGGTACCCAATCACAGTGGCCACAAATTCAAGAGAGCAGAAGAAAATACTGGCCAGATACTTGTTAGAGACCTCTGGTAATTTAGATGGTCTGGAGTACAAGTTACATGATTTTGGTTACAGAGGAGTTTCTTCACAAGAGGTAAGGAACCAAGAGGATTATCGGGGTGCACTGGCTGCTTCTGTGGCTGTGAGAAAACAGCATTTCCAAAGCCACAGATATGGAAGAAAGTTTATGAGAGCTGCTCATGGCAGGGAGGCCGGGGTGCAACAGAAGGAGCAGGAAGCCAAGACCTCACATTTTCAAATGCAAGCCTGAAGCAGACAGAAAACTGCAAGTGTCATAGGCTTCAGCTTGTAAGCCTCCAATTACATGCTTCCTCCACCAAGGCTGCCCCTCCTGAGCCTCCCCAACAGCGCCACCAACTGGGGACCAAGTGTTCAAACATTTGAGCTTGGAGGGAGCTTTCTCATCCAAACCACCTCAGTGAGAAGCCACTGTCATCTTCTCAGAATGCCCTGAGATGAAGCTGGCTTTAAGTAGGCCTTTGCTTGCTACTCTGAGGGCTTAGTCAACATAACTAAATATCTACTGTGTGTTATGCTGCTCTCAGTACATGGGATATTCCTGCAAACACATGTTCCAGTCCTGTATGTATCAGGTGGAGGGCACAGGCAAGCACTGGCACAGTGTGGGGTAAAGAAATTGCAGGGGCTAGGTGATGGCGCACACCTTCAATCCCAGCACTCGGAGGGCAGAGGCAGGCGGGTCTCTGAGTTCGAGGCCAGCCTGGTGTACAGAGTGAGTTCCAGGACAGCCAGGACTGTGAAGAGAACCCCTGTCTCAAGGGGAGACAAACTATGGGAGATGGGATGAGACAGCTCCTGTCTTGAACCTTGGTTTGTGGTTGGTCTTCCAGACTGCTGGCATAGGAGCATCTGCTCATCTGGTTAACTTCAAAGGAACAGATACAGTGGCGGGAATTGCTCTAATCAAAAAATACTATGGAACAAAAGATCCTGTCCCTGGCTACTCTGTCCCAGCAGCAGAGCACAGGTAAGGTTGAGTGTCCCCATGCTAAGATGCGAGCACTTGCTTGCATGCGCAAGGCCCCTGATAACAAACAAAACTGCCTTCTAAAACTTGGTTTGAATTTGTTATGTGTAACTCAGCAACACCCTACTTGACACCAGAGCCAGGTGCTAAATAAACCTTGATGGAAAAACAGTACAAATTGAATAATCACTTTTTATAAAGATTAGCATCAGGCAGGGCTAGGATTTTGAACCACTTTAGTAAAAGAATCAAAGAAGAGCTTTTCCCAACACTTAAAAATTGCCATATTGGTTTAAAGGAATGGATTTTTGTTTGCTGTATTGTATATGCCAATAGATTTTTCTTCATTAGTAAAGTCTGGAAACACTAAATACTTTCCTAAGTGGTCTCCCTATTCTTGCCCAGGAAACTGTCATCTGGACCCAGTGTTTTCTTCAATTCTAGATAAGTAAGCCATTTTAGCAACAACAACAAAAAAGGTGTTCTGATTCTCTTGTGTTTACTCATTTACTCTTACTAAGTCATCTCAAGGTACACTAGGAAATTATAGTTCATCTTACAGCCGGTCTGGTTCTAGAGTCCCCTTTATTCAAAGTAGACAGTATAGCCTGGCGGAGGTAGCTCATGCCTTTAATCTCAGCACTCAGATATCTGTGTTTGAGGCCAGCCTGGTCTATAGAGGGAGTTCCAGGTTTTTTGTCTCAAAAAAAAACAAAAGAAAAAACAAGGAAGAAGAAACAGAAAGGAAAGAAAAAGCATATGTAGTAAGTATATGTGAAGCCTTGTTTCCCGGCCTCATTTACTACAGTCTGATGTCTGTTGAGCTCTGTCACACTGATGCATATAGCTCACCACTTTCAGTATCAAAGCAGTCTGCTGTGTGCAGTGAGGGCCCGAAAGATAGAGTGACCCTCTCCATGAAATCGTCACAAGTAAGCAGGCTGCTCTGCCAGGAACTTTTTAAAGAGGCAATGGTTAAGGCATTCACAGTGGTCTCACACAAGTTAAGGAAGGCTCATGTCCATTGACAGGACCAAAAAAGCTTTTATAGAGACATTATGTGAAGTCGACTTCTTAGGGGAATAATAAGATTTGATTAAGCATTATGATAGATTGTATGCATGCCTTGGGGGAATAAGGACTGAAACAGGTATGTTAAAAGTAGACTGAGAAGTTGGGTAAAGGTTAATTTATTACAAACTTTCAAGTTCATTTTAGTGTGGAGGGTTAACTGCACATCACGATGGCTTGTTTATTTGTTTTGTAACAGAGTCTCATGTAGCCCAAGCTGGCTTCAAACTTATGTAGCTTGATCTTCTGATTCTCCTGCCTCAATTTCCCAAGTGCTGTGGTTAAATATTCAGCTCTAGCTTACTATTAATTAGGCATTTTCAAAAAGAAGCAGTTCCAGAAGTTTTGAGCAAGTGATACATTGGAAATAGATTTTAGGTTATTTTGATGGCAGGATAATAGAAAAACTAGAAACTAGGTTTTCTAGGAAATGGTATAGGAAAGAGTGGTCTTGAGGGGGAAGGTCTAGAGCTGGGTGACTAAATGAGTGGCGAGAACTTAACAAACATGAGATCAGACAGATTATTTGCATTGTGATTCAGGAGAATAGATGCAGCTAAGGACATTGCTATATAACAAGGCCCTCAGGATTAAGAAACAGAAAAGTATGGGTGATAACTGATGGAAATTATTTGAGTTTTTGTCTATACCCGTATCTTTAAAAAATTTAATGTGATCACATAGTGAGTGGGCTGTCGGCCAAATAACTTTTGCAGTAATAAGTAAATGAGTATACCATGAGTCTAAACCAGGAGCGTCTCTTAGGGCCTCTTTGTCAGATGGAAAGGACACTAAAGCCTGCTTGACCTAACAGCTAACATAGTGGGTGGTCTTGGGCTTATTCATTCATCTCTATTTCCTTTTGTTTCTCTATCCAACCACACAAACTACAGTTATACAGAAGGCCATTTAGAATAAGTGCTAATATATACACCAGCTCTAACCCTTTACTGCTGTTGTAAATATTTCCTTAGATAATTAGAGTCTGAAAATAAAAATAATTGAGTTATGTATACTTTTCCCTCAGACTCCGGGAAGGTATCAAGCTAACCTGGTGACTGAAGTTAGAGTGGTGGCATCAGTCACTGAGCAGCAGAGCATTGGATGACACTGTGTGGAAGGTGCAGAGGCTGTGGGGTAGACCAAGTTCCAGTTTAACAGAGGGCCAGCTTCCCAATTAGATGGGAGGGAGGAAAAAAAACAGTGACGAAGGGAAACTGGAAGAGGCAGCAGGGAAATGAAGAAACCCAGGACATTGAAAGCGGCATTGCAGTCAGGGGAAAGAGAATGTGCATCAGGAAAGCTGAGCAACTGAGAACTAAGACTCCCCTTGATGGCCGAAACTGACATTGCAAATAGGAGAGCTAAGTAATGACTACTGAGCTGAATAGTTAATTCATAGTGTTAACTCATAAGTGCTAAAAACAAATTGGCCTTCTGATGTGCGCTTATTAAACTGATCACTGACAGTGTGGTGTGGTGAAGACGGTGGTTAATGACACTTCTGAATTGGTCACGCGTCTGCTTGAGTAAATCTGTATTTTTTGCTTTATTTTCTAGTACCATAACAGCTTGGGGGAAAGACCATGAAAAAGATGCTTTTGAACACATAGTAACACAGTTTTCATCAGTGCCTGTGTCTGTGGTCAGCGATAGCTATGACATTTATAACGCTTGCGAGAAAATATGGGGTGAAGACCTAAGGCATCTAATCGTGTCGAGAAGTACAGAGGCACCGCTAATCATCAGGCCTGACTCCGGAAACCCGCTCGACACTGTGCTGAAGGTGAATTGTAATGTGTGTCACTAACATGCCTGTATACTAGTCCTCTGCCCCTTCTCATCTGTGCACACGGGAAAAGTTCCCTGGTTTTCAGAGTTACAGCTCAGACAGAGAACAGTACATTTGCCCAGGGTCACATGTTAACTGCAGAGAAAGCAGGTAGAGGTTGGTTCGTTTACAGACTGTCAAATAGATGGTTAAGGGCCACTGGACACTTCCTTCTGTGCCTTCTGAATGAGCAGCATCAGCATCTTCATCAGGGGTGTGCATTCCATTGACTAGAGATCTTTGTTAGCGCGGAAGGCATGTGCTCAGACAAGTGTAAACCAAACAGACCTGAAATAGAAAAGAGCATACCTTTTTCTAATGTGATTCAAAGGTATTGGAACCAGACTTTATAAACTTTGTACGTGTTAGGTAACTGAATGTTTACATTCTGAAATTTGTTTAACAAAGAAAAACAATTCTTAGCTTGGGAACACACACACATTTTAGTTACTTGTGTACTGTTTTTTCATGCAGGTCTTAGATATTTTAGGCAAGAAGTTTCCTGTCACTGAGAACTCAAAGGGCTACAAGTTGCTGCCACCATATCTGAGAATCATTCAGGGAGATGGTGTGGATATCAACACTCTACAGGAGGTAATGTGTTCTCGTGAGGGTTACAAGAAGGAAACCCCCATTCTTGAAAAGCTCCTTTTTATTCATAAGCAGCCCATTAAAATTTAAATGCAATTGTGAGTCTTATTTTGAATATTTGATGGTAAATTCCTTTGGTGTTTAGAAATGATAGTAGCTTAAAATACAAAGATACCAACCAGCCATACTTCTCCAGGCCACCTTCTGTCATGATTGTAAAGAGAAACAAAATGAAGGCTTTTGTTTGAAGAGGTCAGCGTATGGATAAGAGTTGGCAGCATGACACAGTGTAGGATTATCTAGATCTGTGTAGGCCTGTGGGTAGCTCCCTCAGCCTGCTTTCTCAGCACCGCCCACTCTCTGGAAATGGTACTGTTGACAGTGGACTGGGCCTTCCTGCCTCCATTAACAATTAAGATCACGCCCTCAGGTGACCACTGGCCTGCCTGATCCGAGCAGTTCTTCCATTGACGTTCCCTCCCCCTGCGACTCTAGGCTTTTGTCAGGCTGACAACTGGAACACATCATATGTACCAGTGGTTTTCTGTTCATGCACTCAGGGGTGTAGGAAGAGTATCTTAAACTGATTCTCAAAGCAAACCACTTTGGGGAGCAGGTAGAAGAAACCCTTACCTAGCAAATGTACTTGATTTTCTCATGTTGGAAGTTAATCACATGTGGTCTTAGAAACAGGGAAAGGAATTCATCTTAACAGTTTTCTCCTATGTATGTTAAGCAGAGTCCTTCATTTTGGTAATGGGTACTTTATCTACAAACTATCTTACTTGACTGCCACCTCACCCATAGATTTCCTTGTCAACATTCATTGCTGTGTGACATGCTGCTCTAGCTTCTGCTGTGAACCAGAACAAGCCGGCTTAAGAGAAGAGGCCAAAAATCATACTTGCATCAGAGAAAATGCAGGGTCCTGTTTTGGTTGGTGTCCTGGGGACTTGATCTCCTTTGATACTGTTATATTTTCTCCATGAGAATAATTTACTGATGTCACTAGAAGAGTACTGACTCCTCAGAGTCCATAAAAGGAAGGTTTCTTTGCAGTTTAACAGATTTCCAAAGTTTTTTATTATCAAGCTGTTATATCTTTTGTTTTTGGTTTTTGAGACAGGGTTTCTCTGTGTAGCTTTGGAGCCTGTCCTAGAAGTCACTCTGTAGACCAGGTTGGCCTCGAACTCATAGATCTGCCTGTCTCTGCCTCCCAAGTGCTAGAATTAAAGACGTGTGTCACTGCCATCTGGTTTGTATCTGAAAATCTTACATGCAGTTCATTGCCGCTTTCCCTTTCTGTCCTCTGGCCTGCACCCTCACCTGAAACCACATCTTTTGTGTGTCTCTTCTATGAGTCACAACTTTGATTCAGAAGCTTACTAGAAAGCAGTGATTTTATGTAAATGTTAGGTGTAGGGAGAGCTATTTTAAATACCTTGGTATGAAATAAGAAAATGGATTATGCAGTAAGAGTGATAGTTTGTCCATTTACTTCTACCTTGAATTTTTTCTTCTGATTTGCTTGTGAATGTTTTTGACTTGTTATAGAGTAGAGAAACTTGAGCTGGCACCCATGATATGGAGCTCTCCTTTTCATTATTGCACATCTGGTGGTGGGTCTCATGCTAATCTCCATGCGCCCATCCCTTGGAAGGGAGTTCTTTGTGACCATCTCGGGAGGCAAGAAGGTAGTTTGGTTCAATAAGTAGCCCGTATTGATTCAAACTTCAAGAGTCTGACACCGGGTACATTATTTTAGGTATATTGAAGCACACACAATTTGGGGAAATTTCTTTCTGGTGATAAAGTGGGTTCTGTAGATTGACAAGCCCTGGTCTCAGCCACACAGATTGCAAAGGTCACTAGGCTATTAGCCACATCTGCTCCTAGTCTTCTGAAGAGACAGTCCTGTGTGTTTACATCTGGTTCCCCTAGTCTTCTGAAGAGACAGTCCTGTGTGTTTACACCTGGTTCCCCTAGTGCTTATCCATGCCTCCTCATGGCACAGTAAGACACAAGACCACATGAGTATAAAGCCTAAAAGAGTCATTTTAAAATAAACTGTATTTTACCTTAATTTTTCTCATTGAAAAACATATTTTTGTTAAAAAGAAAAGCATACACACAGAGAATTAGATGGTTGGAATTTTAAATTTTAAAAATGATTGTGTTTCTCAGTGTTGGATTATTAACACGGGGTGGTGTTTATGGACTTCACACTTAGTATGTGGAGAGAATGTGTAAATGATTCATTTTAAAGCCATACCTGGCCTCTGCTTTAATCACTTTGGAAATTCTTTTTAAATAGTACTTTTAAACAGAATATGGCTTTTCATGAAATTCAAAAAACGGCTAATAAATCTCACTGTTTCTATTATTGGATTTGTTTGTAAATTAGAGGTACATGATTGGTAAATAAACCCCAGGTAGAGAAACACAATGTCACTGATTACATGACTTAGTTGTAGTTTTTAAATCTGCAACCCTTGAAAAGGCTGTGCCATACTCGTCTCTCCTGCTGGCTCATAATCATTCTTTTGCAGTGACCCAGTCATAAACTGTAACATCGAAAGTGTTGTGCATATTTTTGTCTATGCACTGGAGCACCCGACAGTTTGAAATGGCTTAGGTACACGTGAGTATTGTGTGCCTGTGCCATGCAGTAACTGTTCTGTGTAGTGACACAGTGCACTGTGATGCACTTGAGATGGTTAGAAATGCCCGAGTCTAGTAATTTGGGGCAAGTATTTCAGCTTTTGTTGCTGGGAGAGCACACAAAGCCTCAGGTGTGTATAGCCAGTTTTCTGGCTCCTTCACTCTCAGCCTGACTGCACTGACTACTTACTGTACACTGAAAATCTGCAAGTGAACCCTCCTTCCATGCACCCGTTGCAACCTGAGTGGGTCTTTAAAACGAAATGTACTATTACCTGCTTGGGCTTGTAAGTATTGACTGGTACAAAACAGGTGTAGGAGGTTCACAGTACTACTCTTTGAAAATAACCTCCATCGATCATTTGTTTGCTTGTTTCTAATCTTCTAGATTGTAGAGGGAATGAAACAAAAAAGGTGGAGTATTGAGAACGTCTCCTTTGGCTCTGGTGGAGCTTTGCTGCAGAAGTTAACAAGAGACCTCTTGAATTGCTCCTTCAAGTGCAGCTATGTCGTAACAAACGGCCTTGGGGTATGTCCTTCAGCTTTTCTCCTCAAACACAGGCACTGTGAGCCCAGTAGTCAAAGGACACGGTGCCGGCTGTCGGGTATTAATGGGTGCTACCTAAGAAACGGGAAGAGAGATGGCAGGTGTAGTTACGACAAGAGATATGGGATCCAGTAAACTGAGTGACTTAAGACAAGTGTAGGCCAGTCATTGTGGTTGTTTTGGTATATATCTTTGTATCAAGAAGTTGGCTCTGTTTAGGTAACATTGTCAGTTAGCCAAGCCATCACACACTGAAGATAGCAAGTGTGTAACAATCACTATCAAGGTCCTATTACGGCAGTGGGATTTGGGCTTCTGATTTTGATGCCAGAGTCACAGTCCATAGCCATAGTAGAGCTGGACTGCAATCTCTGTCGAATCTTCCATAGCCTCCTGAAGGCTGAGTAGTCTGGAGTAGACTCAGAGAAAGCTAGAAACCCTGAGGAATAGAGCAGGCAAGATGACTCAGCAATCAAAGGCACTTCCCATGCAAGCCTGGTAACCAGAGCCCACATAAAGGTGGAGGAGAGAACCAACTCCAGAAAGTTCTACTCTGATCACCTTCACACACATGCACACAGTAATTATGAAGAAAGCCTGTGTGCTGTGTCCCTCCTTGCTTTGGAGACTGCAGACTGCCTCGTCTTATCTGTCGTCTGTTAGTGCATTGCCCTCTCTCTGGTTCTATAATAAATATACTCTTTCATTATTGCTACTGTTCTGAGTTAGGCTCTTGCAGCGTGGCCTTGGCTGGATTAGGATTTGTAGCAGTCCTCTCGTCTGCTTCCCAAGTGCTGGGCTTACAGGCTGTGCCCCCATGCCCAGCGAGTCCTCCAACTGTTTCCCTTTGTGTAAGTGCATGTGCTGCCTCCTTCGTGTCAGGCCAACACCCGCCTCTTAACTGAACCTCCAGCCTCTTACTGAGGGTAGGGAAGTAATGAGACGGAAGTTGTGGGACAAGCGTGTCTTCATCCTAAACACTCCAGCTCTCTAGACAGTCTGTGACGGCGTGTGTCTGTAGTGTGATGTAAGGGCCATGTAGTACACTTCTCCAGATCATCCTATAAAACATATCCAAGATTTGGGTTTCCATAGCATCACTGTTTTGAAGGAAAACAGTTGTAGAGTGATGTAATTATACATGCAACACCATAAACTCTTTACACTTGCATATAATACACTTTAGAAAAAACAAACTGGTTCTAGCTAGGGATCTAACCAGCCTTATGTGCAGGTGACAGCTGTGACATTAAGCTGATACATGTTTTTAGAGACATTTGTTAGATGGTGATTTATAATTTTCCTCTTAATGTGGATTTCAGGTTAATGTCTTTAAGGACCCCGTTGCTGATCCCAACAAAAGGTCAAAAAAGGGCCGGTTATCTCTACATAGGACACCAGCAGGGAACTTCGTTACACTTGAAGAAGGAAAGGGAGACCTTGAGGAATATGGTCACGTAAGTATCTGTCTGTTGACTGCAGAGTGTGCAGAGTGAGTGTGTGTGTGTGTGTGTGTGTGTGTGTGTGTGTGTGTGTGTGTGTGAGAGAGAGAGAGAGAGAGAGAGAGAGAGAGAGAGAGAGAGAGAGGTGTGCGTGTTGTTTGATTTTTCGAGACAGGGTTTCTCTGGATAGTCCTGGCTGTTCTAGAACTAGCTCTGTAAGCTCTGTAGACCAGGCTGGCCTCAAACTCATCGAGACCTTCCTCCCTCCGCCTTCCAAGTGCTGAGACTAAAAGTATGCGCCACCACCGCCTGATCTAACTGGAATTTATAACAGTAGTGAACTGGCTTTTCAATTTTAGAAATGGGAGTTTTGTGTTATACTTTCAAATTGTTTTCAGAACAGTTGTTTTTTTGTTTTGTTTTTTTGTTTGTTTGTTTTTTCACATAGTGGCCAACATGATAGCAGGCTTTTTGTATATTTGGTTTTAATCTTACTGTTAGCTAGCAGTGAATAATATCTGGAGAAGCATAGCAAATAACACTTTTTAAATGTTGCCCTTAGACTTTGCATAACTATTTGTGTTAGGATAAAATATTGTCATTTTATAATGGATGGACTAGCCAAATTCCACACTGTTTGAAGGGAATTGTTTCTTCAGAGCTTAATAATAACCATTTCAGGAGGTTTTCTTTGGTCTTACTTCATTCTTGTGGAATTCTGAGCTTTAAAAAAAAAAGCAAATTGTCTTAGTAGCATAGAAGTAGAGTGGGTTGATTCAGATTGCATAATTAACAGATGGTAAAGGTATACTGAATTTCTTGATTCTAGTTAACCAAACAGGAAAGAACGTATGGTATGAATGCTGGCGATAGGCCATGTGATCCAATGGTTTTCAGCATAAGTACACTTACATTTGTGTGTCAGAAAGTAAAGACCACTGATGTCTAAGTCACCAGATGGAGGTGTTTCAGTGTGAGGGGAAGAACTTGTCTTGAATGTCTGCGCTATACCACAGAGCTGTGATGGAGCTGTTTAAACGTGACAGTTTTATCTCCTCATGTCTTTAAAGACTCGGGCCTGAAAACTATGTGAGCTGGTAGATCAGGCTTCTAGAATTAATTTTTTTTGTAGTTCACCAGCAATTCTCTAAGTAGATTTCACATTACATGGGGACTACCAAGGTTCTGCCAATGAGGTCACCTCTGGTGAAGCAAGGACAGTTGACACTAAGTTGGAGGAAACATGGATGTGGGCAGTGCTCTAACTTCTGTCTGGGCAGAAGCACGGTGGTGATCTATTTCTGTGATTTTGGAAGCATTTCTCTGACTTGTATTTAAACATCTGGGTGCAATTTAGAGCATACAAGATACCAGTTAATGTCATGTGTACTGTAAGAAAGAAAATTAAGATGAATGTCAATGGATTCTTCATATAGAAACTAATTCAGTCCTCATGCTCTATTGATGTTTATCCATGACTTTTGAGTCAAAATCTGTGTAACTTGGTCACTATAAATGAGACCGAAAAAAATCAATGCCTGTTTTTCTGTTTCTGTCTTGGGTTTGGATTTGGATTTTACCCTTTTTAAGACCAAAATTTATTAGCTAACAAATGTATTATACTTCTAGGTTGACAGTCTAAGCAGCCTTGAGGCTGTTGGTCAGACTCTAGAGAAATAATTTCGCAGGGACAGCGGTAGCTCTCCCACTCAGGCATGAAAGCTGGGCGTCTGGGGTTTTGTTTCTCCTTTTAGGAAAACTGGCCTGAGACTGTTTATCATGATCTCTCTGTTGTAAGTGGACACTCTCAGCACCTTTGTGTGTTTGACCTTAGGTAAATTGGTCCACAGTTCACATATTTGATGGTCTTTTTAATGACAACATTTACATTCTGCAGGATCTTCTCCATACAGTTTTCAAGAATGGGAAGGTGACAAAAAGCTATTCATTTGATGAAGTCAGAAAAAATGCACAGCTGAATATCAAGCAGGACGTGGGACCTCACTAGGCTGGTTGTTTGTGCAGCGTGTGTATACATACGTGCACTGTGTGTGCGCATGTGTGTATGTGATGACATGTTCATTGTACAGATGTGTGGGTTTGTGTTGATGATACATTACAGCCAGATTATTTGTTGGTTTATGGACATACTGCCCTTTTTCTTTTCGCCAGTGTTTAGATGATCTCAAATTAGGAAACACTTATAACCATGTACAAGATTAATGCTACAGCAAGCTTTTTAGGGCCCTTTGCTAATAGATAGTAACTCAATCTGGTGTTGACCTTTTCACAAATCACAGAACCAAGAAACTTTTATATATAACTACAGATCGCTTAAAACAGATTTGCATAAAATTACCATGACTGCTTTATGTTTCTATTTAACTTGTATTTTTGTACAAATGAGATTGTGTAAGATATATTTAAAGTTTCAGTGATTTAACAGTCTGTTTCCAACTTTTCATGATTTTTATGAGCACAGACTTTCAAGAAAATACTTGAAAATAAATTACATTGCCTTTTGTCCATTAATCAGCAAATAAAACATGGCCTTAACAAAATTGTTTGTGTTATTGTACATTTGGAAATTATGTCAGGACACATACCCAACAGAATTACTAACCTCACTGCCCTTGTAGAATATGCATTCGTCATTCTGTATTGGAGGGAATTATGGTTCTTACTGAATATTCTAGGCATTGTATCTATACCTTGGTCATTGTATTGTACCAGTGAGATGCCAAATTCGAAAGACCTGTTCTGCAGTTTTATATGTCAGATATTGCCTGTAGCTCTAATACGCACCTCAAGATTTTAAGAAGATAATGTTTTTAGAGAGAATTTCTGCTTCCACTATAGAATATATACATAAATGTAAAATATTGAGAGTGGAAGCAGTGTATTTTAAAGTAATTACACTTCTGAATTTATTTTTCATATTCTATAGTTGGTATGACTTAAATGAATTGCTGGAGTGGGTAGTGAGTGTACTTATTTTAAATATTTTGATTCTGTTATATTTTCATTAAGTTTTTAAAAAATTAAATTGGATATTAAACTGTATGGACATCCTTTATTAATTTTAAATCAAACCCTCAGTAGCTAATGTTTTTTAAGCAAGTTCTTGCTATTACCCCCAGTGAAAAGTGTGGTTCTTAGTAGAGGAATCTTATTTAATCAGAGTTGTGGCTAAATTTAAAATATCCATCATCAAAATGTTTATAGTGACACTTGCTAGATCTGAGTTGGCCATTGCATCCGACTAGACACTAGTTTCTGGGTCAGTTCTAAGGCAGGGTTGGCCAGCTGCCCTACAGACCACCTTGGTTCTGCTCCTTCGTTGTAATTATGTACTGTCTAAGTCTGTTTACTACTTGAGTGACAAAGATTGAGTAGTTGCAATAGAGACCAAATATTCCACAAAACCTGGAATGTTCACCTCTGTGTTCACTAAACACAAACACAGAAAGCTCACTAGTCTGTGTTCTTAGAAAAGGAGCATGCCTTTGCATTTTAAGAGATGTTGGTTTTTCTGGGAAGGAAGGAAGCTGAATTTTATGAGGTTCCTTTTGTTCGTTCACATTTAAGAATCTGGTACTAGAAACTTGTCATTAAGATGAAATTTTAAAAGCCCTGAGTCATCTAAAAGAGTCACATGAGAGTGTATCACTAATCTAATGAAGGGAGTTCGAGGTTTTGAGGTCATCTTAAAACATGGATTAAAAAAATGTATCTTAAACAGATCTTTTTTTTTAATGTAAGAAGTCTGGGTTTGGTGTATGCATGCTTGTGATCCCAGAACTGAAGAGACACAAGGGTCAGAAACCAACATCCCTGACTGCACAACAAATTCCAGGCTAGCCTGAGCTACCTGAGACCCTGGCTCAAGACATTGACAGTGTGTGTCATGTCCTGAATGGGTGTCATGGTAGGCAGCCATAGTCCCAATACTTGAGAGGTATACACAGACAGATCATCGTTCAAAACCAGCCTGAGCTGGTAACCCCTATCTGCTCCCTGAAAGGAGAGGTACAGCTTCACAAAACGTGCTACAAGGCTTACAGAGTACTACACAAAGCTGTCGTTGGTGTCATACCAAGTAGTGTTTTGTGCTCTGTGAATCCAGGCAGCTCCACACTCCAGCTTTATCTGAAGCATTTAGTGAGAACCAGGAGTCTCCATTTGTGCATGTGAGTCCAGAAGTAGAATGAGTGATTTCTCTTGGCTCTGGTCCCTGTGGAACTGATGAATTTTGAATTTCTGTCACTAAGCAGTATTTGGCCATCTCCATCCTAAGTCCCAAATGGATGACATAAATGTCAGTGGAGTTGTGCTGTGTGTCACCCTTAGATTCCTGACAAAAGCAAGTAATATTAAGACACTAGGTTTGCAGCGACATTAGTTAGTTCCCCTTAATTCATAACTTTTAAGTAGGAAGTAGAGCTTTGTGTTGACTTATTTGTACCCTGTATTTAAAGTAAAATGAGTAGCCCTTCTTTTCTTGAAATAAACTGTTATGAAAAAAAGCTTTTATAGTGAAATTCATCTTGGAAAATTAGAGAAAAATAGCAAGGTATTTGTTATTGTATTTACCATAACTTAGAACTCACGTAAACTAGTATTTTGTAGTTTTACATTCCTTTTTAACCCATTCAGTGAAGAATATCAAGCTTTCTCCCAAGTTGTATGTTAAGTCAATTCTAATATGTAGTCTTAACAAAAAAAACATGTAATAAACATGGAAATAAAGTTTAGTTCTGTTAGTGAAATGTTAAATTTGACTGTGTTTGCCAAATAATGCCACTTCCAGAATTAGAAGATGGGAGGGGTGTGTTGAGGATCGCTCCTGTTCCCTGCCTTCAGTAGCTCTGCATGGCAGCACCATTTGTTAGGAGTGCTGGGAGGGTTCTGGGTTCGTGGGACAAGGGACACTTGGTGCAGAGAATGAATAGGTGTCAGGAGAATACAGGGTTGGGCACAGAAGGACCCTTCCAGGCGTTGGTAAGATGTGCTTGTGCGCACAAGTGTGTACATGCATGTGTCTGCATTGGAGGCTCAGTGAAGAAGACGGCTTTGGAGAGTGTGTGTGGAGCAGGAGTTGGCATACACACACACAACGCCACGGACCAAATTCAGCCCACCGCCTGGTTTGTAGATAATTCATTGGAACATAGCCCTAGCCAGTCAGTCAGTTAAGGTCATCTTTGCTTTCCTACTACAGTGGAAACACAAACTAGAGCCTGCACAGCCGAGGACCCACTACCTTCCATCTTCCAGAAAAGGCATATCAGGAAGAATATAAGCAAAGAATACTGTCAGCATCAGCTAAAGAGAAAGGAAAAGAATACAGTTGTTGGAAAGCTGATCTGCAGAGATGGCTTAGTAGGTTTAAAAACAAAAAAAGCTTGCTGTGGAAACATGGGGACCCAAGTTCAAGTCCCAGCACCCAGAAAAGGCTGGGTGAGCTGGTTGTGTGCTGGGTCTGGCTCACTAGATGGCCAGCCAGTCCAGGGATCTCCAGGCACAGTTAGAAACTGTAATGTATTCCTTTCTTAAGCTCCTGAAGTAATATCATAAACAGATGAGGGAAACTGATGTTATTTACCCAAGATTACCTTGTATGTAGTTCAGTCATTTTTTAACTGTGTCAAGACTCCAACACAGGATCTGATGAGACCTGGACCCTCCTCTCATGAGAATTCTTATTTGTGAATAAACACAATTTACATACTCTAGCTTCCTAATCTCACTGATGCCCATAGCATGGCTGTCCGGGATGGAAAACAAATTCAAGAAGGGAAAACAAGAAACCCAGAAGCAAATCATTGTGCTTTGGAATCTCAGCACTAGAAAGGTGCATTTGGAAGGTGGTGAGTTCAGGGTCAGCCGGGGCTACCAGTGAGATCCTGTCCTTTCCCACAGGAAAGGAATCTGAATGATGTGGGAATGCTGAGAAAACCCTGATACCAGTATGAACCAGCAACACCAAGTTCTTGATGATTTTGTGACTTCTGAACTAGCAAGAAAGAAATTGCCAGGTCAAAAAGTGTGGATGAAAGTAAATCAAACAGGAGATTGCTTTTGCCCAGAAATATTCACCAAAATGGGGACTGTGAGCTCAGTTGCGCAGGCCAGAGTGGGCTTGATGTACACAGATGCTGCAACAAGCCAGCTCCCAAGATCTACCCTTCAGGATGAAGGGGGCCGACCCCTAGGAAGTCCCCAAGCTACCCTTGAGGATGAAGTATGCCAGCAGAACCTCAAGTCCCTGGAACACTCAGAGAAAACTTGCTTAGACTCAGAAGATGAGCGAAAAACACACAAGGACACCTAAGTTGCCCTTATAGTCCAAATCACATTCTTGCATATTATGAGGTCAGACTAAAACTCAGATTGAACTGCATGAGCAGAGTCCCTTAGGTGGTGGTAGAAATAAAAGCATAACCTCAATGAGCTGTCAGAATGTTCTAAGAAATAAGAACCACTCACAGAGTAGTCACACAAAATACCATGAACAAATGCAAAGACTTCAGACACTAGACTTGAGACAGATTAGTATGTTCCTTAAAAATTTTTTTTAAAAATCACTTTGGGACACACACATACAAATCATTCTGAAACATGCCAGGGAGTGAATTATACATAAATGATGTAATAATTGAAAGGAAGATTGATAGAATGAAAATTTTAAAATGCAAAAACTATAGAGGAACCAGTGACTTGGAAGATGAGTCCAAAGGATTTAATTGTTCAGCACAGAAAGTACTGCAAGTTAAGCAAATAACGAAAACTGGGGGGGGGGAAAAAAGGCTAGCATTTGTCTTAGGAGTGCTCTGGAAACAGAAAATAAGCTACAGGATATACTTTAAGAAATTCAACTTCAGCAAAAAATAGAACAGCACTGCCAACACACAAATACACACGCAACACAAACATACTAACACGAAACAGACCAATGCGACAGAGTAAGTACATGCAGCTACTTGATTCTTGACAAGTGCCAATACGGTGAAGAGAAGACAACCTCTTCAACAAATAGTGCTGGGAAATGGGGTACCCATGTGACTTGAGCCACATTTCCAATCCTGTATAAAAATAAGCTCCAAATGAATCAAAGACTTCAGTGTGAGAGAAAGTGGACTTGAGGTACCACAAGTAGGCATTAAGTAGGACAATAGCAAGGATTGCATGGGACCCGCAGAGTGAGCTGTCTTAACAGGAGACAAGTGTCCAGAATATACAAAAAAAAAAAAAACAAAAAACAAAACAAAACCTCAAAAACTAAAACAACTCACCCAAAGGATAGGAATTGAACAGACTTCTCAAAAGAAGTAAAAATCGCCAGTAAATAAATACATGGGGGTAAAGACTGAGTATTCTCGGTCATCAGTTGGCTGCAAATTGAAACCAGTGAGACTCCCTCTCTCCCAGTCAGAATGGTTGTTAGCGGGATTGCAGCATCAGATGCTGGGCTGGAGGGAAGGGGAGCTCTTGTACACTGTTTGGAGTGCAGGTGTGGCCACCACAGAAGGCAGCATGGAAGCTTCACATGTTTTTAAATCAGAAATAGCCACTCTTGGTATATTCTCCAAGTCATCACCATTACTAAAAGGTTTGTGCACACTCAAGTTTGTTACTGCATTGTTTACAGTAGCCCAGTTATGAAACCATCTTAGGTATCCCTTAACATCCAATGTGGTGTGTATCCACAGCAGCTTTTGATTCAGCCGTAAAGAACAGCAAACATCCTCTGCAGGAAAATGGATGCAGCTGAAGACTAGACGGAGTTTCTGTTCTGCCTGGTCCTGCCACCCTTCAGTCCCGAATAAACACACAGAGGCTTGTATTATAAACTGTTTGGCCAGTTACAGGCTAGCTCTCTCCCAATTATTAACCCGTAACTACTAGTGTATGTGTTTCTACATGGCCTTTTCTTACCGGAGAATGTCCAGTGTTGCATCTTCCCAATAACTACATGGAGTCTCTCTGGCAGCTCTCTCCTCTCTGCCTCCTCCCCAGAGTACTTGTCTCGTGGCCCTGCCATACTTCCTGCCTGGCTACTGGCCAATTGGTGTTTTATTCCCCAACCAATAAGAGAAACATAAACACAGAAGGGCATTCCCCCATCAGAGGACCATCATGTGAAGCAAAATATGCCAGGCTTGCTTGGATGGGTAGTAAGAGTTCTTGATCGCTTCCAGAATCTTTTTGTAAGGTGTGAATGCAGATGAGGGGCTGTTTAGGACGAGGAACAGGACCAACAGGAGGTAGATAATAATGATGAGATAGGATAAAAGCACATGTACACATCGGTGACAATGAAGGCTGAGGTAGAAAGAAAGACACTAGTAAAGCTTGTTTTTCATACGGCCTTGGGATTCGCCTGAACTGGGGTAAGAAAACCATGTAACGATCAAATCTCAATGAATCCATAGCAAAATGAAGCCATGCCCAGACAGGAGAGGGAAACTGCAAGCCTGGAGTAGCAGAGGGTGTCTGGAGAGCACAGGGTGTGTGTGTGCATGCACGTTTGAGCAGAGCAATTATTAACATACATGCAAATATATAAGCCCATTACTGCATACACCTGCTAATAAAAGTATGGGGGAAGCCAGAACAAAACACGGTGTTCTCAGGAATGAGGTGCACTGTCTGAACAGCAGCAATGGATGCCAGGGTCCGAGAGGGAAGCGGTCCCCAAGGCAGCCTGCTCCCACTAATGCGTCTCAAGAGTAAGGATAGACTGAGTTCTGTTGCCTCACCAGCACCTGGAATTCTGCATGCGGCCCTTTCAGAAAACTCTAAAGTGCCCCTGAGACACAGGGAGGAAGAGCCGTGAGACAGACAAGCAGACGCTAAGTTGAGCAGACGCTGACCATATGAAACAACAGTGAGTAATCATGTGCCCAGGGTTTACACTCAGGAGCAAAGCAGGTAGACTATATTGTACTTTGGTGATCCGGAGAGTGACCAAAGCTACCGGTCAATTTTAGACCACGATAAACATGTACATATTGAACAAATCGACATAGAAGTAAGTATATTGGATTCAGACTAACAGGAAAAGGTCAAATGTGTGTATGTTTTTCGAAATAAATGAGAAAAGCAGGTGGAAAAATTAGCAAAATAGGCAAGATTAATCATGAATTTTATGTACATATGCAAACCATATATGTTCTAAATGCATAAATCCAAAAGATAAAAGCTTAATCTATTTGCCACTTACAAAAGGCACATAGAAAACAAGGTTGGAAGATTTGTAAAGAAGCAGTTGACTAGAAGTCGTAGCTACACTGGTTCCTGTCATCAGAAGACTTGTGTGTTCAGGATTTCTGATGTCACTCGTCCCCAGAACAGAAAAGGAACAGAACATTCCAGCGCCAGGCCGTGGCTGACTCAGCAAGCCCTGGGGAAAACGAAGCTTCAGAGGAGCCGTGTTTGGAAGGCACAGGGTAATCAGTGCAGGAAAAGATGCACTCTGAGAAACGGCGCCTCCCCTTGTTCCCCGGCCTCCTGTGTCTGTCTCTCATCCACCCTGCACTGTCTGGAGTTGTGGTGGTTATCCTCTCATTGATAGGTGGAGGGTGGGAGGGAATGTGGGTCTTTCTAAACTACACACATTTCTTCCAGGATTTGATAGTGGGAAAGACTTGTTTTGATACCCTGCCCTCCAGAGATCATGTAAGCTCCTGATATCTCTGGGTAAGAATCACTGTTCTGTAGAAACCACTTCCTGAGTGCTGGTGCATAACTTTACCCCCCCACACCAATGCATTACTGCTATCTACCCTGTGTTAGGAGTTACCCTACCACCACCAATGCATTACTGCTATCTACCCTGTGTTAGCAGTTACCCCCATGCATTACTGCTATCTACCCTGTGTTAGGAGTTACCCTACCACCACCAATGCATTACTGCTATCTACCCTGTGTTAGCAGTTACCCCCCACCACCAATGTATTACTGCTATCTACCCTGTGTTAGCAGTTACCCCCCAATGCATTACTGCTACCTACCCTGTGTTAGCAGTTACCCTACCACCACCAATGCATTACTGCTATCTACACTGTGTTAGCAGTTACCCCCATGCATTACTGCTATCTACCCTGTGTTAGCAGTTACCCCCATGCATTACTGCTATCTACACTGTGTTAGCAGTTACCCCCATGCATTACTGCTATCTACACTGTGTTAGCAGTTACCCCCCAATGCATTACTGCTATCTACCCTGTGTTAGCAGTTACCCCCCAATGCATTACTGCTATCTACCCTGTGTTAGCAGTTACCCTACCACCACCAATGCATTACTGCTATCTACCCTGTGTTAGCAGTGTTCCCTGCCCTGCTTAGGGGACTGGGCTCAGCACAAGAACGGTCCTCGGAGGCTCATAAACTTGTCATCACCCTAGCCTGGGGATGGAAATGTCATCGTGTTTTTCCTACAGGAAGCAAAGAAGGGGGTAACTAAGCTGGCAGACATCTTGTATCATGTCCAAACTGCAACAACCTGTCCCAACCTTGACTGCCTTTTGCACACAATATCTCTAAGGAGGTTGTGTCAAAATTTACATGCATAAGAAATTACAGATTTTCTGAGTTACTTTTATTCTCTATAATATATAAAATGATTGCTTTTATTGCCAAGCAAAGAAGAGAGTATCACATAATTGCAAGTGCTGGTTGTGTCAGACTGTGGCATGCACGGAACTTCCTGGGATGAGGGGTGTCTCCAATTGCTGGTAGTGGGTGAATAGAGCTTTCTATTATCTGGGGCTGCTAGACCACCATCGTGGAAAGGGGCAAGCACTAAACAGCAACTACATTTAGTATTTTGTATATATGAGAGTGCAGGGGGTGGGGGATGAGAAAAGGCTGATACTTAATTCCTCTCAGGTAGCTTTGGAACCAAGAACAGAAAAACATACATAATTGTAGAAAATTGTATACACACATAATGGACACCATGAATAGTTGAAGATTATTCTAGGGTCATTAAGCCAAGTCACACTAACTTGCTAAGTGAGATTTTTAACTCATTGGCTGGAACTATTTCTTTGGTAAGCCCTTGCCTGGCTCTGCCAACTAGAGTAGAGCATTAGCTCTAGGGTCTGAGTGAGGCTTGGTCTGCGAGCACACTCAGCCTTCGTATGTTGAACAGAGGCGGGCTCCTCGTCCAGAGCTCTGCCTCGCAGCACCCCTTCCGTACCTCACACTGCCCAGCCAGGGCTCTCTCTCCACAGCTCACTCTCCACCCACTTCTGCTCAGCACACCCCAAGCCCCCATTTCATCAAGCCAAAAACTGGTGCTTTTTAAGACAAAAAAAAATGTGTCAGTAGCAACTGCTCAGTCATACAGAGTCGTCTGCATCTTGTGGGAAATTTCAGGCCAACATTTCCTCCTTTTGTTCCTAGAAGGGTCTGTGCAAGGAGAGTTGTTTGACCCCTAGCCTGCTTCTTGTGGTCCTGAGTGAAGTCACCAACCGTGTCAAAGCAGATCTCTGCTCCTCGCTGTGTCTGCCCATATACGGCATCTCACTCCAGATCTGGTTTTCTTGTCACTTCATCCAGAAGGCTCATTCCAGGAGGCATCTTTGTGAACCTATAGACACACATCACTGGTTCTGCCTTAGCGTGCAATGCCTGGCCACCGTGTGCAGTGTCTGAATATTTTCACACAGTCACAAATGTGCAAATGGGCTCGTGTCTATTGCTCCTCTGCTAAAGTCACACACAGCTTTTGGGAAACAGGCAATTGTATTTCTTGTTTGTCAGGCTCTGTGTTTCGTTTTTCTGAAACCTCAGCTGACCCATATCCCTGGAGACAAACTAGTCAAA
Source organism: Mesocricetus auratus (assembly GCF_017639785.1). Taxonomy (NCBI): domain Eukaryota; kingdom Metazoa; phylum Chordata; class Mammalia; order Rodentia; family Cricetidae; genus Mesocricetus; species Mesocricetus auratus. Next base: position 83,848,323 of record NW_024429186.1, read on the forward strand.
GCATCTCCAGCCATTTTTAGTTTCTTTGATTGCTGACTTGGACTGTTCTTGGAGGAGGCAATAGGATGGCGTAACTGGTCTCACTCAAATCACATCTCAGATAGTTCATGGCCACAGCTTCGGAACAAGGGCAGAAAATACCCCGATAGGATGAACTTGCCAGACGGCCAAAGAGCACACCATAGACCAGACTGTCCCGTGGTCTTCTGAGCTCATAGGAAGAAGGCAGCAAAGGGCCTCACAAGGGAGGAAAGAGCCTTTTAGTCATCTGCCTGCGACTCTGGAGCAAAGCCATCTGTTGAGAAGAACGAGCCAGACTTCCACCCTCAGGAGCTTGCTGGTGTTTGAGCACCCTGGGAAACTGAGGACTCACTGAGGCCAGGAGTTTGGGAAGCGGCCATATTTCCTCCCTGGTAACGCTGATGGCCTCACACAGGCCAACTCCTCAGTGAGGCAGCATGTGTGACCTCACGAAACCATGGCGCAGCTGTCGAGATAGCCTCACATCTGATCCAGTTTCACTTTTGAGGAGTGTTTTACACGGATCAATCGAAAGATGTGTAGAGGAATAGAGACAGGTGCAGCTTGTCTGGAGAGAAATGAATAGGCCATGCTTGAGAGCTTCTAAGTGCTGATGATTAGTCCTTCAAAGAAGAGCTCAAAGCTGTGCTAACCAGAAAGAACATTTGAACAAGTGCTTTTGTCTCAGTGTAAGAACGCTAAAAGAATGAGAACAATATGAAGAAGGAAGGCATCATACTTTCCAGGTGTCTCCTGAATAGTATTTTTTTGTCGTGTTATGCTGTGGTGTGTGTTATGTTGTGTTGTATTGTGATGTTGAGTTGGTGTTTGTGTTTTACTTCCTTGACTTTTCAAAGATCTGAAGAACTTTCTTAAAGTCTTTGACGTGTAAGTCACTCATCTGTCTATTGCACATTTCTTCAGGAAGGTGGGTGAGAACTATTTCAAGGTTTTATGTTGTTGTTTTATTTGCTTTTTTTTTCTGAGACAGGGTTTCTCTGTGTAGCCATGGCTGTCCTAGAACTCACTCTGTAGATTTCAATATCAGCCTTCCTCTGCCTCCCGAGTGCTGGAGCTATAGGTGAGCACCACCACACCAGGCAAGGTTTCCAATTTTTTCAGTATTAACTGATTCCTGCAGTAAAAAAAATAATCCCATTCCAAACAATTTCATTGTTTGTTACACCAAAGACCAAAATGTTAATCAAATATCTAATCTGTGCACAAATTTCCCTTATTCCCTTATTTCCTGCAGTAGTGGGAATGAGATGCCCCCATAACTGTCTAGCATTTGAATATTTGGTCCCCAGTTCTGCAGCTCCTTCAACTGCTGCTCCCTAGACAGGGGCACTAGGCTCAAGCCACCTTCCTTCAACCCCCTCCAGCTCCACTTCTTCAGACAAAGATCTGATCATCACCAGCACCACCTATCCCTGCAGCCCACCCTCCCGCCTCCCCTCTGTAGGTTGGGATCCTAGACTCCCACTACCAACTCTACCAGTTCTTGCTGCCTGCGAAAAACCGAGTACCTCTCCAGACTCCCGGCACTGTAAGCATCATCTGGCTTTACAGAAAGTTTGCTACTGTCTTGGAACTTTTCCAGATTCCTTTATAAAGCCAAAATTTCTCTTATGCCAAAACCAAAGACCCCAAAAAAAACCCAGAAAATTATAGGCCAGTATCTCTTAGATAAACATAGATGCAAATTTTCTCAAAAGATACTTGTAAATTGAAACCCGAAATACATCCAAAAGCTTTATACAAGTGATGCACTAATGACTCAGTGTCCATAAATCAATGAGTGCGATCCACCGCATAGCAAATTCCTGGCTAATCTGGAGATACAGGAGACACACCTCAGCATAATCAAGGCAGCATACCACTTAGCATCATGCTAAACAGGAAAAACAAAGCATTCCCACTAGAATCAGGGACAAGCTATGGGTACCCATTCCTCCTCACCTCTGTAGTAGAGTTTGGAGTCTTAGCTGGAGCAGTACGACGGGGAGGTCAGGAGGATGCAAGCAGAAGAAGTCAAGTAATCATTGTGTGAAGATAAGATTCTACATATAAAAGAGGAAACGTCCTCTTATAATAATTTTGGCTCAAGACTCGTGTCACTGTTCTCTACCATTGCAGAAGTTGAGACTCTGGAAGTTTTGATTATTAAAATGTACCATGACTCTATACTAATATTTAAAACATTTGATTTTTATTTACTCTTGCTGATATCAACCTCATTATTTACATCCATTCCTACCACTACTCTCCCAGTGCCACATACAGGCAATGGTCACTAGAAAAGCAGAGAATAAACTGAGCAATGGCACTGCAGCCCATATTATTGAGATCCGAGGTGCACAGCTTTCAGGTATAGAGAATTTTTGTTCAGAGATGGCTCCAGAATATTCCTTAGCTAAGAAGAGTTCTAATCAGCTTAGCTGTGACCCAGTCCATCCTTAATGTACTACGAACTACAGATAAGGAGGAAAAGCCCTCCAGGCACACATTCTAAGAACATGGTAGAGGTTTGACTGAGGGTACTCTCACAGGCTATTTGAACATTTGGTCCCTAACTGGGGACCTGCTTGGGGAGCTTTAGAAGGTGTGGCCTTTTAGAGGACACGCCCTCAGAGGCGTGCTTTGAGAGCTTAAAGACTACCATTTCCAGTTCATAATCTCCACTAGGTGCTCATCATAGCTCAAGGCGTGAGTCCCCCGGCACCCTACCCCACCCACCACGCCTCACTTGTGGCCTTGCTGGAGTCCTATTCTTCTGGAACTATAAGCCGAAGAAAACTTTCTTCTATAAGTTGCCTTAGCTGTGCTGTATTATCCCAGCATCAGAAAGTGACTAATAAAGATGTCTGTAGAGAAGCTGCTAGCACTAGCTATGGTCTCTTGACTCTCTCCTGGGACAGCATGACTGAGAGGATGTTTACCTGGCTTAACAGTCTTAACAGTTACCTACGCCACTCCACCCCTGAAGACATCACAGCTTAAAGGATCAGACGTTTATAGCAGAAGTCTGGAGTCCTGCTTCCAGTAGGCATGTCCATGTCAGCATCAGAGAAGAGTAACACAACTCTTCCTGCATCTGTTACCAGGGGAACCCTTCATCAGTTGTCCTTGTGCCTTGCCTGAGCCGACTTTGCAGATAAGACTGTGTGTGAGTGCCACTGTGGAGTGCTGCGATCCGTCCCTGACTCTCTCTGTGAAACACAGGAGCTTACGTCCCTGACTGTCTGTGTCTAATCAGACAGCTGCTTTTAGTGCCTCACTACTGCCGAACCACTGCCAATGCCACATCACCTGGTGGGCTACCGTGCACAGGCTAACTACACAGGGTACACCCTACATGCTCAGCTATGTACTCCACCTGCCTGAACTGCTAATATCCCTCCTCAGGCCTGAGTCACATAGACAGAGGTCCCTCCAACTCCAGTATGGTAATTGCTTTGCCCAAACTCGAAGACCACAGGGAGATTATGTGACGATAGTCAGCGAGAATTAAGCTCACAATTGCATAGATGCTAACAGCACACAACTTACCTTTGAGAGACAGCTGTTTGCTAACAGGGCATCCTATAAATATACCAGAGATATTCTTTTCACCAGATGTACAATTATCATCATAGGAACATAAAAATATGAAAACAAAGGTAACATGGCACCTCCTAAAATAACTTACTAGTAACGGGTCCACATACAAAGTGGATGAAACACCTCATGACTCACAAAAATGATGTTCCTTCAACGAACAAGTTAAGTGAAATTGAAAGGCAATTCACAGTATGAGTGAGAAGTTAAGCAAAACAAACCAGTTGGAGATTTTGGAAGTGAAGAACTCAATAATTCAGATTGAGAAAAATAGTTGAAAGCCTCAACAGCAGCCTAGACCAAGCAGAACAGCAGAGCTCAAAGGCAGAACTTTAAACAGTGGGCTTTGTAAATGGATATAAATGTTCTGCCAGTATGCATGTCTGTGGCTTGCCTGTGTGAGTCAGAAGAGGGCAACAGGTCTCCCTGGAACTGAAGTGACAGACAGTTAGCTGTCATGTAGGTTCTGAGAATCAAACCTGGGTCCGATGGAGGAGCAGACAGTGCTCTTAGGCACTGATCCATGTCTCCAGCCAATACGGGTCTATAAAAACACCACGTTTCAGCAAAAATAAAGAAAAGAACAAAAAAATAAAAAATAAAAAATAAAAAAAGAAAAGAACAAAAAATTTGAAGAAAACGTAAGAGCCTTTGGACACTTTTAAAAGACCAAATTTCAAGGCCTCTAATACCAGCACCCTAGAGACAGAAGACAGTAGGTCTCTGTGAGTTCTGGGCTACATAGTGAGAGCCAGTAAGCTCTCAAAAGCAAGAAAGCAAGCAAAGACTTGCTTTCAAATGTCTGGGTCATCACCAGCACACCTTTCTTGGTTTGTTTTCTGTTGCTGTAATAAAGACCATGGCCAAAAGCAACTTGGGGAGGAAGGGTGCATTTCATCCCACAGCTTGTAGTTCCAGGGAAGTCAGAGCAAGAACACAAGGCTACAACCAGGAGGCAGGAACTGAAGCTGAGGTCATTAAGAGTGCTGCCTGCAGACTTGCTGAGCCTGACGCTTACACAACCCAGGACCACCAGGGTGGCAGCACCCACGGTGGACTGGGCCCTCCCACATCATCATTAATCAAGAAAATGAGCTACAGAATTACCTGCGGGTTAACCTGATGGAGGCAATCTTTCAATTGAGGTTCCTTCTTCCCTGAAGGAATTGTCTATCAATTTGTATCAAGTTGACAGACAAAAAAACAACAACAAAAAAACCTCTACCCAGCCCAATACTGTAACATGTCAAATTATATATAACAGAACAGTTATCAAATAAGAACATAGTTACAATATTTTGTTCATTAACATTTAGTAAGATTTAAAGAAAGTATCATCCATCCTATCATTGTGAGTCTAAAGTCTTATATGTAGCTTATCTTTTATCATAGCTAAGGAAAACTATGATTATAACTATCTGTCTTCAACTCCATCAAAGACCACAGAAGGATAATATATAAACACTAGGATTGACAAAGACATCTTGCTACCTGGACAGTCACCCAAAGTTCCTCTGTAATGTTGGGGCATCCATCTTCAGCCCATAGGCCACAGTGTGTCTGGAAGACTTCTCAGCAAAGCAGGAAATTTCAAACTGTCCATCTGCATTGGCAGTCTGTCAGTCATTTTCTGTGTCCTGCAGAAAGTCTCGTAGACTCTTCCATGAAGCAGGAACCCTGAAGGACTGTTTGAGTTCAGCAGTCACTTTCCTGTGGGTCCTGCATGTCCAGTTTATACAGCAACAGTCAAACAGTCTAGGCAAGAGCATTTCTTGCCCAGATGGCTAACTTGCCATGTTGAAAGCAAACTCCATAACTAATTTCTTCAATGCCCATCTTCCTCTCAGATGTAATTGATGCTGCCAGGAGCAGACATTTCTCATTGTCAAGAAAAACCCTAAACCATTTTAAATGCCATTTTCTGAAGGTCTTTGAAAGGTTTGAAGACTATCATCTATCTATCTCAAATACATCTCTATATATCTAGAAATCCTAAGTTACCTAACTATAAGTTCTATTATAAGTAACTATCTATAATCTGTATTTAATTATGTATTACATTTTAAAAGATCAGTATAAACACAATACTTAAACAAAAGGAGAAATATACATATCACAAAATTGACCTTGAATTTGTATCAATAAATGAAAAACTATACCCATACCAAGTATTCATTTCCATACCATAATTTCCCTTTTACCATTAAAAAGAGATTGGTTGTAATCATTAACCAATTCTAAGCAACCCCATTTAAATATAAACTAAGATTTATAAAAAATATGGGAATTTGGACATCGATCATTCCATACTGTTTCCTCCTGGATGGGGTGCTGTTCATACCATAGGGATGATGACAAAACTCAGAAACTGTGGCCAAGTCCTTTTCTGTAGTCTGTAAGGCTGCATCATCTTAGCTGTCTTAATTGTTGGAACACCTGGCCCATTGCTTCCGGGGGGTCTTGGTTCATCAAACCACAGAAGCCTGGAAGGAATCCACAGCTTTCCATTTTCTGTAGAAACATAAATAAAAACTCTTTTCCAAAGTAACATATCCTTATACTTAAATTTTGAAGTCAAGCCATTTTCAAAAGATATAAGTTGAATTAATTCAGTAGCATTTATAATCAAATGTACTTTAGCTGTTGTTCCTTCCTTAGCAATCAAAAAACTGAAAAACACAATAGCATACAGTATCCAGACTCTGTGTATTTTCTATTTTTACGTGGCTTATTTATTTATCTGTTATTACTCTTTTTATTTTACTTTTGTTTATTTATTTATTTCTCTGAGACAGGGTTTCTCTGGAAATCTGCCTGCCTCTGCAGCAAATCCTACCAGCGTGCGCCACCACAGCCGGATTCTCTATTTATTTACCACTATGCCATTTCTTTTTCTCTCTCACTCCTACATATATTTTTAAACACACTGTAAACCTTTAGAGGGTTTTCTTCATCCAAGTCTGACTTTACTGTAAATCTTTGTGTTTTTCTGGCCACGTGTCTTATATGTTAAAACAGCGGCTGTTTAAACTGCAGTTTTTCCAAGATGGTGGGCATAAGTGTGATTCCAGCTCACTGCCTAAATCTATGCTGACATCCAGCAAAAGCTGCCGGCTTGGAGATGTGGTCACTGCCACTTCCAGCTGTACGTACACGCCTTTCAATTGTTAGCAGAGTCTCTTAAAAAAAAAACTTGTTTTTCTTTTCTTACACCCCCCCCCACTTATGAGTCAGGAAGACTCCCTTAAGCCTTAAGTGAGCCAGGTGAGTTTCTGCTTGTCTCTAGCAAAACAGAGCCCACCTAAGAAAAATGCTGCTATCAAGAAGCTGTGCTTCTCTCTGTTCTTTTGTTTCTAAAAATCCATTTAAAGCTTTTGTCGTTCTACATGGAAATTCAATCCCACATCCTGACACCATTATGTAATGTGTAGTTCCCTCCCCCCACACAGACAAAACAACAACAACAACAACACAAACTCTACCCAGTCCAATACTGTAGTTTTCCTCTGCCATCAGCTTTGGTCCCCCCCCACCCCCTGCCAGCCAGGTGCTTGGGCTCTGCCACAGTTGCAGTCCCCAAATAACACACAGGAGGCTATATTAATTATGAAGCTGGTGGCGGTTTGCTTAGTTTCTTACTGGCTAACCCACAATTGTTAATCTAAGTATTTCTCTTACCAGAGAAAGGGTCTGGACCTTTTACTCCTCTGGAGGTTACATCATGACTCTCCGTATTTCTCTTTCCCTGGATCCTCCTCGACTCCTAGTCCCACCTATCTTGCTTCCCTACTGGCCAACAGTGCTTTATTGACATATACACAGGACTTCCCCATCATAATACCCTAAAGATCAGTAGAGGGTAAAGTTAGAATAATGAAAACCTGTTCAGTGAAACAGTAGCAGAAAGTTTTCCTAAACTTGGAGAAGACAATGGACATCCAGGATAACTATAAAACCCCAATTAGGTGCGATCGAGAATGAAGGGCACATGAGCCAGTCAAAGATGGAGCCCAGGAGGGCACAAAAACGTGATTGGTTGCCAATATGGAACCAGATGAGGTCAGTGCCTGAATGGCTCGTGTTCACTAGGTAAGGCATAGGGCACCTAGGCACGTAATAGGCTGACCTTTAAAACCACTGGCTGGCTGCTTTCCCACCCTCCAGGGTGTTTTTTGTTGTTGTTTGCTTGCTTGCTTCATAAGATGCTTGTTGTGGGCAACAAACAAGTTCCTGCTTGACTAAACTCCCCACTGCATCTGACTGTCTCCGGGATCCTGCGAGGCTGGGGAACAGGCGAACAGCGCACTTACCCTTCCTCAGAGCCAGATCAGCCTTCCATCGTTGGGCTAAGACCCTGCATCTGGAACCCCTAACATGGGCCCTGAAGGACCTACATCTCAGCCAAGGCTAAGCGGTCTCTCAGGGTGAGACCCTTAGTGTGGGTAACTCAGGAAGAAGGGAGAAGTGAGGGGACAGGAGATGCCTGCCAAAGGTGAGGCAGAGGAGGAATGGGCTGAACCCTCCACCCAGACAACTCCAGACCCCTGCCTTATGCTCCCAGAGTGAGGGGGTTGGGTCCACCTATACCGTGCTCAGGGAAAATCTGCGGAACCTGAACCGCTATGATCCACCAGACAACAGCAGGTTGAGACCTGGGGGCCCGGTTTAAGTGGATGCCTAACCAATCGAGGAGGGATGGGAGGGTGCAATTAGGGTCCCCCAGCCTACCCAGTAAACTTAGCCCCCAGGTCAGGCAGGCCTATAGACTGGTATCTTTGGGAGGCCAAGGATCTTAAAAAGCCCCACAAGGCCATGGCGGAAGACTGCCCTACTTCCCCTTGGGTACAGACCCTGTTGAAGGACATTGCCTACCATCTGTGGGTTCCCCAAAGACTGGCTGGATGTGGCTAAGTTTATCAAATGGTGTGCCTTTTATAAAGAGGAATGTAGGATATGAGCTGAGGCACACAAACAAGCTAACCCTGCCATCCCTATTACCTATGCTATGCTGTCAGGAACAGGAGATGGTTATTTCACTGGGGTCCAGCAAGCGGGGGTATCCCTGGGCCACATCGGGATCAGGTGAGGCAGACTGGACTGAATGCCTGGGCTAAGCTGGCTGATGGGCCTACTGAGTCCCCCACAGCTGGGGTGAGGCAGAAGCCCACCGAGCCCTTGCCAGAGTTTATAGACCAGGTGCAACAGAGTGTTCAGTGCAAGCTGCCACCCGGAGACCTCTGAGAACAATTTATCAGACTGCAGGTACGGGAAGGGATGAATGAGGACCATAGAATGGCCTGTGAGTTATTAAAAGACAGTTCCCTAAGCAGATAGGTGGTAGCCTCCCAAGATGTAGATTCCCAACAACACCAATCCCAGTCTCTGGCCCTGGCCTTATAGGCACAGACAACCGACATGACAGAGGCCATCACCCAGGCCCTGGCAACCCAGGGTCAAGGGTCCTCGAGACTGCTGGGAAAGGGGGCATGCTCTAGATGTGGGCAGGAGGGACATTTTAAAAGAGAGTGTCCTCAACACCCTCCCCTAACAGGCCAGGAGGGGCTAAGCCCCCCTCCACCCCATGATGCCCTCGGTGCAGGGAGGGATACCATGGGAAGAAGGGCTGTAGACCAGAATTTGACCTGGAGGGGGAGTCTTTAAACTAGAGGAGGGGCAGCCTCCAGCCCCATTAAAAAAGTGAGGAAGCCCCTCTAAAGGTAGGATTGGAAGGCCTCATACCCTATAACACAAGCCCACTGAACTGTCCCCTTGATTGAAGGAGTTTCTCCAAAAGTGACCATTTCTATAGGCGGTAGGAAATTTCACTGTTTGATACACACAAAGACAGACAGGACAGACTTCTGTAGGAGGAGGAAGTGCCTGCCACCGGGGAGCTTGCACCTGGGCCCCCGGTTTTGGGGGTGGGAGGTACCTGCCAATCAAGAGAAACACTGACTTAATGTGCTACACCAGCCCAGCCGGGGACCAAGGGAAGGTACGCCCCTTAGTGGTCAAAGGCCTAACTGCCAATTTGCTGGGACAGGACACGCTGGGCCAAAGGGACGACGTTGTGAGCACAGATCATCGGGCTTTTTTATCAGGAAAAGGAAGAGGCAAAAAGGGTGGGAAAGGACCTAAAGGGGGCCACAGAGAAGGATGTTTTCAACCTCCACAACTACAGGGGAGCCTGAGAGGTCTGTCCAGTCACACCCTAAATCATAGAGCCACTGCCCCCGAGGGCCGCCAATCAGATGGGCACCAGGAACACCCATATGGATGGAGCAGTGGCCACCGACTAAACCTGAGTTGCTAGCACTCCACCAGCTAGTGGACGAACGACTAAGGCTCAGACACATCCGCCCTTCTGTGAGCCCATGGCACACCCTGGTGTTTGTAATTCAAAGGGTGTCCAGGGTGTGGCACATGCTCCAAGATTTGTGCGAGATAAAAGAGAGGACGGAACTAGCGGGCACCCCTTAAGGGACACGCCCTGGACCCCTGCTATTCCCTCGGAGTATACATTTATGGTAACTGAGAGTAAGGATTGCTTCTTTCCTATACCACTATTTCCAGAGGATTGGGATAAATTTGCCTTCTCTGTTCCTTCACTTAATTACTCCAAACCTGAACAACGTTTTGAATGGGTAGTGCTCCACAAGAAATGTTTAATAGCCTGGCTTTCTGTCGACCGTATCTTGCTACTCTCTTAAGGCCTATGCTAGTCAAAGGATTCAGTAATATATGCTTATATGGATGATTTAATTTTGGGACATCAGGATCCAGCATATCTGGAGGACTATGTGGCCCAGGTGCTCCAATTGCTTAAAAAGGGGGCCTTTATTGTGGCCCCCCTTCAAAGTACTTGGGTCACACCTCATGCTGACGCAGGATAGCCCACTTAAACCTGTTCTGGAGGTGGCTGAATCCATGACCCTGGCCCAGCTCCAGTGCTTACTGAGGGAGATTAATTGGCTGAGACCCTGGGTGCCAATCCCCACAGAACACCTGATACCCCTGTATTCCCTGTTAAAGGACAAGGCACCTCATGATAATATAACTGTGACAAAGGAGCACTGTGAGATGCTCCTTGTCTTTCAGAAGACCTTGGACAAATGCTCCCTAAGGAGGTATTCAGTGACTAGGCCCTTGTCCCTCTAGCTGTTTGCTGGAGCCTCCCTGATTACAGTGGTTAGAACCCGGGAGGGGAGTCATTGGAATGGATCCATACATCTTTGGGAGGAACACCTGGGGTCTAATCTCAGGCAGATCAGCTCTCTGACACCATCACAAAGGGCAGGACCCAGGCACAACGACACTATGGGCTGGACCCCCATACCACTGCCTTCCCCTTCTGGGTGGCAGATGGTGAGTGGCTTGCTCAGGCTAACATTTGCCTTGCTCTCGCCTTAGAAGGATTTATGGGAAGTGTTGATTGCCACTAAGGGCCATCCAAATGGGCTCCTCTTTTACAGAGACTCCCCCTCAAGATGCCCTCCTTGTTTCCATCAGAGTCCATCCCCAGAGCTATTTGCATCTTCATTGCCTGATGGGGCTGAGCGGGTTCTGCCTACATTTCCTTTAGGGGATACCAAGTCACCAAAGATTTCAACCCTGCCAAGGTTCCGCCCACTATAAGGCAATGCTGGCTGTGACAGCCCCAGAGGCACTAACCCTACAGGAAGCCACCTAATTACATGATATGACCAATGCCAATTGGAAGGAACCACATAATAGATTCCCAATGATTCCTATAAAAGAACTAAAGAAGATAGTTCACACCTGAAAATCATGTCAACCATATCTAAGAGTTGCCATCTACAGCCGCCAGGAGTTAACCCTAGAGGCCTATGGCCCAATGCCCTCTGGCAAGATGATGCCCCCTCATTTTCCAGCTTTTGACAAACAGAAGTATGTTTTTGTCACCATAGACACTTATTCAGGGCCTGCTGGGCCAGTGCACATGGGGGAAAAAGACCAAACATGCTCAAGCCCACTTCCTCCAATGTTTCACAGCCCCAGGATTATCCACACAGGTTAAGACTGATAATGGCCCTTGCTTTGCCAGTAATTCCATGGCAGAATTTTTCAATAGATGGCACATCAGACATACTACAGGAATCCCTTAAGACCCTCAGGGACAAGTGATTGCAGAAACAAACCATCAATGTCTTAAAGAACAAATTTTAAAACAAAAAGGGTAAACAGCCACCATTTACAACTAGGAATGGCTTTATTTACTATTAATATTTTGAATTTTTCTAAGGGATCAACTGAATCTAAGTTCCAAAAACACTGGGGCTACCTAAACTCCAAACCCCAAGTTAAGGTCAAATGGAAAGACCCTCTGTGATCCCAGTGGAGGGGCCCAGACCCGTTAATTACAATGGGAAGAGGATTTGGATGAGTCTTCTCCATAGGGGAGGAAGCGCCCATCTGGCTTCCAGTCAGAAATCTAAAATTCCTTCCTGTTCCCACAATGTAGGAGGATGGCCAAGAACAAGTTGACCAACAAGGAAAGGAAGCAAAAATGGTGGTAAAAGCTCTTCTTTCAAAATAAGAGGACCAATACGATGATATCTAGCCGTGTCCAAGGATGCCCGACCTTTGAGAAGCTCTTGTGTTCTTTAAAAATTACAGATGATTTCCTTCTTAACTAACTTCTCTGACACTCCCACTGCTGATGCTGACTGCTCTGGTGACCACCCAGCAGAACCCTCATCATCCCCAAAAGATGACGCGGATGGTGATCAATGCTGCCAATGGAGATTCCCTAAACAGCACCACAAATGAGGCAGTCCCCCAGACCTGGTGGCCCACGCTCTTCTTCAACCTCCATGACTTGGCCTGAGGATCTTGGGATGTGGGAGACTGAACTCCTCTTCAACAAGGATGGTCCGAATGTGGAGAGTTTCAGGGGTGCCACCTGCCCCACGTATGGGACCCCTGGGCTGCTCACATGTTCCAAATAGGGCAGCCTTACAGGACACTGACTTTTACATATGCCCTGGGGAGCAAGCAGAAAGCAACAGACATATCCAAATGGAGTGGGGTGGACGCCTTCTACTGTGCACAATGGAGCTGTGAGAAAATGGAGACAGGTCTCTGGATAAGGCAGAGTGGGCCCATTAAGGCTGTCGAGAGGGTGAACCATCCCAAGCTTGCCCAGAATCCTCTGTATGGGAAATGTATGTCATACTGGTGTAGCCCTCTTAAGATTGCCCTTACTGAAGAGGGAAAGAGGATTCCACATTGGGAGATTGGGATGACGTGAGTGGTCTGACTATATCAAAAGGGACAAAACCAAGAGTTACTTTTTATCATTAGAAGAATGGTCCAGACAACACAAGGCCCCCAGCTCATTAATGTCCCTTTATAGTTATAATCTTAATTTGTGTCTTCAGGCCTTGTCTTTTCAATAGGCTGGTCAGATTAATCAGACCACAGACTCAAGAGATCCAACTGATGACCCCTTGTATACATTGTGATAGACTCAGCCCTGAGGATGTCTCCCTTTTGAGTGAACCTTGATAAGAGGTGCTGTAATAAATAGGTGAACCTCTGTGGAGGTGACAAGAGGCCTACACTTCAAAATGAGGTGGGCCATGGTCTAAAACAAAAAGGGGAGTATGAAAGGCACACAAGTCAGTTAAGATGGTGCTGAGGAGCCGGGCGGTGGTGGTGGCACTCAGGAGGCGGAGGCAGGCGGATATCTGTGAGTTCGAGGCCAGGCTGGACCGACAGCCTCCAAAACAATACAGAGGAACCCTGTCTCGTAAAAAAAAAAAAAAAAAAAAAAAAAAAAAAGATGGTGCTGAGGGGAAGTCAGGAGGACGAGTCCTGAGATGTTTACAAAAAAGGGTGACTGGTTGCCTAGATCAAACCAGATGAGGCCACTGCATGAATGGCTCATGTTCACTAGGTAAAGCATCGGGCACCTAGGCGCATGGTAGACTGACCTTTGAAACCACTGGCTGGCTGCTTTCCTGCCCTGAGATTTTTTTCTTTAAAAGATGCTTGCTGTGGGCAACAAGCGAGTTCCTGCTTGACTAGACTCCCCACTGCATCTGACTGTCTCTGGGGAACGGGTGAGCAGTGCACTTACCCTTCCTCAGGCCCAGCTCAGCCTTCCACAGTTGGGCTAAGACCCTGCACAAGAAGAATCCTAGTCATAGCATAGTATTCTCATTAAAAAATACAGGCTTGCTGAAATGGTTAAAAAACTACAGCTAGGTGTGGCGGTGACTGAGCATGAGCCCAGCACTCGGGAGGCTGATACAGGAGGATCTCGGGTTCGAGTAAAGTTCCGACTATATAGTAAGAACCTCTTTTTAAAAGTGCTGCCTACAGAACTCATTTCACCAGTAAGGACGCATGCAGACTTCAAGTGAAAGAGAAATGGAAATCTGAAGCCAGGGATGACAGACGCTGGCCCCAAGCTTCAGGGTGAGGCCCGTCCATGTCATTTACATAGCTGTGGGAGCCCTTTGGTGCCCATTTCTCTTAGCAATATGGGTAAATCTATTTACAACAGGAGAATAGGAGACTCAGACGATGAAGGAAGTCCATCAATGTCATCTCCGAATTCAGCTGAAACATCTGTAACCTTGGACTTTGTCACTCCATAGGCAATAATCCATTTTTTGCTTGGACTGGTTTCTGATATTTCAACCTCCCAGCCCCATACTAAAATAATTGTAAATATTAGAACAGATATGTGGTTAATAAAATGATTTATAGAGTATTAATGCTTAAGACAGAAACTGAGGAAGGGACATAAGAGAAATGACTTGGCCTATAAGCAAGAGACTACTTTAGATAGTGTTTTAATTAGTCTAAATTCTTATTTGTGGTGCACTAATTAAGTTCAGCGTTTGGCGTGTAAGTGAAAGCTAGAGAATTAGCAGGGTTACTGCCAGCAAAGCGCATCCCAGATTGACGGGCTGGCCCTGGTGGACCTGCGGCCCCCACTGCAGAAGAAGGGACCTGTCACAGTCACCAGGGGATCTTTTGCAAAACTGAATGGCTGCAAGGACAACCCTCAGAAGAGACGTCTAAGCGGGCAGCTTAGTCTTCTAAGCACACCGTGTGTGTCCGTGGAGCACGCCTGTACTCCTAGCCCTCAGGTGGCAGAGACAAGCAGATCAGGAGTGACACCAGCCTGGGCTGCAGAAGGAGACTGTCTCAAAATGCAAACATAGATGTTTGCTTGCTTCTGAGCATCTTCGAGTGGCAAAGCTTCAAAATCTCTAAACACATCAGCCAGATGTACCTGACCAGATCCACACATCAGTTTTTCATGATTACACCTAGTGGTAGCAAGGACCTGAGGAAATCTTGTTGACCTTTTCTACAAAGGTCAGAGGAAAACCAAGAAGGAACAATGACCGTCATGCCCCTCACATAGATACTGTCGGAGAAACTGTACCTTTATCTTGAATAGAAGTGCGAACAAAAATCTGACCCAGATAAGTAACTTAGGGTTAGCCAGTTATGGAGTTCTCAGGATACTGATGCTGCTTGCACACATGCACACACACACACACACACACACACACACACACACACACACACACACATGCCGGACCAGGGTCCTGGAAACAGCCTCCTTTCCATGCTCAAAAAGCAGCTGAAGGGGCCACCAAACTCATCTTAGATCAGAGCAGAGAGACCCAGGAAGGCAGAAGCTCACCTTCACATGCTGAGGACGGAAGGAACAGACTCAGCTGAGTGCTGCTGAGGAGCCTGGGGCCTCACAGCCACCCCAGTGCTATCACTGACTCCACCTGGGGTTCCCAGTGGGCACTGGAGACAGAAGCACATCGAAAGAGCCCAGAGGAACAGGCCTGCACATTCTCTTCTCTCATGATACTTTACAAATGGAATCTTTCTTGTTTTTTCTTAAACTCTAAATCAAAAGGGAGCTAGATCTGCGTGTGGCTGAGGGACAGGATCAAGAAGATGGCTATGCGTTCCACTTCATTTATTCCAGAACAGTACATGCTCTGCCCCCATCTGATCTAAGGGCTGAGCTTGACTGAGTCCCAGGCAGCACAAAACACAGCTAACAATCAGGACACGGGCCACAGATTAGGACAATAACTGTTTGGATGACCCTTCCAGGTTCCCACACATTCGGATCCCCACCTCTTGCTGGACAGATACTCAGGGTCTTTGCTCATTTGCTGACTCGGCATGGACTAGAAAGAGGGTCTCCTTCCAGGGCCACAGTAAGCAGTGACAAGCTGCTTTGGCAAACACCGTCACATTCATGCTAGCAAGCCTGTGAGCAATAGAGGGCAAGCAATGTAGCCGTTGCTCTGTGGATCGTTAGCAGACTGAATTCAAAACAAGCTAGTAGCCAAGAGACCGCAGTTACAACTCAGTCAAGAATATGGAACCTGATATTCAAAGACCTCCTGTCTTAGTTTTGGTTTCGGTTGCTGGGACACAACACCATGACCAAAAAGGAATTGCTGAGGAAAGGGCTTATTTGCCTTATACTTCCAGATTGTAGTCTGTTACTAAAGGAAGTCAGGACAGGAACCGAAGCAGGGCAGGGACTTGGAAGCAGGAGCTGATACAGAAGCCAAGGGGAGATGCTGCTTACTGGCTGGCTTTTTATTACATTCCAGGACCATCAGGCAAGGGTGGCACCACCCACAATGGGCTGGGCCCTCTCCCATCATCACTTGCAGGCTTGACTACGGCCCAGTATTACAGAGGCATTTCTGTACTTGAGGCCCCTTCCTCTCAAATGTCTGCCCTCCAAAACCAAGTAGGGAGGCTGGAAAGGAATGGAGTCAGGGTTCACACAAACTGGTGTGGCAGACACAAAAGAAGACAGAGAACACGTCAGAGGGGAGGGAGTCACCTGAAGGGACCCCACGTCTCAAACCTGTAGATTCCTGATAAATCCAATCAAGAACTACATAGAAATAAGAGAGTGTCGGGGCTGGCGTGATGGCTCTGCAGTTAAGAGCACCGCTGTCCTTCCAGTTAGGAGCCCGAGAGTTCATTTCCCAGCAACCACATGGTGGCTTACAGTCATCCTTAGCGGGATCTGATGCCCTCTTCTGGCATAAAGGCATGCATGCAATAGAGCACTCATATAAATAAACAAAAACATACAAACAAACAAACCTTAAAAAGCAAAAGACTTTTAAAAAAAAGAGAATGGCACCACATAATTGAAAAATGGTGCAATCCTACTTACTCCCTTCCTTCCACATTTCACGTGCATAAACAGTCTCAATCGAGACCTGCACCAGCATCGTGGGTTGGAGTGATATTCCCTGGCAAACTCACGGAAGTTCTCACTTCCAACTGAGAACAGAATATGACCTTATTTAGAGACGGGTTCCTCAGAGAAATAATAAATGTGAAAGCCATTAGGTCTGTCCTGGTCCACTATTGCTAGTGTCTTTGTTTATTAGTTTTTCTGTGGATGGGGAAAGTATCTCTGTACCCAGGGAGCCTCAGTGAAGCAAACGCTTGAAGGTAGAGCGGATGGGTGAGGGCCAGACTCCCCCACAGCCTCCAGAGCTGTGAGATAGTCTCTCAGGCCACCCAGGCCACTCTTTCCCAGTGGCACACAAACCACCCAGATGTTCAAGCTTCCCCTTTCCCAGACACTCATTCTCTGGTGAGGGACTGGAAGATTCTGAGAGGGTGCTGCTAAGAATCTCAGCAAGTTGGAACAAGAAGTAATGATAGGAATCATTAAGTCTAACTCTTCCTTTACAGATAAGGAAACAGAGGTTCAGAAGCAGTGAGAGACCTGCTCAGGTTTTCATAGTGGCCAAGACTCAAACGCAGGGGTCTTGACCTCTGGCCAGGGGGATGTAGCAGAGTACTGCAGAGGGCTTTCTCCCTAGAAAACCTGACAAGGGCACAGCTGCGGCCCTAGGTGTCCTCCTTGCTGCCAGTCCAACATATTGTAGATCCTTCCCTCTTGTTTTATTCCTCTGTAGCTTTTCCCAAACCAGGGAACTAGGAAATCATCAGAGGAAGACCCTGCAGTGAGCTCAAATGCCAGGAAAGACCAGAGGCTGTGTCACATATTCACAAAGAGCCTTATGAGTCCCCATCTGAACAGGCTTTCTGATCCTTGTAAACGCTCAAAAAGCGGCCACGCTATTCTTCTGTGTCTGTACACTGCTTGGCCACTTCCCTTCAACCGTGCACTATGGGCCCGAGTGGCTCCTTTCCAGACCATGAAAGGAAACAACTTCATAGAAGATTCTCCACGGAGCTTCTTCTATGTCCCATTAAGCCAACATGCCTGATCTGGGTAAGGACATGCCAAGAGAAGCAGAAGTTGAGTAAAAGCCTGTTAAGGCTTGGCTCTGCCTGCTGAGATCAAAGTAAAGAATAAAGACTCCTCCCTACAAGCCCCCCACAGCCTCCTGGAGTCCGAGCCATCCTTGGCTTTGTGTCTCTTAACATGAGGAGGCAGAGCCACAGTGAAAGTAGCCCGAGCACCTGCTGAAACAAGGAAGAATCTTGGGTCAACTGCACAAAGGATGCCAGAGTCCTTTCTTCAGATGTCCCTGTACAGCTCTGGAAGCATAAGCCAGGCACCAAGCATACCGGTGGACTGGTACACTTTCTCTCTACATAAGTCTGCCTTTCTGTGAATGCCGCTGCTCTGTCCCACAAAGCAAAGACAAAACCTGTCTGTAGTGATCCGTTCCTAGCCTGTGCTTCAGCCACATTTTTAGCTCAGGCCACCAGACAAGACAGTGAGAGCAATTGTCTCCCCTGTTTGCCTTCAAAGTACTCAACAAGAGAAACCTCTGCCCGTAACTGGTCTTATCGCCCAATCTCTGCACATTTCTGGCTCCAAAGAGGGTTTTTGTGAATCCAAATGTTGATACCTGAATTCCTCAGATTTTCATAACTATAACATACTTGAGAAACACTAGCTATGAAGAAGAAGGAATGCTTAGCTCAGGTTTGTGAACTTCAATGCCCGATGGCTGCAGGATGGGGTGAGCAGACACTTCATCTACACTTCCCCTCCCCTCCCTTCCCTCCCTCCCCTCCCTTCTCTCCTCCCCTCCCCTCCCCTCCCCTTCCTTTCCCTTCCCTTCCTCGTCCATAAGCTCCGAAGTGTCATCCATGTTTAGGCATTAGACTAGCCAGTGTCTCTCTCCTGTGGGGGATGGCTTTGGATTCAGAAGTTCAGCCCCAATCAGGCTGTGCTCAACTCTGGAGGAGACCAAACTTGAGCCATTGGCTGGGGTCATTTTCCAACAAGTGAACTACAAGTAGAAAAGAGTTCTCTGTGCCATGTTGGTGATAGATGGGTTTGCATAGAGTAAGAAGGAGAAGGGAGGATGTTTTCATTGCTGCGATGCTCTAATTACCGGTCTAAGAACATCCCCAAGACTCAGCTGCTTGTTGACCTGGCTTTACCTCTACTCCTTTGGTTTTAGTTCGTGGTATACATATTAAAGGGTGTATTAAATCAACTTTGAAATACTAATAACTTAAAAAGTTTTAATAGCAACTGCAGCAACCATCACACCTGAAAGTAGAGAATGTAGCATTCACTCAGTCTTCACGGTTGGGTGCCTTGGTGGCTAGAGTAGTCCCGCAATGGCTGTCTCTAATTGTAGGAACTGACAACTGGCCTTTATTCAGTTCACAAGGCGGGGTACCTCAACAGTGCCAATCTTGTGCTGAAGTCTGGAAGGTTCCTGAAGAGTTGCTGGCCCCACACTGAGTTTGGAAAGGATAGGTCTAGTAGCAGCAACATCAGGGCATATCAACTGACTGTCGAGAGGGAAGCCAAGGCAGAACTCAAGGCAGCACCTGAAGCAGAGACCAAGAATGAACCCTGCTTGCTCCCTGTGGCTCAATCAGCGTCCATCTTTATTGCATCCAGGGCCACCTACTCAGGGGCGTTAGCGCCCATAGTGGGCTAGACTCCCCCGTGTCAATCATTAATCAAGAAAATACCTCCACACACTTGTCTATTGACCAATCTGATGGAGGCATTTTCCCAATTGCGGTTCTGTCTTTCCAGAGGGTTCGTTTATAAGTGGACAAAAACTAGAGAGAACATGTGATAACTAAGAGTGATTGATGAAAACATAATCTGTGAAAGCGGCAGTTGAGGACTGGCAGCGGGCTCCGCTGAGCAGCAGCCCCTGGGAGCCTTGAGCATGCACTTGACCAGCTTAGAGTTTTACCACCCTTCTCTGATGACACCAGACAGCTTCCCCGTCCCCCGTACTTTAAGCTGGCACACCGAGCACAGCGAGAGACAGCACTCCTTCCTGCTACCATGTTTTATAGGCAGCATTGCTTCTAGCTCATTGTCAGTCTTCACCAGCCAGTAAACCAGAGACCTGGAAGCATCAAGTACAGGTGTTTATCTTTTCTTTTGCTCATTGACCTGACACATGTTGGGTAAAGTTTGCTCAGCCCTAGCAAATGCTGTAGAGCAAAGTGCCCTGACCTCCGAAGCCCTCCTGTGCCTGCTCCTGGCTGCCACCTATCTTCCGTCTCTCCTCTCTCTGAACTCAGCTCCCCTGCCCTTCTACACAGCAAGCCTCCAGTGACCTTTCTCCCACCAAGAGGTTAACAACTCAGTGCCTGTGCTCACTATGTACAACTTTCTGTGCTTTGAACGGCTGCTGCTAAGAAGGTCTCACCACCTGAGCTTCTGCCACACCCACTCGAAGGGCCACCTGGCCACTCATTCCTCCGTCACCCTAACCTTTGTCTTTGCACTTACTGACCTCCAGTGACTGCTCCGGTCTGTGTTACTCTCCTCTCTCCCTTAGGTAAGTGTAGTTACACAGTGTCAGAGACCTCACCTGCTTTGCAGCCCGTTGGACTTACAATGTCTTCAGTGGTTCACAGCACACAGCAAGTAACTATGAGTATTTATTGACTAAATCAATGAGAACATGAGCTTCCATCGGGGGTGGGACATTACACTAATTCCACTCTCTGTCAGCTTGGAGTTGTGTGAATTGTGTGTGAGACCTGCAGTGTCCACCTCCCCATCTTTAATAAGTGAGCCCCTACTGAGGAAGATTAGCCTACACAGACTAGAGATGTCATATGGTATTTTATTAGGGAGAAATCACTTACGTGAGAAGCTGAGACCCCAAGGTGAGGGCTCCGCTGCTCTCCGAGACCCGACCATACCCCAAGAGATACCGAGTACCCTTCTTCCAGCTCTTTATCCCGAGCATCTTCTATGTACCTGTGACCACATCAGCTCTAGTTACCTGAGATCTCTCCCTACAAGCCCGGTGGTGTCTACCTAGCTGGGGTTTACTTCTCCGAATCCCCTTCACAGCATGGATACGGCCAATGGACTATGGGTGGAAATGGGGGTGTGTCCTTGCTCTCTAAGTGACATCGAGTTTACCCACATGACCCATTTTTCAGTGCACAGTGCAGGACACCGAATACAATCAAACTGCAACCAGCTTCAGTGTCCATCTCCAGAGCTCCCCGATAGCCCTGAAAAAAGCTGTGGCCTATGTCTGGAATTTGTATGTCACCTTGCACAGGCCATGCTAGTTCCACCTCCAGCGTTGTGCTGCAGAGGGAGCTCTGGGCCTGTGCTTGTCTAATTCCTGAAAATGAAGCATGCTGGTCACAGCCGGTCAGCTCTGAGCACGGGGAAAGGAGAAGCAGACGCAGGCACACTTGGACAGACAACGCTTGGCTTGGCTCTGTTCCCTGTACTCCACTCTAATGACACCCAGGAGGCAAAGACGTGCACAAATTCCCAACCGCCAAACTGAGTCCTCCCAGTGCTGAGTTGGTGACTTGCATTAGTTCCAAGTTGGAAACAACATTGAGGAGAGAGCCTTGGAATGCCGCTGAGGGTGTGCAAGCCTAGAAGGAAGAATGAGAATGTCACCGGGTCCTACCCCATCCTGGGGTTCATAGGCTAGACCACGAGGTTCCAGTTGGGAATGTAGTCTTGGTCCTCAGGTAGGAAGTGGAGACACGTGCAGTGGTCTTTCGGTTCCTACTGGCAAGCCCCACCCATCACCCTCCAATTCCCCCCTCAAAGCTGATTGAAGTCTGATTTTCCTAACTGATGCCAAGAGCCTCAGCGGGCCCCCGCAGTTAGTCCCTTCAGTCCCGTGCATCTGCGATGGACGCCGTGCCTCACTATCGAGTCTCCGCCTGCAGCAGACCTCAAGACTACTCAGCAGCCGCTCCCAAGCACTGCAGCCTCTCCGGAACCGCCCTCCCCGCCTCGCCTGTCTCCAGCGACAGCAGTTGGGGCGCACTGAAGCTAGCTTGCTGTCCGCTTGGCTCTCTCCTCCCACACAGGTGTTCACCCAGCCGACCGCCTGCTCAGTCCCCGGGCCAGTGGGGCAAAGAGAGACCGGGTGCAGACCCAATTCCGCCTGCAAGGTTCCTGTGAAGTTCAAGTTACTCCCTGCCTGACATGGGCTTATCCTTACTGCAAACTCCCAGACCCTCCTCCGGTTCTCCCTCTCCCCATCACTTGTCCTTTGAGACCTTCCAAAGGCAGCGCCACCCCGAGGGCGAGCTCGCAGCGCGTGGGCTCTGGAAGACACACAACGCGCGGAGCGCGGGGCTCGCCCCCCTTCCTGCTGGCCTGTGCTTCCCGGGGAGGAAACGGGCAAAGCCAGTCTCCCCGCAGCCACAGGCTTTCCCCAGACGGCCCGGCTCTGCGTGGCTCCCGCGTTCCCGAGCCTCATTTCCGCGCCCCCACGAGAATGCGCAAGACCGGTTCTCCAGCAGACGCGTTGCCCCACAGACAGCACTCATACAGGTTGAGTCTAGCCTGGCCCTGCACGGTGGTCCCTCTGCCGAGGGCGCTCATTGGGCAGGCCGTCCTCAGGCACCCGCTTTCCCAAGCCCGGACAGCCTGCGGCCTCTTGTCCTCGCCCGCACTGCCTGTGAGACGAGGCCAGGGTGCGGCACCAGCCCAGGACACCCTCCTGCTCCTGCTCCTTGTGACTGGAGGCTGGGCTGAACTTGGCCAGGAGAAAACGGGCTGTCTCCATCTAAGCGAGTTTCCGGCAGGCGGGGCCACTGGTACCTGTAATCCCAGAACTGGGAGGAGACACGATCAAGAGGAATCAGCGTTTGAGACCGCCCAGGCCACATACAAAGACCCTATCTCTAACAAATAGAAATGAAAGTAAAAAGCAAAAATGCCCGCAAATTTGAGGTGAGCGGTTGTTGGAAGGAGTGAGTTTTAAGAGGACTTCATGGTGAGGAAGAATAATTTTTCTTATTAAATTACATGAAGCTTTTCTTGTTTTAAAAGCAATTTATTATTGATAGGAAACTAGGTAAAATACACATACATATATGATTTGCATGCATATTCAAATTACACCTATTGATAACTTCTGTCAACATTCCTTTAAACATTTTCTGTTTATTTTGACTTGGCCTTGATATAAAAATGTAATTGAATTAGACTATAGGGATATGGGCTGGAGAGATGGCTCGGTGGTTAAGAACACTGGCTGCTCTTCCAGAGGACCCAGCTTCGGTTCCCAGCACCCACTTAGTGGCTAGCAACCATCTGTAACCAGTTGCAGAGGATTTGGTGCCTTCTTCTGGCCTCCAGGGACATAGATGTACATGCAGACAAAACACCCATGCACATAAAATAAAAATACATGTTTAACCTAAAGAGATATATTCTTTCAACATAAGAGCTATTAGTTACTAAGGAACCTTTCAAATAGCTTACAATAAAGCTGGGGTTATTGGACACTTTAGTTATACTTCTTAATGTCCAGAAATTTAAGTTTCTATATATTGAGCTTCAGATAATTGTTTAAGCAAAATCAAAGGTAACAGTGGGTACATAACAATTTTTAAAATGCTTTTGTTCTAGTTTGTGAGAGAGAATGAAAATGACAGTAAAACCTTACACCTAAGTTAGCTACACAAAGTAATTCTTCAAAAACTTATTATGTAAAAGCTGATCTTTAAAGAACAGGGAAAACTTCTTTGGGAAGTCAAAAGGCACAGTCGTATTTAACAAGGACATGTAATAAATTCTGTACTTATTTAGAAGACCCATTGCTGTTTGGTAGACACCATTAATGTTTCAGAATCTCAATTGTTTCATATTAAGGCCTCAACTTTCTGGAATAATTCTTCATTTCCCAGAATATCAGATGGTCATTTATTTCCCATGTTTGAAGAAGACGACTTTGGTCACCATCTTATTGGCAGTGAATTGTAATCATGTTTGTAGAGTGTCTTCCTGCCATTTATGTGAGGTGACCACCCTCCTCTTGATGCCTGCTTTCATGGCCCTGGGGTGTGGCTTCTCTTCATTCAGAACTGAGGCTATTGAAATACTCAGAGAAACCATCGTCTTCAGGGTTTCTGTCGCTGTCCTCCCAGAGAGCTCTTGCTGGGATTCCTGTTGTGCCTATCTCTAAGCACAACAGCAATGCCTAGGAAAAAACTATATAGAAGAACTCTTATAATTTATCCTCTGTGCCTAAAACATTTCCACTTTTAACCCATCTGGCATATGTTCAAATCATTTCTGTCCAAATCTAAAACTCACTGGGGATGGTGGTTCATGCCTACAATCCAGCACATATGAGGTCAAAGCAGGAACGTCAGGGGCCAGCTCTGTCCTCCAGCACAGGACTGGGCTAGCAGGAGGGGCAGGGGCCAGCTCTCTCTTGTAGCACAGGACTGGACTAGCAGGAGGGGCAGGGGCAGCTCTGTCCTCCAGCACAGGACTGGACTAGCAGGAGGGGCAGGGGCAGCTCTGTCCTCCAGCACAGGACTGGGCTACCCCTTTACCTGCTGCACTGTCTTGCCAGCCCTCTTCCTGAAACATTTTTTTTTCGAGGCAGGGTTTCTCTGTATTGTTTTGGAGGCTGTCCTGGAACTCACTCTATAGACCAGGCATGGTCTCGAACTCACAGAGATCCGCCTGCCTATGCAGTGCTGGGATTAAAGGTGTGTGCCACCACCACCTGGCTTCCTGAAACTTTTAATAGCGCTCTTTCATGCTCGCAATACAGTATTCTCACCAATTATGGGTCTGGATGGGCCCTTTTAACTGAAGTCAGTCACTTCTCCACTTTCTAGGACCCCTTTCCACATCCTGTTGGTCTCCTGGAGAGCCGTCCAGGTTTTTCTCAGCCTCCTCCTCCTCACCTTTGTTTCCTGGTCATATCTCAGCTGTTGGGGAGATTTCCGTTGTCATGCTAGTTCAGTCCTCATATGTACTCATTTACATTTTGTTGACTTTCTTGGAATTTTGAAATTAAGTAATCAAACTTTCATGATTGCACATCTAGGAATTCTAATTTGGGATTACTGCTTTGGATGGGGCTTGGTTTGATTTATGGATGGATATGCTGTCCTCTAGAACGTCATCAAGGGCTCTGGAGAGTTCCCCTCTTCCTATCATTCCCTCACTTTCTCTTAGAAGTGGGCGGCTTTACTGTGCAAGGCTCAACTCAATTTGAACTGATGATTTTGGCTAATCACCCAGTTAGTTTTGTGTTTCTGTTGACAAACAGAAGGTCAACTAGCCTTGGGCTTCCATTGATTGTGGTTTGAACAGTGTTCCGAAGGAGCTGTTGACTGTAGTGTCTGGTGCACAGCGTGGAAACAGAAATATGAGCATTGTGTTAAGGGAAAGAAGTCAATGTGGCTAACAGACATGAAAGGGCCTTTATTTCTCTTTATTTCTAGAGAGAAGTGAAATTGAAAGATTTGTGCAAGTCCATGAAGATGCCTGAGAAGGATTTGTAACAGGAGAGATACACCAGCATGTTGGGAAGCTGGATCCTTTCTAAACACCACACCACTGCCCCATCTGCGGACAACAACCACGTGACTGTCTGTGACAACACCACTATGCCATCTGCTAAAAATAACCCTCACTGACAACAACCCCACTACCCCATCTGCGGACAACAACCACGTGACTGTCTGTGACAACACCACTATGCCATCTGCTAAAAATAACCCTCACTGACAACAACCCCACTACCCCATCTGCTGACAACGACAGCCACTACACCCTGTGCTGATAACAACCCCCACACACCATTGCTGACAACAACCACCACTCCATGGGAACCTACAGTACTGAAAGGCAGGCTGAAGCCACAAAAACACTGGAATAATAAACTGTCCTTCAGGGGGTTAAAAAAAGAAAATAGAAAATAAATAAACTGTCCTTCATCTCTGGGGTCCAGAAGCCAGCACAGTCCTGGCTGGCTGCTCAGGATCCTAGCCCAATCCTTAGCTGCCTATTGCTCAGCCCCCGAGACGAGGCCTTCCCCTTCCAGATTCACTCTCATGTCTGCTTACAATGCAACCTCTCTGCTTCTCCATCAGCACTGCTGAGGCTAAATTTTAACTTTTTCGAAGCTGCTTGTGGCAATGCTCAAACACACTGGGAAAGAGCAAATACGGTATAAACAAGACAGAACCTTCGCGTGCTAACGCCCAGCTTGCCATGTTGTCAGGTAAGTCTACTCATTATTGTTATCACATCATCACTGTCATTGTGTGTGCATGCAGGAGTCAGCTTTCCTCTTGTACGTTTTCTAAGCATGTTTCTGTTGGGGAAGGCAGATGCGCCACAGCAAGATTGAGAGCATCGGAGGGTGACTTGTAACATCCTTCCACCATGTGGGTACCGGGAACTGAACTCAGGTCTTCAGGCTTGGTGGCAGTGTCTGTAATGAGCATCCAGTGTGAATATGTGTACTATGGGCCAGGTTCTATACTTAAAGATTTATGAAAGATATCTGAATAAATCCTCACAGTAGTATCACAGGGTTGCTGCATTCATTCATGGAGACTAAAACTGAGCAAGGTTAACTTTGTGGCCGAAGGTTTTAAATGTATGCCTTGGAACTTGAACCAATCTATTTGCAAAGTTCAGACTCTTACTAATTACAGGCATTTTTAAAAGTCTTCTCCAGATCCCCTTGTTAGACTGATGATAGTTACAATGATTTTTGCCACTAAGAATATAAAATGCCCAGTCTGGCTTTGGTTTCAAAATTAAACTTACCTTGACAAGTGATAGGGAAATGAGAACAAATGTGTTGTGACAGGGAAGAAAGGGACAGATGGAGAGCGCATCAGATTTCTCTACAAGGAGACTTCAGCTCCTCCCTGTGAGGGGACAGTGATTTTCACTGGACCGTGGACAGGGCACAGGTCCTGCAGGGTCCCCTCAGGGCAATCGTGAGTGTCCCCCGCCTTGGCTTTCAAGGCAAGGACTGTGAGCAGCCAGTGTAACTGGCAGAGGAGGAATAACATGATGATTCCTAAGCACTGTCTTCCTGGGGATTAACCCCTTGCTTGTTTTCTTTCCTGGGGATTTGGAGAGGTTATCACAAGTACTATGTTCTCACACAGTCCATGACTGACTGCACCCAAAGCCTTAACCCATGATGGAAAGGAACAAGGTCTCCAGCCCAAAGCCACCAAGTTATGGATGTGGGGGCTATCTCTCAAAAGCCATTCCTGCCAGGTTTTAGAATGTGGACGGAGAGTCTACAGCAAATCGTAGGTCTGGGGTACAGCCCGGGACCCAGTGTCCCCAGGAGAATGTGTTAGAATGTGTCCTCAACTACACTTTATAACAGGGTTAAAGCAAATGATCAGCTTAGACAAGGTGGAAGGATCCGCGTGAGCTGTGTGAGTGTCACTGACTCAACCTGTGTCCCTGAAACCAGCCGCAGAGTGAACAAGAATAAGCAAGGAGCAGCTGTCAACCCCATCAGCTGAGTGACAGAGAAAGGTAGGTCAGCCCCATCAGCTGAGTGACAGAGAAAGGTAGGTACGGTCCAGAGGCTGTTTTCCTTCCTTCTCATCCACAGTCACAAACCACTATTTAACCTAACCTGCTCTTTCTTCATATTCAGGGAAGTAAACTTTGGACAAACACCCTCAGGAAGCCAAAATCTTTGACATGTATTTATTGCCCAAGCTCCAATAATGTGATATTTCAGATTCTCCTTCTGTTGTGCAAAGTCCCTGTTCAGTTCTTGTTTTCCTGCTGATTGCCAGTTAATTCAAGAAATCTTGACCCTGCCCTCTTGACTTAAAACCTCATTCCTGGGAGATTCCACACTTCAGACCAAAGCAGATCTAGGGAAGGGCATGCTTACGCCTTAGGTGAGTTAGCTGAGGATCCCGGCTCTGCTTCTGAGCAGCTCTGCGTGGGGGCAGGATGCCTCAGCCACACCACCTGGAAAACGGAGCGATGGGGCTCCTCACTCTGTGCGTGGGCCACACCACCTGGAAAATGGGGGCCATGGGGTTCCTCCTTCGTGGGATTCTTGTGAGAAGAAATGAAACATTGCATTAACATATCCAGCACCATGCCTGCATTCAGGAAGCCCTAAATAAACAGTATTATTGTTCTATACCACATAAAAAGCCTTTCTTAAACAGTCAAAAGAGTGCACGCTGTCTCAGTTCTAACCCCAACTGAGCTGAATCCAAAGCTAGTGCCTTCCTCACCAGCTGTTGTCAACTTGGATACCTCACTCTTCTTTGTTTGTTTCATTTCAATTCTGCTGTTTCCTCTTTTACCTGACTCCCAGTGTCTGTGTGGTTGGAATGGCGCCTTCTCAGCTCTTCCTCTGAGGGAGCCCTTAGGACCTAGCAACATCTGGTGCCCTGAACAGGCACTCGGGGCATAGGTTTTGAGCTCCCCAAGTCAGGTCCATCAACTTTGCTGCCGCTGTAATTTTGGGGTGTTGCCCAGAACGAGTTCTAGTGTCTCCCTCTCCTCGCTCGCGGTGCTGGACAGTACCCCTAAATCGGTGTATTTCAGGGAGAGGACCTTTGACGAGTAAGCCTCGGGACCCCCTTGTCTTCCCTTCTTTCGTGTTGTCTGTCTTGTGTGTCTGCCCGTCCAGTTAGGAAGGCACCCAGAGCCCCGTGCTGGCCGGGCCCGGGCAGTGCGCTGAGTGTGGACTCACCCGAGCGGCTGGGGCAGCTGGTGCACAGCTCTGAGCTGCTGCCGCCCGCCCGTGGACACCCTGGGCTGAGCTTCAGCTGGCTGCTGCTGGAGCTCGGGCTTCTTGTTTGGTGCCACCGGAGCGGCGGTCTCGAGGTCAGCCACCCGTGCTGTGCGCTGCCGCTGCTGGAGGACCAGGAGCCAGCTGCGCTCCTGGGGGTGCGGGCCAGCGATCTGCCCACCTGGGTACATTTTCCAGACACCGAAAGTGTAGCATGGGTAAATAAGATGGTAAAGCACGCGTGTCCCTTTATTTGTCACTTCGTAGAGAAGCTCTTTCCAAAAACCACAGAACCAGCTGTGTGGGGAGCAAAAGCCCTCTTCAGCACCTTCACCGTCATGAAAGAGAACGTGGGTAGCAGCCCCTTAGACTCTGAAAATGTAGACAAAAGATAAATTATTCTGGGCCTTCAGATTAGTTTTATAGGAAATACGAGACTGATTTGGAGCTGCTGTGAAAAGTGTTCAGATTTATGGGACAATGCGGGGGGTCCTGGAGCCCTGATTGGCGACATGCCCTGATTGGAGCGTTGTCCGTCTTCTTCCTTAGAAAACCACTTTTAGAGATTAACTGGACAGGACTGATTCATCTCCTGGACATCCCTGGACTGAATGGTTTATCTGATACTATCATTTTGGATATACTATCAAACTAATTGACAATCACTCGCCAAAAAACAAGATCTTAGCCAATAAAGATACAGCCCCGTGCCGTCCCTTCTTCCACTCCTATCCCTCATGCTACCCTGGCCTTTTCAGATTCCAATAAAAACATATATGGTGTTCTTATTCAGCATCCTGGCTCCAAAGATGCTACATATGTCATCCCTAAGCCTGGTTCCATTCATTGGGTGAGCTATTGGCCCTCCTCGAGGTTCTAGTGGAGTGCCAGACCAAGCGCATTAACATTTTTTTCTGATAGCCCTTACGCTGTACAGGCAATTCATGCTGAACTTTCTCAAGTCAAAGACTCACTGGCCCCATTATCAGCAGTGTACTGCTCATACGAGACGTCTTAAGTCAGGGGACAGAGCCCTGGTGCCTGGCACATATTAGATCTCACTACCTAAACATCTGTATAGCTACACTCCTCAGAAAAGCTGTAGTCACAACTCAATTAAAAAGCAAAGCTGGCTCGCTCCTTCTCAAAACCCAAGCATGTTGTTAGAAGAAAAATTCAGAATTCCTGTAGAAGAGCCACCTGGTGTGGGACAGAAGAAAACCAAAAATCTAGGGACTATCGTTGTCAAAACTCTGTTATCTCCCCAAAACTGTTTCTCCCCTTACTTATTTTTGACTCTTTAGTACCTTTCTTTGGATAAATATCTATCTTAAAATGTAAACTTTCTGTTTTGGTATTAATAATGTTTAAGTTTCCCACAGTGAACAAAAAATTTCTCAACAGCAATCTCTGAAGTTTCCAGAAGGAACGTGGGGCCCACGACATTGATTGTACCTGGTTCATAATGATGCCATCAAGTTGAAAACACCACTCAAAATCCTAGGCTGGGAATATAGCCTAGGAAATAAAAGCAGGGGCTTGGACAGTCACTTGCACATATGTATGTGTACAAGGCAGCGTTATTCTTAAGAACCAAGAGGTAGAAGTATATATAGACAGACTTATAAGTAAAATAGATTATAGATAGAGAAATATATGATAGATAGGTGATAGATGTGGCATATATTCAGTAGAATATTATTACAATTTTAGCATATTTATACTATTTTTAATTATTTGCAAGTGTATGTGTGTCTACGCATCTGCATGTATGGCCCTGTCTATGCCTCTCAACAATTCAATGGCTTTCTGAGGTCATGGAAGATTTCCCATACTGCTGGCACCCCCCTTCAATTGGCTGGGACAAGCCATTGCAGAGAGGACCAGGAGAGCTCTTACGGAACTGTTGGCCAGGACTGTCTCACCAGAGGCTAAGAGAGATCCTCATCTGGCCTTACAGAGGTCCTTTTCCATATGAACTTTCTCAGTTTTGATGACAAGCAGCTCAGCCAGACCTACAAGTACGGGGCGTCTCCGTCAAGGAACGCACCCCCCCCCTCTGCCCTTGGTGAGTTGGAGGGATCCTATCTCCCTCCAATGGCAGCCACCACCCCACTGCTTACTGGTGGGTGGGTGACGGTATGCTTGTGTTTTTCCTCAGACTGTCACATTATCAATATGGGTCCCGAATAAGAGATGTATACCTGGCCATGGATCAGCCTGCTTCCACCAAGGAGGGAATAACCCAGGATGGGTAATGTATATACTCCCCTTTCTTGTCCCCACAAGCAAATTGGTTTATTTTCGTTAAATCAGACAAGGGCAGAGGTTATAGCCTTTGACTCTGTTTTTTTGAAAAGTTTGGCATAATATAAAAAGGCTACTTGATCCCTCCAGGATAATCACATATGCATTTAACTGGCGGGGTGGTATTGTTAATCCTTGTGCTCTTTAAATGTCTCCTGCAGCGTATTCGACAGCAGGGGCAGCAACTGAGGTGACTCTTCAGAGTTAATGGCTCTTGGGCATCCATCACTCCTGCGGTCCTCCAGAGGAGGCTATTCAGTCCTGGCTATCTGAAATTCAAAAGGCTACTGCCTAGCCACCCCCCCCTCGCCTCCCCCCCGCAACTCTCCAGGAATGAAGCTCTTCCAGGGCTGGTGGTCAATGACAGGTAGAGCTTGATCGGCAGGCAAACCTAAGACAGGAAGTGTCCAGTAACTGAGCCCTCCTGAGATGGGGTCAGCAAGGCCTGAGCCATGAACTCTGACTTCCCATGAGCACCCTTGTAATAATTAAAAAAAGAGTGGCTACACAGGAAGTTAAGACCTACCAGGCCAAGAGGAGCCGACCCGGAGTCTGCCTGGTGCCGGCAGAGGTCCTCATCCTGCCCAGCTGAGGAGGAGGTACAGGATGCCAGCTGATCAGAACACCTGGGTGCTGGGGTATGTATAAGGTTCCCCACTGCCAAATAAATTAGTCGGCTGTTTCCTTTCTCATGTGACTCCCAGAGTCTGTGTTGTTGGCACTGCAGCTTCCCAGCCCTCCCCCAAGAGAGCCTTTAGGATCCATCAACATTAGCCAAGATGCTTCAGGGAAATAACAGGAGCTTGAGTTTCTGAGCTGAAAATGGAGTATCTTCCCTCAGAGTATAACAAGATTGCCAAGAGTAATAAGCTAGTGGTCCTTGTAAAGTAGAAAATATACAAAAATGTAAGACCATCGTTTCATCAAGAAAAGTAAGGACTCAGAAGAGGAAATAAAATAGATATTTTCAAAAGCCTGAAAACATTGAAAATAATTAGATGTGGTGGCACATGCTTGAGAAGTCCCAGCTCTCAGGAGGCTGAGGCACGAAGATCTTGAATTGAAAGCCAGCCTGGAATACATCTCAAAGCTTGTTTTAAAAACAAAACAAAAAGACAACAACCAACTCTAGATAGAATGAGTGAACTGCATGCATCTACAATAACTCAATTAGTTTGTGGGCTTTGGGGAAGGATGCTAACAGGACTTAGACTTTCTTTTAGCTAAACTTCTAAGTTCCAGGCCAAGCATTGCTGCTGTGGGAGGTCATAGCCAAGGGCACACCGTGATCCTTGGTGGGGACTTGGCTTCTTGTAACTTAATTCTCTTCCTAATAACTCTAATACAAACACTAGATCAGGTCTGAAGCAAACTTTCTTACTTACTGCCTCCTTTTTTGTTCTCTGAAAATAAATCATGAACTTATTAACAAAACATAGCATGTCAGTGTTCAAATTTCCCAAAAGTTGTTACCAAACCCAAAATTCAAAATTGTTTGATTCCTGAAAATTGTTGATGGTGTGTTTTCTTGTCTTCTTTTCTTTCAATCTTTAAAGAGCACACATATATCTGTTCTATTTGAATATGAGTTGATTTATTGCGACCCCCGGAGGGGACCCCCCAACCCGCGGGGATGAGGTGATGAGGGGGCTACTAATTTGGTGGGTCTTCACGAGCCGATCCGATCTTAAAAGCAAACTTCAAGAGGTTAAGGGAAACAGGCTCAAGACAACTTTTGCTGATCAAGAGCAGTTATTCGTGGGGGTGAAATGGTTTTTATAGGAAGAGAATCTCAGGGGGCGGTACAAGCATATCAATCAAGTCTCAACTCAACTATACACCAAATAAGGTAAAGACGAAGCTGTAATTTTCCATCAGTTGCATTCCACAAATGCTTGTCAGTGTAAGCCAGGTGCAGGAATTAGGGAGTGGTAAAAAGTATTCAAAGGAACACATTAACTTTTTG
The DNA here is from genome assembly GCF_017639785.1 of Mesocricetus auratus. Lineage (NCBI taxonomy): Eukaryota > Metazoa > Chordata > Mammalia > Rodentia > Cricetidae > Mesocricetus > Mesocricetus auratus. The sequence continues at coordinate 83,881,215 of NW_024429186.1, forward strand.
TTAACAAAGACAATTGCTTTATAAGGGTTACTTCCGCCTATCATTATGGTAAAAGCATCCAAAGGAACACATTAACCCTTTGCCAACAAAGGCAATTGTTCTATAAGGGTTACTTCCCCCTGGCTAGGCGGGTGGGCTGCCCTGTGTAAATTTAACTTTTGTGGTTAGCTTTTTCCTTTGTCTCAAGGGCATGTGTGCCCACAGTCACGTAGGCAGAAGGCCAAGAAATGGCTGATTGACTCCATTTTGTTCAAGGTTCTTAGCAGTCCTCAACAATTTATGACTGTAAAAAATCAGAAGGTTCTAGGTATAAGAAAATCCATCATTCTTACCTAAACACAATGCTTTCGATTCACTATTGTAGCTCCAATTCTCATTCTGTAACTTTCTGTATCAGTTGGGTCTCTAGAGGAGCAGAACATGAGGAAATGTCACAGAGGGCATCTATTAGACTGCCTTAGATGATAAGAGCTAGGTAGTTCAACAGTTCCCGAGACCGGGAACTCAGCATGCTCAGGCCTGGATGCTTACTGGGCCCAGTCCAACACTGGAGGCCTGGGGGTGTCCTGAAGAGCCACTAGCCTTCAGTCCACGCTGAAAGGCTGACGAAGATGGAGGGTAAGATCACAAGACTGGCGACAGCAGAATCAGGCACACCGAGCATGAGAAGCAAGGGCACACAGGCAAAAGGCATTGCTTTTCCCTCGGACCTCTTTACCCTGGGCTGTCCACGCTGGCAGAGGACAGTTTGACCAGGGAAATTAACTGTCATGTGTGCTCCCTGGGAAGTTTTATAGCCTGTCCAGGCCTCAACTTTCCCATTTGTAAAATAACAATAGTAGTGGACCCCCATGATAGGTTTGGTTCCTAGAATCATTTGAAGAGATAATATTGAGAGATAGTGCCTAACCCAGTAGTGGGCAGAGTAAGAGTCTGTTGTTAGCTGCTGTATTGGCTACTTTTATATCAACTTGACAAAAACTAGAGTCATTGTGGATGAAGAAGCCTTGGTTGAGAAAATGCCTAGACTGGATAGGCCTGTAGACAAGCCTGTGGTGCATCTTTTGATGAATAATTGATGGAGAGGGCCTAGGTCTTGGAGAGGGTACCTCTTGAGGTTCTGGGTGCTTCATATAACAGTAGCATATCCTTGAAGAGTGCAGTAGGCAGGCTCCAGGACAGTCCTGACTGCAGGCTGGAGAGATGGTTCCGTTGCTAAAGCACCAGCCACATAATACTCACACTCATGCACTCACACTCATACACACACATGCACACACTCAGACACACTCACTCACACATGCACACACACTCACACACACTGTGGTGGTTTGAAAGACAATGGCCCCCCAAAGGGAGTGGCACTACTAAGAGGTGTGGCCTTGATGGAGGAAGTGTGTCACTGTGGGGATGGGCTTTGGGGTCTTTTGCTCAAGCTTCCCTCAGTGTGACAGTCAGTTGACTTCCCGTTGCCTGTAAGATGTAGAGTCTCAGCTCCAGCGCCACTTCTGCCTGCAGCCACCATGCTCTCAGTCCTGGTGATAATGGACTGAACCCTGAACGTGTAACTGAGCCATCCCAGTTAAATGTTTCCTTTATGAGATGCCATGGCCAGGGTGTCTCTTCACAGTAATAAAAAACTAAGTGTGTGTGTTTGTATGTGTGTGATGTAGCTAAAAGACCTGAGAAGTTCCATAAACTCTAGCATAAAACACATGGAAAAATTTTACCAAGATACAGCACAGCAAAGTTTCTATAAATAAACATTTAAGATAAAAAAATTTACAAATAGCCACAGAAGAAATAAGATGCTCTTTATTCAGAGGAACAATAGTAACTATTTTTACCATTTTGATGCTGTTGTTGAAGACAATGCAAGTAATAAAAAACACGAAGCAATATTCAAAGTACTGAAAGAAAATATAATGTCTACAACCTGGGAAAACATGTCAACAATGGAAGTGAAGCTGGACACAGGGTCTACACCTGCAACCCCAGCACTCAGAAGGCAGGGCAGGGTCAAGTGCAGCCTGAGCTACACACAGTAAGACGCTGCTTCCAACAGCGTGGCCTGCAGATGTGGCTCTGTGCATGGCATGCACGTGGGGGGGGGCAGAGGCAGATTCCAACAGCTGGCTCTCCCCTTCTACTGTGGGATCCAGGCTCAGATCCAGGCTCCCGGGGGTGCTTGTGTGCCAAGCTCGTTTCCTGGCGAAACAATCTCACTGGCCCTGAATTTACAGACGTTAAGCTGTTGTTTACTTTATAGCAATTATACTCTATCAAAGCCATAAAAATTCATAATGAAAGGAAGTAAATGGCTACTTGATCAAGCTATAAGAATTAATTAGTGGAATATGAGGTGCAAGTTGAGTAAAAACAACAGTAAATACACTTTAGAAATGAATACCACTGGGGTAGCAGTGCGCACCTTGGATCCCAGCACTTAGGAGGCAGAAGCAGGAGGATCTCTGTGAGTTCAAGGCCATTCTGGTCTACATTGTGAGTTTCAGGCCAGCCAGGGCTATGTGTAAAGACCCTGTCTCAAAAGACAAGCAAAAAAAATGAAAGTATCAAAATCATATCATGAAGCATATTATGTATAGATACAAATATTGAAGTTTAAAAAACAAAGTAAAACCTACCAACTACTTTAATATAAGTGAGTGTGATAAAAAGCAGAACTGAGACATGTACTATATGCAAACAACAACCCGGGAACAAAACCAATGATAAAGTTGAGAATAAGGAGTAGTCACGGGCCACCAGGCAGCAGCCAATACACACTAAGCAGAGTAAAGACAACAAAACCTCCCTGGTTCCTGAATTTTTAATTTTCAATAAAACAATCATTTGTCTTGGACAGACAGGGATTAAAACAGGATACATGGGGTAAAGAAATGGCCCAGTGAGTAATTCATTTGTCACACAGGCATGGGGGCCTGATTTCAATGCCAGTGACTCATGTTCTATGGAACAAGCTACCAAGCTTGACTAGCTAAATTGGTGAGCTCTGGGTTTCAGTGAGAAGCCATGCCTCAAAAGACAATGTGGAGAGCAACTAAAGACACCTGATGTCGGTCTCTGGCATCCACATGTACTCTCACACACCTTTGAAGAAAATACAGATATATACCCATGCAAAAAATAACTGAGATACTTAGTAATGTCACTACAGAAATGGTGATCGAAAAAGGGGGCCTTGAGTTGATTTTTAAATCATTAACCTATCTAAATTTACATTTCTTTCAAAAGTGGGTTGTCATACCTGGAAATTCTTCAAGTACTATGACTTGCTTAGAGGGCTTAGTTAAACAACATTATGCTGATTTTAAATTCCCAAAGCTGGTTACTGACTCTAAGAAGCTACATATATCAAGAGTCTTTAGGGACAAATTAGACCTTATGGTACAGCCATCTGCTACATTAACAAATTATACTAGGACACCCTGATGGCACTAGTTTAGTGTCATTGTCCTAATGACTGCTTGCTGCGGACAGGTTCTCTCGTCCACATGGGGTCCTGCTACCTTCAGCTCCAAATGAACACACAGAGATGCTGTATTAATTATGAAACTGTTGGTCTGGGGCTAGGGCTTCTTATTGGCTAGCTCTGTCTTAATTACTAACCCATTTCTATTAATCTTAGTATTTTCATGTGGTCTTATCTTATCGGAGACCTGCTACTCCTTTGGCAGCCTACGTGATGACTGTTCTGGAGGGGGCCATCTCTGCCTACCTTTCTCAGAATTCTCCTTGTCTCCTAGTCCCGCCTGTCTTCCTGCCTCATTGGTTGAACAGTTCATTAGCCTAAAAGAATATATATATATATATATATTCTTTTAGGATATATATATCCCATCAACTGGTGGCCACGAAGTGTAACAAACCTTGCCAAAGAGTCATGTTTCCTGCTCTTGTTCTGCAGTGGCAGGATTTCTGGACACTCAAGTGAGAGACTTGTGCATTCGGAGGCAGGAGAGAAAGCCATGGAAAATGGTGTGGACCTGAAAAGAGAAAGGAGCCTTCCTTCCACTCAGAATTGGGGCAGGGGAGTGGGGGTCAGTGCTCTCACCAGCTGAGACTCAAGAATTACAGCACAGTGACTGACATCTGTGTAAGGCCTTTACTCTCCTGTAAACCTGAGATTTTCTAGGATTTCACCAGAAAACACACTTACAGTAAAATAGGTCCTAAACCCTTTGTACAGCATATGTGGTTCCTGATGCTGAGAAAGGAGTGTCCCTTAGAAACCTGCCGCAGTGAGCCAGACGCATCTGGAACCCACAGCTGTGTTCGCAGGCAGGCTTTATTCTTCCAATTCTGCCTCCTAGTGGCTTGCCCTGAAATTCCTCCCTGGCTGGAAGCTCCGGACCCAGGTTTTTCCCTGTGTGGTGGCTGTTTAGGGTCTCCAGCTCTGTCCCGTTCCAAATCCTGCCCTCAGAGTGCCAAGCGATGGGCCCCTCCCCTGGAGTTGCCCCAGTCCAGACTCTGCCCCTAAAAGGCCCACCATTGGCGGCTCCATCCCCCAAGGGCATTAAAGGACCCCACCTTTGGGTTCACCTGGTGGTTTTTCCTCTCCCCTGGGCCACCCAGGAATGCTTTGCTCAGATTAAACCTAGATTTATTAATTCGGTGTGACTGACTTATTATTACATCAGCGGGGGCAGGTTTCCAATAACCGGGGATTTTAAACCTAACAGTGGTCTCTACAGTCCTTAGGCTCCCTGTCACTGTTGTTTTGCTTGCCTTAGAGTTTCCACCAGGGCGAACTCGAGGGAGCTGAGGGGGCGTGTCCAATCTTTGATGTCTTGAAGGGTTCTCTTTAATAAATACCATAACCCAGTTAGCACAGGATATAGGCAAGAAACAGGCATCTGAAGGACTGTGAGTCTTCACAGCATCGAGGGGACTGGACTTTCGTGTCACAGCACTCACATTCAAATCCTGCGTGTCTGTGGGGAAGCCACATGACCTGTCTGGTCTCCATGTACTCATCTGTAGAATGGGACTGTAGGGGTGTGTTAAAGTTAGTGCTGAGTCCAGGATATGACACTTAGCTGTGGCCAGCACTTGTGGGGTGGAAATGAGGGTTTCCAGGGTTAATCAGGGGAAGCCTGGGACCCAGACATAAAGCAACAGCCTCTGAGTGCCACAACTCACCTGTCTGTAACAGAGTCCAGAGGCTTCTCCTGGGGTGGAGCTGAGTGCTGAAGATGCCATCGAGTGTGCACTCACAGAGCACCCTGAGAGTCAGGTACCAGCCATCAGGGACACTCGCTCTGAAGGACCTGTTTCCCTTGGCCTCGCATAGGAGTTGAGACATCTGACAGCCTGCTACCCTGGTCAGAGTGATGGCTCTGGGCAGCGGCCTCCTCCTCCACCCTGCTCCCCAAGACCCAGAGGTCACCATTTCCCTCCCTTCTGCCTGCCACACTTCTGGGGTCATTTTCTTCTCCTGCTTGTAATGGACACTGAGAGCCTGTGGTTTTCCACATAACTGGGACCTTGGCCAGGAGGACGAGGCTGGAAACTTTCAGAGTACGGTGGGCCAGGGCTTCCCAGGAGTGCTCCAATAAGGAAAGGCATGGGTGATTAATGAGCATACGAACTCGTAGCAAGCCTGGCAGACCCCTGGACAGCGACTCAGGGACAGAGGCCAGGAGAGCACAGGGCAGCCGGCAGCCCCTGCATGGGGGATGCAGCCTGTGCTCCCTTCCTGTGGCACACCAGAGCGGCCCTGCTGATCTGGGAGAGCAGAAGCATGACAGAGCACCCAAGGGTCCCCAGACCCGCCTCCTGCTCTCCACTCTGCCACTTCCTCCAATTCCAGCACCATTTAATAAGGGAGGGAAACTATGCTCATGAAGTCTTGTAGCATGAGCTCTAGTTGGTCTTAATTATGAAAACCCGGAGTCAGCTACCAGAGAGGGAAAGTTGAAAGATCAGAGAAGAAAAGCAGCCAGCCACTAGCTCTTACCTCTACCTCAGACCAAAGCGGTGATGCTGTTCTCAGACTGCCTCCTCAGACTGCAATCTCATCAACATGGCCACCTAAGTGTGACCCAAACGAGGACACCAGTAGCCTTGCTAATGCGGAAGGGGAAGGTCAAGAGGTCTTAGCCCTGAACAGAGAACTGCAGCCAACCGGGGAGTGCCCTGATAGGGGTTTGAAAACCTTCCTCAGGGAAGAGAACACCAGTCGGTTATCCAATACCAAGTAGCCCTAGAAACATACACAAGTAAGGCTGAGCAGGCTATATTTATGTACTTAGGAACACACACACACACACCACCGACAACAACAACAAAAATTAAAGAGAAAGAGGCTAGAATTTGAAAGAGAGCAGGGGTGCTGTGCAGGGTGGTACAATCGAGGATTTAGAGTGAAGAAAGGGAAGGATGAAATGATATAGTTATAATCTTAAAAAAAACTTGAAAGGAAGGGAGGGGAAGAAACAAGTTCTCAGAACAGCCTGGCTGATGAGCCCAATTGGAAGCATGGGTGTGAGCCCTGGCCAGCAGCCCTTGGAGGCTTCCAGCTTAGTGGCCCTAGATGCCTCACTGAAAATACCAGAGTCTGATGCAGCAGCTGTGAGTTAAATTTAGCCTTGACAATCACAGGCCTTGACTGGGAGCTGGAAACATCAGTGTGGATAGATGGATGGATGGATGGATGGATGGACAGATGAGTGGATGGACAGATGAATGGATGGACTGATGGATGGATGGACTGATGGATGGATGGACAGAGAGATGGACAGCCAGATGGTCGGACAGATGGACAGATGGATGGATGGATGGATGGATGGAGAGACAGATGGACAGACTGATGGATGATGGATGGATGGATGGACAGACCAGTGAACAGACAGATGGGTGGATGTGCCTAGCACAGGTATGAAGCCTATGGCCAGTGTGATGGTTATAGAGTCATCTGGAGGGAAGCAGCACCAGAGAGGGATGAACAGGGGAGAGCCTCTCAGTGGCCACCAGCCAGTGTGATGGTTATAGAGTCATCTGGAGGGAAGCAGCACCAGAGAGGGATGAACAGGGGAGAGCCTCTCAGTGGCCACCAGCCAGTGTGATGGTTATAGAGTCATCTGGAGGGAAGCAGCACCAGAGAGGGATGAACAGGGGAGAGCCTCTCAGTGGCCACCAGCCAGGCACAGCCCTTTGGCAGGCACCAACCAAGCATGTGGCCAAGGAAAGATACATGAAGATGCAAAGAAAGGAGTTGTCGGGGGCAATGTCCCCCAGAAAACCCCTGAGTTAGATCATTCAATAATGTCACATTAGCCAAATAAGATCTTGCACTGAGTCTGCATACACCCTTTGACCTAGGTGAATGTCACAGACCACCCCAGGACCTCTGTGTCACCAGGCATTCTCTGCTTCCTCAGTGACCTGTTAGAATACAAACAACTGTGGACTTAAGTTTTCTTGCCTAGCTCTGTTATTATTACTGACGCTGGGAGGGTTGGGGGACAAAGAGACAGGGAAGCAACCATCATCATGAATAGACTAATGAAGAGAGTGTCTCTTGTATTAATACACTGAGAATCAAATAAACAGTACCTATAGAGTACCTACAACTAAATGTAGAGGTCTTTCAGTGAACTTGTAATGGTGGCCACACATCCCTTGGGTGTGGCTCGGGCAGACAGAAGCAGAAAGAGGGAAGTGTGCCTGGTTAGCTCAGTCGGTAGAGCATGGGACTCTTAATCCCAGGGTTGTGGGTTCAAGCCCCACATTGGGTGCCAATTGAAGGTGAGTTTGTATTTATTTCACTAGATGGAAGATAAATGATAAATGGGTGTTTACTGGAGAACAATTACACAGAAAAATATAAAGAGCCGTGGGAGGACCTCTCTGCCCTTCCTACCTCATTGGCTGACCCACCAGAAAGACCCGACCAAGGAAAGCCACGCCTCAAGCTTCCCTCTTTCCAATTCTGTCTGCCAGAGGCCACCCCCAAGGGTTGTGTGGCCACCTTTACAAGTTCACTGCAAGACCGCTCCAGCTGAATGAATAGAAATTACCCTGTTTGGTAGGAGGGAAATAATTTGCCTACCTGGGGCTTCCATGAAGACTAAATGGAAGAACAGGACAGTATTTGACATGAGATAACTCATTTCAATAAATGTTGGGTGAACTTAATCGTCAGAGGGCCAGGCTCTGTGGGTCATGAGTGTCCCTCTATCTCACAGCTTCTGGTTTTGGCATTCTCTGTACCCACTGGTGGCCAGCGGCACAGAGCCACCCTGCCACCTTCTGGCCATTTGGAGGACTTCAGTTGTGGGGCTTCAGTTCCTCTGGTGGCGTGGGCTGAGCCGGGTAGTTGCTGAAGCAGGTTATCTGTGACTTCAACAACTTGGATTCCAGTTTCCTAAGCAAGTTATGGACACTGGGGATCGATAGACTGTCCGGCTCTCCGTCCCAACCTTAACGTACAGGCCTTAACTGTGCGCTGGACCTTCCTGCCCCGCCCCCCATCGGTATCCCACACCAGACCCAGGATCAGGCTCTGCAGAAGGTCTGGAACCAACTCTGAGAACATGGCTTTGGTGCCTCTTTCTGCTGCTCCTAGCCGACTTAACTCTTTCATGGCTGTGTAAATGACCAAGCAGACGTCTCCACACCTAAGGACAAGCGGCGGTAAGGAGGGGCAGCGGGGAAGGACTGAGAAAAACAAGGGAGAAGAAAAGCAGCCACACTGAGGCAGGTGGAGAAGAGAAGAGGGAAGACTGAGGGAGAGGTGTGGAGAAATGAGAGGTAGGCCTCAGTCTTGACATCACGATACTGTCTTGGAATGAATGGCAAGCAACAACCCAAACCCAATCAGTGAACAAACATTAAAGTAAGAAAAAATTTCAATGTATGGTTAAGATCAATATCCGAAATGTGCAAAAAAACAAAGCTTCTAGATTTCAGCAAGTATGAGATGAGACAACACAACAGAGAGGAGAAAAGATCTCAAGATCCCAACAGTCAAGACACGGGAAGGTGGTCAGAAAACACAGAGGACTGCTTTTGCCTGTATAGTTGACAAAATCACTTATTCCTGGTGAGTGGTGCAGGGAAATATTTCCTTAAATGCTGTTGACAGTCGACAGTATAAATCGTCCCAGAACTCAGAGAAGCTGGTACCACCTACCGAAACATAGCAACCGTCATCCGGCTACCATACCAGGACAGGATGTCCTGGAGGACAGTGTCAGTGGAGGCTGGTCTACACACACACCATTGGCACTCTCAGAATGCCTGGCAACAGGACTGCAGCCAGAGAGGAGGCTAGCAGCACAGTGCCACAGAGAGAACGTTGGCACACTAAGAGAAGTTGGGATTTGAGGCATGAAGGGATTCTGTGTAAAAATAGTAAGAAAGCCACAATGTTGGTAACATTGTGCCAGTTTTGAAAGTTCAAAAATGACAGAATCTGTGTGTGTGTGTATGCACATGAGCACATGTTGTGTGTGTGTGTATACACATGAGCACATGTTGTGTGTGTGTGTGTGTATGTTGTGTGTGTGTGTGTGTGTGTGTGTGTGTGTGTGTGTACACATGTGCAGCACACACTGATACAGTCACCTGGGATGTTTCAGCTAGCTGGCTCACACTGTCTGTCATGTTCAATGAGTGTCTTAGGTTTCTATTGCGACGGTGAAACACAGGGACCAAAGGACTATTTTCCTTGTGCTTCCTCATCATTGCTCATCACCTGAGGAAGTCGGGGCAAAGACTCACGCGGGGTGGGAGTGTGGAGCTGTAGAGGCTACAGTGGAGTGCTGCTCACTGGTGGGCTTCCTGTGGCTTGCTCAACCTGTTCTCACAGCCCCGGGGTGAAACAGCCCACAATGGGTTCTCCCCCACTTATCACTAATTTTAAGGATGTTCTACGGGTCTGCCTGCTGCCTGACCTTATGGAGGAAGTGTCTCAGTTGAGATTCCCTCCTTTCAGAGGGCTCTAGTTTGCACCAAGTTAACATAGAACTAGCCAACGGAGTAAAGATAGGCATGTAGTAGATTGACAACATGCACTGCTTGGAAAGGAAAAGGGACCTCCATGAATATGAGGGGAGAACAAAAGAGTAACTAATGTAATAAGGAAAAGAAAAAACACGAAAACCTCTATAACAAATATAGCACATCATAAATTCTAGGTGTATCTATAAAATTGTGTTTGTGTTTATGGGTACACAGGGTTTTAAATACAGTAGTGCTGTTGGATCTGGTGGCACAGTCCTGAAATCCGGAGGCCAAAGCAGGAGGATCACAAGTTCAAGGTCTGTCTGAACTACAGAGCAAGCGCAAGACCAGGATGGACAATTTAGTGAGTCCCCGTGTAGTGTTCCATGTCCTGGAGACTACGACAGCCGGGCCCACTGGGCTTATTCGCCTTGTCTGCGTTTGGAAGGAAGCATGTGGATTAAGAAATGGAGGCCAGAAAATTATAGATAATTATAGAAAAGACAGAGACACAGGATAGAATCAGGAGGGCACTCCAGTGAATACTGGGGAGAAAGCCTCAAGACTACTGCACACAATCTTCGTATGCCCCAATCAAAAGTGGGGGAAGGCAAAGAGACTTCCTTACCAAGATACAAAGAGCAAGCATAATCACCTTCTCGATACCCAAAACATCAAGTATCCTCTTGCCAAGGCAAGATAGACAATAGCCACACCTTAGGCTGAATATCCCGTTGCTAAAGTAAGACATCCATTAGCTAGTTCTTAGGCCAAATATCCAGTTGTTTAGCCTTGAGAGAGCAATAGCGGGTTTGATCTCTCTGACCTTAAGCCAAGATGAAGCAGAGCTATTTCTATGGGCCCTGACGTCCCTGTCTCAAAATTAAAAGTGCAAAAGTATCTCGGGGTATAGTTCAGTGGCTAGGCACTTGCTTTCCCTGCACATGGCAGGTCACCAGTACTACAAACATGAGGAAGCAGTTTTCATGCACCAATCTTTTGATCACGCTGTATAACAAATCAAACCCCAACTCTCAGTGATGTACCATGGGGGCAAGTCTCTCTTCACGGGTCTCAGGATCAGCCAGTGTAGGGCTGTAGGTCCAGCCAATAGGGCTGCAGGTTCAGTTCTCATTAGGCACTGTGAGTGTTGTTCTGAAACCAGCATGGCCGGAGCCACTCTTCTCATGAGGAATGGCCGGTACTAGTTCAAGCTAAGCCGGGCAACCACATTTAAATCTCTAGGCGGCCTTTTCCATCCACGGTTTTGGTCCCCCCAAGGAGTCCCATAGCTAACTCTGTAGGAGAAGGAAATATACTCTTCCTGTGGTGTTGAGTGAGGGAATAGAGAGCAAATATTTTCCTACATAAATAAATAGATACATAAATAAATAGTGTTTCCCCAAAGTTCATTGGAAAGTCAGGCAGGAAAGATGTTCTCTCCTGGGAGCTTGTGAAAATGAGGGAGTGCGGACTGACAATGGCGCCGTGCTCGTGTTGGATGCTTGATAGTGGAGTGACAACCATGCAGGGCTGACCGGCAGGGCGCGGTGCTGTGGTCTCCACGGCACTGGGTTGAGGCTGTGGAACCTTTCAGAGGGAGCGCTCAGTGAAGGTGCTAAGCCCAAGGGTGCTGCCCTTGGAGAAATGAATGTAGTTCTGGGGCCTCTGACTCTAGCTCCTTGTTTCTAAGTGATTTCTTTCACAGACATTCCCACTACGGTGATGCCATGACGTTCCCATCAGAGGACAAAAAATCCTGCCTTTTAAGCTTCCAGAATTGAAGACTAAGTAAACTTATTTTCTTTGTGAAGTTTCCACCTTCCAACAGAAAATAGATTATCCCGGAACAGTTATACAAGAGTCCTGAGCACCTGGAGAGTGCGAATAGCTCTTCTCGACAAAGAATTACAACAGATGCGACATTTGTCAGTGTGAGAGCATGAACTGACACAACACACCAGAAAGCTGTTTAACAATGTCGCTTGAAACATAAAACCCATGTACTTTTTGTTCTATGATTTCTCTCCTACAAAGAAATTTGCCTGTGGATATACCCATCAAGTTATATCAAGTAAAGCAATATTTGAACAACAACAACAAAAAAGAGTGAAAACTGGAACAAATGCATGATTAAACAAACTTTGTTTGTATTAGTTATTTTCTGTTGCTATGCCAGGGCATGCCAAAAACAGCAATTTAGGGGAGAAAGGATTTATTTGGGTTTACAGCTTCAAAGAAAGAGAGTTCATCCTAGCAGGAAGGTATGGCAACAGGCAGGGGAGATGGGTGGCAAGACAGGATGCCGCCTGTGTTGTGCCCAGATTCTGAACCCCAAAATCACCAAGAGGCTCATTCCGAGGCAAAAGCAAAGAGTCTTTTACTGTTTTTGTTTAATGAGCTAACCCCATTAGCTCAGGTCCTTCATCCATTCATTGTGGCGGATGGCAAAAGAAAGACCCAGGAAAACCTCAAGGCGGGGAAACTTACACGGAGCAGTGTAAGGGGTGTGTCTGGGAGGACGCAACAGTCTCAGGATTGGTGCGCTTCTGGGTTTGGACGACCTGCCCTGTGCTGATTGGTCAACTGGTTGTTATGGCCTATAGTCCCTCCCCCGGCGGTTGCTATGCTCTGCATGTCACTGTTGTGCACACCCAGAGCCATAAACACAGCCCCACCAGCTAACTTTTGATTGGTTCCTTGCCAGGAAGAGGGCATCTGGCCTCTTAGTGACTGGGGCAGCCCCAGCAAGGTCAGGCGAGCACATGTTGAATCTTTCCTGCAGCCTATCAAGGCTGCTAAAGCAGGGGCTGGTCCCTTCACCTGGAGACCGGACAGGAAGTGAGGCAAGGCCACAAGCCCTCAGGTCCCATCCTGAGGCCCCCAGCTGCTCTCCCCCTCCTAAGGGTTCAGCAAGTGTCCCCAAGAGCAACGAATGCTGGCACCGAGGGTTCAAATACAAGAGCCTGGGGGGCACTTCTCATCCAGATCACTACAAAGTCATGACCATTAGATGGAATATTCTGCAATTATTAAAAAATGCAAGTACTCAAGTTATACCTACATATAAAAATATCTTCAAGGCACACTACTTACAAAATCAAAGCTCAGAACACGAGCTAAGAACACTCATGAGTCAGACAGGATGCTGCAGTTGTCAATAAACATGAAAACGAGGTCTACTTTATAGCAACTGGGGAGTTCTCACTGTGACAACAGAGAATTTCACCCCCAGAAAATTAAAAAAACTTCTAACGAGACTAGCGACCAGGGACTCACACTCACTGGTAATAGTGAAGGTCAGGGACTCACACTCACTGGTAATAGTGAAGGTCAGGGACTCACACTCACTGGTAATAGTGAAGGTCAGGGACTCACACTCACTGGTAATTGTGAAGGTCAGGGACTCACACTCACTGGTAATTGTGAAGGTCAGGGACTCACACTCACTGGTAACAGTGAAGGTCAGGGACTCACACTCACTGGTAATTGTGAAGGTCAGGGACTCACACTCACTGGTAACAGTGAAGGTCAGGGACTCACACTCACTGGCAGCAGTGAAGGTCAGGGACTCACACTCACTGGTAATTGTGAAGGTCAGGGACTCACACTCACTGGTAATTGTGAAGGTCAGGGACTCACACTCACTGGTAATTGTGAAGGTCAGGGACTCACACTCACTGGTAATTGTGAAGGTCAGGGACTCACACTCACTGGTAATTGTGAAGGTCAGGGACTCACACTCACTGGCAGCAGTGAAGGTCAGGGACTCACACTCACTGGTAATTGTGAAGGTCAGGGACTCACACTCACTGGTAATTGTGAAGGTCAGGGACTCACACTCACTGGTAATTGTGAAGGTCAGGGACTCACACTCACTGGTAATTGTGAAGGTCAGGGACTCACACTCACTGGTAATTGTGAAGGTCAGGGACTCACACTCACTGGTAACAGTGAAGGTCAGGGACTCACACTCACTGGTAATTGTGAAGGTCAGGGACTCACACTCACTGGTAATTGTGAAGGTCAGGGACTCACACTCACTGGTAATTGTGAAGGTCAGGGACTCACACTCACTGGTAATAGTGAAGGTCAGGGACTCACACTCACTGGTAGCAGTGAAGGTCAGGGACTCACACTCACTGGTAATTGTGAAGGTCAGGGACTCAGCACTGCTGGGCCCACACTTATGAGAATTGATAATTTGGAAATGATCAGAGCTTTCATTTTCTTTTTTGATAGTCATAATTATGCAGAACAAATATAAACTACAAATAGTAACAAAGCTCTGAAACAAAGAAGACTAACCATGGCACCCAGAAACTCACATTTGCATCTACGTAATTGATGTTGTTGTTGTTGATGATGATGATGATGATGATAATAATCAGGCAAAATGAGTAGATCCACGAACAACAAGATGAAGTCTTGGACGCTGGTAACGAGCCCAGTGTACAGCACCGACCTTCAGTGGGACATGCAGAGTCAGAGGGTGGCGTCAGCAGCTAAGCTAGAGGTATTTATACCCAAGGCAGCTGCATTCCTTACCAGCCAATACCTGCCAGCCCTGTGATGTGGTAGAAGAGGACCAACTAATTAACCCTACCATTGCTGTGTCCACTTCTGGTTTCTACAAATGTCTCCCCATTTGACAAGGGGTAGCAAAATATTACTTCTGGTTACACTTTATAAAACATTGACTATGCTCCCAGAAAGGACAACAATATATGTAGCTATTCAGTGGTTTTAAATCACATCAACTGTAATAAGAAACTGTGGCTCAGAGAGTCCAGACAGCATGGCTGGTAAATGACCAAACCAAGACTTAACTCTACAGCCCTGGTCTTGGCTGTGACATTCCACCAGCCTGGGAAAGTCAAGCAGGAGAGCAATAGTCCAAGTCTGAGGACCAAAAGAGGCAGCTGGGTGGCACCTGCCAACGCTTGGTACGCATCTGTGTGGCGTGATGTCGGGAGCAGAAAGCAAAACAAAGCTTTTCATGATGAATGGAAACACAAGTCTTAGCTGGTGAGCACGTCATCTCTGAGACTGTCGATGTAATAACAGCTCTTAAGGAACTTAACCACAAAAGGCATTTGCACGAGACCCTGGTCACCAAGAACTACTTCAACATCACCTAACATAACCACTTGAAGCCGTAGAGCCGTGAAGATGGAGGTTTCTGTCCTGCCTGATCCCACAGCTGCTTTACACCAAATAAACACACAACGACATACACTAGTTTACAAACTGTTTGTCAATGGCTAGGGCTTCTTACTGACTAGCTCTCTCTTAATTATCATCCCATAACTACTAATCTATGTATTTCTACAAGGCCTTATCTTACCAGGGAACACCTGGCATGTCCTGTCTTCCCAGTCTCTACATGACATCCTCTCCTGGCCGCCTCTCTCCATCTCCTCTCCCCGATTTCTCCTCATCTCATAGCCTTACATATACTTCCTGCTGGCTACTGGTCATTCAGTGTTTTATTCACCAATCAATAAGAGAAACACGTATACAGAAAGGACATCCCCATCAGAGTCAGCCATTGTTGAAGACAGTCACCTGCCGGCTTGTCCATAGTATAAGGTGATGCGTTGCTGCTGCTGAAATCTCTTCAGGCTGGGTTTCTGTCCTGTTGTAGGTAGTTGCCCAAGAGGCCTCTGCTGATGCATCAGTGCATACAGAAAGCAAGCACGCCATAAAAAGAAAAGACAGAAAACCACCGTGGTGCAAGCAACACCACCCAAACAGGCTAACCCTGGAGTGGAAGCACAAGCTGGGCAGGGCGCCAATGCCCTGCGTGATCCTTGATGTCACCTTTGGAGTTCTCACAGCTATACCAATCACGGCACTCTGAGAGTCTTCACAGCTATAACAATCACAGCACTCAGAGTCTGCTCAGCTATAACAATCACAGCACTCTGAGAGTCTGCTCACAATCACGGCACTCTGAGAGTCTGCTCACAATCACAGCACTCTGAGAGTCTGCTCACAATCACAGCACTCTGAGAGTCTGCTCACAATCACAGCACTCTGAGAGTCTGCTCACAATCACAGCACTCTGAGAGTCTGCTCACAATCACAGCACTCTGAGGGTCTGCTCACAATCACAGCACTCTGAGAGTCTGCTCACAATCACAGCACTCTGAGAGTCTGCTCAGCTATAACAATCACAGCACTCTGAGAGTCTGCTCACAATCACGGCACTCTGAGAGTCTGCTCACAATCACAGCACTCTGAGAGTCTGCTCACAATCACAGCACTCTGAGAGTCTGCTCACAATCACAGCACTCTGAGAGTCTGCTCACAATCACAGCACTCTGAGGGTCTGCTCACAATCACAGCACTCTGAGGGTCTGCTCACAATCACAGCACTCTGAGGGTCTGCTCACAATCACAGCACTCTGAGAGTCTGCTCACAATCACAGCACTCTGAGGGTCTGCTCACAATCACAGCACTCTGAGAGTCTGCTCACAATCACAGCACTCTGAGGGTCTGCTCACAATCACAGCACTCTGAGGGTCTGCTCAGCTAATCTGGCATGGCTGTGTTAGTGTGAAAAGACTCCAAGTGTGGGATTTCACTGCCAAAAGATGACAGTGACTAGAATTAGGCCGTCACGGGTTGTGGACAAGCTATGGATACCCAACTATGAACACAGAAGGAAAAGCTAGGACAACTGGGAACTTAAAAGTAAGTTGAACTCTGTGAAGAAACACGACCTTTCTACACACAGTTTCAGTTTGGGGGTTTGTTTGTATTGCCGATGAAATGACATAGTATATATAAAAATTGTGTGTGTGTGTGTGTGTGTGTGTGTGTGTGTCCAGAAGAAAGTCTACTGTATGTTGACTAGCACACCATATTGTGGGAGATTCTGAGGTTTTCACACTCCCTTCTCTGGTGTCCCAGAAAGTATTTCCTGCCTAAAACATATCAGTTGAGAGGACATTTCAGTAATCACTATTACTTTAATCACATTTATCGTGCATGTGTGCAGTACATGCGTGAGCACTCATACTTAGGTGCGAAAGTCACAGGGTGATTTGCTAGAGTCAGCTGTCCCACAATATGGGCCTGAGGGATAGAGCTCAGGCGGTCAGGATTGGCAGCAGATACTGGCTAAGCCATCTTGTCAGGCCCACTAATTATGCTTCTAACAGAACAGGCTCCTGTGCACATGGTATCAGACCTCTAGACCAGGGCATGTCCAACTTACCTACCCCACTGCTGTTTCTCAGCGAGAAGCAGCAAGTTCAGCGCCCCCCCCTCCCCCAGAGGACTTGAGTTTCCCAGAATCTGTTGGAAGGATTTTTTGTTGTTGCTGTTTTACTTTTTTTAAAGTGTGCTTCTGGGGCTGGAGAAATGCATCAGTGGTTTAGAGCACTGGCTACTCTTACTGAGGACCCAGGTTTGGTCCCAGCACCCACACGGTGGCACAGGACTGTGTGTAACTCCCAGTCCAGGGGATCTGATGCCCTCTTCTGGCTTCCTTGGGCATTGTATGCAAATTGTGCTCTTAAATACATTCAAGCAAACACTTACACATATAAAATTAAAATAAGTATTCCGAGCATGCCTGTGGCTGCATGGTGACCAGGCAGAGTCCAGACTGCCCGTGACCACTGTCCTGCCCATCCCCAGCCAGGCAAAGGAATGTCCCAACTAGTTCCTTTCAGAAGCAGCGCTGAGCTCTGAGGCACCATAGAAGGAGGCAGCCGCACACCCATCCCGTTCTGTTCCCAGTCCTTCCCGGGAACAGCACCAGCTGAAACCAGCAGGCACACTGGATCCTGTGAGGGCATCCATGGTCCAGCGGCGGCTGGATTACTCTCCTAGGAAGTCCTGAATCTGGGGACTGGGGACTGCGGAATAGCTGCATTCGGCCGCATGCAGGCTTTGGCAGAGGGACCAACATTCACCAGGCAGAGCTCTGGGTCATTTATCCACGAGGCGGTCAGCCATCTCCCCTTTAAGAGGGTAGGATCCCTAGCTAGGCGTTGCGGTACACACCTGGAAACCCAGCGCTTGGGAAGTACAAGCAGGAGGATCAGGAGTTCAAGGTCATCCTCAGCTACACCTTGAGAGTCCCAACCCAGACTGGATCACACGAGATCCTGTCTCAAAGCAAACAGTGTCAGCTCCTTCAGGCTGTCACCTCTGACTGTGGATAACGTCTGGTGGCAGCAGGCTGAGGCAGGAGGATTGTGAATTTGAGGCCTGCTTAAAACACATAGTGAGACCTTGTCTCTAAAACAGACAAGTCACAAATAAATGAGCTTCAAACTTTACAACTCTAATGTTGGTTAAGTTTCCGCCTGAAATCAGAGGCTAAATATTCCAAAGCTGGTTAAGGAGCATTGAGAAAATAGAAACATTGTTGGTGCTTGTGGGTACCAAAACCTGACAGGCACGAATCCCACCCCCAACCCCACCCTCACTCCGCTGCGGAGTGCCAGGCCTCTGGAGTCAGAACATGAAACAGAGCCTTTGCCTCAGTCCATCCTGGGAAAGTCTACATCAGCACGTACCCCTGGCCTCCAGATGCTAGCACCTGTAGGAGATTTTGCTGTAGAAAATCAGTTGGCTCGTTGCTGCACACTACTCTCAAACTGAGTCGCCGGAAGCTCTCCTTCACTTACTCACTGGTTACGGCTTCTCCGACCTTGTGGCGATTAACGGAGCCAGCCCTGTGGAGGCAGTGAGGGGGCTTGTGGTTCAGAAGGGCTGTAGAGATGTCCTGTTTCCATAGTCACAGAAGTGGGCTTGTCTGCACGCTTTGACCATGCCAACAGAGCCATCACCTTCCGTACACGCTGCAAGAGGTGGGCGTGTCCTTCCATCCAGACCCCAGTAGCGGAAAGTATGCAGTCCCTGGCCATGCTGGGTCAAAGTCGACTGAATGATTTACTCATCGGCTTCTTAAAACTGAGAGGACAGACACCTGTTCGAAACCAGAGTCAGCTTTGTCCCCGGGGCCCCGACACAGTTGTCGTTAATTTGCCTCACACGTTTTTCCTGCGTGTTGAGGAACCTTCAGACACACAGCTGATTGGTATGAAGGACGTTTTGGTGACTAGCTGCCTCCTTTGAACTGCTGGAAACAGGAGTGCCCTCCAGCACAGTGGGTGGAAACGCATCATGTGCACGAAGCAGTAGGTCGGAAGTCCACTAGAGGGCAACAGCGGGCCAGGAATTGACTACAAGCCGTGTCTTCTTTTTAAGAACTGGGGTGACCGAATCATCTAGAGCCGCAGTTCTGTGAGGAAGGGACAGAGGCGGGGAGCATGAGACGCAGCTCTGGTGGTAAGTGGAGCGTCAGTCGAGACCCACTCAACCTCGTCTCGAGATTCGAGAGGTTTCCTGGGAGGGAAGAATCCAGGAGAGTGGCGCCTCTGCCAGGGTGGAGTGCAGCAGCCAGGAGCTGAACAGATGTGGGGTTTACGTGGGGATGCTTAGGGGCGGAGCCTCTCCAGGGAGATTTCCAGGGTGGGATTGGTCAACTTTCAATCCCTGAGCTTAGGATGGCTAGATCTCCTGATCAGAGATTGGTTAGTTTTCTGCACAGGTTCAGGGTTGGATTTGGCTCTGGTTTCTTCTTTTAATTTTTTTTTTGGGGGGGGGTGTTTCCAAGACAAGGTTTCTCTATGGAGCCTGTTCTGGAACTCGCTCTCTGTAGACCAGGCTGGTCTCGAACTCACAGAGATCCACCTGCCTCTGCCTCCCCAGTGCTGGGATTAAAGGTGTGCGCCACCACTGCCCAGCCCCAAAGTGTGTTTCTTTCTTTGGTCCTTGTTAGCCTTTAGTCTCTAATTTTAGGGCCAGGGTGCATTTCTTTCACTGATTCTGGGGCGTGTCTCTGGCTGCTGGGGTGTGGGGCGTGTCTCTGGCTCTGCTGGGGTGTGTCTCTGGCTCTGCTGGGGCGTGTCTCTGGCTCTGCTGGGGCGTGTCTCTGGCTCTGCTGGGGCGTGTCTCTGGCTCTGCTGGGGCGTGTCTCTGGCTCTGCTGGGGCGTGTCTCTGGCTCTGCTGGGGTGTGGGGCGTGGGGCGTGTCTCTGGCTCTGCTGGGGCGTGTCTCTGGCTCTGCTGGGGTGTGGGGCGTGTCTCTGGCTCTGCTGGGGTGTGTCTCTGGCTCTGCTGGGGTGTGTCTCTGGCTCTGCTGGGGCGTGTCTCTGGCTCTGCTGGGGTGTGTCTCTGGCTCTGCTGGGGCGTGTCTCTGGCTCTGCTGGGGTGTGGGGCGTGTCTCTGGCTCTGCTGGGGCGTGTCTCTGGCTCTGCTGGGGCGTGTCTCTGGCTCTGCTGGGGTGTGGGGCGTGTCTCTGGCTCTGCTGGGGTGTGGGGCGTGTCTCTGGCTCTGCTGGGGCGTGTCTCTGGCTCTGCTGGGGTGTGTCTCTGGCTCTGCTGGGGTGTGTCTCTGGCTCTGCTGGGGTGTGTCTCTGGCTCTGCTGGGGTGTGTCTCTGGCTCTGCTGGGGTGTGTCTCTGGTTCTGCTGGGGTGTGTCTCTGGTTCTGCTGGGGCGTGTCTCTGGTTCTGCTGGGGCGTGTCTCTGGTTCTGCTGGGGCGTGTCTCTGGTTCTGCTGGGGTGTGGGGCGTGTCTCTGGCTCTGCTGGGGCGTGTCTCTGGCTCTGCTGGGGTGTGTCCCTGCACGCATCATTGGCTAACGTGATCAAGTCCTTCCACATCTCATTTTCCTTTTCCTCTAATGAGGTGTGATAACAATGGTGGGGAGCGGGGGCTTTAAATAAGGTTTTAAATTATGTTTATGTGGGGTGGTGATGCTACGCTCATGTGAGTGCCCTGGGAAGCCAGGCGGGATCCCTTGGAACTGCAGTTACAAGTCACAGTGAGGTGCCTGACACAGATGCTCTTAAGGGCTGAGTCACCGCCCTAGCCCCAGGCTTCTTACATGAGGGATTCAGTGGAGGTCTGATGTCTTACAAAACACTCCCAATTGAATCCTCAAGCATCTTTGTCATCAGACAGGCTTTTAATGATGTCCTGGACCAGGCTACCTGACTCTGGCCAGTCATGTCACCTTGAAACCTCTTGGTGTTTGACAAGATGTGGGTGGTGGAGGTGGGGAGGAGGGTTTACCATTTTCATTGCACTGCAGACAATCTGCATTCACTGCGTAACTGTTCCCAGTGGCTGCCTGCAGAGCACCGTGAGGATTAGATGTGCTATGGGCACAAACGGCTTAGGGCAAACGTTAGCAGACAGCAGCAGTCCCTGTCAGTCACCCCAGCTCAGCAGCTTAACCAGCAGCCACTCACACATCTGAAGCCAGCTAGGGACTGGGTAACCCTGGCTAAATGAGCTCGGCCCATCTTCTCCTCCTCCTGAGATGTGTTACCTACTCGGGGCAACAGTGAAGCTCGGGAGAGCACATCGGAAGACAGGGCTCCATGCCAGAACTGGATCAGCACGGCGTCTGCAGCCTTCTGCCAACCCAGCCAATAGCATGGCCGAGCCCAGATTCTACGCTGGGAAAACAGAGTCTGCTATGTGACATACACTGTGTGGGCTTTGTTTGTGTGTTTGCTTGTTTTTGTTTTATTGTGGGTTTCCCAGAACTACAGTGTGAACACCCTTAGCTCAGGGGCTGTCTGTCTTACATTGCTTACCATTGGGAAAGGATAGTATGGAGAGGTCACAGGATTACATTGGGCGTGATCTAGCCAGGACCGGCTGGCTCCAAAGCTCAGCTGTGAGTTACTCTACTCTAGTACCCAGGACAGGTAAGCAATCATGGGCGGGACCTAAATTCTGTACTACCTTTTCCTGGAGTTGGAGTCTGCAGTGGGTGCTCGGATCGCTGTGTCTGTTAATGGGCCAGGCGGCAGCTCTGAAGCGTGGTGTGAAGGGCTTATAAAGGGTCCCTAAAGGGGGGTGGTGCTGGCCTGCGACCTCAGCTGCCTGGGAGAGGGCTCATCAAGAAGTTCTGCAAGTTGAGGGCCAACCTGGGCGACTTCGCCAGGGCTCAGACCTTGTAACATGTAACACGTCGCTCACTAACGGAAGCGCTTGTAGCATGGCTGAGGCTCTGGGTTCAACCTCAGTAGAGAAAAAGAGGAGGAGGGAGAGGAGAGCAGGAGGGGAAGAAACCAAAGCAGAAGTAGACAGATTTCCATCTTCAGCACGGCCTGCCCAGCAAGTGAGACAGCAAGTAAGCAATCTAGACAATGAGAGACATATTTGCGAACTATTATCTGACAAGGAGCTAATCATGGGAACTGAAGAGCAATTTAAGCAAATTCATTAGCAGTGAACTCCAACTAAAACATTCGGGTAAATTTAAATAGGCATTTCTGAAGGAAGACATACAAATGACCAACAGGAGAAAAATAATGCTAACGTCCTCTGAGAAACAAAGTCAAAATCACAGTAAGATGTTGCAAGACTGCTCATGGCAGTGTAAAAGGCAGCAGGTTGAGGGCAGGGAGGAAAGGGGACTTCTGCACACTGCCTGTGAGGATGTAAATAATACTGTAATTATGGAAACCAGCAAGACGTACCTTGAAAATTTTCTTAAAAAGGGAGTATCCAGCAACAGCACTCTCACACTTAATAAGGAAGTTAAATCAGTATACGAGAGAGAAATCAACATTTTATGTTTATTCTAGCAATTTTCACAATGGGCAAGAGATGGAAGCAATCTAAATGCCCATCATCTGGTAAGTGATGCCCATCATCTGGTAAGTGGATAAGGAGAATATGGCAGATAGGGTGATAGAATACTATTTGGCTGCACAAAAAAAGAATGAAACCCTGTCGTTTATAGCAAAATGGGTAAAACTAGCCCGAAGTCAGTGTATATAGTCAGATAAGCCAGACTCCATGAAATAAGCTCACTCGCCTGTGTAAGCCATGACCTAGACCCGTGGGGCTGAGAGCAGCATGGTGCTCAGCAGAGGGGAGCAGGAAAAGGAAGAGATGAGGAGGACTTGTCCGTCGACGGGGACCGAGTTCTATGAAGAGGGGAAGACAAATCCTGCCGTGCTGATGCGGGAGGTGAAGATCACGTGATGTGTACGCTTTCAAAGTTAGTTGAATTTGCAAGGTTTTAGTATAAACTGAGGAAACAAGTATGTTTACCCCGATTTAGACATTACATAATATATACATTAAAAGATCACATGAGTCTTCAAAACTTTGTACATTTTATGACAGTCTAAAAAGGATAACTAAAGTTAGTGTTAGCTTGATTGGGGCAGTTACTTCATAGTGCATACCTTTATCAAATCAATATGTTATGTATGTTAAATATGTATAATTTTTGGTCAGTCATACTTCACTAGAGCTGGAAAAGATTTTTTTAAGAGTATTCATTAGAAAGACTAAGCCAGGTCTAATGGCACAGGCCTATAATCCTAATTATTCAAGTGGCTGAGGCAGGAGGACAGTCAGTACAACCTTACCTGGTCAACACAGTGAGACCTACCACACAGTGAGACCTACCTCAAAGTAGAGTAAGTGCAATTTTAAACTCAAAATAGAGTAAGTGCGATTTTAAACTCAAAGTAGAGTAAGTGCAATTTTAAACTCAAAGTAGAGTAAGTGCAATTTTAAACTCAAAGTAGAGTAAGTGCAATTTTAAACTCAAAGTAGAGTAAGTGCAATTTTAAACTCAAAGTAGAGTAAGTGCAATTTTAAACTCAAAGTAGAGTAAGTGCAATTTTAAACTCAAAGTAGAGTAAATGCAGTTTCAAACTCAAAGTAGAGTAAATGCAGTTTTAAAGATTCGGATGCAGTTTAGCGGTAGAGCTCTTTCCTAGCATGCAGGAGGCCCTCCCTATATTCCATTCGACTCTCAGAGACACAGAAAAAGAGAAGAGAAAGACGGGCAAGGAAAAGCAAAGAAGACAAGCAGAAGGCAGACGAGCCCACAGGACTGACGGCTCACAAGACAAGCAGGAAGGCTGGCGTCCACCCTCGGCCTCCAAGCTGCCTGCACAGCAACTTTGTTTAGGAGCATTTCAGCTAGCCATGGCGTTCAGACCACGAAGCCCATTCACATGCTGAAAACGCGTGTCAGCGTCTCATAATTCCATCAGTGAGCTTCGCTACCAGTAGAGCTGAGTCAACAGACTTAACTGCACTGTGACTGACGGGAGTACTTCCTGAGGCTGAGAGCAAGGGTTACAAGCAGGCCTGCACTGACAAAAAAATGTTTAAAGAGTTGCCAACAATAGAATTCTCTATTAAAACTCCAACTGTTGGGGCTGGAGAGATGGCTCAGAGGTTAAGAGCACTGCCTGCTCTTCCAGGGGTCCTGAGTTCAATTCCTAACAACCACATGGTGGCTCACAAGCATCTATAATAGGATCTGATGCCCTCTTCTGGCCTGCAGGGATACATACATACAGAACACTATATACATAATAATAAACAAATCTTTAAAAAAAAAGCTCCAACTGTTCATAAACTCAGTCACTAAAAGGGTTTCTTTGCTCAGAATTAACTATTCTGTGAAAGTTTGTTGGATGTCACCTATAAAATATACACTTGGTGTTTTCTAGTTGGACTTTTATTTAGGGTCATAAGACTTTATTTCTCCCTTATTCTTTGGTCAACTTTAGAAAACCATATTTTCTGAGGAAGCATCATCGTAAGCCTTCAATTTTATTGGCAGAAGTCACCCATGATTCCCTTTTATTGTTGCAATGTTTTCAGTGTCTGTCTCCCTTTTCATTGATGCTGTGATCATCTATCTTCCTCCCTTGTCATGAGATGATTTCACTGATGCTGTGATCATCTATCCTCCTCCCTTGTCGTGAGATGATTTCATTGATACTGTGATCATCTATCCTCCTCCCTTGTCGTGAGATGATTTCATTGATACTGTGATCATCTATCTATCTTCCTCCCTTGTCGTGAGATGATTTCATTGATACTGTGATCATCTATCTATCTTCCTCCCTTGTCGTGAGATGATTTCATTGATGCCGTGATCATCTATCTTCCTCCCTTGTCGTGAGATGATTTCATTGATGCCATGATCATCTATCTATCTTCCTTACTTGTCGTGAGATGATTTTGCTGGAAGCCTATTTTATTGTTCTTCTCTATGTACCAATTCTCTGTTATTTCTTAACTTCTGTAATTTTCCTATGTCAATAATCTGCTTTTATTGTCTCTAGATTGCTTTCTTTGAATATGATTTATTCTTACGTTTTTGAAGTTTGGATCTTGGTTTTGTTCTTTTCTGATCTAGTACTTAACTCATTGGTTTCTGAGTGTTCTTTTAACTGCATCTCACAGATATTGAAATGTAGAACTTTACCAATCAGTTTCCAAATATTTTAAGTTTACATCATGCTTTTTTTTTTACTTTGGCTTATGAGTTGTGAATTTGGTAAATTAGCATTTGTTACCCATTCCAAATCTCTCTTTATGCTAAAAATGTAATTCAGTGTCTAGAATGTTAACAACCTCATGGGCCAGACTCCCTTGCAGCTAGCTACAGTTCTGTGAATTGGGTTCTTCTACCAGATGTACTTTACATTACTTGAAAGGTAGAAAGCAAGCACCATCTTTCTGCTTAGCAAGGTCATGGTATTTATTTTACTTCGGCAGCATTCACATACTCATATTCTCTCTCCCTCCTTTCCTTCCCTCCGATGCAGAAGCCCAGAGCTGACAGTGGGCGTCTCCCTTGATCACTCTCCACCGTATTCACTGAAGCAGGGTCCCTCCGCTGAGTTTGCTAATCGTCAGTCTATGTCACGGCTTGCCCCCAGGGATACCGAGGCTCCCACAAGGTGGGATTACAGGCAGCTGCTAGGCCTGCCTAGATTATTTTACGTGGGTTCTGGGGATCCAAACCGTGGTCCTCTCGCTTGTGCTCTGCCCACTGAGCTATCTTCCTAACATGTCCCCGATTTTTGTCTGCATGATGCAAAACTTAAAGTGACATATTAAAAAGTTGTACTTTGGGGCTGGAGAGATGGCTCAGCAATTAAGAGCACTTGCTGCTCCCGCAAAGGCCAAGGATTGGTTCCCAGCACCCACGCGGAAGCTCACAACTGTCTGTAACTCCGGTTCCAGGGCATCTGACACCCTCTGGCCTCTAAGGGCACCAGGCACACACATGGTGCACACACATATATGCAAGCAAAATACTCACACACATAAAACAAAAACTTTTTTTAAAATCTCCTTTTACAGTTTGCACTGTGTAATGAATTTATCACTTCCTTCTGGCAATGTGACACTTTGTTTGCAGTGTTAAGTGCAGAGTGGGGGGAGGGGTCTCTAGCCTTCACAGCAGCAGAGTGACAGGTGAGGCACTAGGGCTGTTTGGCACAACACAGCTCAGCAGCAGTGCTGGCTCAAACTTCGGGAACCTGACCCCATGTGATTTTTTTTTTTTTTTTTTTTGGTTTTTCGAGACAGGGTTTCTCTGTGGCTTTGGAGGCTGTCCTGGAACTCACTTGGTAGTCCAGGCTGGTCTCGAACTCACAGAGATCCGCCTGCCTCTGCCTCCCGAGTGCTGGGATTAAAGGCGTGCGCCACCAACGCCCGGCCATGTGATTTATTTTAAACACATTTAAGCACACCACAATCTGGTTTAAAAAAAAAAAAACTGCTCTTCTCCTTCTCCGGAAGCTTCCCCTTTTTCTCGAAGTTCAACTTTGAATTTGTTCTGGTGATGATTTCTTAGTAAATTCAAACGTGGTTCTTCTGAGAAGGCTTGCTTCCTTGTACTTGAGAGTCAGTGAGTGTAGTGTTCATATTTGAAAATAATTTTCTATTAAAAAAATCAAAGTCATTTTGCCACTGTTTCCTGACTTTTATTTTGCCGCCAAGAATCACTGTCTCCAATTGCTACCCCTTGCTAGAGTGGTGCCTATGCCCTCCTTGTAATGTGTCCTGGTGAATTTCCTGTAACTTAACGTCATCTTCCAGGTTCCAGGGTGGGTTGCTTTTGACAGGTCGGGACCATCTCTTTACATGTTGTTATGTGTCCTGGTGAATTTCCTGTAACTTAACGTCATCTTCCAGGTTCCAGGGTGGGTTGCTTTTGGCAGGTCAGGACCATCTCTTTACGTGTTGCCTCCTTGACGTCTCCTCCTCCCGCGGCCGCCATCTGTCAGGCTCTCCCCTCGTGTCTCCCTCCCTCGCTCATCCTTACACCTGCATCCTTCCGATCTGCATTACCATAACCTCTCCAGTTTACTCTCTAACTCACCAGTTCTCTCTGCAGCATTGTCCAAACTGCCAGCGTCACCTATGACTTGTATTGCTAGAGAGTCTATTTCTTTATCAGATCTGCTCGGTTGTGCAGTCTCTACCATCCTCACTTCCGTTTTTAAATTTGTCCGAGTACATTAAATGTGGCTGTTTTATAATTTGCATCTGATGATCTCAAGTCTGCCTCCAACTTTTTCTTATTCCTTTCCTGATATTTTGGTGTGTGTTTGTTACTAAAACAGAATCACATTATATAGCCCCAACTGTCCTGGAACTTGCTGTGTGAACCAGGCTGGAAGTGGAGGCAATCCTCCTGCCTCCGCCTCTTGAGTGATAAGCTTACAGGAGTGTCCCATCATGCCAGTCTTCCTATTTCTGACCGTTTTCCAGCTCCTGCCCATTCCGTTCCTTCTCCTCTGAATTCTGTCCCTGCTCTGCTCACTTGCTAAGCAGTAAGTAGTTCCCTAGAGTTAATCTGAAGCTGCCTCCGGGCTGTCTGCTCCTGCAAAGTTTCAGGTCTGCTGCTGTTTCCCTTGGGGCCCTATCAGCCTGGAGCTGTTCTAAATTTAGCAATGTTCCAGGGTTGTGGTTGTCTTTTTAATCATACAGTGTATATAAGTTTGGACCTAGACTCTAAGAAAGCCAGTTTCTCATTATAAATTGTCAGTATATTTGAACAGTTTTCTTCTATCTAGTGTGAAAGTGGAAACAGCGCCTCTCCTTTCTGTTCTTCAGGGGTCATCTGTGCTCCGCCCACACTCGATCCTGAATTCTCACCCTGGGGCCGGAGGCTGTCCTCCTATACTGCCACCCCTGGCCCTGGGTTCCACTCCGCCATGCCATCCTCTCTACAACCAACAACGGCCCTCAAAGTGCACAGCCTTCTCTCCAGCTCCGAGTTCTCTCGGCAGTGCCTCCTTCCCTGGAGACTTCCTTTATTGAAGCTTACCGGTGAGTTTCATAAAGCTCTTGGTTTACCTGACACGTTTAATTTTGTTCTTACAACTGAGAAATCAGTCCTACTGGCCACCAAATCTGATGATCCAAGTTTGATTCCCAAAACACATGGTCAAAGGAGAGAACCAACCCTGCAAGTTGCCCTCTGACCCCTGCGTGCCAGCTGCGACGCACATGTGCTCAGTCTCAAGTAAACAAATGACAGGGAAGCAATGTATGGGGTCTAATTCACTATATGGCCCAGAACAATTACCTCACCACCCCAAGGGCGGGTCACTGGGCAGCAGGCTTCTGCCTCAGTGTCCCACAAGTGACCACTGACTGGAAGGGGCCTGAGTCTACTATGTTTCTGGGGCCAGGCTTCGTTCTTCGAGATCCTGAACAAAAGGCCTGCTAGGAATTCGTGGTTAGGCTGGTGAATAAGGATTTTGCAAGACCCTGGAATTACCTTCCTCCTTCGAATGACTATTTCGGGAGGCATCTCCACACACACTGTGGTGACAACAAAAAGGCCTGTCACCTCAGAGCAGCACAACACAGAGAATGACCTCATGAGATGCGTCTCCCTCTCATTTCCTGACCACTGTAGACTTCCTTTATTGAAGCCACGATACCGAGAATGTGTGGCAGCTATCATCTGTCTGTATCCCTCTTCTCTCTCTCTCTTCTCTCTCTCTCTCTCTCTCTCTCTCTCTCTCTCTCTCTCTCTCTTCTCTCTTTTCTCTCTCTCTCTCTCTCTCTCTCTCTCTCTCTCTCTCTCTCTCTCTCTCTCTCTCTCTCTCTCTCTCTCTCTCTCTCTCTCTCTCTCTCTCTCTCTCTCTTGACCCTGGTTATGAGGTAACTCATGGGTCCAACTGCAGGGAGCATAGAGATCAGAGGACCGCAGGGAGGACAAGCACAAAACATAAACTCGGGTGCTTCAGCTGACAAAGACGGCAAGAGGCAAGAATCTATGACTGAAATGTACTTGGTGGCGAATCAAACAATTCTTCAGAGAAGGGACAATGTTAAACTACAGTGTCTAGGGTCACACACTAAACGGCCAGCTAGACCGAGACGCGAAGAGGTAACTGCTGTGACGTAAATCACAGGGGAGCCTGAAGGGGGAAGGAGGCAGCTGTGGCCTGCTGTGCTTACCATCATTCATTAAGCTATGCTTTTGTGTAGTTTTCCACCTTCGCCCTCTTCCACAGAGACAGGGGAGTTTTCAAATGTGTGCTGTGGAGAGCTTGCTCTGGACACACCGTCTCAACGCCCAGTCGGCTTTTATCCAGTCCTGCATGAAGGTGTGCACCATTCTTGCTCTACCGCCTAGCCCTTGCTGTCTCCTGGATAAAACAGTTACGCTTCCGCTTGGCACTGATGAGCTTCCCGGTTCCCAGCATCCGAGACCTCCGTCCACGCCCATGACAGTTTGGTGTGTTTCACTTTATACCATGGTCCTCTTTCTGGCTCACCACTAACTGAGAGTGTCTAACGGGTTGCGTGTGCCCCTCAAGGACGAGCACAATGCACTGCACAAAACAGTCATCAGCAAGTTCTTGTTTTGCAGTGAAAAGCCCTTGCTATCTCTTCTTTAAAAGGCATCCGGCACCACTGGCTGCTCTTCACAGCCTTGTTGCTCCTTCTGCTAATGCGAAATTACTTTACTCAGTATTCGGTTACAAGTCACAAAGTCTGTAACTTTCTCGGCAGTTCTGTCTGTTACAGAGCGAAATAAAAACAAAACAAACAAACACCCTGCAGAGAGAAGAGCCGGCCCTAGCATGCGGAGCTGTTCGTGCTGGCAGCTATGTTCCAGCAGGGGGCGGTAGGGAGCCGCGCGGGGCAGCAACGCTGGGCGGGTGGTTTGCCCTGGGGCCCTGAGAGCTGGGGAGCGCAGGGAGTCTGCAGTTTCAAAACGGGGCGTTTCCGGAACTAGACCACGAGGCGCGTGCGAGCCTGCGGGTGTGCGTGAGCGCGGTCTAACGGCGGCTCCCACGGGCGGGGCGAAGCCGACGGTTCGCCTGACTCGGCGCTTCCTTCGGAAATCGCCCTTTGGTGCGGACGCCGGCTCCCCAGATTCTCCTGCCCGCGGGGCGGCCTGTTGACTGCCTGCCCCGCCGAGGGCCGTTAGGGACCCGGGCTGTGTGCTGTGTGCGAGTCCCGAGTCAACTGTGCACACCGTGGCAGGAGCCGGCCGGAAGCGATCACCCTGCCCGGCCGTGAGGGCAACGGCAGAATCCTGAGCCACTGAGCACAGCAAGGCAGCCGCCTCCCACACACCTTCCCCTGGGCTCTTTCTCTGCTGCCCTTGGCCTCTTGATTTTAAAAGCCTCGTCTTGATGTGGAAACCTCTACAGCCTTAAAACTCAGGGCAGTTTCCGCACAAGCAGAGCACTCCGCTCGGGTGGTAGCGCTGGTCCCCGCGCGTCTTCCTCCAGTGTAGCTGGGGGGGAGGGAAGGGGAAGGGATGAGGGAGGGGAGATGACAACCGGCAAGAGGAGGGAGCGGCTGAAGGAAGGCCGACCACCTGCGGGGAGCAGTGCTCTGAGCGTGGGAGCACCTGTGGAGCGTGGGTGCACACATGTTCAGAGTGTGGGTACACACGTGTTCTGAGCTTGGGTGCACGCGTGTCCTGAGCGTGGGAGCACACGTGTTCTGAGCGTGGGTGCACGCGCCTTCTGAGCGTGGGAGCACGCGCATGTCCTGAGTGTGGGTGCACGCGTGTCCTGAGCGTGGGAGCACGCGCATGTCCTGAGTGTGGGTGCACGCGCCTTCTGAGCGTGGGAGCACGCGCATGTCCTGAGTGTGGGTGCACGCGTGTCCTGAGCGTGAGGAGCACACGTGTTCTGAGCGTGGGAGCACACGCATGTCCTGAGTGAGGGTGCACGCATGCTCTGAGTGGCAGATTCTGGGTGGTGAGTCTGGCATGCCGCAGGACAGCCTAACTTCCACTCTGTGGCAGGAAGAAGCAGGGCTTCAACCTGGAGCAGCTGCACCAGAAGAGTCAACCCTGCCCCCTGGCTTGCTGCCCAGTAAGAAAGTCTCCCACCTACCCGAGGCAGCAAGGCTGCCGCCTGACAGGCCCTTTAGCCAGGGCAAGAGTGGGCACTGTACATGTGCTGCCATAGACTTTCACACTACAGAAACAATGGGCTGCAAAGACTGAAATGTGGTTGTGGGCCACTCTGTGGGTTCCGGAAATTGAACTTCTGTCCTCTGGGAGAGCAGTCAATGGTCTTAACTGCAGTGTGTGTGTGTGTGTGCGCGCGCGTGCGTGCGCGCACGCATATATACATAGCAAAAGAAAATCAGCCAAGATATACTTCAAATCTTTTTGAGAAATTCAGCTTTTAAGTGCATAGCAGGCTGACCCTTTAGTGGTTAGTTAGTATTAATCGTCAGATTTGGATACTTCACAGCATCCAGTCGCCTGGGATTTGGGCTCTGCATGTCTGGGGCATTGTCTTGATTAGGAGGATGAGAACTGTCCACTCTGGTGGCTCCGTTTCCATGCGGAGACCCTGACTGGTGCAATGGACCAGCTACGTCAAGCCTCTGTCAAGATCACTTCCTGTCATGAGGGACTGTACCTGGACAGGAAGTGAAGTAAACCGTTTCTCTCTAAGATAGCTTCTGTCCGAGTATCTCATCACAGCTGCAGGAAAAGCAAAGCCCACTGGTGATGACCGGAGTGTCTGCAACACCATAGGGACCTGAGAGAGTGGGGTCCGCCAGGGCTACATCTGACACCACGTCTAGAGACAAGGGAGGAGCTCCCTCCAAGCTCTTGTGTTAAAGCCTTGGACCCCCGCTGGTGACACTACTTTAAAACCTTAAGAGGGAAGCCTAGTCAAAGGTAACAGGTCACTGAGGACACGCCCCTGTGTTTCATCTACCTAGTCCCTAACTGTACTCCCCTCCTCGACTTCGATCTGCATAGGATAAACAGCCCAGTGCCCCCAACACATGGCATTATGCCAGAGTCGACAGAGCCAAAGACTGTAGGCTGAGATTTCTGAAACTGCAAGTTTCTTCTTTTACATTGTTTACACCACTCATCTGTCACAGCAGTGAAAAATGCTTTATGAAGGGCCAGGTGGCAGGGAGGCAGGTTTACAGACTGGACGGTCTCCATGGTGGGTGCTCAGCTCGGCCACTGCGCTGTGAAAGCAGGTACAATGAACTAACGAGTGAGCGTGCTGGCTCCCAATAACATCTACTTGTAAAAGCAACCAGCTGAGGCCAGTTTGCAGATGTTGTGTCAGAGCGAGGATGCCTCCAGGCTAGAGGAAGTGGGTAATCAATTCATCCTGTCTACATTGATCAGCCAGTGGGCTATGGAGTGAGCTGTGCCTGTTCCAGGATGCATACATGTAAGTCAATGAGATGGGGGTGGGATTTCTACACGCATCTCCTCTACCTTCATTTGAGACTATGGATCTTGTCTATCTTGTCATTTTGGGAATTTGAAGTAAGTCGTGTCTAACGTGCTACTCAGAAATCAGTTCTGAAGAGGACTTGCAGCACGAGTCCTTGGAGTATGTATAGGCCCATTGCCACTCTGGATTAGTCTGACTGTGCATGTCTGCCAGGAGCCCCACCCCAGGAGAGCCGCAGCACCCCAGCCCACCACTGCAGGCATCTTGCTGAGACTCACCATTCTGTTTGAGTATGACCAACTGGTTTCAGAACTGGTCAGAAACCACCCAAAGAGAGGGCACACACACACACACACACACACACACACACACACATGCATACAGACGTATGCACGTGTGCACTCATTCACACACACTCACATGCACACGTATTGTACAGGCTGTGTCTCTTTTACCTGTTTTTGCAGCAGTTCAGGCCTGTCTTGCAAGGGGACAGATTATGTCTGCATAAGCATATGAAAAAGCGTCACGCAGGTTGTCAACTTGGTAGACTAGTGTTGTGACAGTTTTATAATACACAGAAAGCAGCCTCTCGGTGGAACAAAACTAGTACATTATGACAATTCTGACAGATGGGAGCATAGTGTCTTGAAGGAAAGCCTTTAAATTTCCACAAAGGGATACAACTGATGCGAACCTTTCTGGGGCAGGGGTGTCCTGTGAGAGCCCTGCATTTTGCAGAGGTGGGGGTGAGGGGCTTTCAGAGCCAGCATTTGAGTCCTGAATCATTATCATAGACCTGTCAGAGAAAGGGCTCAGAGGTGATGTATGACTTCAGTGAATGGAAAAATAAGAAAAAATGTTTTCCTCCTGGCTACTCTTTCCTAGAGAGAAAATGCAGTTTGGATAGGAAGGCAAAGCAGAGCACTGTGTCTTGCTGATTCACACGGACAAAGCCAGCCCTTTGGAGAGGAGCCTGTGTGAGACCTGTTCTGCGCCCTTTTCTGACCTCTGTGGAATCTGTGATACACATGCAGACCCCCCCCCACACGCATACATGCAGACCACACACAAAAAATGAAATAATTATTTTAAAAATTTAAGAGTGTGATGACATATGTTCATGATTTATTAAAGCCACTGGAGATCAAAATAGCAAAGCAGCCACACTAGTTAGCTACAGAGCTAGGCAGTGGTGGCACACACCTTTAATCCCAGGACTCAGAATTAAGAAGTAGATGACAGATCTCTGTTAGTTCAAGGCCACACTGATTACACGAAATTGAGCCAGTCCTAAAAGAAACAGCTCACACCAAGGAGATCTCAGCACCTGGGACCTGTCCTCTAGTCCCAGCACTAGGGAGATGGAGACAGGATTATATGGCTGGGCAGAGAGAGGAACATGAGGAGGAGGAGACGGGATCTGAGAGCTTTTGCCTCTGAGGATTCCTGGAGACAGGATTGCCATGTCAGCTGGGTAGAGGTTAGATCCACTCCTGGCTTGGCTGCTTTCCTTCTCTGATCTTCAGCTTGAAGCTTGAGCCCCCATATCGGTCTATGCTTGCACAGGACTCTAGTCTCACCCCAGCATCCATGTCAGGTGGCTCATAGTCACTTATAACCGAGTCCCAGGGGAGCCCCTCCCATCTCTGTGCTCCTGCTCTGTTGGGGAAACAGCCAGGATGTTTCCTGACTCTCAGGGAACTCATCTCTTAGAAAGTCCTTCCTGCTCAAGTAGAATTACTTTTTTTCTTCAGACAAGACCTTGTAATATATAGCTTAGGCTAGCTTCAGATTCACTATGTAGACGGGGCTAGCCTCAAATCCCCAATCCTCAGCTTCCTGAGATCTGAGATTACAGGTACATGTCGCCATACTCAGCTTCAAGAACCTTACCTCATATCAAAAGTTCCTTCCCTTTTCTTGCCACCCTGCCAGATGTTCACTGTCTCCGCAGAGACTTTTCATGTTGGTTCTTCTGTGGATCTTTTTAAATAAACCAGACACCACTCTCTAGGAGGCACTGGAGAAAAAAACCCACGGGTCTGGGATTTCTTGACGTCACTGCTCCATTACCACACCAAGGGAAAACCCCGGCACCCCCGTGAGAGCATGTGCAAAGTACTTAATGTTAGTGAATGGCTCTACAGGACTCCAACTCAGGGAGTCTCAGTCTCAGGCATTTTAGGATGGAAATTAGCCGGAGAGTGAGCAGCACGTCGGTTGAGTCTCATTATGACTTGTTTTTTCTTCACTGGAGCCTGTATAATGTCTTCCCACAGCCCAAGGATTCATTCTGGGATTAGTCAGGAGTGGAGCCGAGAGCTCACTAAAGTAGCCAACCGTGCTTTCGCACCAGGCAGCTCAGTTGGTTAACACAGCCAAAACTCCATCTTGCAGTAAGCAAGCATGCTATTGGCTTCCCTGTGGGGGTTTTGATGACGATGGCTGGGAATTGTCACAGTTTAGTTTAGTCTCCTGGCAAACTTTGGAGCCAGTTTGCATAATGCTGTGTCTAAAGAACGTGATTCCAGCGGAACAGAGCAAGTTCAGTTAAAAATAGAACACAGGCATGGAGCTGCTCATCTATTAACCATGAGACTGAGGGAGGAACAAAATTAAATAATAGTCTCTGGGGGTTCTTGAACACCTGTCCCTGTCACTCAAATCATGCAATGGCTGGGGATTGCCAGCACACTGAAATAGGCCCTGCCCTGATGCCAAATGGTAAAAAAAAAACCACCAAACAAACCGACCCAGTTAAGTCAGGGAACATGAACACACCTTTAAGCAGGTCACAGTCCAGGTAGCCTCTCTATTTCAGGCCCCCTTGGGATTTAGATGTGTGCTGGCCCAGTCTAGACTGCCTTAACGCCCTCAGCAACAGTTGGTCTAGACTGCCTTAGCTCCCATAGCAACAGAGCAGGATTTACAGTCAACCAGAAGCTGAGGCTGCTTGGGCTGGAGTTCACTCTCACCCTTGTGTGTACCCCTGTTATGTTCTGTGTACAAGGCAAACAATGTGGCCTTCAGTTGCTTCTAAGCATGTGTGTGTGTGTGTGTGTGCGTGTGTGTGTGTGTGTGTGTGTGTGTGTGTGTGTGTGTACAGACTTGCACAGTTAAGAATCAGAAAAGAAATATCCTAGTAGCAGTTTCCATACTAGGAAATCATTTTGACAGGTGGTATAAGGAAAGGAAATAAGCATTTGTTGTCTGGGTCTATTAAAAGCTACGCTACCAAAACAATATTGTAAATGCGCTTCCACAGGCATACAGGAAACGGAAAAGAAAGCTGCCCCTCCCTCACCCTGCCATTCCCCAGCATCTGCTGGGCAAACTGCATCTCTCCCAGGTGACTTGGCTCTCATCTGCAGTGCCCTCCCACCCAAACCAAATGCAACAGTGGAAGACTGGGTTCTCACTGTCAATGTCTGTTTCTGATTCTGAAACTCTACAGTAGTAATATTCTCCATGTTATACAGCCACCTGGGTAGGTTTTAAAATCATAGTGCCCGGGCTCCAGGGATGCTCGGCATTTGTTGGCGGCTCTCCCAGAAGACCTGCTTTCTTTCCCAGAAGTGTTTGCAAGTCCATTCCCAGAGGATCCAGTGTCCTAAGTAAAACGTGAGCAAAAGTTTTCTTTTGTTTTGTTCTGTCCTAACGAGGTCTTAGTATGTAGCACAAGCTGGGCTTGAATTTAGGATTTTCACCTCTGCTTCCCAAGTATCAACGTGCCTATAGAGGATGACCCTTTATGTCTCATCAGACTCAGCAGAAAACTTTTATTATTCTTTTTAAGGGCAGGCAAACCACACCCAGACCCAAAGAGGCCATACATGGTAAGGTACAGGGCGCAGTATGGGACACCCTGTGCTTAAGAGGCTCGCACAGGTGTGGCTGCAACACTGAGCTCCTTGGTGGCCTTGATGGGGTGGAGTCAATGAGGCTGCAAAGAAGCAAGGTGACAGCTGTGGCCCTAAGTGTTAGAGGCTGCAGGGCCTGCCCCGTGGGGGCGGAGGCACGGCTTTCTCCCCCAGGACAGGCCGTCTGCACAGAGCCACTTCAGACTTGGTGGGTCTCTGGAGGCAGTGGCAGTGCTCGTGGAGTCCTCCAAACTGGCTCCAAGGTTCACTGGAAAGCACATTCGCCCTCAACTTCATAGAGGTGGCTGTCCATTGTTGAACAGAATAAAACGAAAGTTCACTTTGTCATTTAGTCAAAACCAGGCCTCCTGGGCTGTGATGCCATAGGCTGTGATGTCATGGGCTGCCTGAGCCACGTCATTCTTTTCCAGGCACTCCCTCTTCAAGGGACAGGTTCTCCATTTCAGAAAGGAACTGTTGCATGACTGATCCTTCCTCAAATTCCAGCTTGTCTTGATTATCGGTCACTGTGTGGATCAGTAGGGTGTGGGTCACCCTGCACAGGAAGTTGAGGAACAGGTTGGCTGTGTCTAGGCGGTTTGGAAAAGATCTACTTCAGACCTATAAAAGGATTCCCCCCCCCAACAGGGAGCTCTGGGTCTGGGAACCCCTGTTGTACAACCTGAACCACCACCCACAGGGGCAATCCCTGCAACCCTTCATCCTCAAGGGCATTGCTTTCCTGGTGGCAGAAGCAAGGGGGCATCAAAGTCATGAGGCGGGAGATATTTAGGGGCTCTGCAGACCATTGGGTCTCCTCCTCTTCCAGGAGTGCTGGTGCCTCTGATTTACAGTTGGTGCATCTTCTCCTTTTTCAGTAGATGCCTTTAATAGTGTCACCGCACTCAGATTGGGGGGTGGGGGAGGAGGAGGACAGCCTGGCAGAGCGGTGCCTGCCAGGAGTTGTAGCTGCAATTATCTTTCCAGGACAGCTGAGCATCTTTATTGCTTTTAATGGAGGCAACCCCTAAGGAGCACTTATGTACATGCACTGCAGGATAGAAGGGCCAGTCATAGAAACCCACTTTGGCCCTGACATCAGGGCCAACTCTGCCCCTGACCAACTGAAACAGGAAACCAATTTGCACTTGTGGGACTTTACATCATTTTTCTTAATACTTTCTAGGCGCCTGTGAGCCTAGCACACAGAACAAAAGCTGTACCCGGATATACCCTACCATATGGCCCCTACATCTTATTCCCTACCCAGGGAAGCCATCGTCCAGAATTCCTTTAAGAAGTGTATAGTATTGCATTTAAATGCATTCCCAAAATGCATCCTTTTTATATTGTTTCAAATCTATAAAAAAGCTAAGTATAAAGTTAGGATGTTTATTTTTTCACTTAGTGTTGGGGAAGTCTTATGCCAATAAAGCACTGTCTGGCCAATAGAGAATCTAGATAGGAGGGGCTAGGAGTCCAGGAGGATTCTGGGAAGGAGAAACAGAGAGAGTCGAGATGTAACGCCATTGGGGTAGGAAGCCCGGAAACCTCTCCGGTAAGAAACATACTTAGATTAACAATTATAGGGTAATTGCTTAAAGCAGAGCTAGCCAGGAAGAAACAAGCAAGGCCAACAGCTTCATAATTAATACAGCGTCTTGTGTGTTTATTTGGGGACTACAAAGCGGCAGAGCCCAGGTGGCTGGCGGGTGATAAACCAAAGCGGCTAGCAAAGAAAAAGCTTCCCTTAACAAAATGGTGATCAGGAGTGGGATCATGAATTTCCACGCAAAATAACAAAAGCTTTAAAGGAATTTTAGAAACAGAAGAACAGAGAGAAGCACAGATTTTGGTAGCAACATTTTTCTCAGGTGTGCTCTGTTTTGCTAGCCACTAGCCGAGATCCACGTGGCTCGCTTACGGGAGTCTTCCTGACTCGGCATAAAAAAACAAAACAAAACAAAACAAAAAACAGCCAGCAAGGTTGTTTTAAGAGACTCTGCTAACAATTAAAAGGTGTGTACGTACAGCTGGAAGTGGCAGCTTTTGCTGGATGTCAGCATGGACTGAGGTGGTAAGCTGGAGTTACGCTTTCGCCCGCCATCTTGGAAGGCAGCAATTTAAAACAGCCGCGGTTTTACAGATAAGACACGTGGCCAGAAAAACATAAAGATTTACAGTAAAGTCAGACTTGGATGAACAAAACCTTTAAAGGTTTAAAAATATACGTGAGATTGAGAGAGAAAATGAAATGACAAAGTGGTATATAAATACAAAAGCCGGTGTTGTGGTGGCGCACGCCGGTAAGATTTACTCCAGAGGCAGAGGCAGAGGCAGAGGCAGAGGCAGGCGGATTTCCAAAGAGAAATCCTGTCTCAAAGAAAAATAAATAAAAGTAAAATAAATAAAGTAATAATAGATAAATAAATAAGCCACGTAAAGATGGAAAATACACAGAGTCTGGATACTGTATGTTATTGTGTTTTTCAGTTTTTTGCTTGTTCAGGAAGGAACTGCTACTAAAGTACACTTGATTATAAATGCTGCTGAATTAATTCAACTTATATCTTTTGAAAATGCATTGACCTCAAAATTTAAGTATAAGGATATGTTACTCGGAAAAAGAGTTTTAGCTTATGTTTCTACAGAAAATGAAAAGCTGAGGATTCCTTCCAGGCTTTTGTGGTTCGACGAACCAAGACCCCCGGAAGCAGTGGACCAGGTGTTCCAACAATCGAAACAGCTAAGATGATGCAGTTTTCCAGGCCCTGAAAATACGGACTGATACAGGTTTCTGAGTTTTGTCATGATCCCCATGGTATGAACAGCGCCCCCTTCCAGCAGGAAGCAGTTTGGAATGAGCGACGTCCCAATTCCCATCTTGTTTATAAATCTTTGTTTTCATTTAAATGGGATTGTTTATAATTGGTTAATGATCACAACCAATCTCCTTTTAATGGTAAAAAGGGGAATTATGGTATGGGTATTGTTTTTCATTTATTGATACAAATTCAAGGTCAATTTTGTGATATGTATATTTCTCCTCTTGATTAAGTATTGTGCTTATACTGATCTTTTAAAACGTAATGCATAATTGAATACAGACTATAGATAGTTACTTATAATAGTCAGAATTTATAGTTAGGTAAGTTAGGTTTTCTAGATATATAGAGATGTATTTGAGATAGATAGTCTTCAAACCTTTCAAAGACCTTCAGAAAATGGCATTTAAAATGGTTTAGGGTTTTTCTTGACAATGAGAAATGTCTGCTCCTGGCAGCACCAATTATGTCTGAGAGGAAGATGGGCATCGAAGAAACTTGTTATGGAGTTTGCTTTCAACATGGCAAGATTAGCCATTTGGGCAAGAAACTGCTCTTACCTAGACTGTTTGACTGTTGCTGTATAAACTGGACATGCAGGACCCACAAGAAAGTGACTGCTGAACTCAGTCTTACAGGGTTCCTGCTTCATGAAAGAGTCTAAGAGACTTTCTACAGGACAAAGAAAAATGACTGACAGACTGCCAGCGCAGATGGACAGTTTGAAATTTCCTGCTTTGCTGAGAAGTATTCCAGACACATTGTGGCCTATGGGCTGAAGATGGATGCCCCAACGTTACAGAGGAACTTTGGGTGACTGCCCATGTAGCAAGATATCTTTGTCAATCCTAGTGTTTATATATTATCCTTCTGTGGTCTTTGATGGAGTTGAAGACAGATAGTTATAATTATAGTTTTCCTTAGTTATGATAAAGAGATAAGCTACATATAGAACTTTAGACTCACAAGGATGGGATGGATGATATTTTCTTTAAATCTTGCTAAATGTTAATAGACAAAATGCTGTAACTGTGTTCTTGCTTGATAACTGTTCTGTTATATACAATTTGACTGTGTTAAAGTTAGGACCTTTCTTTTTGTTTAAACAGAAAAGAGGAGATGTTGGGGAAGTCTTATGCCAATAAAGCACTGTCTGGCCAATAGGGAATCTAGATAGGAGGGGCTAGGAGTCCAGGAGGATTCTGGGAAGGAGAAACAGAGAGAGTCGAGATGTAACGCCATTGGGGTAGGAAGCCCGGAAACCTCTCCGGTAAGAAACATACTTAGATTAACAATTATAGGGTAATTGCTTAAAGCAGAGCTAGCCAGGAAGAAACAAGCAAGGCCAACAGCTTCATAATTAATATAGCCTCCTGTGTGTTTATTTGGGACTGATGCGGATCTAGAACCAGGCTGGCGGAAAGGCTTCTCTCAAAGGAAAAGCTTCTCTTAACGCCGTGCACCTTTTTTCCTGGTTACGGGCGTTTTCTTTGTTTACAGGTTTTGTAGCAGGGATGGCAGCCCATTCTTCTACATCTCTCCATTCTCACATCTGTAACTCTTTCAGGCCCTCCCCTCCCGTTGTTGATTCACATGTAAATGAATGTTGGCTTTAGGATAATGGCTAACTGTTTTCCAAACTGCTTATACAAATCAATGCCTTTTCTATCACACTGAGTGTTCTCTAAAGTCCAACTGTATTGTCCCATTTGTTCTAATAACTGCCAAGATTGGTAATTGTTGAAAACTAAATGTGCCATGTTTCCTTTGGGTATTTGCATTTTTAAGAGGAGGTTTGGACAGGGAGTACTTTGATGCAAAACATTGAGGCTCTGGGGCTGAATCTATCCTTGAGGTTTGTCTACCTTCAAGAGCTGCACCAGGCCTGGAGGGCAGGAGGCCGCCTCTGCTCCATGCTTTAGAAAAGAAACCATGTGCAGCCTGAGCACAGTCTCAGGCTTCCTATTTTTTCTTTTCTTTAAAAAAAGATCTCTTTTAATTTTATGTATATTGATTGTATTTCTATGAGGTAAGCCCACCAGAGACCACACGAACACTCTTAAAAGCCAAGAAGAAAGTCCTTATTTTGGCTGCATGGAGAACATATCCAGATCATGCAGACTGAGCCTTACAGCCCTTTTGTCTTTTATCCACAAACACCACACCCTGGTTGTCACACTTTAGTTAGCAAGAAACAGGACTAGAGTCAAAAGAGAAAGGTTAGCACATTTAGGGACTTTCCTGGCCCTATGCAGTAGGTCTTCATTCCTGTTTTGGCAGGTATTGAGGCCCATGTGCTGGGTTTTAAGGTCAGAATGGTGCCTCTAACATGGCATCAGCTGTGCTAAGGTCTGAGTACTTGTTAGTATGAGTGTTTTGTCTGCATATCCTGCATGCCCAGTGCCTACAGGGGCCAGAAGAGGTCATCAGATCCCCTGAAGGTAGGGCTACATGTTGTAAAATATTAGTCTAAAATGTGTTACATCCATTTATGCTGTGGAATATTTATTTAATGATGCAAAGATGTGTTGCATTCTTTTATGTGGCATTTGTTTAACTCTGTAAAGCTGTGTTACTTTGCCTACCTAAAGCACTTGATAGGTCTAATAAAGAGCTGAATGGCCAATAGCTACACTGGAGAGAGAAACAGGTGGGGCTGTCATGCAGAGAGAATGAATAGGAGGATAAACCTAGGGAAGAGGTGAGCAAGGAATGAGAACAGGAGGACAAGAGGGTGCCACAGTCAGCCACTCAGCCACCCAGCCAGCCACGGAAGAAGGAAAGAAAGATGTATAGACTAAAGAAAGGTAAAAAGCCCAGAGGCAAAATGTAGTGATTGGGGACGTCCTTCTGCATAGAGGTTTCTCTTATTGGTTGATGAATAAAACACTGTCTGGCCAATAGAGGCAGGAAGATAGTTGGGGCTAGGAGATGAGGAGAATTCTAGGAGAGAGGTAGAGAGACGCCTCCAGGAGACACCATGTAGTCAGCAAAGGAGTAACTAACTGGTCCAGGCATTCTCCAGTAAGCCAAGACCACGTGGAAATATGTAGATTTATAGAAATGGGTTAATTAAGACAGAGCTAGCCAATAAGAAGTCCTAGCCATCAGCCAACAGTTTTATAATTGATATAGTGTCTGTGTATTTATTTGGGGCTAAAGGACCTGATGGGACAAGAAACTCCAGCAACAATGTAGTTAAAGAGAAATGGGATAATTTAAGCTAGAAAAGCTAGCTAGAAACAAGGCAAGGTAAGGCCTGGCATTCACAAGAATAAATCTCCGTGTATTTATTTGGGAGTTGGGTGGTGGGCCCCCAAAGAGTAAAAATAAACAAACAAACAAACAACAAAATCCTTATGGTTACAGATGGCTGAGATACCATGTAGATGCTGGGAATTGAACCAGTTCCTCTACAAGAACAACAAGGGCTTTTAACCACTAAGCAGTCTCTCCAGCCCTGATTCTTAATTAGATTAATGTATTGCCCCTCCTGGTGAACTAGACAATTCAGTCTGACATTAGAAAGCACAGGAAGGTTTCTAGTATCAAGTCTCAGCCTTTCCCCCAGCATCACTCTCCTCTCACTGTAAATACCCTGAGAAGCTCGACCACTCTGAATGAAGGACATTCATTCTTTCGTGAGTCACAGACACATTTGCCTTCTCCAAAGTTTGGTGCCGTGTGCTACCCAGTTTCACCCACACAAAGCTCTCTTACAATGGATACAAGTGTCTGTGGGGAGACTTTGCTCACTCACTCCTATCCTTTCTAGTATTGCTTACCTCTACTTGGCTCCATCTCACAAGCAGCAAGATGGCTTCTAGCTGCTTCAGACCCCCTAGAGATTGACTATCAACCCGTAGAAAAGGGTACTTTTCTGAAGAGCTAATAGAAATCCAAATAATTCTCCTGGCTCAACTCATTTATATGTTCTTCCATAGACTAGTTCACAGTTGGAAAAATATACAGACTAACTGAGTCTAGACCACACACTCAGACCTAAGCCAGATCACAAGAGTAGGAACACTTTGGGGTGTGGGGAGAAGGGAATATGTTGCCCTCGAAGAGATGCCGGGAAGACATAAAACGGTGTGCCACTAAAAGACTGGAGAATACAGTCTTACCTTCTTTTATTCCCTTTTTTGAAGAAGTCAAAATGTATTTTTGTACTGATCCCCAGTAATCTATTGATAGTATACTTATCTTTGTAACATGATTTATAATATGTAATACATGTGTGGTGTCATTTGCCTGTAAGCCTAGCACTGAGGAAACTGAGTCCAAGGCCAGCCTGGGCTGTACACAGAGACTGATACTTAACAACTGGACCCCAAATCCAATAAAACAACAAAAACAAACAAAAACAACCTGTTATGTGACTTCATCTTGTAAGGTTTAGTAATCACTTGCTTTCATAAAAGGATGTCTGGGGCTGTGTGCTCAGTCTATTACAGCGCATACTCCCTGTTCCTTAAAACCAAACAGCATCACACAGTATGGGCATAGTTTGAAGTTTTATGTACCGGCTTCCCACACTGTAGCCATCCTGGCAAGAGAGAAGTATTTTAAAGAGAGACATTTATGCTATCAAGACTTCAAAGAATTAAAATCTGCCCAGGAAATTTGTAGTAGGCTGGAGTCCTTTACCAGACAGAGGACAAACCTGAGTCCCACATAAGATTTCACATAGTTCTGACAACACAGCAGAGGCTGTTAGGACAGAAGCAATAAAGGGGAATCAGTATTGGGCGGAACCACACCCTGCCGAGGACCCTTACTTACCCATACCTCTTGCCCTTGTTTAAATCTAAACCTTGGTCTAGACTCTGAAGATCAACTAGGTGTATGGAGGATGTGAACCTCCATAGTTATTCCTCTTCTCAATGTGGCCACATTAGAAACAAAACAAAAAACAAACAAAATCTCCTTTCTCGACTTTTTCAAATTACTTGCCTTTTTAATTAGCATATTGGTGGAAACTGGTGGCTGTCTCCAGAGCCCAGGCGCTGACCCTAAAGCTCAGGTAACAACACCTCACTCTCAGCGTGGGAGCTGTTCTGGACTTAGTGCCCCCTTGAGTTCCTGGCCGACAGCTGGTGAAGCTTCCAATTGTTTTCTTGATGTTTTTCCAGGGTCTGGCCACACTCCTTCTGCCTTCCCTTCCCTGCTGCCAGCTGCTCATAACCAACTACTTTTCTCTTCCTTCTTTGGCC
Organism: Mesocricetus auratus; assembly: GCF_017639785.1. Classification (NCBI taxonomy): domain Eukaryota; kingdom Metazoa; phylum Chordata; class Mammalia; order Rodentia; family Cricetidae; genus Mesocricetus; species Mesocricetus auratus. The sequence goes on from NW_024429186.1 coordinate 83,925,607, forward strand.
TTGGGCTCTTGATGCCGAAGAGCTGGAAAATGCAGCGGAAGCATAGGCTTGGTGCTGGGTTCAGAAGGCGAACAGAAGTCAGGTCTCAGAATGAAACCTCGTGTGAAGGACGTGCAGTGTGCAGAATTCAAAGGGCCTGGAGAGTCATAGCACTGTCCCTAAGAACCTCCCGAGTCACAGCATCGGATCATGTCCACTGTCAAGACTGCTACCCTTGTTTTTTTGTTTTTGAGGGTGACCACATTATAGATCAGAAAACAGAAAAATGTGGTTGTTTCATTACTGTTATTCTTTTTTTTGGGGGGGGGTCCATCCAGCTCCCAAATGATGACACAGAAACTTACTATTTCTCATAAACGCCCGGCCTTAGTTTAGCTTGCTTACTAACTTTCCTTAAATTGCCCACCTACCTTTTGCCTCCGGGCTTTTCCCTTTCTTACTTCTGTGTATCATATTTATTCCATGGCGGCTGGCTCGGTGGCTAGCCCCTAGCATCCTCCTGCCCTTCCTCTTCTCCCCAGATTTCTCCTCTTATTCTCTCTGCCTACCAGTCCCACCTATCCTTTCTCCTGACTCATATTGGCCATTCGGCTCTTTATTAGACCATCAGGTGTTTAGACAGGCAAAGAATCACAGCTTCACAGAGTTACACAAATGCAACACAAAAGAATGCAACATACCTTTGCATCATTAAAACAAATGTTCCCCAGCATAAACAAATGTAACACACCTTAAAATAATATTCCACAACAGAAGGCTGTGTTTTCTATTCTCCCTTGTTGATGGGGGAAGTCCTGTGTATATGTCAATAAAGCACTGTTGGCCAATAGGGAAGTAAGATAGGAGGACTCTGGGTAGGAGAAACACAGAGAGTCAAGATGTAATGCCATGGGATAGGAAGCCTGGAAACCTCTCCAGTAAGAGAAATACTTAGATTAACAATTATGGGTTAATTACTTAAGTCAGAGCTAGCCAGTAAGAAACAAGCAAGGCCAACAGCTTCATAATTAATATAGCCTCCTGTGTGTTTATTTGGGACTGATGCGGCTCTGGAACCAGGCTGGCGGGAAGGCTTCCCTTTACACCTTGTATTCATCACTACTTGACAATGTATTTTCATCGTCTTTATTAGTATTATTGGCCCACTCCTTTTGGATGTAAGCTCTTGGAAAGCAAGGATAATATCAAGTTTTTTCTCGTGTGACTAGGGCTTATCAAGGTGTGTGGTGTATACAAATGGTCAATAAATGTTGCAAAGAAGGTATGAGGCATCTGGCTTCTCTTTACAGATGTCTAACAACCACTTTCACTGTCTGTGCTAAGTTTGCCTAGGTTTTGCTGTTTTCCTTTCCCTCAGCACTGAGCAGACTCTGCCATGTTCCTAGGCATTCAGTAGTTTTAATATCGTTTCACGGAAGCCCTGTGGTTAAACCTACCTTCCTTGGATTGCATCCCAGACTCAAAGATTATCTCTTCGTACACGCACGTGAAAACTTCCATTAGTCTCACTGCCAGAAAAAGACAACCAGGTGGTTTCCTGTCACACTGCAATAGACCATTTAACGTACTAATCCTCTAGGGTGTTTATTTTGAAACATGGAGCTGTTAGCCTATGATGGCATTTCAGGGTTAAGTGACAATACAGTACAATAGATAGACCACAGGCAGATAATCCCCACAGGTGGGTGTTAGGGGACTCCAACCTTTCCTTATTCTTCTAGGCTTTATCATAAAGATGCTCACCTGCCTTGATCATAAGTCAAGGTCATGATAGGAGTCTGAAAACAGCAGTGAAGAGAAATAAGAACCCAGAGAAGCTTACATACAAAGAATGAAAACCCTTGCTTTCCCACAAAGGGAAATAACACAAACCAAACAAACTGCTTAAGAAAGTAAAGACTAAATTTTAGCTTATAAGAAAATTACAAATGATTATCACTTAAAAGATAGACTGCCAAGTGTGGTATCAATGCTGTAATCACAGCATTCCTCAAACTAAATCAGAAAGATTGTGTTCCAGGCCACACTGGAACCCTGCCTCAAACTCGTAAGCTGCAGGTGTAAGCAGAGACCTAGCTAGCATAGCCACGCTCTGGGTTATACCTCGAACACCACAAAACGAAGCAAAGGGTTAAAGTGTAACAGACACAAAGCTACAAAACACAACAAATGATCAGAGCAGGTTACCCTGAGGGTTCCTTTAAGTGGCCATCTCCTAAAGTACATTTGTAATTAGATATAATTGCATTTGTAATTAGTTTAATAGAAATTCAGTTAGTATGTGGAGTATTTTCTTCTGCTGCCAAAAGCAACTACATACAAACTTCCACTGTATTCTGTCATTGGTATTTGTATTTTCCTGGCTAGTTTCCATTTTGTCCTTTCTGTATGTCCCCTCTTCAAGTGTTCCAAGAGGATTCTGTTGCTGTTGCTGCTTATGAGATTATGGACATCTATGAAACCCCCATGGAAAGTGATCACTTTTGGTGGTCTATTCTTAGTCAATGCTGTCACACCACTCGAATGGCCATGATGAGTCTAATACGAACTCTAGAGTCGGAATCAGGAGGGCAGGCTTCTCTCCAGACCTCTGTCTGCAGACACAGCAGCTCAGATCCTAAGGCCGTCCTGTTCTGCAAGCTTAAAACAAAGCACATTGTCCACCCAGTTCACTGTCCTAGACAGTCACATTCTGTTCTCCATGGCAGGAACCCGGTTCTTTGTAGGACGGCAGACAAAGAAGCAAACCATTCTTACAGAACTGGTTCATGCTGCTTCTCACCTAAGAGATTGCCTTCCACATAATACAGTATTAAAATTGAAAACGCCGACACTAGAATGTGGAAGTCCTCTGAATGATTCTCAGAGCAAGCGCTCAAAGCTGGTTTCTACACTCTTCACATTGATGTGTCTTACCAGTGCGGGCAGCCTGCTGAGCTCACTGCTCTGGGGTATGATTCTAGGAGCAGCTTGGGACATTTGTCTCCATTCTCTGGACCTGATTTATTATCAGAAACATTTAATCATTGTTAACTAACATATGCAAAATTGGTGATAAACACATACCCTCATTACACGGACAATGTAAGCCACAGAAAATTAAAGAGCAATACTCTGGGAAAGCCTGCGAGTGTGACAAATCAGTCAGGGTCCAGTGGTGTCTGCATTCCAACCCCATGCTTTTGTCGTGTGTAGTATCTCACGCTGCTGTTGCTAACCTGGCTGTCTGCTCTGGGTCACCGCTAACACACTGAGGCCTGGGAGCTCTTTACCAACAGGTTAGAACATTCCAGCTATTGTGCCCATACCAAGGATCTTTCCCATTTGTGTTCTACTCACTTGTCACAATCACCATCCAAAGATCGCCTGGGTCACTCCGTTTTGTGAGAAACTAACCCACTGTGGAGGATACAGTGCAGATGTGTCCAGTGGTGTGTGTGGCTGCTCCTACCAACATCCCCTCCCCACCTGCCACACATGGGAGACTGACCCGCTATAGGATGGATGTTCCTCCTTTCAATCACCATGCTCGGTCCTAGCCTCCTACCTGGGGAAGCCCTGCATGCCTCTGACCAAGCATTAGTGCTACGTCACTTCCTGTGTGAATCCTTTCCTGATATTCTTTCTTCCTTTTGAGCCTTGGTTTCCAGACCATTAAGGTGTGGATCATAATCCTTATCCCCCTTTTTAACTCAAGTGTCACATGACTGAAAGTTCTCCAAAACGTGCAAAATACTATACAAATGCCAACTTACATCACTGCACAATTACTTATACAATAAACCCTATTTCTTTAGAAACTTTACTATTTGTGATGATATAAAATTAGCACATTTCCCCTACTTAATGCATTGCTTCAGTGTGATCTGAGCTTGAAACGTGCTGAGAGCTATGCTCAATTCCAATGCAAAGAGAAAAAATAAAACTGGATCCATACAGAAACAATTAGGATGACTTTGTTCTGTGTGATGTTCAGTTATGGAAATTTTTATTTTCTTTGCTTTTTAAAATTCCAGTCTTGTGAGAGATCACTGACTCAGGTCTGATAAATGGGGAATCTGCATAAGACCAAATTAGGCTCCCTTAATATAGGTGACAATGGTGTGACTGGGATAATAACGTATGAGGCCACTGGCAGTGGGTCCAAGATCTAACAATAATGCACAAACTGACTTAGTGGAGCCCATTCTATATGGAGAGAGGCCTTGCTCAGCCTAGACACAGGGGTGTGGGGGTGGAGAGGTGCCTTGGTCCTGCCCAACAAGATGGTGGGACAGACTTAGTAGACTTCCTAGGGGAGGCTTTATCCTATCTGTGGAACAGATGGGAGGAGGGGGAAGGGGGAGGGAGAAGAGAGGAGGGAGGGGGAACTGGGATTGAAATGTAAAAAATGTTAAGTAAATTCCAGTTTCAAGTTTTGTATTTATTTCATCAAAAGAAAAGTCTTCTTTACAACTCCCTCTACCTAATAAAGTGAGATCTTCTAACATAGTTCTTTGCTTTAACACTAAGTCTTTGTTGCTTTCTGGCTGTCCAATTTGTAGACTGATACACCTACTCGTTCTGGGGCATGGGACATTAAGTTACATTTGCTCAGTTCTTCCACAGCACCAGGAACTCTTATCATCATCACTACATCTATTTATTTGGGGAGGGGCTTAAGTGCCACAACACACGTGTGGAGGTCAGAAGACAACCTCTGGAGTTTTTCCTCTCCTAGCACGTGGGTCCCAGTGATGAAATTCAGGCCATCAGGTTATCCCTGAGCCATCCCACCAGCAGCCCTCCCCCCAAACTCCTTTAAATGGTCTCTGATTATAAATTTCAAGCCTTACTACAACTTTCATTTCCTTTCTGCCAAGCCGGAATAAGGATATGAAAACCTCTAAGCCTCCCACTGAAGGGAACATGGAGTTTAGAGGCAGAGTTTAACCACTGAATTGTGCCACTGTTCTACAGGCCTAGAGACATGTAAGGACTCTCTGGAGGTCCACAATCAGAATAAAGATTGGGGGAGGGCAGAAGCCAAGACATGGGGGTCCAAGAGGGGTCGGTGCTGGGAAGTGGAGGTAGAATATCAGCAGTCAAGGGCACCCTACACTACCTAGCAAGTAAGTCTGTCAGCTGGCGGTTCCCGGGTCCAGGGGGTCTGCCACACTGCATTCTTGTGCCCTTTGTTCTGCTTGCAACAGAATGGAAAATAAGTGTCTTACATTTCCCTACACTACTGAACAACCTTTAAAACATCTCATGAGACTAAATGTGGTTTCCTGGGTTGATAATAGAACAGTGAAAGAGCACTAGTGGCCTATCGATGGGCTTGAAGATTTCTACAGTGTAGTCAACAGTGAGACACCAATATCACATTCAGTTTTTTTTTTTGATTTCCAAAATGCATCACTTTATTTTTCCCCTTGAGATGGCCACACATTATAAACTCCGAGCACGTGACAATCACATGATTTCTTCAGAAAGCTCCCAGGTAGATCCCGGCTCTCCTGGAGCTTGGAGTCCTGAGGTTTCAAATGTTGAAGCTTTCACCACAGCCACAAGTTCCTTTGATGTCGGGGTTATTGAAAACAAACTCACTGGATAGTTTGTCTTCCACATAGTCCATTTCTGTTCCTAAAAGTGTTAACTGTGCTTTCTTTTCGATGAACACTCTGACTCCATCTTGAATAACTTCTTCATCAGAATCTCCTTTTGTCTTTGTATACTCCAGGGTGTAAGAGAGGCCATTACAGCCTCTGGTTCGCACACCGACTTTCAGACCCACGTGCTCTGGCTTGTCTTTGAGAAGCTGTTTTATCTTGTTCACAGCTGAGGGTTCAGCGTGAGCGCCGCCCGCGTGGGCTGCAGCTTCCTCTTGCTCACGGCCCGCACCGTGGCGCGGACCAACGACGCCGACATGGCCACGTCGCGGCGCGCGCCCGCCCGCCCGCCCGCAGCCTCGCTCGGGCCGGAGCCTCTGGGCAGCCTCAGCCTCTCTCCATGGACCTCACATTCAGTTTTAACTTTCTCCCAGACAGAATCTCACATAGTTCAGGCAGACGCTGATGGGGCTTGAAGATTTCTACAGTGTCTAACTAACTTTTTCCCAGATTGAATCTTACGTAGTTCAGGCTGACGCTGAGTGGATCTTTATACCTCCATCTTCCAAGTGTTTGGAGTGCAGGGGTGCCACCATGCTCAGCTAATTAAAAAAATTTTTTATATAAATGTATGGTGGTTATAGAAAGTGTTAACATTAGAGAAAACTTGTTAAATTGTATATGGAACTGTATTTTGTAACTTTTCTGTGTGGCAACTATTCTTTAAAATTGAAAAGTTTAGGCCGGGCGGTGGTGGCGCACGCCTTTAATCCCAGCACTCGGGAGGCAGAGACAGGCCGATCTCTGTGAGTTCGAGGCCAGGCTGGACCGACAGCCTCCAAAACAATACAGAGAAACACTGTCTCATAAAACCAAAAAAAAAAAAAAAAAAAGAAAAAAGAAAAAAACAAAGAAAAAAAGAAAAAAAAAAAGAAAAGTTTATGGGGTTGGAGAGATGGCTCTGTGATTAAGAGCACTTATTGCTCTTGTAGAGGGCTGGGGTTTGGTTACCGGTTTTCACATGGTGGCTCACAGCCATCTGTAACTTTAGTTTCAAGATATCTGACACCCTTTTCTGACTTCCATGGATACCAAGCATGCATATGGTATACATACATTCATTTAGGCAAAACACTCATACAAACAGAATAAAGTTATAATAAATTTTAAAGTTGCAAGTTTTTCTTTTTTAAAGGCTTTGGTTTAATTATTTTGAGATTTACTAAGTTGCCTCAGTTAGCCTTTGCATCGCTGGGAGAAGACACCATGACTTTGAGAGGAAAAGGTTTATTTCACTTACAGTTCTACAGATTAGTTCATCATTGAAGGAAGTCAGGGCAAGACCTCAAACAGGGCAGAGGCCTGAGACAGGAGTTGATTGTAGGGGCCGAGGAAGGGGCTGTTTATACTGGCTTGCTCATGGCTGGCTCTCTTGTTTTCTTATAGGACCCAGGACAGCAGCCTAGGCATGGCCCTGCCAATAGGAAGCAAGCACAATCAAGAAATGGGGTCAGGAATAGTGGTACACAGCTTTTTAAAAATGTTTTAATTTAAATTAGAAACAAGATTGTTTTACATGTCAATCCCAGTTCCTTCTCCCTCCCCTCCTCCCCTGTGCCCCCACAACCTTCTATCCCATCCCCTTTCTGCTCCCCAGGGAAGATGAGGCCTTCCATGGGGGATCTTCAAAGTCTGTCATATCATTTGGAGCAGGGCCTAGGCACCCCCCACCACCACGTGTGTCTAGGCTGAGAGAGTGTCCCTCTATGTGGAATGGGCTCCCAAAGTCCATTCGTGTACTAGGGATATATGCTGATCCACTGGCAGAGGCCCCATAGATTGCCCAGACTGCCTAACTGATATCCACATTCAGGGGATCTGGAACAGCCCTATGCTGGTTTCCCAGCTATCAGTCTGGGGTCCATGAGCTCCCCCTTGTTCAGGTCAGCTGTTTCTGTGAGTTTCTCTAGCCTGGTCTTGACCCCTTTGCTCATCACTCCTCCCTCTCTGCAACTGAATTCAGGAGCTCAGTACAGTGTTTAGCTATGGGTGTCTGCCTCTGCTTCCATCAGTTACTGGATGAAGGCTCTAGGATGGCATATAAGATAGTCGTCAATCTCATTATCAGGGCAGGGCATTTAAGGTAGCCTCTCCACTATTGCTTAGATTGTTAGTTGAGGTCATCCTTGTAGATCTCTGGCCATTTCCCTAGTGCCAGATTTCTCTTTAAACCTATAATGGCTCCCTCTATTATGGTATCTCTTTTCTTGCTCTCCTCTATTCTTCCCCCAACTCAATCTTTCTGCTCCCTCATGTCCTTCTCTCCCCTCCTCATCTCCCCTCCTAGCTCCGTCTCCCCTCCCCACATGCTCCCAATTAGCTCAGGAGATCTTGTCCCTTTTCCCTTCTCTGGGGGACAATGTATGTCTCTCTTAGGGCCCTCCTTGTTTCCTAGCTTCTCTGGTGTTGTGAATTGTAGGCTGGTAATACTTTGCTCTATGTCTAAAATAGTGGTACACATCATTAATTCCAGGACTTGGGATGCAGAGGCAGGAGGATCTCTGTGAGTTTGAAGCCAGTCTAGTCTATAATCCTGAGTTTCATAGAACTGCATAGGGAGAGCCTGTCTCACTCTCCACCCCAAGTCCCCCAAAAGAGAAGAAAATAAATCATAGACTTGTCCTTAGGCCAATCCAGGTCTTTACCAAATGACTCCAGCTTGTGCCAAGCTGACATAAAACTAGCCAGAATGCAAGTCCACTAAATCAATTTATTGTATAACTAAATGCATGCAGTTATTTTTTCTAAAATTATTGTGGAATCCACTAAAGGAAAGAAAAACTATTTGCATATATAAACAAAACTCAAGCAGGTTTTGAACTTGATTTTAAAGCATTCAAAATGCTTTTTAGAAAAAAAAAAGAAGAAAAGTATTAGTTCGGAATCAGTTACAAAGACTTATTCTGCCAGTAAAGTGCCAGAAATTTTGTATACCCATCAAGAAAAACAAAAGTATAGTCTAGCTACCCAATGATGTTACATTTGTCTAAATGTGGCATTTTTTCTGCCCTCTGAGCATCTCTAAATTTCAGTGTCACCATCTGGCAAATACTCTGTATACAGCATAGAGAAAGAACAGTGATAGGTTACTTAGCGTCTATATAGATCTATGATGCTACTTCAAAGAGAGCAATTTGGCGTTACAAGCACTATTTCTATAACTGCCCTCATAAAAGAGAAATGGGCCAGCAGTTCAGTGCTCTTACTGCTCTTGGGGGGACCTAGGTTTGGTTCTCAGCACCCATGTGGCAGCAAACAGTCATCTGTATGCCCAGCTCCAGGGGATCTAACTTTTGACACCCTCTTCCGGTCTCCACAGGCTCCTGAACACATGTAGTACAACACTAATGCAGGCTCATATACATACAAATAGATACATCCTTTTCAAAAATTAAAATGAAGAGGAACATACTGTGCCAAGAATTCCTGGTCTTCTCCTCTGGTTTGAGGAAATGGCCCAGCTGCAGATATTGTAGAGTCAGTTATGCTTTCACTGAAATGCTACTGCTTAAACACTCTTGTTGTGGAAGCATCCAAAGTCTCTTACAGCTATCTTCTTTACCATTCAGATATAGCTGTTTGTGCCAGCCACTGTCAGCTTCGGCCCAGCCAGCAGCACCATCCACATGCGACTGAAGGCTTAGGCTGCATTGTGGTTCTGTTCAGTCAGAGCTGGGAATGAACGCTGACAAGCGAGCTGATGGGAATGAACGCTGACAAGCGAGCTGATGATTCTGCTCACCTTAAGTTGTCTCTATATTTAAAAACTAATGGTACAGGGCCAATAAAGAGACTATCTTAAAATTCAAGGATTACAATCTGGCATCTAGATTACATCTAGATCTCCTGGGAAGCTGTAATAAGACCTTCCACTGGTGAGTTTGAATAAGCAGGAGAGAAAGGAGACAAAGTAGAAGAGGGGAAATATAATTACAGCTCACAAGTTGATTAAGGCCCAGCCTATCTTAATTTCTGAGACTATAGTAAATGGGGAAAAAGAAGCATCAAACAACCCCAACAATTAAAAAAACAAAAAGCAAGCCGGGTGGTGGTGGCACATGCCTTTAGTTCCAACACTCAGGAGGCAGAGGCAGGCGAATCTCTGAGTTCTAGGCCAGTCTGGTCTAAAACCCAAAACAATCCAAAATAAACAAACAAAAAAAAGACCAAACAACAACAACAACAAAAAACCCAAAACAAAAAGCAAACCAAAAACCCAGAGAACTGTAAAACCTGACTTACTAATTTACACAATAAATTAAAAAAAAATTAGCTGGGGATGCTAGTGTACACCTTTAATCCTAGCACTTAGGAGGCAGAGGCAGGTGGATCTCAGCATTCAAGTCTATCAGGAGCAACACAGTGAGATCCTATCTCAGAAAAGCAAACAAACAAACAAACAAGGAATGAGGTCTGACTATGCTACCCAGACTGGACTTCAACTCCTGGACTCAAATGATATCTCCTTCCTAACCCTGAATAGCTGAGACTAACACAGATACAGAAACCCACTATACTACATGTACAATATGTTCATTAAATTTATATCTTAAATATTTCTTCTGATGGTCATTTTCCTAAAGATTAAAATAGATATCGAGATGGAGCAATCTGGCTCCCTTGATCAGAATAACTGTCTAAGAACCAACAGGACTATTGTCATGCGAGTTGACTGGCCATCTTGAATAGCCCATGGACACCTTGAAACAATTATGCAAAGACTGTAGCAGATTTCTCTGCTTCTTGGAGTCACAGCACCAGCCAGGGCTGTTTGAAACAGTTTATATCAGATTTTTTGCCACCTCAACGCTCAGTGAACAGTCCTGCAATCATTCCCAGCATGACCAGACAGAGAGCTAAGAAACAAATCTATGATTGTCACAAAGTGATGGGAATGCATTACTTAAAAAGCAGGTGCAGTTGGTCCAAACAACTGGCTGTGACTGGAGGACACTGAGTGAGTTAGTGAGTCAGAAATGCTCCAGTGTGTTAATTCTTCTGGTCTTGCAGCATTAGCCCCCAAACAACTGCTGTCAAGAGGCCTTGATGACTTTCAGCAGGGCAGGGTAGAATGGTGACACGGAGAAGGAAGCAGAGACAGGCAGTGGCCGCAAAACGACCCCAGCAGCAGTAGCAGGTACCTTGGTCTAAGGAGGCAGCGGTGACTGAGAGCCAGCTATGTGACAGCGGAAGCAGCTGAGGAGTTCAAGACATATCAAACAGGAAGAAGGTGGAGTAGAGAAAGGGAGAACCGAGAGTAAAGAATGAAGTGCTGTAAGAGCCAGAGAAGAGAAGGGGTAGGCCCTGCTCACAAGAGTTCCAGAGAACTGTCAGGCCTTCGGGGCCAAGTGCAGCGGCCTGTGGAGAAACTCAACTTTCTGGACCTAACACTTACAGGGTTAGGCTCTGGGGACTGCAACGCTAGAGGGTGCCCCCTGCTGTTGCTTCTGCGGCCACAAAAGCTGCGATGGGCCAACCTGTCACCCGCTTCCCTGCCTACTCACAGTTCCACCCAAGTATTCGGGCACCGGGCCTTGGCCAACTGCGGACAGCACTAAAGACATGAACCATGGGGTACAAACTATTCTGGACCTCTCAGCACCATAAAGGTGCAAGACGTGCATCATTCAGTCAGCATCTATCTCATTTTGAAATTGCATCCGGTCTACTTTGAATATTTTTTATATGACGCTAAAGCTACAACATCCACTCCTCGGTGTCGATCCTGCAGGCCTCGGCAGAAAAAACATTTTTTTAAAGGCTTAATGAGAAATGCGGAGTGGGATACACAGAAACTAAGGAGCGAGGGAGGAGATGACGGACTACCTCAGTGGCGCTTAGGGAAGTACCTGGAAGCCGGCGCTGGGATCCTCTCGTGGCAGGAGGGCTCCTTCTTTGCGGTTAGTGTCCATCGTCCCGCCACGCTGGAAAACAGGCCGCTATCCCAGCTCTCCAAAGCGCAAGGAACTGAGGAAGTCACACGAGGGAAGACCAGCTTGGCCTCGCGTTCAGGTGGAGGGTGGCAGTGTTACCTAAGGCAAATCACGAAAGAAGAGATAACTTGAAAAACAAACAAGACCACAAAAACGCCCGATGCGGGGCTGGCCAGCCCGGGCCAGTGGCCCGTGGTACCCTGCAGTCCCGGCTCCTTCAAACGCTCCCCCGCCTCCGCAGAGACGTCGGCGAGTCTCCTTGCCAGCTCCCTCACTCGGGCGGGCCCGCCGGAGGTCCGCAGTCTTAGGGGCCCTTCCTCCCCGCGAGCTTGCGGCGCGGCGGCATCTGTGCTCACGCTCACGAGCCCGCCCGAAAGCGGAGGGCTGGGCGGCGCAGAGCCGAGAGACCGGGGAGCGTTGCCGAGGCGGTGCCACAGCCGCGGGACGGCATAGCAACAAGAACGCCGCCGCCGGGGGGTCCGCGCTGCGCAGGCGCAGACCCCCGTCCTCGCCCCCACGCGCGCTCACGGAGACCGGGGGGGGGCCTTGGGAGCGCGCGTGCGCTGTAGGAAAAGCGACAGGGACAGGGCTTCAGGGCGGGGCCGCGACGCACGCATGGCTTCCAATGTTTACTTGGTTCGCCAGCGGTTCAGCCGGATGAGCCAGGTGCGGCCGGGGGAGGAGCCAGCCCTTCCCAGCCGCAGCCTCGCTCTGGCCTTTCAGTGTCCTCAGTGACGCTCAACCGCCACCCGGCCCCGCCCGCCCCGCCCCCAGGCCCCGCGGCCCCGCCCAGGCCCCGCCCCCAGGCCGGCTCGGCGCCCGCGGTCCCGCCTTCCCGTCCTCGCCGCCGAGCCGTCCCGGTCGCGTTGCTCCCCTCCTCCGCCCCGCGTCCTGACTCCTTTCCCTCCTTTCCTCCAGAGGATGTCCGCCTTCCAGATCAACCTCAGCCCGCTCAAGGAGCCGCTCGGCTTCATCAAGGTCCTGGAGTGGGTGAGTGCAGCGGGCGACGCGGACCCCGCCCGTCCGGCCCGGCGCGGGCCGCCCTGCGCGGGGCGGCGATGGCGGCCGGCGGCGTCGAGTCTCTGGGGCGCGCGGCTCGTCCCGGCCGCAGAGCCGTTGGAGCGGCGCTCCTCTCTCTCGGGCCCCACCGCCAGCCGCAGAGGAAGCCAGCACTTCCCGCTGCGGTCCAACCGAAACCGACGCCCGGCGGCCGGCGCCCCCCGCGGCCGAGCCGACCTGCTCAGGGTGTTCGCCGGCGCCCCCGGGCGCTCGGGTTTCCAGCTGTGCGGGCCAGGGACGCGCAGCGAGGCCCGCGCCCGATCGCACCCCCGCGCTCGGCCCCCGACGCCCCTGGCGGACGTCGACCTTGCTTTAACCGTGTAGCAACATCCTGCTCGGAGAGTCCGCCTCCAGCCCTTCCCCGGCAGGCAATCATTAACATCAAAGGAGACTTACGGGCTCGGCCTTGGCACTGGAAGTTAGTTTGCCGAGCGCCGGCCGCGGTTTCCCCTCGCACTTGGCGGCCCACTGGGTAGTTCGGCGCTGGTTTAGAATGTCAACGTAAGCGCTTGGCGTTTATTTGCTCACCGTGCACTCAGCGTGTGCTTTTTATAGCCAGTAGCGTGTAACTCCACGGTTCATATGGAAAAGTAAGGACGTTCCAGTTTCCTACATGTGTTTCAGGGTAGAACTTATAAGTTCCCCGATGATGCTCTGGTTTTCCTATTTACTCGATATGCCTCCAGTTTTATGGAAACTGGAATGGTGCAAAGAGACAGGTGACTTTGTGTACAAGCCTGTTTATGAGAACGTTAATATTTTAATTCCAAAACTAAAAATTATAGAAGAGAAATCGAAGAAGAGTTAAAGATCAAGAAAAAAAACCCTCACATTTAGGCTCATTGAAGGTTACAATTCAGTTTAATAATTTAGATTTTCACCTAATAAACAGACGATTTTAAAGTAGGGGTGGCTTTTGTTTTATCTTGAAATTATCCTTAAGTTTCTTAAGGAATTTCTAGTTTCACTTTGAAGGCTTTTTGTAACCCAGGCAGTAATTTTGTAGTAAGACTATGTTGTGTTAATGGTGTGGTGAATATTTACCTAACAAATATTTGAGTGGTATATTCCAGCACCGTGCTAAGTAAGTGCCACCAAACAGGCATGACTACGTGATCCTTTTCCTCATTCAGGGTTGGGTGGAATATATAAAGATCCATATGGTAAATTCTGTGTCAGAGATACTGAAGGATAGTAGATGAAACAGGAAGGGCATCCGGGAGGACCTTAAAGTCAGAAGAACATTTGGAGGAGGAATACTCAGTCACTTCAGTGGGGGATACGGACTGGCAAAAAGAGCTCATGTCTAGTAGGAGGAAAAGTTGAAGCAGCATACGTTGTGTAAGTACTCAGTTGGAACATGGACATATTGGGCAAAAGTACGGCTCTAGATGATTATGACAAGTACATTTCAAAGCCCTGGCTCCTTCTATGGTTAGGCTTGAAAAACTGGTCTTTTGTGTATAAGGTACTGACTGTTGGGTTGTATATGGAATGGTGTTCAGTGAAGCTCAGACTTCAGGTGAATCCTTGGATTTTTTTAACAGTGTAAAAATGACCAGACAAGGATGGAGATCTGCTGCTTTAGAAGTTATGTGTGCCTAAAATCAGTTGTAAGGATGGAGATGTCTACAAGTTAGAGTATATCTAGAAGTAGCCATCTTGTGATGACCAGCATGTTTCTGGCTTGGGTTGGTAACAGCCTCGTTATCCAAGTCCTTAAGAAGAAGTCCTTAAAAGGAAGAGGGCAATATTTAGGTGGTTAATAAGGATATATTATTGGTAATCCCTTCATATTGCAGCGTTCTGTATATAGGCAGTGGCATATATGCACCTAACTGCTTAGAATACAAGTCAGCAAAGAAAGGAATGGTTAGGGTGGTGGAGAGAAGCATCTTTACATCACTGTTAGAATTTCAAGTAAAAAATGCTCGATAATGTCAGGTGCCATGGAGAACTTATGTAAAATAAGAGCCAAAACATGTCCCTTGTTTTTGGTGGTCAGGATTAACAGGAGTAGCCTCAGTAAAAATCAGAAACCACACCAATGTACTCTAAGTGGGTGGTTGTCTGATAAGGTAATGAATTCAATATTTGGGAACACAGGAGAGAGTTGGTGGTATTAGGAAGAAAAATGAGCTGGGCAGTGGTGGCGCTCGCCTTTAATCCCAGGACTGGGGAGGCAGAGGCAGGCAGATCCCTGTGAGTTTGAGGTCAGCCTGGTCTACAAAGCTACACAGAGAAACCCTGTCTCGAGAAAAAAAAAAAAGAAAGAAAACTGAAAACTAGTTTCAGTTACAACTCATTTGTTTAAGTACTTTCTTTAGTGTCAGCCACTATAATTTGATATGCAACAAAAATCTTTGTGTTTTCCACTTCTGTTAAACAGATTATTAAGGTTCAGGACTCGGGGTTTAAATATTTTTACTGCTTCATCAAACAATTTTTTTCTTTTAGCATTTTGAGGCAGTTTTTCTCTGTAGCCCTCGGTGTCCTGGAATTCATTCTTTAGACCAGGCTGGCCTCAAATCCACCTGCCTCTGCCTCCCAAGTGCTAGGATTAAAGGTGTGAGCCACAGACATTTCTTAAGTAAACTTTCTTCTGTCCCAAGCTGCTAATACTGCCAGTTTTTACTAAAGCCCAGCAGTTTTACCCCCCCATCAGTCTATTGCTTAATCAGTGCAAGTGCCAAAGTACTCGATTAAAGGATTCTGGATGAGACTTGGGAACTCACAGGGGTCTGAAAGCTGAGATTAATGTATTACTGTAAGAAAAACAGTGTTGGGGACCAGAAACAGAATAGAGTAAAAGCCTCTGGGGATGTGATGTAGATATTAGTACTTCAAAGGTAGGCAGAGAGACTAGGGAATTAGCTCAGTGCGGAAAGTGCTTGCTCAGAAACTGAGGGCCTGAGTTTGGATGCCCATCAGTACTCATGTGTACTCAGCTCTGTGGGAAGGCAGGTGGGGCTCACTGGCCAGCTGATCCAGCAGAAATAAGTTCCAGGTTGAGTGAGCCCTGCCTCAGAACTGAGGGAGACCAACAGAAGACGCTTCCCATTGGCCTGCGACCCCAGCGTGGGCACACACAGGCTAGTGCACACACTTAAGAAAGGCAGAGCCACCTAACAACTGAGAACTGGGCCAGTCGCCCTGCTGGGGGAAAAAAGAAACAAACAAACAAAAAACATACTGAGCCTGCGTCAATTACCCTGAAATGTATGATGAAAACCAATTTTTATTTAACTCAAATTTTATCAGTGGCAACAAGTGCTACTAGTTCTCCATGATAAAACATACTCATGTCAACCCAGCCAACCAACAGTGAAGATGCTGATTTACTCCGAAGGTCATGTGAATAATTGAAACGTCTGAAAATCATTATTCTCTCTCTCACATGTGGTCAGAGGATGATGTGCTGGAGTTGGGTCTCTTTCTTTCATGTGGGACCTGGTGATGGAGTTCAGGTCATGAGGCTTAGTGGCCACCATCGTAAGCAGCAGAGCCCCTGGCCCTGAAAATGATTTTAAAGTAAGTGTGTTTATATTCCTTGGGGATTTGCAGCTCTGTACTCAACCACACATGTTTAAGAGTGAAGATGACACAATGCTTTGAGCACAATGACGAAGAATCAGAAAAGACGTCTGGGAGGTCTACACCCCGAAGGGCTCTGGACTGTTAGCAGGGTTTGTGTGGCAGGGGAAAGAAGCACTTTGATACTGATTTCATTGCTCATTCCATGAGAGTAACCTGAAATGCCAGTGCTCCTGGGGTTTGACTTAGTGAAAACAACAAATGTGTTTGGCTCTATATAGGAATGCTCATGTGCAATAGATTTCCAGGGGTGTTTCCAAGTATGTCAATTGATTCCTTTCAAATCAAAATATTAAACATGAAGAATTTAAGTAGATAACTTCGGTTTAATGGTGGACATTAAATAGCAGTGAAGATCCTACAACTAGAAGTGCTTTATTTCAGTACCCATAAATTAAGTGAATTCCAGCATTTCCCAGTAGAATTCTGAGAATAAGCAAGATATATGTATAGGAGATAGTATTGTGACTCTGGCTATAGGATAGATAATTTACTGAAAATACCAGGTGTCCCCAAGTATAGACATTTTTGCACAAGTCCCTTTCTGCATCTGTAACTTGGGTATACATTTTAATGTTACTACCTTAAGGCATATTGTACATTGAGAGAAAATTTACATTCATATATTTTGTTTTCTTTAGCTTGATTTTTGAGATAGGGTCTCATATAGCCTAGGCTGGCCTCAAACTTGCTTTGTAGCTGAGGCTGGCCTTGAACTCCTTGAATTCCAACACCTGACTGCTGGAATTGTATGTACCATCACATCCAACTCATATCTTTAAATCCTCATTTAAGTTGTATTGCAATAGTTTCCTTTTCCCCTAATTCGATAAAGTAGAATCTGTTTTATCTTACAGTGTGACTTCCGGTCCTCTTTTGTACGTGAATGCATTGTCAATCTATACATCTTAGCAGACTGGTTCAAACAAACCACTGATCCATTTTGTAAAGGTTCATTTGGTTACACTGTCTTATTCCATAGACCTGTCTAGACAGGGATATGCACACTGGAATATATGGACACTAAAAATGAGAAAATAGGTGAGGTTATTGCTCTGGTCTTCAGGTGTGGGATTCAGAACATAGCTAGTCTGATTCATCCACATATGACCTTGTTAACATGCAGGCCCAGCAGTAAGGTTCTAGTTCAGTCAAAAACTATATGAATAGGAGTTTAAATGTTTTAGATGGTGTTAGCTGAAGAGAAAATTCCATGTTAGTGCTTTCATTCTTCTTGGGTAGCTGGGAATGGGCAAGGAATTAGTGCCATTTATTGCAGACTGCAGTACAGGCTATCATGTTCATAGAACCACCCAGGTTTGAAAGAAAAAATAGTGCTATTGCCAGCTTTCACGGGCATCCTGCAGATGAGGACATGGGAGAGGGCCAGTCTGGACAGTGCCTGCCCTATTGTCAATGTCACTTCTGTTGTGGTGATTGCATCTCTGTGAGTGTGTGACTCTGATGTTGCACTATTATCCTCAGGAACAGCAGGAATCCAGGTTAATGATGAATTCATTTTGAGAATAAATACTGAAAGAATTAAGCAAATCTAGTCATAGGTCAGGTTTTACTGGTGGACAGCCAATATATATATACTTACTGTTTTGGTGGGGGTTTTTGTTTGATTTAGTTTTTGTTGTACAGCCCCAGCTGGCCTGGAACTTGCAGCTCAGACAGGCCTCAAACTCAAATCCACCTGCCTTTGCATCCTAAGTGCTGGAGTTAAAGGTGTGTGTCCCCTTCTAGCTAGTGTATAGCTTCTAATCTTGACCAGACACTCTGTACAATAAAAATAAAGTGTGAGTTGGTTGTATGGTTACTCAAAAAATTATTTTAGGTATTTCAGTTACTATAAATGTATGTCTTGTTCCTTTTTTTCTGGGTAAGATGAATATGAGAATTGATAGCATGAAAGGAGCACTTGGTAGGACTGTATAAAACTCTAATTTCTATATCAAGAAACTAATTTCTATATTAACAAAATACACAGAAAATGCTAGTGGTAGAGTTAACAGAATGGATTAATGTCGGTAGCAGTCCAGAAGAGTAATGGGAGAATTAGGTAGAAGTTTTTAAACCAAAATGAGAATGGGGACATACAACTAAGACATAGATCCTGGTGTATTTCAGAAATAGTACAGTACAATGGTGACAATGGCAGAGAACATAGTTCAGCTAAATCTCAAAGAAAAAGTTGTGGCTGCAAGTGTTTGTTTTGTTTTGTTTCTTAAATACAGACCTGAGAAGCATTGGAAGACTCCCTTTAAACCAGATTACATACATAATCAGACTTCCTTTAAACCAGATTACATAATCAGATTGCTATTTCAGAGTAGTGTGACATCATTTCTAAAGTAACTTTGTTCAAAAAAAACAAAAGCATACAAGTTACAGAGAAATTTAATGTTTTATTAGCCATAAAGGTGAAATTAATTTTAACATATTTTACTTAATCCAATATATCACCTTTTTTTTTCTTTTTGTTGTTGAGATGGTCTTGTGACCTTGAAGTTCACGTGTAGTTGAGAACAACCTTGACCCCCACAATGCTAGAATTATAGGAATGCATCACTACATCCAGTTCATGAAGTACTGGGATTAAAGCCAGGGTTGGTACTCGCTGGGCGGGCAAACTCCCTTAACAGTGTGCTGACTGGTCTTACATCAGCTGGCTAGCCACACAAGCTCCAGTCATCTGAGAAAATGCTTCTGTAGGATCCGGCTACATGGCATTTTCTTAGTTAGTGATTGATGTGTGAGGACCCGCCCATGGTGGGTGGTGCCATCCCTGTGCTGTTGGCCCTGGGTTCTATAAGAAGGCAGGCTGAGCGGTCCATGGGAAGCAAGCCAGTGAGCAGCGCTGCTGCTCCAGGTGCTTGAGTTCCTTTGATAACGGACAGCAGTGTAGAAGTACAAGCCGGGCAATCCCTTTCCTTGCCATCTTGCTTTTTAGTCGTGGTTTGGTGCAGCAGTGAAAACGCAAACTGAGACAAGGACTGACCACTCCCAGCCCCAGTTTATATGTGTTTATATGAAATCTCTGAGTCTGTGATGTATTTTACACTTAGAGCGTGCCAGCTTAGATGATAGCATTCACAGTTCAGCCACCACTGGTGTCTGGTGACTATTTTATTGGATGCTGTAGCTTTAGTGCCCTTGTAATGGAAGATTGGCATGAGATTAGAAACAGGATGTTTGTTGAAGTGAGTCCAGTAAGGGCCTGAACAAAGAGAGTAAGCAGCTCTAAAAACAGACGGTTCTACACTAGACACGCCGGTGCAAGCCAGAGCATAGGACGTGGGGACAGAAAGATGCAGTTATGTGAGCTGAAGGCCAGCCTCATCTGCAGAGTGAGGCTCTGTCTTTAAAAACTTCTTCTTAAAACTTCATGTTCTGTATAATCTCACGCAACCTGATTTTTTTTTCTTTTAATTTGGCATTACATTTCTGCAACTCTTATAATGATGTCTAAAGCTATTTGTATCTTTTTTCTGTTTTTTTGTTTGTTTGTTTTGTTTTATGAGGAGCTGGAGAAATGACTGGCTACCAAGAGAACTTGTTCTTAAAAAGAACCCGGGTTTGAGTCCTAACACCCATGTGGTGCTCACAACCATGTATGATTCCAGTCCCAGGGGATTCACCACCCTCTTCTGATCTCCAAGGGCACCAGGCACTCACGTGGTACACAGACACATACAGGCAAAACTTTGGAGTCATGCATATAAATCTTAAAAATGGTTTGAGGACACTGTAAGAGGGCAGGGAGCAGGGTAGTAACTAGAGCATCTCTTCTGATCTATAATTGCGTTGTAAGAACATACTGCTACAATCAGTTTTCCTATTGCTGTTCCCTTTCCCCTTTGCTATAAACAGTTTTGCTGTGAACATTCATAGAGAAGTGTCAGTTCATGAGAAAGGATCCCCTTAGATCTTTGCACTGTTGGCTCCTTTACAAGCATTTTACATGCCATTTTACCTGCTTTGTAGCTTGATCTGTGTTCAGAAGCTATATTCAGAACTCTGTAGTTGAAATTAACTGTCTTTTATGGTTAGTACTTTTTAAAGAGTATTAAATTCTACATGGTCACAGATTTTCCTTTTAAAAGCTTTTTTTTTCATTTAAGTTGTGACTCATTTGAACAATGTACTGTCATTTGCCAGTTTTCTATTAGTATATAGTAAACTGCCCAGAATAGCAACTTAAAACAGCAGATACTTATTGTCTCACCCCTCATGACTGCCAGCCTCCATAGCTCCACTTCCAGGCTTGGTCATATGGTTGTAGGCAGGTCTTGGTCCCGTGCCCTTTTCAGTCTCTAAAATGCGCTGAGGGGGTAGCGGGTATAGTGGTAGAGCACTTGACGTAGCAGGCCCAAGCTCTTGGGTTCAGTCCCTGGGATGTGGCATGGGAGACACACGTGCTGGATACAGTGGCTCACACCTGTGCTTCCAGTGCTCAGGGAAGATCACCATGAGCTCCACGCCACCCTGGGCTAGACTGTGAGACCCTTTCTCAAAAGCAAAGAGCACAAGTTTGCTGAGTCATCAGAATATCCTTCCAACACGACAGTGAGCTTCTTGAAGTAGTGAGAACCCTCAGATACAAAAGAAACATGACTTGGGCGTGGGAGGGTTGTCTATTTGTTTTAGGTACTTTTGTGTATCTCAGCTGGCCAAGAGCTCACTGTGTAGCCAAAGGTGTCCTTCCATTTATCATCCTCCTGCCTCTGCCTCCCAAGTGGTAGGGTCACAGGCATGCCCCCTTTTATTCAGTGTTGGGGATCAAGCCCAGGGTTCCTTGCATGGTAGGCAAGCTATATCCACAGGCTAGAAATACCAGTTGTATTATGATGTAATCTTAGAGGAACCAGTTTCTTCCACTGTAGTCAGTACTCTGTATATATAGTCCCTTCAAACTCAAGGGAGATGAAGCTCTTGATGGGAGTTGTCAAAGTGTCTGGACATACCTCATGGTCACCACATCCTATCGCAGTGATGTGCAGTGTCAACGCTGTCACTTACAAATGTGCCAGTCTTGCCTGGTGGTGGTGGTGCACATCTTTAATCCCAGCATAGTGTCAGGAGGATCTCTGAGTTCGAGGCCAGCCTGGTCTGCACAGCGAGTTCCAAGACAGAATCCAAAGTTACAGAGAAACTGTGCCTCAAAAAACAATAAATAAGTGAATAAATAAATGGATGAAAATTGCCAGACTCCAGTTTCTTTCTTTCTTCTTTAGTTTGATCTATTGGTTCAGTTTGTTTACATCATTTTTCTTTTTTTCTAACCTTAAATGTGAGTTTTCTTGCTTAAGGTTAGAAAGACTCAGTTCTTCTTTTTCTCCCACTCTATGTATATATTCTGAGACACTATCCATATCCTCTGATACCTATGGACTCTGAACCGATCTCAGACTGTATGTAGACATGGCCTCAGGCTCTTCATATCTATTATGGATGGATATATATATATTTCTTTGGAGAAGCCTTTGATGATTATTATGATACTGGTTATGTCCTTTAAAACTGCATAACCCAGGGTGACTCATGAGAAACAATGTCTAGTATGTTAGTTTTCCATTATTTAACAATATGATTGAGAGTGATCTACCTAACACAAGAAACTGTTTTACATTCACAGTTTCAGTGGTTTTGGTTCACGGTTGGCTGTCTCAGTCACTTGTGGGCCTGTGGTGACTAGTGGTTGAGAACAACCCAGAAGCTTCTCATCCTGTCATAGGATGACAGCATGTCCTGGTATCCAGGGAACACTTAGCCAGAATGTAGCATCCCATGTTGAACACTGTAGGCTTTGATACGAATTGTCCACAGACATTTTTCTACTGCTTGATGTGGGTAGCTTTCAGCAGAGAGACCCCACATCTCTTCAGTTTTCTATTCTAGGGAAGGACAAAGAGTAAGTATGGTACCTAGGCAATGTTAGATGTGAGGAAGGAGAACTGCAGTGCACATAGAGTTAGTGTTAGAAGCTGAAAAGGAGGCATCTGCTGAGCACATGCAGGAGTGAACATGGGGCACAGGCAGGGCAAACAGCCAGTGGAGAGCCTGGAGGAATTGTTTGGTGACTAGCCAGCAGATGTGTAAGGAGTAGAAAGTTAAGGCAAAGGAAAAAAATAGCAGTGTATGAGGAATTAAAGACACGAAGGAAGTAAAGGATATTTGAGAACTCGAGTTGTTTGAGGATTCTGCCTTCTGTGTGGGTTTCAGTGGTTGAATAAGTAGTGTGCTGAAGTCCCGGCGGCGACAAAGAAGGGATCAGGGGTAGAGGCCCTTAGTGCAGAATCCAGCCAAGAGGTGATGTGATAGTCATTTACATTAGGAGGTGGTGGCAAGTAGATCCCACGTGTGTTTTGAAAATAAGAACTGTTGACATTTACTGAATTATTGAATTTTCAGATATGAAAGCACCCAAAACAAAGTATTTTTATTGTGGAAAAAATTAGAAGGCAAAAGAAATTAAATTTTGTACCTTGTGTTGTACTGAAAGAGGACCACTATTATAGCCTTTCTGGGTTTTACCGTCTTTGGGTGTAGATGTGGAAGCATATATAGTATATATATGAGCAAATTGTATGTGTGATGAGCATGTTGCTATGTTACTAAATAATCCCCAGTATTTTAATAGTTAGAAGTTTATAAATAAATTTTCGTTGTATAAATAAATTTTAGTTTATGTGACTCTCTGGCAATATTTAGGATGCTTCTGGGTTTTTCTGTTATACATAGAATTTAAGGAAGCATTATTATATTTGTAAGCATATGCATAGTCACAGTTAGAACTATTTTTTTGAAACCCAAAAATACATGAAAGGAATGTATAAGTTAATGAAGTAGAGTAGAATTTCTTCCTATACAACCTCTTGTTTTTAACAGTTCACTGATTACTTGAGCCCAAAATAAAAACACCTTCCGTTTACTCCTGTTTAAAATTTTGATAGGAATTTCTTTGCTCTTTTTTGTTGTTTGTTTTGAGACAGGGTCTCTATTGTCTCTGGCTGTCTTGGAGCTCTCTGAGTCTGTGTAGACCAGGCTGGGCTTGAACTCAAAGCAGTTCAGACTCCTCTGCCACCATGCCCAGCAAGTTTTCTCTGAATTTCATATTGTATGGGTTATTGTATTCTATATTTTACTTAGGAAAACAGAATGACATTGGCATTTGCACATTTTTAGTGTAAGTTTGGCTAGTAGTTTCTAGAACACTTGTGAGCCAGCTTTAATGATGCGTGTGCTTATGTTTAATAAAGGACCTTGTTTGGGTACAGTAATGCTTCTTTTTTTCTCATTTCATGCAGTTTGCTTCCATCTTTGCTTTTGCCACCTGTGGCGGATTTAAGGGCAAAACAGAGATTCAAGTGAGTTGTCCTTCTAAAGTTGGAGATAATAATACGGTTACAGCAACTTTTGGTTATCCATTCAGGTGAGTTGGTTTTAGTTATCTAACAACGGTTTTTAACTTCATATTTAGTCACTCAGCAGTCACAGCACTTGGGAAGCCAATCTGTGGAGTAGGTCCTGCCTCAACTCTACCATGCGTGCACTTAGACATACTCTTTCTCCAGCACGTAATCTTGGAAGGTGGTAGAATAGTTTAGATTTGCATCTTCACTGGTGAGTTTTACTCAGACTGTGGTACAGACCGTTGCCTGTCTGCCAACTCTTCCTGGTGTCTGATGGAGAAAATATACAAAGGGCAGTATATTCATTGCTTCCTAGTTGCTGAGATCAAATCCCTGACAGAAATGAGAGAGGGAAGACTTGCTTTGGCCTACAGTTTCTGGAAGCTGTGGAATCGTAAATTGGCATCATGAACTTGGGTAGAAAGTCATGGTAGTGACAATTTGTGGCAAAGGTGGTTTTTCACCTCATCATGAAGCAAGCATGTCCCCAAATGTCCTGTTTCCTCTAGCAAAGCCCCTTGCTAATGACTCCAGAGCCATAATAGTGTCACTGGGAGCCAAAGATTCATTACATGAGCTTATGTGAGATATTTCATATTAAAATCGTAACAGGTGTGTGTGGTACATGCCTTTCATCCTCAGTGCTCAGGAGACAGAAGCAGGTGGCTTTCAGTGAGTTTGAGGACGGCCACAGTCTACATAGTAAGGTCCAGGATAGTCAGGGCAACAGAGAGAGAAAGAGGGAGAGGGAGAGGGAGAGGAGAGGGAGGGGGAGGGAGGGGGAGGGAGGAGGGAGGGGAGAGTTATCACATGGTAGCAGAAAGCAAACATTTAGAAATTTACAGTACTATGACATTGTCTTGACATTCTGTCATATCGCAGTAGTTCAGAAATGGAGGAATGGAGACTGTTCTATTAATGAGCCACTACTAACAAGAAGCAGACTTAGTTTTATCAAGATACACTGTCTCATAGTTCTGCAGTTACTGAACAAATAGTGTTTTATGTCATTTTAAGACATACATAAGGTATACTTGTTTCTCAGGTATAAAACCATATTTATTTTACTTTTAAAGGAAAATAAGCAGTAGCAAGTGTCTTTTGTTCTCAAGTCTATTGTGAATATCTGTCTAAAATACAAATCTTTTGCTTAGCTTTGCTTCACTTGACCTCTCAAAGACTCAATTTTCTGTCCAGTAAACTGGAAATATAATCTCTTAAGGATGTTTGATAATTAAAACTTTTTGAGGCAAGATTTCACTGTGTAGCCCTGGTTGGTCAGGAACTTGCTGTTTAGACCAGGCTGGCCCAATCACTCGTAGAGCTCTGCCTTCTGTTTCCTGAGTACTAGGACTAAAGACCTGCTCTGCTATGCTCTGCAAATAAAATACTACATTAAAGATGTGTATATCCTGAGAGCTTGCTAATCACCAAAGCTTTTCTGTTGCTTATGCATTCATTTTTGTTACAGTAGTCATCATCTTTAATGACAGGTGGGTTTATAATTTACAAATGGATAAGTGTAAGGCAGTGTGATTTCTCCTTTAGCAGCTAAATAGGAATCCTGGGGCAGGAGAGATGGCTCAGCAGTTAAGAGCAATAACTGCTCTTCCCAAGGACCTAGGTTCAGTTCCCAGCACCCACACATGGCTCACAGTTGTCTGAACTCTAGTTCTAGAGGATCTGATGCCTTCCTTTGGCCTCTGCAGACATGAGGCATGTAGGCTCACAGACCCTGATGCATGCAAAGTTCACTCTAATAAGATATGTTTTTATTGCAGGAAGATAATGTCTAAATGTTAAAACTGTTAAACTCCACTTATATTCAACCTGTCATAAACCTATTACTGAATAAGTTTATAGGTATATATAGTATAAAATTTTACCTTTTTAAAAAAGAAAACGTTTTTCGTGTGTCTGGGGAATATATTTTGAAATGTCAGTATTCTGCTAAAGTATTCCTCTGTTAGAGTGCAGTGATTTGTTTACTTATTTGAGTTTTCTTTTAATAGGTTGAACCAGGCATCGTTTCACCAGCCTCCAGATGTCAATGTGTGTGACGTGAAGTGGGAAAGCCATGTCCTCATAGGTGACTACTCTTCTTCCGCACAGTTCTACGTCACGTTTGCAGTCTTTGTGTTCTTGTACTGCATGGCTGCCCTTGTGCTCTATGTGGGGTACACGAGCCTCTACCGGGACAGCCGCAAGCTCCCCATGATCGTAAGTACATAGAGGGTTTCCTGCTAGAAATAAGTGTGTTTAACATGAGGAGAGTTTTCTTCAGTTACTAAGTTTAATCCAGTTTTCATAGCCTGTTTAATACTCAGAGAGTTGATCTTGGTTTTTTATGAAACTGGAAACCCTCAAATATTTGATACATTGTTAAGTTTTAAGTAGCTAAAGGTTAAGAAATTATCATCTTTAGTTTAAAGAATTGCAGGTCATACTAGTCTTATTTCTACTTCTTACCTTTTTCTCTTTCCTCAGAACTCCTTTTATGCCACTAGCATTTTTTAGTGAGGTTAGTTTTCTTTATCAGCAAAGTGTGGCCCAAAGATCAAATCTGACTTTTATAAATAGAATATTGTTTAGCCCTACCGACCCCTTATAGATTTTACGACTGCTTTTATGCTAAACTCTGACCCAGATAATTCTTACATTCCTTGTCACTGGTATCAGCAAGTTACATTTGATCTTTTGAGATGCCTACAAAGGATTTGGATTTGAAATCCTGGTACCTTTCTTAGAGCTTCAGATTCTACTGATCTAGAAAGAAAATAATCTCGAGATTAAGAGACTAGACTGTCCTTCCTGGATTATCAGTGGCAAGTCCAGAGAAAAGCCATGGTTTTATGTTGGACCTCCACTATAAAAGAGTAATTTTAACGTCAGCGGTTAGTATGGAGGTTCTTCTGATGTGTGTCTGAAAAAAACACTGACTTCTTCAAAGGATTGTGAATTTACCTTAAAGAGAAGGCTGCTTTAATATAAAGGAATTATTAACATCAGTTATTTACCAATTTATTTTTAACTTTTGCTGCTTGGATCATAAGAATGTAAATGGTAAGTAAAGAACAAAATATTTTTTTATCATGTATATTTCCTTCTTGTGTCTGGAAAAGTATAAGAAACCTAGTTGTTTTCTAAAGTATTTCTGGCTATTAATTACATTTTTAAAGTGTTTATTCATTACAAATTAAGAATCTGTAGCTTTGAACATTTCAGGCTTTGCCTTAAAAAGTCACCAGTTTGATCACACCAATAATATTTTTTTAATTTGTTTCTTATTTGTTTTTCAAGACAGGGTTTTTCTGTGTAGTTGTGGCTGTCCTGGAACTTGCTCCTTAGACAAGGCTGGATTATTAGATCCTAATACTGACCTAAGTGTAATAATTTTTAAATTATTAGATAAAATGCAAGAAAGGGTTCATTGTTTTATTTAGTAAAAAGGAATTTGTTGGTATGACAATGCAAAACAACTTTACAAATAAAGAATTTTCTTCAGCACCTGGGAGGCAGATGCAGGTGGATCAATGTGAGTTCCAGGCCAGCCTGGTCTACACAATGAGTTCCAGGACAGCCAGGACTGTTACACAGAGAAACCCTGTCTTGAAAAAAAGAATTGTTTGTAGAGAGCTTTCTTTATGATAAAACTAAAACAATCTAGCTGTATAGCATTTAGGCTTTCTGATCCTTCCGCCCCTGTAAAATGTGTTTCTTTTTTATAAAGTAAAACCCAGGAGCTGGGGAGAAGGCTCCCCATGTTATGCTGTTCTAGAGGCCTGAGTTCAGTTCCCAGCACCCATGTTAGGAAGCTCACGATTCCATAGCTCCAGCTCCAGGGGACTCAGTACCCGCTAATGCCTTCCCCTACCCTCCACACACACACATACACACACACACAATTTAAAATAATAAAAGTAAATTTTTATGTACTCAATTTTAAATATAATTGACTTTTAGGTACTATTGATTAACAAGGATAAGTTTGTTGTTGATTAACATTCTCAGTTCTGTACTAAAGTATTCTAAATATTTCAGTTTTAAATTTTTGAGTCTAGGGTTTTTGTTTTTTTTTTAATATAGTACTTTTTGTGTTAGGTTGCAGATGATTTAATGGTTCAACAAATCAGGAATACCAAAAGTAAAACACAGAAAAAAAAAGTTTCCAAATTCTAAAATCTTTCGTGCATCATATTTTTACTTATTGGTGGATCCCAGAAGCTCCAGGTAGCTGCATTGCAGGCCTCTAGGTCACATTTTTTCCATCAGAGTTTATTATGTGCACCATGTTTAGAAAAGTTCCTGCTTTTGAACTATGTGAATTTATGCCTTAATCTGATTATCAGCAAGTTAGATTTAAAGAGCATGACCTGAGGACTGACTGGGAAGAGGCCTCAGTTGGTAAAATGTGTGCTGTGCAGGCTTGAGGACCTGAGTTCTCATGAAAGTACAAATGTGCAACCCCAGGACTACAGGGCATGGCGTTCACTGGCCTGGCAGTCGAGGCAGATGAGAGAGAAACCCTCCCTGTCACAAGCAATAGAGAACTCAAGTCTGGCCTCCACACAGGTGTTACACAGCATTCATATACACATAAACAAAAAAAGCATAACCAGAGAAAAAGCAGATGTTTTAGCTAAGGATTCAAAAGGAAGAAAATAACTGAAAATTAAGAAATTTGACATATTTTGGTCAAAGCTATAACTTTAACATTGAAGGAATTTTTTTTTAGTGTGACATTTTATTAGGTTTCCAAAAAAAAGATGTTCTTAGGAAATGTCTATTTGCCCAAAAATAGAGCAGAGGATAGGAGTAAAGGGGAGAGTGTTCCCACGATGCAGAGACTGTCAGCTACAGTATTTATTTTCTCTGATGGACGCATTGTAGAAGGACCAGGGGCAATGGAGAGCTCAAATGCAAATACCCATGCGTGTTTTTTGTTTGTTTGTTTTGTTTTTGTCCTCTAAGTACAAATGCTTATTCACTGTATGACTGGTAAGATAATGAAAGTCTTTAAAGTCTGTAACATTCGTTTCTGGGTGTGTATATGTAAGCACTCGTGTGTGCGCGTTCTCATGAGTGGTGCACATGTGGGGTCAGGGCAGCCTGCAAGAGTCGTCTTCCTCCTCCCTGTGGGTTCCATGGCTCTAACTCAGGTGTCAGCCTTGATGACAAGCACCTGGTCCATGATAATTAAAACTTAATTTCATTAATTTTTTAAAAGATTTCTTCAGTGAAACTCGTTTCTGGGTTTGGATTAACTGGTTTTGGGCTAACTTTGCTGTTGATGTACATGAGCTAATGCCTTGATGTCGCTAGCCTATATGCTTGGAGGACTGTCAGCTCTAAAGTTGTCATTCCTGTTTAGTTCTTTTATTCACAGGAAGACCAAATAAGGTGAGACTTAAAATAAGCTTCACACTACACAGAGTCATACTCAAAAAAAGTTTTGTGACCAGTCCAGAGCACTGTATTTTAGTTCCCCAGCAGAAAAGACTGGGTGTAGGGATCTTTCTCTTTCTTTCTTCATCTTATTATTTCTATAAGAAAATATCCAAAATATTAAAACCTTCATGTTTATTTTTGGGAATGTAGTAATTAACAGGACTTAGTAGAAAACTACTGAAGTTCAAAAGGTACTATTTCACCTTTTTGTAATAAACTGAACATTGTTTATTAAGTTTTTGTAGTAATTTTTTATTTTTTGAAATTATAATCGCACCATTTCTCCTCTTTCCTTTCCTACCTCCAACCCCTCCCATGTATCCCCCTTTACTCTCTCTCAAATTCATGGCCTCTTTTTCTTTGATTGTTATTACATATATTTTTCCTAAATACATACATAGAACTTGCTCAGTTCATATAATGTTGCTTGTATGTAGATGATTTCAGGACTGACCGCTTGGTATTGGATAACTAGTCGGGTGTCTCTGCATTGGGAAGACTGTTTGTTTCCTTAGTTTCCTGTAGTTCTTTGTCTAGACTTGAGACCTCCTAAGCTTTTCTCCTTCCATAATAATTTGTCTATTGGTGTCATCCTTGTTCAAATCTTTAGGCAGCCATGTTGATGAACTTCATGGGTATAGTTTCTCTAACATTTCTAGGAGGCATGCTCTCACAGTAAACCTCCCGTTCCTCTGTCTCTTAACAGTCTTTCTGTGTCCTCTTCTGCATATCCATGCGCCTTGGATGCAGGAGCTGTATTATAGATAGATTGGTTGTGGTTTTCTCTGATGGCCTCTATCTGTTACAAAGAGAAATTGCCTTATCTGTGGGTATAGGGGTAGATATTCAGAACATAGTTAGGGATTGTGCTGGCTTATTTAGTAAAGTGGCAGTTGTAAGTGTCCTTCAAGATCCATGGTTTCTCTAGCACTGGATAGTTGTCTAGACTTCCAGTCCCAGGCATGATTTCCCTCTTGTAGAGGAGGCCTTACATACAATTAGGTAGCTGTGGTCTCTGCCATGGTGTGCATGGCATGCTGGGCACTGGGATTCGTAGGCATTGTATGTAGCTGAATGGTGCTATTAGTTGCTTGCCTCCCTGGAAGTTTGAGGGGTGCCTTCTGGCGCCATGAAAGCTAGTTCTCAGGGAGGAAGCTTTCAGGTCAGATCTCTGTTCCTCCAGCTCTCCTTTGGGTTCTGTGTCAGAAATGCATTGGTGTCTTCAGCAACAGGAACTTACCTTGCATCTCTAGAGGCAATAGCCTGTAATGTTTGGGGGTCTCTTGGACAATGCTGACCACAATTCTTAGGCCTGGTGTTGGGGTTTCTGTTAGCAGAGGCTCTTGGCTCTTGAGGGGAACAGCCTAGATGGGAAAAGTTTCATTTAAACTGTGTGCGTGCGCGCGTGTGTGTGTGTGTGTGTGTGTGTACACTTATGTATTATATGTAATTTTATGTAGTTATATAATAATATGATTCCTTATAACCAAATATTCTTGTTATTTTACCCTCATGTATTTAGCTTTCTCCCATAATTTTTTAAGTTCTATGTGTGGGTGTTTTGAGTTCTGTGTGTGGGTGTTTTGAGTTCTGTGTGTGGGTGTTTTGAGTTCTGTGTGTGGGTGTTTTGAGTTCTGTGTGTGGGTGTTTTGAGTTCTGTGTGTGGGTGTTTTGAGTTCTGTGTGTGGGTGTTTTGAGTTCTGTGTGTGGGTGTTTTGAGTTCTGTGTGTGGGTGTTTTGAGTTCTGTGTGTGGGTGTTTTGAGTTCTGTGTGTGGGTGTTTTGAGTTCTGTGTGTGGGTGTTTTGAGTTCTGTGTGTGGGTGTTTTGAGTTCTGTGTGTGGGTGTTTTGAGTTCTGTGTGTGTGTGTTTTGAGTTCTGTGTGGGTGTTTTGAGTTCTGTGTGGGTGTTTTGAGTTCTGTGTGGGTGTTTTGAGTTCTGTGTGGGTGTTTTGAGTTCTATGTGTGTGTGTTTTGAGTTCTGTGTGTGGGTGTTTTGAGTTCTGTGTGTGGGTGTTTTGAGTTCTGTGTGTGGGTGTTTTGAGTTCTGTGTGTGTGTGTTTTGAGTTCTGTGTGGGTGTTTTGAGTTCTGTGTGTGGGTGTTTTGAGTTCTGTGTGTGGGTGTTTTGAGTTCTGTGTGTGGGTGTTTTGAGTTCTGTGTGGGTGTTTTGAGTTCTGTGTGTGTGTGTTTTGCGTTCTGTGTGTGAGTGTTTTAAGTTCTGTGTGTGAGTGTTTTGAGTTCTGTGTGTGAGTGTTTTGAGTTCTGTGTGTGGGTGTTTTGAGTTCTGTGTGTGTGTGTTTTGAGTTCTGTGTGGGTGTTTTGAGTTCTGTGTGTGAGTGTTTTAAGTTCTGTGTGTGGGTGTTTTGAGTTCTGTGTGTGGGTGTTTTTGCCTGCATGTGTCTGTGTACCACATGCCTGTAGGGCCCACAGACAGTAGAAGAGGATGTGGGATTATAGGATGTTATGAGGCACCGCATAGGTACTGGGAATTGAACTTGGGTCCTCTAGAAAAACAGCCAGTGCTCTTAACCATTGAGCCATTTCTCCAGCCCTTTAGTGAAGATTCTTAAAATTCATAGTCTTGAACTTTTTTTTTTTAGCCACTTCATTAATCCATCTCTTGGAGAATATTTTTGACAAGACAGAATTTTATCTGAACGTAGGAGGAAGTAGGGTGTCAAGGGAGTTCATATTATATACAAGAGATTACAACTTAGAACATCAGTAGTTGAGGTAACGCTGAGAGTGAAGCAGCAGCTATAAGAGTGGTAGGGTTGGCTGTGGTCTAAGCTGGGTCAAAGACACTTGCAGTTGGAATGCTCAAAAAGATAATGGGAAGAAAACTCTGACCTGGTGGTGTCCACCTTTAATTCCCAGGAAGCAGAGGAAGTTGGATCTTTGTGAGTTCAAGGCCAGCCAATGCTACATTGTGAGACTGTGTCTCAAAAAAAAAAAAACCAAAATGATTATAGAGAAATGCATTTATTGTTGATGATAGAGTAAAGTATATAGCTAAGATTATGGTGACAATTTAGAAAACTTTGCCTTTTTACATAAAAAGTGGACTTAGGGCTAGAGAGTTGATTTGGTGGATGAAAGGCAGAGGATCTGACTTCAGACCTCCAGCATGCATGTAAAATATGGGCATGGGCATGTGTGCCTTAATTTCTGTGTTAGGTGCAGAGATAATAGGTATCTCCTAGGGCTTGCTGGCTACACAGCCTGTCTGAAATGGTGAGCCTCAGCTTGGGTGAGGGACCCTGTCTCAGAAATAGGGTGGAGAACGGTAGAGAAGACAATGACACTTTCTGTTCTCCATGTGTACATGGAGACATGCACACACATAACAAAATTCAAAAGTTTTAAGAAGGAACACCCAGCCATTCTTGCAAGAAGGCAAGAAGATTGTTGTGAGTTCAAGACTAGCAAAACCCTGCCTCAAAAATAAATTAAATTTCAAGTTGTGGAGTTTTAAGGAGATGATTAAGTCTCACTGCATCTCTGTCATGGTGTTAGAAACAGTAAACACCAATGGTGTTTAGACTGAATGTGACCTTTTATATAAAGGGTATCATGAGGACCATTGATACCATGGGTTTAAACATAATCCTGATTTCGGTATTGCTTATAGGAAAAGTGCTGCTTTTAAATCGACTCCTCATACCTGATGCTTGTTTTTGCTCTAGGACTTCATTGTTACCCTTGTTGCCACGTTTTTATGGTTGGTGAGTTCCTCGGCCTGGGCTAAAGCTCTTACAGATATTAAAATAGCTACTGGACACAGTATTATTAAGGAACTTGAGCCTTGTCAGTCAGCAGGAGTGTCCTGTCACTTTGGCTCTGTGACTAGTATGGGATCCCTCAATGTATCCGTGGTAAGTATCCGATGCTTGCAAAGTTTGTTTCATTTATTGGAACAACATTTAAGAAAGTTACTTTCAATAATCAATAAATTGATTTTTATTTTACTGAGCTACTTGAGCTCTAATTAGGACACACACACACACACACACACACACACACAGAAAGTGTGACCTGTATCCAAGATTACAGTCTGAAAGACTATTAGTGATAACTTTATTGAAGTGGTGTACTAAACTATTGTGCTTTAGTATTGAGTGCTCAGCCTCTCTGAGAGGAGTATGAAAAGCCATGTTAGCTCTGTTGTACAGCTAAGAAACGTGTTGTTCCTCTGACGAGGCACAGCTTTTGAAACAGATCTGGCTTTGCACCATTCTCTTAGAGTAGGTAAACTAACACTTAAAGTTTCTGAAATCTGTAAAATTTAATATATGTGGTTCATTAAATATTTTTCTACTGTTTCATTAAACTGAAGTTGTGAATGATGTTGAATATATTCTATTTTGGAAGGCATTTTCCAGGAAATACTTTTCGATAAGATGAAGTCAATATTGCTTTATAAAGCGGTTTATCCACATTCTTGATAATAACTCCGTAATGTAAAAGTCAGTCCTTGGAGTTTTTATCAGCAGGCAGTGCTGTGAGTGGGACAATTTCAGAAAAGTGTTGTGTGCACTTATACAAAACGATGTACAACATTTGCTGTTTTAGTTACATAGTTCCTCAGCTTCTTACCCCATTCTTACTTCATAAGTTACCATCACTGATTGATAAAAATGACCTTGTTAAATGAGGTGGGAAGGTTTGTCTAGTCCTGTGTGTGGATCAGTGCAAGGTGTGAAATAAAATTCTGGAACAGCAGAGGACAGTCAGAGGAGGGAAGGAAATGAGGGTCAAAGCACTCTGAGTGGGAGAAAAGTGAAACCTTGAGATGCAGGCTCAGCTTCCAATTGACCTTCATCACCCTGGGTACCAAAGTCTGGACTCAAAGTCATCAGTTCTATGTGCAGAAGTAAAGGTTTCATTTTTTTGTTGCTTTATGTTACAGATTTAGAGGGTTAGCATGTTGGGTATAATAAGTCATTATGCATCCAAAGTTTGTATGGTGGACTGTATGTATAGACTTCGTTTTTTATTCTACTTTGTAATTTAAAGCAAACATTAGATTTTTACATTT
This sequence comes from Mesocricetus auratus, assembly GCF_017639785.1. Lineage (NCBI taxonomy): Eukaryota > Metazoa > Chordata > Mammalia > Rodentia > Cricetidae > Mesocricetus > Mesocricetus auratus. The sequence goes on from NW_024429186.1 coordinate 83,959,746, forward strand.
GTTTCCCTCTTTCATAGATCTTTGGCTTTCTGAATATGATACTTTGGGGAGGAAATGCTTGGTTTGTGTACAAGGAGACCAGCTTGCATAGTCCATCAAGTACATCAGCTTCCCACAGCCAAGGAGGCATCCCAACCCCTTCTGGAATATAATTAAATGGGGAATATACTGTATGAAATGTGTGCTATACTATGCCTTGTTGCCAACATCTTGAGAAGCATTATTGTTTCTAATAAAAGTAATGGCTTTTTCAGTAAATCGGTGGGTTTAAAATTTTGCTGCTTTTCTATATAAAACGTGCCTTTTCTAGAAACATGAGATGTAAATGTATTTTTACATGTAAGTTTGAACATTCAGGAGCCTGTTATGAGATGATACTTACTTTAAATGAACAGTAATTTCACTAAGTTACCTTCTAAAGTGTTTACACCTTAAGCCTTAACATAAACCTTCATTCAGAAAAGTTATGTCATATCATAATATAGGAAGAATGAGTTTGGAATATACACTACTGTTAGTTTGTATACATCATATCCTTAAGGCTTGGATTGTTTAAGACAACCTTGATTGCATAAATTGTATTTAGAAAAAAACAATAGTACAAATTTTATATCTGAATGTTGTTCATGTTAAAAAATTTTGAATTGCGAAGACTGGGTATATATTTTGTTTCTCTTTTTCTAAATGACCTGCTGTACTTATTAGGTGTACTAAAATTGTCTTAGGAGCGAGGACTTGAAAATTGTAACATGTGTAGTTAAAGCTGCGCTTCTGTTGCCTGAGGTATATTCATTATTTCTGGTGGCTTCTTGGGCTTGCTATGTTAGGAGGCATGGTTCCCACAGTAGCTTTAAAGATGTGGGCATTCTCAATGATGCTTCTTTGCTATCCTTGTTGATGCCAAGAGAGAAAAAGCTACCTTTTTTCTTCCAGACCCTGTTTAGAGTATTACTAAAAATTAAGGTTGCCTTTTACTTTTGAAACATTTAACATTTATTCAATGAAGTTGCTTCTCCTGCGTCTAACATTGATATTGTGAAAATAAATGCAGTTCAGATTTCATATTTGTTAATATTCATTCGTACTTCCCAAGAGGATGCCTAAGGAATTATGCTCATACGGGAGCCTGAATAAGCTGTCCTGTGTGTGTTGTCTGTACGCACATACTTGGGTATGTTCAGAGAACAGTGCTTCCTGTTCCTCCTTCTGTTGTACAGGGATCCAGACTTCCTACTCGTACAAGATGATGTTTGTATGCGATGCACATGTTGAGATATTGCCTTATTTTTATTGCTTTATTCATGTCTGTGTAAGATTGTATGTTTAATACAGCAAACAATAAAGAAGTTAAAGTAAAGAGTGCCCCAGTTATTACGTCAGAGTGAAGTCTCCATCTGGAGGTGTGAGCATTCCAGATTGGAGCTGGTTTTCAAAGCAGGAGGCACGGGTATAACAGTGTGTTAAATGCCTCATTCTCATTAGAAAACATCTATAACTCTCAGATTGTGTTCCTGATAAACATTTACTAATTGGTCATTCAAATAGCAACAATTACTGGTTGAGAAGATACAGTGCCTGCAGCTGCTTTCACACATAATCCAGCTGTGGCAGCCCAAGCCTCCAATCTCAGCACTCCAGTGAAGGTCATCCTTGGCTACATGGGGGGGGGCAGGGCCAGGCAGGGATGTGTGAGTCAGGTCCACTCATTTACTCATGTTCTCGTTCTCTCTCTCTCTCTCTCTCTCTCTCTCTCTCTCTCTCTCTCTCTCTCTCTCTCTCTCTCATATCTGTGTCTGTCTGTCTTCTCTCATCTGTCTCTCTTCTTATCCCCTGCTTCCCTTCTTCTGCTCTCCCTCCCCCTACCCTGGAGCTAAACTGCATGGGTTTGAACCTCACCTTGGCCATTTCTAGCTGGCTAACAAGATGATGTACCCTCTCCTCCATTTGTACTTGAAAACATGGAAATGAGTACTGACCTTGGGCTGGAGGATTGGCTCAGGGGTTAGGAGCACTGGCTGCTATTTCAGAGGACCAGTTTCAATTCTCAGCACCACATGACAGCTGCAACCAACTGTAACTCCAAGGGGATCCAGTGTCGAACTCTCTTACCTAGTCCTAGGGGTTTGACTGTGCTTGCTTTTCTGTTGGTGGTAGACATTGATAAGGTTAATACAATAAGGTAGAAGACTATTAGAGTGACTTGGCTCCTCCTGTCCTGTCCCCTCTACACTGCTTTTCAGTGAACATTACAGACAATTTCTAGGACAAATGCAATAAAAGCTCTCACTTCCCAGAGATGGGTTGCAGACAGCTATTTAGAAACAGACTCATTGCCAATTTTTTTAATAAAGTTCACATTTAATAAAGATTTTCAATCTGTAAAAGGTAAGAACAAGTTTTTATATATTTCCAAAAGTAGGTAAATGTATAAAATCATGTAGAACAGTTGTTTTATATGCACCAGGTTTTTAAAAGAAAAAAAATACAAGAATAGCCTTTTCCCAACTAAGATACAATTGGTGCTGATAGGCCAGGAATGAATATTCTTACCCAAACTTGGTGCTGCCAGGAAGTGAGAATCTCTTCCTGTGAATGTAGCCAGTGTGCACACCATCTTAGTAACCCCATGGCATTGACATAGGCTGCACTTCACTTTCCCATCTGTGCTTGGATTTTTGTCATATGAGTTTGTTCATTTTGATGGTATATAACTATCTTCCTCATGGTTTTCCACAGTGGTTTTGGCCATAGTGAAGTCATGTATTCTTGTATACATTTAGGATCAGCTTGTCAAATTATCCTAAACACCTTTGTAGGGTTGCATCTATAGAGAATTGTGTTGAATTTATAAATCCATTTGTGGAGAATTGTCAAGTTTATAATGCCATGGTTTTACATTTATAAACATGGTATGTTTCTGCACTTATAGCTTCTATGCTTTTTAATAGTTTTTTTCCACATAAAGACATAAAATTATACTTAGCCTCAAAAGTGTTGGTGCTGTTTACATAGTTATGTTAGACTCTGAACTGAGTTGCAGTTGTTGCTGTTATGCATAAACACAAGTGGATTTTTAACCTACTTATTAATAGAAGTTGGCAGGTTTTCACACCTTGAATTTTTAGTAAGTAAAATGTTCTGGTATTTAACATACTGTTGTTTGGAAGTTAGACTAAACTTTCTAATAGTAATTGTCAGGAAAACCTATTTTAAAAGTAGAAACTAGGGGCTGGAGAGATGGCTCAGAGGTTAAGAGCACTGGTTACTCTTCCAGAGGTCCTGAGTTCAATTCCCAGCAACCACATGGTGGCTCACAACCATTTATGGTGGGATCTGATGCCCTCTTCTGGCATAAAGGCATGCATGAAGGCAGAGCACTCATACATAAAATAAATAAAATCTTTTAAAAGAACGTAGAAAATATATATTTACTGATGGGGGATGTTCTTCTGTATATATGTTTCTCTTATTGGTTGAAGACTAAAACACCGACTGGGCAGTAGAGGCAGGAAGATAGAGAAGGCTAGGAGAAGAAAATGCTTGGGAAAAGATAGCAGAGAGAGGCCTCAGGGAGATGCCATGTAGAGACTGAAAAGATAGGAGGTGCCAGACGTTCTCTGGTGAGATAGGACTGTGTGGAAGTGCATAGATGAGTAGTTACGGGTTAATAAATAAGAGAACTAACCAATAAGAAGCCCTAGCCATCAGCCAATAGTTTATAATTAATATAGCATCCATGTGCTTGTTTGGGGCTGAAGAGTGATGGGACCTGGTACGACCTGGAGGGACGGAAACCTCCGTCTTCAATTTACCTGACATTGATAACTACTTCAGTGCAGCACTTGTCACCACATATTTATACTGTTGTATGTTGGTGCTGTAGTAACAAACTCTGATTAGTGTTAATTGTTTCTTTATGGAGTTGACACCTCAGTGGGATATACTAGTTGGTCATGGTAAGAATGGTCATATGAGTTTCTTAAGTTGAAATTTGCTTGGCTTTGCTTGGGTAAGAACAACATTTAGGCAGTGGTGGCACACACCTTTTGTCTTAGCACTTCAGAGGCAGAGGCAGAGGCAGGTATATATCTCAGAGTTCAAGGCCAGCCTGGCCTACAAAGTTAGTTACAAGACAGCCATTGTTATGCAGAGAAGCCCTGTCTGGAAAAACAAAAAAGGAATGGCATTTATAGTTGATATGTAAACATGTCTGAGGTATACAATTTAATATGAAATGTATCTCGTGAAGCTCATCAACATGTAGACAATGAACCAATACCAGTTCCTGCCCAGAATGCCCCTGCCCAGACCTATTCATTCCAGAGACTGTTGTCATTGGGTATTTTCTAGAATTTTATGTAAATGAGTATATAATATATACTTTTCATTTCTGAGTGTTCTGTGCCTTTGTTGGGGAGTAGGCTGCTGGAACTTGGGGCTAATGACTATGCACATTGACGAGTCCTTTCCCAGGTGCAGTGGTACCCACCTACAACCTCAGGACTCGGGAGGCTAAGAGTTGGAGGAAAGACTGGACTACATAATGAAACCATACTTAAAAGGGGAAAACACCAAAATGAAAAAAAAAAGTGTTAGTAATGGCACACACATTTAGACTCCACATTCAGGAGGCAGAAGAAAGCAGATCCTGCTGAATTCAAGTCCATCCTGGTCTACATTGTAAGTTCATGATCAGCCAAGGCTACATAGTATGCTGGCTAGCAATATGTCAACTTGTCACAGTCTAGAGGCTTCAGGGAGGAGGAGCCTCAATTGAGTAAATGCTTCTGTAAGATCTAGTCATAAGTCATTTTCTTAATAAGTCATTTTCTTAATTAGTAGTTGATGGGGAGGGCCAAGCCCATTGTGGGCGGGACCACCACAGAACTGATGGTCCTGGGATCTATAACAAAACAGACTGAGGAAGCCATGGGGAGCAGCACTCCTCCAGGGTCTCTGCACCAGCTCCTGTCTCCAGGTTTCTGCCCAGCTTGAGTTTGAGTTCCTGTCCTGACTTCCTTTGATGATGAACAGTGATATTTAAGTGTAAACCAAATAAACCCTTTCCTCCCTGTAGGGAAAAGGAGCCAGCCAAAGAAACACACTTTGGCCCTGCAACCAGAACAAAGAAATGCACCCTGACCCTGACCAGTGCCAAAGAAACACACTTTGTCTCTGGAATCAGAGCTAGTGAAAGAAATACACCCTGGCCCTAAAACTACAGCCAAAATGCTAAAATGGACCAGGGAAAGAAACACACTTTGGCCCTGAAACCAGAGCCAAATCTGACCCTAACTGCATGCAGAAAACTAGCCAATCCCTGAGCAGGAGATCTAGCCAATCTGAGGTCAGGGATTGAATTCTGACCAATCCCCACCTTGGAAAACTCTGCCCCCCCCCAAGAATCCCTATATAAACCCTGTGTCTGTTCAGCTTGTGGCTGTTCCAGCTGCCAGGCTGTCCTCTGCTACCCTGGATTCTTCCCTCCCAATAAATCTCTTGAATGAAGTTTGGGTGAGACCTTCTTTTGCTGGAGCAGAGACAACCCTGGGTAGAGCAGAGCAGAGCAGGGTTGTAATACTTTTTGCTGGGGTAAACCTCTCTGGCAAACTGAAGTTGTTACACTCTCCACTGGAGCCTAACAACTTCACAGTGGAAACCCTCTCCTGCTGGAGCAGAGCTGATACACTGGGGAAGCCTCTCCCTGAAGTAAGGCTGTGAGCTGCTATGCTTACTGTGACCTTGGCTTAGTATGTATTCCTTGGCTCCCAAGTGCCAGAATACCCTTCTATCCAAGCTGTAACACTTTGCTCCCAAGTGCCATAATCCATCCCTGTCCATCCCATCGGATCCATTGAAATGCTTACACTCCCCAACTTGATTTTTGGTCATGGCATTTCATCACAGCAATAAAAACTAACTAGGATACATAGTGAGACCCTGTCTCGGTTTTTTTAAAAAAAGCTGTGTACATACTATAATATAACTATCTGGACAGGATGTATATCTGCCATTTCACCATTTAGGAAGTAGATGAAGACGGAAGTTTCTGTCCCGCCTGGTCCCAAATAAACACAAGGAGGCTCGATGGATCAGGCTTCCTATTGGCTAGCTCTTAATTGTTAACCCATTTCTATCCTGTGTATCTCCATATGGTCTTGGCTTAATGGTGATGTCCAGACCTCTGACTCCCTCAGCAGTTACAAGGCGTCTCACCTGAGACTCACTCTCTGTGTCCCCTACCCCTGCCTATACTTCCTGCCTGGCTATTGGCTGAAACAGCTTTACTCACCAACCAGTAAGAGAAACACATTCACGGCATACAGACGGACATCCCCCATCAGGTAGAGGCAACAGAACTGGCTTAAAGGACAGCCTCAGTTACACGCCAACTCCCCCTCCCTCCCTCCCTCCCTCCCTCTACCCCTCTAAAACACACACACACACACACACACACACACACACAAATGGGGCTGGAGAGCTGGCTCAGCAGTTAAGAACATCTCAGTTTCCAGCATCTGAATCAGTCATTTAGTACTGTTGCAATGCCCTAGTCTGACTTCCATGAGTACTACGTATGCATACAAGTGGACATACATACATGTAGACACATACACATCTGTAAAATTGTTTTGATATTTTAAAAGGAAACTACTAGTGGAACATTTGGATCATATGGTAGTGATATTTGAACTTGCAAAGCTGCCAAAGTGGTTGTGAAGCAACAGTGTCTGAGCCTCGTTTCTTTACGTCATCAGTAGGTGACATGGTCAGAACTTGGAACTGGAGCTGTTTCAGTAGGTGTATGGTAGCGCCATCGTGGTGCTAATTCTGAAAGTCAATCTATTGGATTTTTCCTCATTTCTGCCTTTCAAACAACAGATTTAATTGTTTTGTGCTGGCAATTTTTAATTTAATCATATTTTCCTGTAGGTTTATTTTTGATGTGTCTATAAAATCTTTAACAACCCAGGCTCTCAGATGTCTTCTGGAGTTCACAGTCTGAGTTTTACATGCAGGAATCTGCATTTAGTAAGTTCCACACTGCTTGCATGCCTTCAAGCTTGAGAACCTGCAGTGCCTGTTGACGAAAGGTGCCACGAAGATCCTTTAACTCTGCCATCTTACCTGACAGTTAGCGGGCTCTGTCTCAAGCTGCTTGGCCGTATACCAACGTAAGGACACTCTGAACAGTTTCACACTGCTCTCTGAAGCTATTTACTTGCCTCAGTCATTTTGCAGTGCCTCCTGGTCACTTTCAGAACTTAGGATCGCAGCCCGTGACTAGCGTGTTAATCTCCATGTGACTCTCCGGCCCCGGCTTCTCTGCTTCCGCATTGCACTGCGTTCGCCCGCTTCTAGGCCGCTTTACCCAACTGTCTGCTAAGGTTTTCAGCTGGTATCTCCTCTTGCACCTGTTCCTTGATTGATTCTTTCTTCCCCAGCCTCTAGCCGTCTTTCCCGTGCTTCTCTCCCCAGTACATAGCCAAGAGTAAGCTGGGCTAGTGTAATGCTACTGCTCTCCACCTCCACGCCTATCGAGCGAAAGCCCAGCCAGCCATCACTGTGTCAGCCCCGCTCTGTGTCAAGGCTCTGAGCCACTGGTATACCCACACACGTCTGCGATTCTGCCTGGGCCCCTTAAAAGTCCTGTGACATCTCTTACCCATTCTTCACCATGGGCGCTACTTTCCTGAACCTGATGGAACAAATTACAAACTGAATTAAAACAGGAATTCGTTGTTTCACAGGTTTGGAGCCAAGAGAGTAAAACCTGTGTTCTTCCGGAGCTCCCACTCCCCTCAGAGATTCGGGAAGCATCCCTGCGTCTCTTCCAAGTGGTTACTGGCTTCCGGGACTAGCAGTCCCTCCCTCCCACTCTTCATCTTGTGTGTGTGAATCTGCCTTTGTTCACCGGGGTTATGGTTTGTTGGGACAGGGTCTTGCTATTCAGGCCAGGCTAGCCTGACATTTACTGTGTACCTCAGGCTTGCTCTGTTGAGCCTCCTGAGTGCTGAGCTTGCAGTGATCAGCTTACCTTGGCCTTATTGTTATTATTAACGTTATTATAATGATGCAATTTCCCTCCATTCTCTTTCTCTTAAAGGCAATTTTGAAGGCATCATAGACTAGTGGACCGTTCATCCCATCCGCAGAAATTATTTTCACATAAGGCAGCATTTGAAAGTTCTTAGGGTAAAGATTTGGCATTTAAGGGTGACCAAATGTCCTAACTGTACTATTCAAATACTTTTGTTTTAGAATATATATAAATATATAAGATGGATCTGCAGAGTCTTGCTGCTCTTACAGAGACCTGAGTTAGGTTTCCAGCATCCATGGTGGACAGCTCAAAACCTTGTGCTCTAGCTGCAGGGGGTTCAACATCCTCTTCTGGCCTCTGTGGGCACACACATGTGGCACATGCACACACACACACACACACACACACACACACACACAAAGGGAGGGATGAGGGGTGCACGTGTGCAAGTAACATTCATATGCAGTTCCTCGGGCTGACGTTGCCTGTTCTGAATAGTGGATTCTCTTCCCTTGTCGTTTTTACTGCCTTAAAACATTAGTGGCTGTTGACTTCTGAAATGTGTCTTTAAAAATCATTTTATTTGCTATTTTTAAAAGTATATGTTGATGGACTTAGCTGTACTGTTGATCCTCACAGATGGTGTTTCTTTATAAATATGTGTCTTCATGTGTCTATGCTATTGACAGTATCTGAGATGTTGGAAACTTCTGCTGCTATGAAGCAATGCAGTGAGGACACTGGGCTGTAGTAAACATTAAAGTTGCTAAACAGGTTCTCGAAACAGTTAATGACAGTGCACTTCTCCACTTCTCCAGTGTTTCCTGGCTTGATTTTGCTAATTTGGTGAGTATGAGATGTCTCATACTGGCTTTAATTTTCTTGATTATGAGTGAGTGAATGAGCTCAGACATTTTTTTTCCTTTCTCTTTTTCAGCCTGGAGTTTGAATCCAGGGTTGTAAGCATACTAGGCAAGTCATTTGTCACCACCGGCACCCCTGCCTTTCACATCTTGCTCAGATTATTTCTGTAGAATCACTGTTTTGTGGGGTTTTTTTCTACTGTAACTAGGCAGTAAACTCAGTGACTTGTTCCTCTAGATTAACCTGGAATCTGTTCCTTCATATCTGTGTTGTCGTGAGCCAAGAAGTATTTGCGCTTCCTTGCCACTCTGGGATAGTTTGTTTATGATTGGGATATTACTGTCTCTTGAAATATGTAATGGGATTCACTAATCTACTGCAACCTGAAATTCTCCCTGGGAAAATCACTCTGGGCGCTGATGCAGTCGTGCTTGTGATTGTAGAGCTGTAGGATTTCTTTCTCAACCATACTTTCTGCAATTTCCCAACGCCACGAGTGTTCATATTTATTAGCATGAAGTTCTTGTCTCTTGGTTGTTATTTCTAATAGCTACAGCTATATCCCTTTCATTTCTGCCATTTCATCTTCATTAGGCCTTCTGGTATGCTTTTTTCCCCTCTAATCTGAAATGTTACATTTTTTTCAACTTGTCTTTTCCTCTTAACATACATGTTCCAGATTTTTAAATTACTGAGACTTCCACTTTATCCCACGAGTTTGGTAGTTTCCCATTATAATTCTTTAATCTTACATGGATAAAGGTGTTTCAGATAAGAGTGTTTGCCTTTGTGTATGTATGTGTACCGAGTGTGTGATACACCCATGGAGGCCTGGAACTACAGTTACAAATGGTTATGGGCCATCACGTGGGTGCTAGGAACACTACTTACTGGTAAAAGCAGCAAGTGTTCTAAACTGCTGAGACAGCTCTTCAGCCCCCCAGTTTTTTTTATCACTATTCTGCAATCAAGCAGTAATGTTTCCAAGCTCATGGACAATTTTTTCGTCATTTTTTTAACTGCTGAAGTAACAATGTTGTGATCTGCAATACCCAGACTCCTGAAATTCTGTGTGTTTTGAGGAGCCTAGTTATAAGTCATAATTTTAACCACCGTTACATACCAGACAACATGACCATCAATGACTGCACCTATGACAGAAGACGTAGTGAAGGTGTACAGTGTCACACACAATCCAGATGTGGATGTGCTCTGATGTTTGCATAATGAAGAGAGTATCGTCCAATGCCTCTCCCTGAACTCTCTGAACATGTCCCTGCTGTTAGTGACTCATGCCTTGTATTCCTGAGTATGAATGGGAATAATCAAGTACATCATTCTATTTGTAGGGTATATCAGGCTACTGATTTTGTAGTTTAAATCTTTTAAATTTGTGGTAAAGTGCTTATAAAGTAAGGATACAATAACTGAGAACAAGATTCCTCCTTTGGAGTTAGGCTCAGTTTCTTGAATCTGGAGCAGAGGTCTATATCTTTGGTAAGACTGAGGGCTGAGGTCCTGGCACTTCTTTTTCTCCTGTCCTTTTAGAGTTTTGGTTAGAGTCCCAAGGGTCTCTGAGACATAGCCACTTTAACTCTATTTTCTCTCTAGAAATTGGATAATTCCAAGTCATTGATTTGGTGCTGAATCCATCAACTGGATTTTGGTAAGTTTTCATTTGTGAAATTTCTATTGCTTTCCCTATGTTTTCTTCCTTCCTTCCTTCCTTTCTTTTTTTCCCTTCGCTTGAAACATAACTGTAACATCTTAGTAAGCATGTTATATGATTGCTTAGTTTTCTGTAATAGCTTAGTAGGCTTGTTACATGATTGGTTTGCCAGGCTTACTAGACAACTCTGACATCAGAGGCACTGTCATCACCTATTGTGATTTTCCTTTGGTGGAGTCACACTGCCTGCAGTATGGTGAGTAATGTCAATTATAACCTGAACATTTTGAGTATTGTATTCCAGGTCTTGCACTGTGCTTCGGTAGGCTTCCTGTGACTCCACCCCTCCAGGTAGAGGAAAGGTCCCCTCACACAGCCCGGCAGCTAGAAATGCCACTTGCACATAAGACCTCCATGTGTGTGAGTCAGTAAGGACAGGTTCCCTGTGGTATATGGCTGGAATAGGTGAGTTTTCTGTCTTGCCTGGCTGTCCCTGTCCTCATCCTTTACTGGAGAGTCCACTTTTGGGGGAGGGGATGTGGTGTTTTGAAAGAAAATGGCCCCCAAAGGGAGTGGCTGTTAGCATTCAGGCATTATGCTGTCCTGCCCCGTCACCTGGCATGACGGCTTGCCAGTGCTCAGGCAGCACTCTGATCTGCTCAGTCTCATCATCTACATCACTACATTCGATGTGTTCCCTCTTAAAAGGCAGGCCCCACCTGACTTTTCTCTCTCTGTCTCTCCTCTCTCTCTTTTCTCTCTTCCACCATTCCTGTCTCCAGAGGCCAGTCACCCTCCTCTCTTCCTCCCCTTCCTATTCCCTTCCCCCAGTAAAGAGCCTCCATGTGAGCCCTGTCGCATGATGGTGTCTCTCTCTCTTCCCCAACTGTAAATTACAACAGGGGCACTCAGGAAGTGTAGCCTTGGAGGGGGTGTGGCCTTGTTGGAGGAAGTGTGTCACTGTGGGGTGGGCTTTGAGGCTTTGAGCTCAAGCTTCCCTCAGTGTGACACTAAGTCCACTTCCTGTTGCCTTCTGGTCAAGATGTAGCCAGTACCATGACACCATACTCCCTACCATGATGATAATGGACTGAACTCTGAAGTGTAAGTGAGCCACCACAACTGAATATTTTCCTTTATGAGAGCCACCATGGTCATGCGTCTTCACAGCAATAGAAACCCTAATCAAGACATGCCTGCTTCTTCAGCTTCAAGTTTAGAATGTATAAAACAAAGCAAAAGTTCAAACCTTTGTTCCCAAGGTCCCTAGCCAGATTTGAGTGACAATGGCCATCGGTTCATATATTTGAATGTTTAGTCCCCAGTCAGTGGAACATTGGAGAAGATTAGAGGTGTGCCCTTGTTGGAGGAGGGGTGTCACTGTGGGGTGGGCTCGAGATTTCAAAAGCCCATGCCAGACCAAGTTAGTGTCTCTGCTTTCAACTTGCTGATCAAGATGTGAGCTCTCAGCACCTTGTCCATGGTGGCCATAAACTCACCCCTGAAACTGTTAAACCTGCCAATTCAGTGCTTCCTTGTAAAGTTGCTCTCTTCTTTGTGTCTCTTCACAGTGTTAGGGAGTTTGAGACCCCCAGGAAAAGACCACGAACTCACTCCAGGTTATAATTAATTTATTGATTCTGCTAGCAGGACAGCAACCTCTGAGCCAAATTAGAAACTGTCACATGAAGAGGAGTGAGGGAAGGAGTTTTAAAGGTGAAACCCACTACAAGACCATGAATATCTGTACAAGCAAGCCAAGATCTGTTCTGCTCTGCTAAGACTGGGTAGTCAAGGTGACCTAAAATAGTCCTTGAGTGTCTGCATATAAGCAATTTACAGAAGCCAAAAAAAAAAAAAAAGCAGTAACAACTAAATGGTCACAACTGTACACGTTTAGACAGGGGTCAAGGAGTAGAAGTTATCTTCCAGGGACTAGTCAGCAACAAACGACTAGTGGGTACCAAAACGGATGCTGAGCATAATTTGGGGCTTCATTAGTCATTAAGACATCCATAGAAAAGTATGACACCAGGTTTCCTGCATCTCTCCACCTTTGGAGATTCATACTTTTTTATATATCATGACTTCTTCCCCCTCAGCAGAAGAAGTAAGAAGTGTAGTTTTCCTGGCCTTTGGGAACAAGTCCTCCCTCTTCTGCCAAACTGTATACTCAGCAAGCAGAGGAAGTCTCGGTGAAGAAAGTGCATCTCTGCCTCTCCGCCTTTGTTTGCCTCTGCTCAGCGACGACTAGAAAAACCATCTAAGTGGAGAACTAGTTTTGACACAAATTTTCCTTTTCCAGGATTTCACATGGCAAAATAGTCTCTGTGTAGTTTCATTGTAAACGAGAAGCTGTCTTCATGCTCCTAGCTTTATGCAACACATTCGAAGTGTAAATTGCATGCAGTGTCAGAAGATCAGTCCCCTCGATTCGTGAAGCAGATCTGGAGTTAGCTTAGAGAGCCTGGCATCCACATGGTCCCCAAAGCAGAAGTCCACCTGGACTCCCAATCCAACCCCACTTAACCTGCACATTTAGGCCAGACACCACATCCTGCCACCCCAAAATGTAACATGAAAAACAAAGGCCCAGAGACAGACATTGGGGTTCAAGATGACGATCCCCAAAGCAAAGCAGCCAGGCACTAGCTCCCACCTCTGGCTGAGGCTGAAAGGGCTGATCCACACACCAGCTCTTCCCCAAGCCTCAGACTGCTGCCTCTCCTCATTGTGGCTGGAGAACCAATGCCTCACAGTGACTACTAGCTCTTGTTTTTATACCCTCTGGTGCTCGGATTAAAGGTGTGAGCTAGAATTCTTTTAGACTGACGCAATCTTGTGTAGATCTGGGTGGCCTTGGACTCACAGAGATCCATCTACCTCTTTATCCTGAGTCCTAGGATTAAAGGTGTGTACCACCACCTCCCAGCTTCTGGCTGCTGGGATTAAAGGTGTGTGTCACCACTGCTTGATCTCTGTAGCTTGAGGCTGACTTTGCTTTCTGAATCCTCAGGCAAGCTTTACTAAATTGTTAGTAATATATCACTACGCCAAAAAGCTATAAAAAGTCAGACCTTTCCTTTGGCGGCTCGGTCTGAGATTCCTGACAGATGTGCAGTTCAGTGAGGAGCTCTATGAAGGCTGCTCACCTGGCCCCACCTCACCTTGCCCCACCCCACTCCGCCCTGCCCCACCCAATGGCTTTCAAGCCCTCTTTACCACCGCAGCTCTCGTCCTCCGGATGAAGGGTCTCTCCAAGTTTTAAAGGGAAGCTGCTCCCTTCTGAGGCCCCATTAAGCTTAGCTCTCCCTGTATTATATTGCTCCCATTCTACCTTGAGGCCTCTCATCAAAGGGAAGTGTCAGCTTCGTGTTCCTTCTAACACACTATAAATTCTAAATTAGCAAGGCAGGCTTTTTATTTCTTTCGCCAAAAACAGAAATTTATTTGCATCATATTAGCCAAATGCCTTACTGTTTTGAAAAAATAAAAAAATGAAGAAGTCCACGCAGACATTCACACCTTGTCTCGTGGGTGGGCCCGGAGATTGGCTCTGTCAACTCCGGAGAGACAGCAAGTGCTGATAGGACTAGGAGTGAGAGCCACTGCGTTCGTTCGTTTGACAACAGTTGGTTATTATCCCTAGCAAGGGCAATTTCAATGGAATTTTAGGGACAGTGGCCTAATTAGAGTAGCACAGGCAAGAATGAGCTGGCTGAGGATGATGGGAGCAAGCGTGGGCAGTTCTTAGGGAGCAGTCTGCTGTGCGGGAAGCAGAGAACTGGGGGGAGGGCTTTGTTTTGATTCTCTTTAGTGATGGAGAAACCCTGCTGAGAGGGAGAAAGGCAGGAACCCTGAGTGTGAGGATACTGCTTCTACATGTCTGTGCACGTGTGTGTGCCTGTGTGTATGAGAAAGGGCACGTGTGTACGAATGTGAAGGCCGGATGGTCTTCCTTAGGTACTCTCCACACTGAAACTGGAGCTCACTGAGTCTTTCAGGCTGTCTGGACAGCAAGCCCCTAAGATCCTTCCAGTCTCTGCTTCCCTCGTGCTGGCATACAATCTACTGCACCCGGCATTTCTATGTGAGTGTGGGAATGAGATCCCCATGCCCAGTGAGCCATCTTACCAGCTCGCCAAAAACAGATTTTTTAAAGACGGTAGTTACTTAGATTTAGTAGTAAAGAATGCTCTCTTTAGTTGCAACCATGCTCTGAAAATGAGCAAGATCATCTCATGAGGATGAGTAGGAGGGGGCAACATACATGGCAGGAGGTCAGGAGACGCAGAGTATTTACATCCAAAGGCTCTGCTAAGCATGGCGGGCATGCATAATCCCAGCAATTGGGAGGTGGGGGACCTGTCTCAAAAGCTAACAGCTGGGAAGCATCACGCTTAGAGCCACTGTGCTGGCCTTGAGAAGAGGATTGTTCCAGGGATTCTAGCTAATACAGCAGGACGAGAAAAAGAAAACATGCAAAAGGAGAAACTAAGCCTGATCCACACGCAGCTGGAAGAGTCACTGGAACCTCAAAGACCACCCCCAGTGACACACTTACTCCAACTAGACCACACCTCCTAATCCTTCCCAAATAGTGCCATTCCCTGATGTTCAAGCATTCCAATCTATGAACCAATTGGACCACCACAGTGAGATGATCTGCCTGGCCCACAGACTGCAAAGCCAGGTGTGGCCAAGAGGATACTCTGGCATACAAAGAGAAACAACTACTAAAGACAGTTCTGACAGACACGGAGTACCTGTCCCCTGCAGGCTCAACACCAGCATAAATCAGAGGAAAGACACTTAGTAGCTTGTGTTAAAGCAATCTGTCAAGAAAATGTCACAATTGTAAGTGTATACACTAAATGTTAGCATAGAAGATCATGTGGGCCTGACACAGCAGCAGTGAGTGACTTGAATACACTAATGGTATACCTCAGAGTCTCAAATACAGAGGCAGACAGCAGAGATTAATGCAAATCCAAGCAGAGGACTGGAGAGATGGCTCAGCAGTTAAAAGTGTTAGTTTCTTGATGGGGGATGTCCTTCTGTATATATGTTTTTCTTATTGGTTGATGAATTAAAACACTGTTTGGTCAATAGAGGCAGGAGGATAGGGAGGACTAGGAGACAAGGACATTTCTGGGAAAGGTAGGCAGAGGGAGACGGGACACCATGGAGGGACAGGGATAGGACATGCCAGGTGTTTTCCAGTAAGATAAGGCCATATAGAAATATATAGGTTAGTAGTTATGGGTTAATAATTAAGATAGAGCTGACCAATAAGAAGCCCTAGTTATTGGCCAGCAGTTTAATAAATTAATATAGCATCTGTGTGTTTATTTGGGGCTAAGAAGGGCAATGGGACCTGGCGGGACAAGTGACCACCAGCAACAGTTGCTCTTCCAGAGGACCTAAGTTTGAGTTCCAGCACCCACATCGTGGCTCACCACTGTCTATAACTCAATGTCCTCTTCTAGTCTCTGTGGGCACCGGGCACTCACTTTGTGCACAAATGCAGATTTAGGCAAAATACCCATGAATATAAAATAACACAATATTTTACAAAATTTAAATCAGGTCAGAAAATTATTAAATGGAAACTAAGAATAACATGCAGAATCAATCAAAGAAAAAGTTATTTGAAAAAAGAAGTAAGACAAACAAGCCCTGAAAGAGAAAGATCCAAACTAATGAAAATGCACAAGGAAAGGGGGGATTGCAGACAGTTCCAGTGAAATCCAGAGGTCACTAGGGAGTGTGATGATGAGGTCACTAGGGAGTGTGATGAAGAGGTCACTAGGGAGTGTGATGATGAGGTCACTAGGGAGTGCACTGATGAGGTCATTAGGGAGTGTGATGATGAGGTCACTAGGGAGTGTGATGATGAGGTCACTAGGGAGTGCACTGATGAGGTCACTAGGGAGTGTAATGAGGTCACTAGGGAGTGTGATGAAGAGGTCACTAGGGAGTGCACTGATGAGGTCACTAGGGAGTGTGATGATGAGGTCACTAGGGAGTGTGATGATGAGGTCACTAGGGAGTGCACTGAAGAGGTCACTAGGGAGTGCACTGATGAGGTCACTAGGGAGTGTGATGATGAGGTCACTAGGGAGTGTGATGATGAGGTCACTAGGGAGTGCACTGAAGAGGTCACTAGGGAGTGTAATGAGGTCACTAGGGAGTGTGATGAAGAGGTCACTAGGGAGTGTAATGAGGTCACTAGGGAGTGTAATGAGGTCACTAGGGAGTGTGATGATGAGGTCACTAGGGAGTGTGATGAAGAGGTCACTAGGGAGTGTAATGAGGTCACTAGGGAGTGTGATGATGAGGTCACTAGGGAGTGCACTGATGAGGTCACTAGGGAGTGTGATGATGAGGTCACTAGGGAGTGTGATGAAGAGGTCACTAGGGAGTGTGATGATGAGGTCACTAGGGAGTATAATGAGGTCACTAGGGAGTGCACTGAAGAGGTCACTAGGGAGTATAATGAGGTCACTAGGAGTGTGATGAAGAGGTCACTAGGGAGTGTGATGAAGAGGTCACTAGGGAGTGTTTTGAAAACATATTTCAAAAACGTAAAAAATCTAGAAGAAATGGATAAATGTCTAGATACATATGACCTACCAAAATTAAATCAGGATGTTAACAAACAACAAGATAAACACAGTAATAAAAACTCTCTCAACAACGAACAATCCAGGACTGGATAGATATGTTGTCAAAAGCTATTAAACCATTATCGAAAGGAAAACTCCTTTCACTGTTCCATACAATAGACAGGGTAGGGGTTGGCTAAATCCATTCTACAAAGTAGGCATTCCCAGAATACCAGAAGTACAGGACACACAAATTAACAGATACAAATATTCTGGGCAAAATTCTTACAAACTGGGCCTGGAGAGAGGGCTCAGAGGTTAAGAGCATTGACTATTCTTCCAGAGATCCTGAGTTCAATTCCCAGCAACCACATGGTGACTCACAACAACCTGTAGTGAGATCTGGTGTGCAGGCAAACATGTAGACAGAACAACCTATACATAATAAATAAATAAATCTTTAAAAATAAATTCTTGCAAACTGAATTCAAGAAGGCATTAAGAAAACCACATGCCACAAGCAAGTATTTTTCATTCCAGAGAAGCACAGATGGCTCAAAATATGTAAATCAGTTAGTGTAATACAGCACAGAGATAGACGCAAGGACAGAAACTCATGGTCATCGCAGTAGTTGCAGAAAACACCTTTAATGATGTCTGACAAAAAGTCTGAGGAAACCAGGAAGGAATAGAAATAATATATCTCAGGATTATAAGCCTGGGTAGGCAAACCTATAGCTGACACTATAATTAACAGGAGGAAACCAAAGGCATTTCCTCTGCACAGGAATGAGACAAATAATTCAGAATAGAATTTGAAGTTTAGCTAGAGTAGTAAGAGGAAGACGTACAAAGGATGTAAACAGGAAAGGAAGAAAATCCAATTCACCCGCAACATGATGCTTTATTTAAAAGACCCTAAATGCTCCATAAGAAAACTCTTAGCCCTGATAAACATCTTCAAGACCCCAACGATAGAAATCAATGCATAAAACTTAATAGCTTTTCCATATACCAATGAGGAACTTGCTGGAAAATAAATCAAGAACAAAATCAATTGCACCAGCTTTTTAAATAAATCTAACCAAGGAAGTAAAACAGCTCTACAGTGAAAATTTTAAGACACTGAAGAAACTGAAAACAATAGAAGATGAAAAGACAGGCAAAATAATGTGAAGATGGCTGTATTATCTGAAGCAATCTGCAGATTTATTGCAATTCCCATGAAAATTCCCATGAAGCTCATCACAAAAGCACGAAAAACAAACTAACCTTGCAATTTGTATGGAGACACAAAAGGTCCCAAATAGACAAAGCAATCCTGCAGTCATCACAGTACCTGATATTAGACTACACTGCAGAGCCACTGTAATAAAAACAGTATGGTACTGACATAGAAACACCAGTACTTTGGTCATAGAACATGGGGAAATCAGCTCTCAGACCTTATCACAGAAGGTTCTTTGTGCAGTGGACAATGGATAATGCAGAAATTCATAACTGATCAAAGTGCAGAGAGTTAATGTCCATGGGGCATCTGCATCCCCTCCGCCACAGCTCAGGGACCATCTCTCGAGAAGGGATGGAAAGATTTTCAGAGCCTGAGGTCAGGGAGCACCGGAGTGAAGCTGCCTTCTGAACACAACAGGGCCCCTGCAGCCATGAACTTGGAGCAGCTGTAGTTGCCTGCACAAGACCAGCACAGTAGCTTGAGTGTCCTTATCTAAAATGCCTAGGACCAACGGGTTTGAGTTTCAGTATTTAGAATAGATAGGTGGTCAGGGCATGCCTCTTGAAAAGGTGAACACTTTAAGAGAGGACAGGGTGTTTGTTTGGTCTAGTGCTTATCTAAAGGGAAAGGCAAGCCAAAGCTGCAGAGGTGAGACCACGTGCATGAGACCATTCAGGGGGCAGTGCTGTGTGAGTGTTATAGAATACGGCATTTATTTAAAAGACCAGGCCTGAAGCCATGGCGGGAACCCAACTGAAGAGTGCTTCTGCCTTGACAGATAGAGCTGAAGTCCTGGTCAACCAGCAGGCCCAGCAGTCTGGAAGCAAAGCGGAGTATGCAGCAGAGGGACTAAAATCTAGGGAGAAAACTGGAGTCTGTGGCATCAAATTAGAACCCACGAGAACCCAGATGGACGCCTTGGAACCTACCCAGTCCCCGTGCTCCCCCCAACTGCACGCGAGAACTTTGGGTGCCATCTGTGCTCTTATTTGCAGAGCTCCACATACCAGGCTCAGGATGCAGGGAAGATGGGGGCCACAGCTGCCCCTCATCCACAGAGGAGCCCGCAGATCGCCAGCAACCTATGCGAGCGGCTGCAGAGCATGACTTCCCTCAGTGGCCTGCACAGCATCCGAACAGCTTTTTTATGGCTGCATTCCAAATCTCACACCCTGTTCTTTAAAGAACAGTACCAAGATTGAGAGCCAGGAGGAATTCTGGGAAATGTAGTTCAAGCTTGTCCAAACTGACATACCTTAAAATCAGGAGTGGCAAAGGTATCATTGTAGCCAGGAGGGGATGAGCTTGGGACTGAGAGGTAAAGGGTAACTGGAGAGTATGTTCTAAATAATTCATATCTGAGCATGAAGTGTGCCTAAAAACAGCTCACTAGATGTAGTGCTGTGTAGTGATAAATTATTTATGATTTATTAAAGCTTGCCTAGCAAGCAAAGTTACCTACAAGCCAGAGAAGCCAGGCACACACCTTTATTCCCAGCAGTCAGAAGCTAAGAGGTGGTGGTACACACCTTTAATCCTAGGACTCATAGTTAAGAGGTAGATGGATCTCTGTGAGTCCAAGGCCACCCAGATCTACACAAGAGTCAAATAATCAGTCTAAAAGAGAATCATAGCTCACACCTTTAATCCCAGCATTAGGGAAGTACATGAGACAGAAGGTCTCAGAAAGGTGTTTGTTCTCCAGCCATGCTGAGGACAGGCAGCAGTCTGAGACTTGGTGAGAGCTCCTGCATGGATCAGCCCTTTCAGCCTGAGGTAGAGGTGAGAGAGAGGGACAGGCTACTTTGCTTTCTGATATTCAGCTTGAAGTTTGAACCCCAATGTTAATCTCTAGGTCATTTATTTTTTGTGTTACAGTGTTGTAGTTTTCCAGGCTGAAGAAATGCTACCAAGAAGTTTGGGTAGAGGGGTAACAAACAACATTGGTGAATAAATGTTAACGAATGTCAGAATTTCCCTTTGGAAACTTTGGCGTCTAACTAAAATAAGCAACCAGTGATTTGACCCTAAGTGAAGGGGGCTGGAGGGGAGCATGGCCTGGAATAGACCTTGAGTTTAGGAAATGGGTCTAATCTATGAGTTAAGGCATCTTATTTGCCCCCTTTTTGTAATGTCACTGCTTTCATTTCATGAGAAGGCGTAAGGCACTGTGCCTTGCAGACATCTATTCGAGATTTGCCTGATGGCCTAGCTTGGTGTCAGGACATCAGCAAGGCATGGTAGAGTTCAATGACCACTGAGTATTTCTCAGACCCGAGTGAAGGCCTCCTTGGTGCTGGGATTACAAGTGCGTGTCACCATGGTAGTTTTTTAATGTGGGTTCAGGGAGTTGAAGTCAGATTCTCTCACTGGATAGGTAAACGTGTTACAAAAACCTCTTCTCATCTGCAGTGAGTTCACTTTTTAAATGTTAGAAATTATTTTGTTTGTTTGAGAGAGTCCTGCCTGGCCCAGATCTTGTGGCCCTCCTGCCTCAGCCTCCTGAGAACTGAGGTCATGGGCATGTGCCATCTACCCAGCTCTGGCCTTGGGTTGGTTGTTAGTCTTATTGTTGCTCATCAATGGCGTTCTGTACACTTTAGGGCATTTCCTAAAAAGCACATGTCCATGAAAAATCTTCCTTAATCCCACTACCCAAACACTACAAACAGCTCCTCAAACATCTCAGCTAATGACCTGGAAAGCTTTCATGGCTTTCCATCAAGTGTAAACTGCTGCTCTTCTCCTCACCAAATCTCCAGGTGAGCCCTCCGGCACTCTCGGCAGTCATGGCCAGGGGACAGATTTAGAAAACCTTGGCTCTGAACTTTAAGGAAAGAAACAACAACAAAAATGTGTCCTGTAAGCCCTTAAGAATGGGTTTCCATTTGTTTATTTTAAAATCAAGCTACACAATGCTCATTCAAATTCCAGGGTTAGAGAGTCTTGCAGAGTAAACGTTTATCTAAGTGCTAACATTTGTTAGAGCACATTTATACTGTCACGTGTTTTATGTTTCTTCTGAGTGATTGCTTACCAAAGTTTTCTTTATATCATACACTTCATTTTCCACACCAAAGCATAGAACACAGTTTTAATTTAGAAAGAGTAAAATAAATAAAGTAGGTTTTGTTTGGGGCTCTTATTGTTTAAAACAGTCTCCATTTTTAGCCCAGACTGTCCCAGAATTCAATATCCTTCTGCCTCAGATTCTTGAGCATGACAGCATGGTTCATGGAAGTGTTTTGAAAGCAACATCCCTAGACAGGCTTGTACACAGTGCTCACTACCTCATGGGCACAACATCATAGTAGTCACTGGTCACTGTGAAAAGTAAGTGATCACACATAAAATTCCAAAGAAAACACATGTTTCTGTGTTTCTCCTATGCTTTCAACTATTTGAATTAAAGGCTAAGACCAGCCTTCCAACCTCAGGCAAGTCCATACCAAGGTCATAGGTAGCAGCAACAGGAGGCTAGCCACCAGGTACCCACCTGCAGTCTCTGGCTCTTGGAGCTTGGGCTCACTGTAAAGAGCACAAGGTTCTGATGGAAAATACCCAGTCAAATATGATGTTTATGTCAACTCCCTGATCAGGAAAGTGACCCCAGATGGGAAAGCCTTTCTCGTGATGGGAAGGGAGAACAAAGCCCACTTTGCAGAAGCCCGTT
Organism: Mesocricetus auratus; assembly: GCF_017639785.1. Taxonomy (NCBI): domain Eukaryota; kingdom Metazoa; phylum Chordata; class Mammalia; order Rodentia; family Cricetidae; genus Mesocricetus; species Mesocricetus auratus. The sequence goes on from NW_024429186.1 coordinate 83,981,835, forward strand.
TTGGGATGACTTGCTTTGTACAGTGATCACTAGAAAATGTGATCACAGGTAATGACTGAGGACCACTGAGACACTAATCACCTGGTCAGTGAAGGACTGGACATGTCTCTGAAATGGCAGATGAACTAGTTCAGATTACTTCACGTTATCATTTCAAAGACTCTTCATATTTATTTCTGGATGAGCACCCTCTCTGGATGCCACTCCCCAAGTGTCAATTTGAAATCTTTCTGCCCTACAGCTGCTCTGAAGAGTAGGTTAATGACATGTGATCAAATCCTTACACGCCTCAGGAGCCCTGTTAGAACTGTGAACTGTAAACAGTATTTGCAAGTGAGCTGGCTGGGCCCTTTGCCTGTTTTCTGGAAGGCAGTTCACCCCTGAAGTCCAGCTCCAGGCTCTCCTGGAGGGCCTCTGGCTAACACCCACGATGCAGGAAGAGGTGGCTCTGATAATCTTAATCTTGTGTTTTTTTTCGGAAGTAGGAGGAAGGTCTGAAATAGGCCTGGCAGCTTAATCCGGGTTGGCTGCCTCTGCCAACAATATGCAAAACGTGTTTTCCAAGGATAAGAAGTTTGGGCCCTAGGCCAAACAAAGCTCATGTCTACTGTCAGCAAGAAGATACATGCTCTCTGTGACCCCACTATGCTGTTTACCGTTGTGTCTAAACAGGAGTCAATGCCTTCGGCAGACAGACCCAGGTCCCTTTAACAGACCCCCACTGCGGGCTGGGTGTGAGCATGCCAGCCTCCAGTGAGGTGAGACTCCACAAGCCTTCCATTCTCGGCAGCTAAGCTTGCCTTGTTGCCTAAGAGGCTCAGCAAGGTGAGTGCGAATACGCTTTCTTGTTTTTAACACCTACAGGCAGCTTCCAAAGAGGTCAGAAAAATCTGTGCATGCCTCAGTGTCCCTGGCCAAGAGCTCTTGGGTAGACCTCGGTATTTGTTTGTTATGCAAAGCTCAGTTACCAGCTCACTGAACCACGCAGAATGTCCTCGCAGGGACGTCCGACGCACCGTGCTTCCTGTTTTCTGTACAGTCGGCACAGCAGTGCTCAAAGCATTGAGGCATGACAGGGGACAGGCCTGGTAGCAGGCTGGTGGCTTTCCTCTTGACTACCCTCATCTCTCTTCCCGGGTATCCTAGGAAAATGAGGTTCTCAGGTCACTAAGCCAGCGATCCGAACTCCTTGCCTAACTGTCAGGCAAATGTTCAGGGGAAGCTGGGATGGACCTCTACTCGTCCCCAGGACATGGAAGGGATAAGTCACAGCCTGTTGGTCAGTCCAGCTTTTCTAACTGGGGTGCACGAGTTTGGGAGGGTGGGGCGAGCCTAAATAGAGGAGCTGCAGGAGAAAAACAGCAGGATCTCCTTAGTTCCCCCGTTTTGTAAATGAAGACCTGGGTTTTTCTTGTTTTTGAGCTTTCAGTGTAAGTAAGTTAAGCAGTACCCTTGCCACTACAACAAACCTTCCTTTTCTGAAGTGGGTCCGGCTAAGCCCACACTGTACACTGGCTAGCCATTAACGCCCCCTAGGCCGAAAGTGGTCCGTGCCTGGTTCCACGCACGTGCGTGCAGCCCCTGCTGCACAGCAGATGAGAAAGATGTGACTCCCTCCCGGGGAGCCCTCGGTGCAGCAGAAGGAGCAAGTCAACCCTTGATGCGCGGCTGCTGGGGCCACGGAGATAAGGTCCCTGAGCTGGCGAGGGAAGGTGGCTCGAGGGAGTGGAGCAGAGAGCTCGGTAAGGACGGGGCTCCTTCTCTGAGCCACATTCCTACCTGCCCAGCTTCCAGTGCCCACGCCTCCCTGCCAGATGCAAGATCCGGGAGCCAGCTCTCCTGTCCCGGGCTGCTCTCAAGCCAGAGTTTGGGACATGCCCTGGAATTGAGTAATGTCATGGTCATCTTAACTCCAGATACCGCTGACCCCTGGGCTTCAGAAACTGCTTTGTGAGCCAGGAGTAGAGTTGAGCAGTACGCTGACCACCTCCTGTCTGGAATCCTGCCCACTGGGCGTGGCGAGCAGGCCTGCTGGAATTCCGGGCTTGTTCTCAGCAGAGACCCAGAATGGATTCTGGTTGTTGCTTTTTGGTGTTTTCCTGGGATGGTGAGCACCCGGCCAGCCCCATCCACCTCAGGCAATGTTCCCCAGCATCTCCCCTCCTCTGCCCGAACACCCTACCCTCTCTTCTCATTCCTTGCTACACAATGCGCGACAGAATGTACCCTCCTCCCACAGCTGGCCTGGCTCCTCAGTAGGTCAGCACTTCTGCCCAATGACACATTGTTCCGTGAAATTCGAATCTTAAGAGGCTCCGCCTCACACTTGTTTCCCCATATGCTGTATTCATTCCAAGACCAATATTTGTTTTTCTGGTGAAAGCTTGAAGCTCACTGGCTTCCTCCTCCCGGGGTTCCCACAGCCCTTCGCTCTCTGCCACAGTTTAAGAATTCAGCCCTGCCACCCATATGCTGACTTCTCCATCTCCTCACCAGACCGGGAGCAGAATGTGTAGGGCGGGGCTTGCTACGAAGGCCTCAGCCAACACCAGAAGTCTGTAAATGTTGCCATGTGGACAACCGTCTTTAACCTGTGTGGTCTCACATCTCTTTATTGTTTATTTATTTTTATTTTTGTAGACTGGACCTTACATCGTAATTCTGGGTAGCCTAGATTTTGATATATTTTTGATATATAGACTCAGCTGGCCTTAAACTCAGAGATCTTCCTGCCTCTGCCTTCTGAGTGCTGGGATTAAAAGTGTGCGGCCTCAAATATCTTATTTAGATTTCATCTATCTTCTTGAATTGTAGTGTTGGATAGCCTGGGCTCAGAAACAGTATTAATCTGTTATTCTCGCCGCTATTATTTCTTCTTGCTTAGGAATCTCTGTGTCCTGGAAACGGTCATGAGACGATAGACGGACTTACTCAAAGCCTTCCTTCAGGCATACCCAGACCCTTCCCAGGGTGGCGCGGTGCACGGCAGGCAGAGGACACAGCATGGGCAGAGTGGCGCAGAGCCCCGACTCCTGCTCTAGATTTGCCAGGAGGGCTGAATGGCTCCGGCGGGCGCTGGGCCTGGGAGAGAGCCAGCAATTCCCTACTCATTGGGTGGGTCCCCCGCAGCCCGTCCCAGCGACCTAACAAAGCATCCGTGTCACTTGCGCTTTTCACTTATACCATGTGTGTTTTCCTGTCTCTGTTGTCCCTAATTCCCCACACGGTGATGATTAATTCCATCAGAGACTGCCGTAATTCTCTACTTAGAACAGAACCCATCGAAGCCGGTGAGGCATCCGGACATTACGATAAGCGTGGTTTGCACCTGGCCACAGACCGTGTCAGCCCTGGTTGGTGTGCAGGCCAATCCTTTAGGGTTCCAAAAGATCAGCCGTGTTAGTGGTGGGTGAGTGGGCCGTGAGGATCTGGCAGGTCGGGCAGGTGGTTGGGGTAATCAGGGAAAATGATGTAATCTGTGTAGCTCATCAGAGCAGAAGTGAACTCAGGTTGGCCAAGGGCTGGCATGTGGGTCATCAGGGAAGTGGATTTGATGCCAAACCTAGAAGCTTGGGATCAACCCCTGGAGATCAGAAGGCTTAAAGAAGAGAGCCAGTTCCCCCAGATGCTGGCCTCCACACATGCGCACAAACTGTTTATGTTCACATGCACGTATATGCACATGGACATTAAAGGACGCTTACTGACAAGGCCTGATGATGGATGCGGTGTGGAACACAGTGAAAATCCATCACACAAGGCTGCTTTGCTGGCTGGCGGAAGATGGGAACATATTTGGAGGCAGCGTGTTTAATAGGAGGAGGACTTTGGCTTAAGCTACCTGTAAAGGCACGAAGGCTGTTCTCTTAAAGGGTTGCTTGGCACAAATCCAAGGAAAAGAGGTCTGTTGCTGGAGCCAGGGCCTGAATGTGCATCATCAGAAGTGTGTTTCAGCCCTATGGTTCACAGAACCCCACAGAGAAGGTCATGGGGCTCTGGCTGCCATTTCTGTGGTCAGATCCTGTGGTGGTTTCAATGAAAAGGTCCCCATAGGTCCACAGGGAATGGCACTATTAAGAGTTGTGGCTCCTTAGAGTGGGTGTGGCTTCGTTGGAGGAATAGGTTGGGCTTTGAGATCTCAGAAGCTCAAGCCTGCTTACTTGCTCACATATCTCTTCATGCTGCCTGTGGATCAGGGCACAGAACTCTCAGCTACCTCTCCAGCATGCACACCAGCCTGCTTCCCTTCATGATAATGGACTAAGCCTCTGAACCTGTGAGCAAGTCCAAGCTAAATGTTTTCCTTTATAGGAGATGGTGTGGTCACTGTGTCTCTTCACAGCAATAGCACACTAACTAAGACAGCTGCAGGTCACAGCGGCTCTGTTTCACTTGGCTTGTTTACAGTTCCCTTTAAAATGTTTTTCTATTTATTTGTTTATTCACTATTGGTTTCTGTAGTCCTGGATGGCCTGAAGCTCACTGTATACACCAGGCTGATCTCAAACTCACAGAAATCTGCCTGCTTCAGCTTCCTGAGTGCTGGGATTACAGGTGCGCTCTACTATGCCAGCCTCCTTTTAAAATATTTTTTATACTTTAAACTTTTGTGCAGTAAAATGTGTACTTTTGGACATGTGTCTGTGGATGCCTGTGCATACGGCCACATAAATACCATCCAAATCAAGATACTGAGCATCCAAGCCAGCAGGTTCTGTGTCCCCTCCAAGTTCTCACCCAGGGGAGTGAGCACTACTCTGCATCTTCATTTGGTTCTTCAGGTTCTTGAGTTTCATGTAAACAGGACCATACTGCGTATGGTGTTTGCTTTTTGTTTTAGTTTTTGTATGCTTTTTTAACTTCTCTTTTTACTGTGAGGGTCACACTGCTGTGAGTCTTAAGAATTTTCCTTTTTTAATAGCTGTGATCTCCTTTTATATAAACATACCATAGTTTTTTTATTTCCTGTTGATGGGTATGTGGGTTGTTTTGTCTAAAACGGCACCCAACTTTCTCATACCAGTGTTTTTGTGTGTACGTACTCCGTGTGCCTGTGTGTAGTGTGTGTGCATGTATGTGTGTGTTTGAGTATGCAGTTATACATCCATGTGTAAGGTGTGCGTGTGTATGTGTTATGTGGAGGTGTGTGTGTGTGTGAGTCCAGAGCACGAGGGGAAACTGTGGGTGTCCCTTCTCAGGTGCCATCCACCTTCTTTCCTAATACTGGGTCTCTACTAGGATCTAGCATTTGCCAACCAGGCTAGCTGGCCTTGATCCACCTCTCCCCACCTATTCAGCACTGTGAGTCTAAGAGCACACCCCTCACTCACTTGGCTTCTTCCTTTTTTATGTGAATGCTGAAAGTCAAACTCTACTGACTGGGCTATTTCTCTAGTTCCTGCCACTCACTTTTAACCTTTGCAAGGAGGCTGTATTTTAAATTTTATCATCATCATTAGTGTGTGTGTGTGTGTGTGTGTGTCTTAGTTAAGGTTGTGTTGCTGTGAAGAGACGCCATGACCATGGCAACTCTCATAAAGGAGAACATTGAATTGGGGCTGGCTTACAGTTCAGAGGTTTAGTCTGTTGTCATCACGGTGGGAAGCAGGGCAGCGTGCTCGCAGACATGGTGAGAAAAGGAGCCGAGGGTTCTCCATCCGGATCCATTGGCAGCAGGAAGCGACACTGAGACAGGCCTGACTTGAGCATCTGAAATCTCAAAGCCCAGTCCCAGTGCTACACTTTCTCCAACAAAACAAGGGCAAATGTGTTAATCCTTTCAAATAGGGCCACTCCCTAGGAACCTATGGGGGCAATTTTATTCAAACCACCTCAGGTGTGTGTGGAGTCCATGTGCCACAGTGTGTGTGTGGAGGACAAGGGGGAACTCTGTGGAGTCAGTTCTCGTCTCCACCTTTATGTGGGTCCAGGGATTGAACTCAGGTCATCCGGCTTGCATGGCAAACACCTTTACTCAGTGAGTCACTTTTCTGGCCTATTTGAATATTATTAAGGGAAAGCCTTGACAAAGCCCTAGTATTGTAACTGCTCTTGGCCTGTAGTAGCCTTGAGGCTGGCAAGTCCAAGGAGCACCATACAGAGACTCAGTTGCCACTTCCCCTAGATGACAACATATTACCTCTGTCATTTATGCTTTATTGGAGAAAAGAATCTGAGGAAAAATACAAGGGATTTTAGACAATCTTTTTTGTTTGTTTTGATTTTTTCTAGACATGGTATCTCTATTTAACAGCCCAGCTGTCCTAGAAATCACTATGTGCCTCAGATTCACAGAGCTGTGCCTCCTAAGGTCATGCTCCATCATACCCAACAAGTAAGTGTCAAAGTCTTAACCATGTGGGTATTGTTAGTCCCAAGGGACTCTCTGTCCTTGTGAAGAGGAGTGCTAACCTTTTTTACTTTGAGACAGAGTCCCAAACAGTAGCCTAAGCTGGCCTCAAAACCCACAGCAATCCTCCTGCCTCAGCCTCCTATGTGTTGGCATGACGGATGAGTGCCACCATTCACAGCTTGTATTTGCTAATTAATCTATTTTTATATATTTATTTTTACGTGCATTGGTGTTTTGCCTGCATGTGTGTCTGTGCGAGGCTGTCAGATCTTGAAGTTACAGGCAGATGTGGGCTGCCATGTGGGTGCCGGAGCCTGGACCTCTGGAAGAGCAGCAGTGATCTTAAGCCCTGAGCCATCTCTCCAGCCCCCACCAAGCACAGCTTTTTTTTTTTTTTTTTGGTTTTTCGAGACAGGGTTTCTCTGTATTGTTTTCGAGGCTGTCGGTCCAGCCTGGCCTCGAACTCACAGAGATCCGCCTGCCTCTGCCTCCCAAGTGCTGGGATTAAAGGCGTCCAAGCACAGCTTTGAGCTACTATTTCCAGGGGATTACAAAGGACTTTTCTGGTTTGTTTGTTTTTTAGGGGGGAGTATTTATCTATCTATTTATTTATTTATTTATTTCATTGTTGATGTTTTGTATGAAGACAAGGTCTCTCTACATAGCTCTGGCTATCCTGGTATTCACTGGGTAGACCGGGCTGGACTGGAACATTCCAGCTCAGGATTTGTATTCTTAACAAGGAAAGATGTAAGATGGACATCAATACAGGAAACGAGCAATGTACTCGCAGAATGACATTGAGCCACATGAGGTCCCCAACTGAAGAAAATGACTTTCCTACACCACATGTGGAAAACATTGTCACTTCTCTGTGACCATTACTCATCCTGTTAAACATCATTTCCCAGAATTCAGATGAAGGAGAGACTCTCCTAATTTCTGCAAAGAACTTCTACTCATGTTTCCCTTTTTAGTCTTTTCCCAAATGAGCCTCATCTCCATGGCAACGTTGCTGGTAAATACTCAGTTTTCTAACACGAGACTCCTTCTCAGACATCGAAGGCTTCAAAGGAGCAAATAGTCATTGATTAGGAAAGTGCCGTGCTCTAGGTCCCACCTGAGGAAGTTAATAGTCATTTGCCTTACCCTGTACAAAGGACATTGTCAGAAGTACAGAGAGGTGGACAGCCCACCCAAAGGCACGCAACAGAGTGAGGACTGACTTCATGCACTTTTGGCCCTTTGGCCTAATGCTAAGTATGTCTGAGCTGCAGCTTATGGGGAGGGCTGCAGAGCATAGGCCAACTGAGGCCAAAACTGGAGGGTTTGGAGTGTGCAGCCACACACCTACCTCTTGATAGCTGTTTATAGCACCCCCATCCCCTTAACTATATGCAGCCCACACCCCTCCTCCTAAGCAAATTACTCCTGGCCAGTGAGGTTTCATGCTTTCTAACTTTGGAGGACGGCTGACCACTCAGTCTCCCTAACAGCCTGGATGAAGAGAAAAGACTCCATAGCCACAGAGACTCATTTAGGACAACAAGAAGCTTAGCCAGCCATGGTAGCCAGTGCCAATAATCTTAGAACTCAAGAGGCTGAAGCAGGAGGATTCTGAGTGTGAGACCACACTGGGTTACACAGAATCCTTATCTCAAAGAAAGAAAAAGAGAAAACGAATATTTTCTGTATTACACGAAACAGTCTGCAGTTAGGATGGGGCAGTGTAAGATTGGGAGAAGCAGTTCAGAGGAAGGAGAAAGCATTCCACAGATCATTCCAGAAAGAAATCCACTCACCCCGAACACTGGCTTTCAGGTATTAACAGGAAGCCTCAGAGGTGGGCTAGGGTGGGAGGCCAGGACAAAGGTAAAGGTGTCCCTCCTCTGGTGTCAGACTCAGCTCTTAGATATAACTCAGTGACCTTCATGGAGCCATCTTTAAGTTGTTGCTGGCTGCTCTCATCTTAAGTGAGCTCAAGGCATTATGGCTGGTGGAGCCCTTTCCTGGAACCCCAACATTAGATTCTAAATCCTTGGAGGTGTTCAGGAACACAATTTGCTTTCTTTGCCAATTAAAGAATTAAAAGGAGGGGAAAAGTTTGAAAGTCAAACAAAGCCTACACTTATTTTAAGCAAAATAACAAGCATAGAAGTCAACTCCTTGTGAAAGAAAGGGAGAGAGTCCAAAGCTGGAGTCCTATTGGGTGCCAGATTATACCTGGACGTCAGAATCCCCTTTGAGGGTTGTTAGGCTCACGAAAGGACTCAAATAGACTATCTGGAACAGCATCATTAGCGTTTAAAAGTTAACCCCCAGGGCAGGCAGGCAGTGAATGGAGGCAGCTTCCCAGAGGAGAATGAGAAGAGAAGGGAAAATGCCATACTGTCTCAGGGTACACAGGCATGGAGGTCGGACACAGTGGACAACAGTCACATGGACAGGGAGGAAGGCTTTAGGGTTAGTAAGGAAGACCAAAAAACGCCGAGATGAAAAAGTAGCAAAGGAAAAACGAGACAGAGAGCAAAGAAAAAGAAAAGGTTGCTAGAAAGGTGGGCAGATCATGGCTGCCCAGTGGCAACTGTCCTAACGGGAGGGAATTCTGGGAGAGAAAGTACTGAATCTCATTAACTTTCCACTATTTAGCAAGGCTTAAAATGAGCCTGCCTTCTTATGGGTAGCCCCTGGGCTGGGTGACTGACCTGTCTGCCCCAATTTACTTGTTTCTGTCTTGAGTAGCTTGCAGAGATTTCATCCTCTTGACCAGAATGAACTAGTTTTCCTTGATGGTATGTCAGACAGACAAGAAGTTGCTGTGGTTGACGGACCAAGGGTCCCGGCGGGTGGTCACTGCAGAGAAGGAATGCAGGAGAACTAGACTGGAAGGGTTAGCAGGGACGACCACAGGGACAGGGGCTCCCAGGAGCCACACCTTCCAGTCCAGTCAAGAGTGGGTGTGGTACATGTCCAGTAAGCTCTGGGAGCCCTAGATGGTGTTCTCTTTCACAGAAAGGAAAAGGAGGATGTCAGCCTGCTGGAGTGTGGAAGCTGCAGGGAGGCTGGGAGCAGCCAGTAGGCTTGCTATGGGGGGACCACACAGATGCTGGGAGCAGTCAGTAGGCTTGCCATGGGGGACCACACAGATGCTGGGAGCAGCCAGTAGGCTTGTTATTGGGGACCACACAGATGCTGGGAGCAGCCAGTAGGCTTGCCATGGGGGACCACACAGATGCTGGGAGCAACCAGTAGGCTCGCCATGGGAGACCACACAAATGCTGGGAGCAGCCAGTAGGCTTGTTATTGGGGACCACACAGATGCTGGGAGCAGCCAGTAGGCCATGGGGGACCACACAGATGCTGGGAGCAGCCAGTAGGCCATGGGGGACCACACAGATACTGGAGGGAGAGAAGCAGCCTCGGCTCTGAGCCCTGAGGTCTTCCCCTTAGCTGGCCAGAACCAGTGGCTCCACTGTCCAAGGCTCAGCTCATACCTGATTGGCATGGGGGTTAGGAAGAGCCCTGGGTGAGGAGTCAAGCCTTGAATGAGCTAAATTACCTCCTTAACATGAGCACGAGCCGTTGACACAGGATACTCTGACCACTGAAGAGCTGATCAGGGGTGTGACTCGCACAGTCCTTCTGGTCTGCTAACCTTTGGGCCGGAGTAGCTGGGAGACCATTGGAGTGCTCATGGCCTTAGGATGTGATGGGAGAAATGGAGGTCCCAGCTGTGGGCTTCCCTGGTCATACGCTCTCTGAATTTGCTCCAATTCCGCAAGCCAGGACCTGCCTCCCCTGCCTCTCATTCTCTCACTTCCCCAGCGTAAGACTAGGACATGTAGTTAGGAGGACAGGTGACCTGCTCTGTAATGGGCCTTGTCAGGGACGGTGATGTGAGGCCCAACAAATCCAGGCTCCGATTTAAGCCCTACTGTTGCCTGCCATCTGCGAGGCTGAGATGGATGCCGGGTCTCTCTAAGGTTCAGCTTCTGTGTGTATAAAGTGTGGCTGACTCTTCTCGGAGCTGTGGGAGGATTAAACAGTGGCATATGGCAAGCGAGAGGGGGCCAGCACATGAGAGCTCCCCCCGGAAGAGATGCCTGTAGAGCCGGGGGGGGGAAACCCTGCCGGTTTCAGAGCCTCATCTGCCACTGTGGAGGGCGCGAATGAGGCCTCTGCTGGGTTCCACGCTTGTCCTAGGGATAGGCGTATGCTCGCAGCGGGTGATGTTTGCATTGGAGCTGTTTGAGCACAGCACTGTATAAACTCTGGATCAACAGCCCAATCCTGATGACCACACCCATTTTCCCCAGCTGGCTCTTCAGCTCCTCCTGGACCCTCAGTCTCTCAGCTGGGGAGGAAGGGGAGCACTGGACAAAACAGTCACTAAAAATACCTTCTAAGGAAACATTGATTTTTAAAAGTTATTTGCATATTATTGTGTGTGTGTGTATGTTATGTGTTGGGGGCATGCATGTCATTGTGGGGGCGTGTGTGTGTGTGTGTGTGTGTGTGTGTGTGTGTGTGTGTGTGTGTGTGTATGCAGATCACAGGAAAACTGTGTGGAGTCAGTTTTAGCCTGTCTGTCACTTTTACTGGATTCTAAGGATTGAACTCAGGTCACTGGGTTAGTACAGCAGGCATCTCCAACCACCAAGCTGTTTTGCAGGCCTCCCATTAATCTTAAGAATGCATCTGTATCATAGAGGAAAAACATCTACTGTGTGTGACTTGTTCTCATGAGCAGGAGCTTCACCCAAACAAGCCCTGTGGTGCACTATTCTGGTAGGATTTGAGGATTTGGTTACTGCAACGTCACCACACACCTTGGGGTCACCTTAGGGTTTACAGGACATGCTTAGGAACATTACTTCTGTGATTCTCCCTAAAATCCCAGAGGCAGGAAAGGAGTGCTTAGCTTGATTTTATAGGCAGAGACACTGGTCTTAGAGAGGTTGGGTAACTCCCCTGAGGTCACATGCTCACTGGTGTCTTGGCATTCTTCCACTTTTGTCAGGAAAAAGCAAACACCATTGTTTGTCACATGGAGCTTTGGCAATGCGTTCCGCACCTGTGTTTAGCATCCTGTCACTGTTGGCACAAAAGGAACATGAAAATACCACCCCTGGACCATGCTGTAGACTCCACTCTGGGGAAGCAAGGGCTATCAGGGAAGGTGTTCCCCCTGTACTCCAAGACATTTACTCTTTCTAGTATGTGCACAATGCAGAGGCATGCACTAGGAAACATACTCACATGTTTGCCTTGGGTTCTGCTTCTTGAAGTCCTGGTCCAGAAACCTCTAGAAGCACCTCTCACCCTGTGTTCTCAGTCAGGCGAGGCCCCTAGTCTGTCCAGGGAAGCCCTGTGTCCCTGTGACCCTCACACCTAACAGGGCCTAGCAGTTCTAAAAAGCTACCATCAGAGATATTTTTGGACAGGACGGGGCCATTTAGGTTTACCAGGGCAGGCCTACGGAGACTCATTCCATCACCCCATGGAACAGTCATGTTACCTGATGTCTTAGTCACTGTTCTATCTCTGTGAAGTCACACGGTGATCACAGCAGCTCTTATCAAAGAAAGTATTTACTTGGGGCTGGCTTACGGTTTCAGAGGTTTAGTCCATTATCGTCATGGTAGTAAACACGGTGGCAGATGTGGTTCTGGAGAAGGATCTGAGAGTTCTACATCGGATCTGCAGGCAGCAGGAAGAGAGAGACGCTTTCGAAACCTCAAAGATCACTCCAGAGACACATTTCTTCCAACAAGGCCATGTCTCCTAATCCTTTTAATCTGTCCAAATAATGCCACTCCCTGGTGACTAAGCATCCAACTGCATGAGTCTATGGGGCATTCTCCTTCAAACCACCACGCCTCTAATACTATAAGATGGTGATTAAACTTTGATATGAGTTTTAGTGGGGCATGGAGACTAAGCATGGAGATTCCCATCTGGTTTTGTATTCAGTCCAATTCCATTCCTCAGGAGACAGTGGTGGCGGCACCTCCTCTGCAGCCTCGTAAGAAGAACAGAACAGTGCAATTGAACAAGCTGTCACATAGCTGCTCCACTAGTGTCCAGTGCTAGTAAGTGTCCAGCAGATCGTGTTATTTTTGCAGCTATGGCCATTCTAACACTTAGGCATTCTCGTCAAGAGTTACTTTCGTTCCTTGCCTCAGCTGGAATGCAGCCTCCAGGACAGGGCTCTAACTCTGGCTTGCTCACTGATGCATCTGTCTTTCCTCCAAGGCCGTCTGGTGCATGGTAAGGGCTTGGCTTGCAGAATGAAGGAGAGCAACAAAGTGAGGACTGACAGCCCAAGGGGTAAACTCTGTGGTTGACTGGAGCAGCATGGAGATCTGCCCAGCCTGCTGTTACAGAAAGGCCAAGGACACAATAGTAGCCCCGAGCATGAAACAGGTTGGGACATGAGGGGGGAGAGCAAATGCAAACCTAGACTGCAGTGCAGAAACGACACAGCTTGTGGCTGGGTGGTCTCTTAGTCACCACACTGTGCAAAGGGTTCAGCAGTTCCTGTGTGAATCAAGATAGAAGTGACTCCCAAGCCCCATTGTTCAGCACTCATTCTCTTTCAGACACAGAATGGCACAGAAGTTTCTGGTTTTTCGAAGCGTGGCTTCCCTTACTTCAGGGTGTGCTTTCCGCTCTGCATATAGGTGTTTCAAGGCAACTCAAGATAGGCATCCCAACCTGGTGAGCTCCAGAGGAAAGGTGCCCACAGCCACTAAGGCAACCTGTGTCTGCACTGTGCCTTGCTGTGTGTGGGCTGCCCACAAAGGGAAGTGTAGCTTTGTCGTCCTCTGAGGGAAGCCAAGAACCAGACTTGACCTAGAAGAGGCCAATTGCCAGCTGTGTCCCCTTGGATCTCACTCAGCCTTGAGTAGAATTTCACAGCTGAAATGATCCTTACAGCTCAGCTGGCCAGTTGTGACTGGAAGAACAGCAGAGGAAGACTGTGGAGGGCTGTGCCACAGAGGACATATTGGTTGGAACAGAAAGGAAAGGCTCTGGGCAGAGTTGTGGAGGAAGGATAAGGTGAGGGCTCTGTAGAGCCCAGGCTAGGCATCACAGACAAAGGCCACGATAGGAGAGATAGACTCAGCCTGGGGACACACAGGGTCTGGTCTCAGGAGATGGGCCTCGTAGTGTCTGTTTTCATTTTTCTGAGTACCAATACCTTCTTGTGTTCACTGCCCCTGTGCTCTTCCATCTGTAAAATGCCTTTCACATTTTTCGTTTCAGGAGGATTTTTTTCCCAACTCTTTCAACTCCATCAGGATTCCATGACTACATGTATTCTTGATTCTAGGTCTTTTTCATACATGTTTTCCTCGTTCATGGCTTGTCTTCTAGGTTTCCCTTCAGTATCTGCAATGAACCAACTTTCTACATTAAAATTTTTTTATTAATTTATTTTTTAACATTCCAATCCCATTTCCTCCTCCCTCCTTTCCTCCCTCTTACTCCACTCCCCCTAATCCTTCCATCTGCTCTACAGAGAGGGCAAGGGAAATCCCATTTGAGATTGTTCTGTTGAGAATTCTTTGTTTAGCTCTGTACCCCATTTTTAATTGGCTTATTTGTTCTTTTGATGTCTCGTTTCTTGTGTTCTTTGTATATTTTGGAGATCAGTCCTCTGTCAGATGTGGGGTTGGTGAAGATCTTTTCTGTAGGCAGCCATTTTGTCTTGTTGAGCGTGTTCTTTGCTTACAGAAGCTTCTCAATTGGGGGTGTAGGTGGGGCTGAGGGTCCAGTGGTGGATGTAGTAGTGGGGTATCTCCAACTGAGAAATGACAGTGGATGCTGGCTGGGACACAGGTGCTCTTTCCCAGGGGAACTTTTTGCAATAGTTTCTGGAAGCTACTTTCTAGAAACCATTGCGGTCATTTCACCTGGTGATCACTGCTCACTCCTGGGGCTAAAGCTGGGGCCTCCTTCTGACACTGCTCTGAGGTTCGGGGGTTGTGGCTCCCTTGACGCTGTTGCTTGGGGCCTGAATCTCAGGCCTACCTCTGACAGTTCCCAGGTCTCCAAGTTTCTAAATTTTAATATAGGTGAAATTACAAGTATTCAATGAGTTGTGATTTGTTGAGATAGGATCTCCCTGCCTTTCCTGGAACTCACAATGTAGCCCAGGATGGCCTCAAACTCACAGACTCTGCCTGTCTTTGTCTCCTGAGAGCAAGTAATGGGGTTGGGGCTGGTGACTATAACTGAAGTGCAATATGTATGTGTGCGTTGTGTGTGTGTGTGTGTAACTGTCAGTTAATTAAAATTAAGAAGAGAAAAGGAACTCTTAACCCTGCAGTCAAAGAAGCACTTGATTTCATTTTCTCTGGATGGATGGCCACCCAGAAGGCTGCTGCTGCTGGTTAGGGATCTGTATTCCAAGACAGGGACTGGCAGTCCCTAACCGTGCCCCCAATGCTAACAGGACTGCAGAAGGGCTGTGCACAGCCGTAGGACCTGATCCTGTAAGCTGGAGTAAGTTTCCATTTAGTCTGGCTACAAGTCCCCAGCTCCAAGCAACCATCACCAGCACAAACGACGCCAGCTTGGGCTCTGTGTTCAAGGTACCAATGAACCTATGGCCACAGGCATCCACGAGAAGGTGGAGGCAGCCTGTCTTGAAGAAATCTCAGAGCCCAGCTGCCCTATCAAATGAAACATCCTCTGAATATAGTGGCTGACACACAGCTGTTCACCACATGCCAGGATCTGCCAGGGACCAAACTCCCATCTTATGACAAATCCTCCTGTCCAGATCACAAAGCAGGTCATTGTGACACTGTGTCTGCCAGGGTAGATCTCCAGACCAAGAGGACTAGCCCAGAACATTGTGGACAAAGGAGTCACAGTTGGGCTGGGCTTGAACAGGATGAGCTTGGATAACTGAAGCTCACGCTCTCCAGCCATCAGGATCACACCCACCTCCCAAGGCGGCACCAGAGTTCTTCAGCAGAGTAAACTAGGTAGCTCTGAGCTTGAAATGCCAGACCTGCTCCCAGGCAGTTTCCAGACACCTGCCCTGGCCTGATTTTCCTGTTCTGCCTCTCAAGCCTGCCAGAAGACACTTGATAAATGTGCCAGTGCTCTGGCCTTTGAGGCAGGTGTGGGGGACACTCTTAAGCCTTAACTGAAGAGAAATCAGACGACCTTCAAAGGAAACCCATACTGCAGTCTTGTCTTCCTCTGGCAGGCTGACTTTTAAGGACCATAGGGGGAGGGGGTGGAGGATGGCCCACCTCAGGTCTAACCCCCTGATCTGGGTGGTGCTTGGGTTATAAATCCAGGCCTCCAGAAAGAAGGTGTGTGTCGCAAGGGTGGGCCAGGCCTGGTGAAGCTGCTCGAGCTTGGGGAGTTGAGGGGACTTACTGGCAAATGTTGCATTAGTGGGTATTTTTAAACACCAACCGCAAGGCCGATTGTTTGGGAAGGCTTTTTTTTTTTTTGGTATATTTTATTTAGAAGAAACAAGTATAAATTTGCATTGTCCCTCATCAAAGGTGTCAGCCTTAGTCTCTTTCTGGGTTCCACTTGGTCAGGCCCACACTCTCACTTCTGCCTTCCTGCCCACCTCAGCTTCCTGCCCATGTATTTCCCTTCCCTGGAGACCACCAAGCTTCTCCGCGCTGCTCTGTTTCCCTCCCACCACAGGCAGTGGTTCTAATCGCTTTAAATATAAACTTTCCCATTTAGCTCAAAATACTTAGCAGACTCCATCCCACCAGTTATATCAGTCTCATAGACTTTAAGATATATTGTATTTCTAGTGAACTAATACATAGTTGTATAGAATATCCAGCGGGTAGAAACTTGCCGTTGAAGAAAGTGACCATGAATTAGGAGTCACGTTAAAAGCAGCATTGTCTTACACAGGTGCAGTCATGCTTTGAGAACCACGAGATCTACAAGTCAAAGGCATGCCAGCTTGCCACGACTGGAGACAGTGGAGAGAGTGTGGGTGCGTGCTGGCTACCCAAAGCACTGTCTTCCTGAAGGACACAAGAGTCCTGGCGGGCCTGGCTGTGGGCTGCTTCCTCTGGGTTTCCCACTGTGGTAGCTCAGGGCTTCCAGCTCTAGGACCTCAGTGGTCCTGATGTGACTGTGACCCAGGCTGCCTGCTTCTGAGGAAGGTCAAGACCCACCAGAATGGGAACACTGTTTGCAGTCAGCAGGCCCTTTGGCATTTGAGAGTGGAGGGAAACAAACCTCTGGCGTCCCCCACCCAAAGCACATTTGATAATCAGAGGAGCCCCAGAGCTCCAAAGAGAGACACAGGCATTATGACCCCACAGGCCATGTCATGGATGAAGACATTTCCAAAGTTTTCCAGTTCTGATTCTTCTTTTTTTTTTTTTAGTGGAGCTACACATTTTTCCTCAGTCCCACCTGCCCCTGCCACCCCCACATGCTCCCAATTTACTCAGGAGATCTTGTCTTTTTCCCTTCCCTAGGCCAATCTTCTTTGTTACCGAGGTTCTGTGGGGTTGTGACCTGTGTGCTGGTTGTCCTTTGCTTTATGTCTAATACCCATTTATGAGTGAGTACATTATATTTGTCTTCTGGGTCAGAGTTACCTGACTCAGGATGGCTTTCTCTAGTTCTGTCCATTTGCCTGCAAATTTCAAGATGTTATTGTTTTTTTTTTGTTTTTAACCACTGAGTAGTGCTTCATTGTATAAATGTACATTGTATAAATGTACATTGTATAAATGTCCTTATTCATTCTCTGGTTGAGGGACATTGATTCCAGCTTCTGGCTAATATGAATAATGTTGCTATGAACATAGCTGAACAAATATTCTTGTGGTGTGAGTGTGTATCCTTTGGGTACATGCCCAAGAATGGTATTGCCGGGTCTTCAGGTAGGTTGATTCCTAATTTTCTGAGAAACCACTACACTAATTTCCAAAGTGGCTGTACAAGTTTGCATTCCTACCAGCAATGTGGGAGTGTTCCCCTTTCTACACATCCTCTCCAGCATGAGCTGTCATTGGATTTTTTGATCTTGGCCATTCTGATAGGAGTAAGATGGAGTCTCAGAGAGATTTTGATTCACATTTCTCTGATGACTAAGGATGTTGAGCATTTTCTTAAATGTCTTTTGGCCATTTGAGTTCTGTCTGTTGATAATTCTTTTTTAGCTCTGTACCCCATTTTTTAATTGGATTATTTGTTCTTTTTGTGTCTCATTTCTTGAGTTCTTTGTATATTTTTGAGATCGGCCCTATGTCAGATGTGGGGTTGGCAAAGCTCTTTTCCCATTCCATAGGCTGCCATTTGTCTTGCTGACTGTGTCCTTTGCCTTATAGAAGTGTCTCGTTTCAGGAGGTCCCATGTATGGATTGTTGCTCCCAGTGTCTGTGCTACTGTTGTTACATTCAGGAAGTGGTCTCCTGTGCCAACGTGTTCAAGGCTACTTCCCACGTTATCTTCTATGAGGTTCAGTGTAGTTGGTTTTATTTTGAGGCCTTTGATCCATTTGGACTTGGGTTTTGTGCATGTGGATCTATCTGCATTCTTCTACATGCCAGCACCCAATTATGCCAGCACCATTTGTTGAAGATGCTTTCTTTTTTCCATTTTATAATTTTAGCTTCTTTGTCAAAATCAGGTGTTCAGAGGTGTGTGGATTGCTATCAGGGCCTTCAGTTTGATTCCATTGATCCACCTGACTGTTTTTATGCCAATACCAAGCTGTTTTTATTAGTATAGCTCTATAGTAGGATTTGAAGTCAGGGATGGTGATCCTACCTCTCCAAGAGCATGGGAAATCTTTCCATTTCTGATGTCTTCCTTAATTTCTTTCTTCAAAGACTTAAATTTCTGGTCATATGGGTCTTTCACTTGTTTGGTTAGAGCTACCCCAAGTTATTTTATGCTATTTGTGGCTATTATAAAGGCTGATCTTTCTGTGATTTCTTTCTCATCCTGTCTATTACCTGTATATCAAAGATTTACTGATTTTTTTGAGTTAATCTTGTATCCTGCTACATTGCTGAAGGTGTTCATCAGCTGTAGGAGTTCCCAGGTAGAATTTTGGGGATCAGCTATGTACACTATCACATCATCAGTAAATACCAAAAGTTTACTTTTTCTTTTCCAATTTGTAATCCCTTAATCTCCTTTTGTTGTCCCACTTCTGACTCTTACGGTTTGCTTTAAGGGCAGAGACACTTCAGAAGCGAGGTGTGTCAGCACTAGCAGTCTCTGTGGGCCATGAGGCCCATGAAGGGCGTTCTGGCGCCACCTTCTGCTTCATCCTGAAATTGCACCTTTACTGGCACTCATGCCCCGTGGGCTCGTGGCCTGCCATTTATTTTCCTTTATACTCAACCGCAGCTCCTTATCTTCTGCCTCTGGGACTTGGCTTGAGCTGTTGCTTTTCTGGCAGTCTAGTTTCAAAGCTACTTATGCAAGCCCAACTTGTACAGCCGTATTTTGAGTCAAGAAACACATTTTATTGAAGATAGTTTTATTTTCATTTGCACCAATATTTAGAAAATATCACAGAAGTATATTAAGGATTTCTTTTTAATTTGAGGTGACTTTGGGAGGAGTTTGATGACTATAGGGCACACGAGTCAGCTCTCAAGTTTTGTTTCAATAGCTGGCAACCTCAAAAATCTCAGTAACAAACAGTAACAAAAAGACCTGTCACCCGTTACTTGTTCGAGTACTCAGTGGTGGCTCTGCTTCACTGAAGGATGGAGGACTGACGAATAGTCAGCGAATCTTCTCCCCGTCCTTCCCTTAAAGAATAGAGAGACCCTGTCCACCACAGAGAGCCTGCCGGGTAAAGCAAGCAGAGCTGCCTCGGAGCAGGCAGGACGGCTACTCTTGTCCCGCGCTACCGTCTCGCCAGCAAGAACGACGCAGGACACTCGGATCCTTCTGCAGTAAAGCTTTAATACATCTTGAGAGATAGATGATCAGCTTCTGAGAGGGAGACCCCAAGCTAAGAAACCCAGCCCCTTATATAAGCCTAGGAGCTCCGAGTGAGACGTGTAGAGCCGGGATTGGTGGTTTGCTCATCACCCCAGATGACGGGTGAGGCACAGCTTAAACGGTAAACTCCAACTGACAGCAGATGTCAGCGCCATCTTCTAATGGCGATAGCGATAGTGAGGGCGGCTCCTCACATCTCCCCCTATTCATTTATTTTTGAAGCCATAGGACACCCACAACTTTGGAGTGGAGATAGAGGTCAAATCCCCATGTGCAAATTTGGAACATGTACAAAGCTCCTCTCCAGGGTCTTATCCCCAGAGGGAGCCCTGACCAGTCCCGATGTCGTTTTTCTGGGGGAAGGAGATCATGACATAGAACCTTCATGCAAGATGACTTATCTCCCAGGAGAAAGTCGTTATACCGCAGACCTCTCCTGTGCAGTGCTTAGCCTTGCAACTCCTTGGGCTGCTGAAGCCTACCCACTCTATCCCGTGCAATGAGACTAGCCTCGTGGGGTGCAAGAGCCGGGAGGCCAGCGACCTATTGCTTTAACATGGTTAACCAAATGTCAGGGAGGCTCCGTGTTCTAAGGCAGCAAGTGCTTGTGCCACCATCACTTTGTCTCTTTTGTTTGGGCTCTGAGCTTACACACCATCCAAAGCATCAACACTATTCCACAGCAGAGAACTAGGCTAAATGATCCCACCCCCACCCATTCCTTAAAATAAGAAAATGCAGATGAAATCCAGGAGGAGAGGCCTTCCATCAGAGAAAGATCCAGACGCGTCGAATTCACTTGCAGGATCGCCACTCTCAACTCACGGAGTGTCTGCTCAAACTCAAAAGTCCAATTCTGTAATAAATGTTGAGACAGAGCTTTTGACAGGTTAGCTGCTCTTGTAAAATTCTCATATTGTACTGAAGTGACACAAAGGCCAGGCAACTTTTGTTCACATCCCAATTGGGCCATCTGCCACAATATATCCAATTGTTCCTGAACCAAATTAATCTGTTGGTTTACCAACATCAGGCCTCCTTGTATCTGAGAATTGGCAGTGGCCTGTTTATCTAGGGCCATGGTCACAGTGGCTGATAGTTCATTAATGGTTTGAGTTGTCTGCACAGTGGCGGAAAGTGCAAGGGCCGAGGCGGTAACCGAAGCAGTAACCGCGGCGGCAGCTATCAGGCCCACAATAATAGCAGAGATCCCAAAAATCTCGCTTTTCCCTAAACAAACTCAAACTACTTGGCACCTCAACAGGAACTGGAACAAATCGAGGCATGCGCATTACCAAAGCAAAAGGGTGCTTAATAGCATCCCAGCATAATGCATAAAAACAATTCTAAGCAGAGCAATTTATTTCTTTCTGATTCTTACCTAAGGTATCATTACTCACAACCCAAATAAAGGGCAGCCAAACACAAATTGGAGCAGCTGAATAATTAGTTCTCTTAAAAGGGGTATACTTAACATTGGAGGAGGACCAATCAGATGATCCAGAGCTCTGTCCCTCACTCAGACTGTTGCCTAATGCCCCTTTCCAATCAAAAGTAATCTGTCCCTTCTCACTATATCCTCCAGCAATCATTGCCATAGGAGAAAGATCAGTACAGCTTCCATTAATTCAAAAGGATTAGCATTAGATCTTTCTGGATCCATATGAATAAAATTATCCTTTAATGAAGAAATCACAGTAAAGCACAAGCTTCCTACCAATGACAAGGTTCTCTCATCCTGAAAACTCTGTATCTGAGGATCTAAAGGCAAAAGGCAAGCCCCAACTCTCTATTAGTTGTGAAAAATCTAGGGAACTCCTGGGCATTATGCATCACTGGCATCGGTAGGGGAAGGTAGACATGATGGCCCACCGTAACTCTCCCATCATACTAGGAACCATCATCCCGAGTAGGAGAGTCTTCATCACCCACTTGGCCTCCATCCTTCTTATTCTGGAGTTGTGAAGGAGCTCTTCGAGTGAGTCTTTCAGGGATCCACAGGGGGTTTTCTTCCTCCTGTGGAAAAACACACACAGCTCCCCTGGATCTTATTAGAATAGGATCCGGGCCTTTCCATTCATTAGTTAGCACATCTTTCCATTTTACAAATTCTTTTGGCCTATCAGGCTCTAAACTGTGTCGATCGGCCGCAGTGTGGCCTTGGGCATCAGAGTTCAAGAAATTAAGGGTAAAAAGTGCCATGGACACAGCAACTCTTGGTACCGAGGGTAGAACATCCTCAATACTCCCCTTTTGTTTAATCAGATATGATTTGAGTGTACGATGGGCACGTTCCACAATGCCCTGTCCTTGAGGGTTATAAGGTAGGCCAGTTAGATGGGTAACATCCATTTGCCGACAAAACTGTCGGAATTTTTGAGAGGTATATGCTGGTCCATTGTCTGTTTTTAAAATTCTGGGTTTTCCCCAAGCACTCCAGGCCTCAAGGCAATGTTGAATCACATATGAGGCCTTTTCCCCTGTTAGGGGTGTGGCAAACATTACGCCAGAACAGGTGTCAACAGAAACATGAACATATTGAAGCCTTCCAAAAGAGGGAATATGAGTAACATCCATCTGCCACATCTGCAATGGTCTAATGCCACGTGGGTTTATTCCCACGTGGGGAGCAGGTAAGAATTCGCAGCAATTCTGGCATTGAGTAACAATTTCCCTAGCCTCTTTCCTGGATAGAGCAAAACGACGGCGCAAGGTCTCAGCCGTCACATGAAAGCGCTGATGGAATTCTTTTGCTGCTTGTGTGTGGGTAGACAAGGCAGCGGCCACCAGCTTTGTAGCCTTGTCCGCTAAGTCATTCCCTAAGGACATGGGACCTGGGAGTCCAGAATGTGCTCGGACATGGGTAATGAAAACAGGAAATCTCCTATTTAACAAGGCAGCTTGTATCTTCTGAAAGATGTTAGCAACTCTGCTGGAGGATCTTATTATTCCAGCTATCTCAAGGAGATTAACTGCATTAACCACATAAGAGGAATCTGATACAATATTGAGGGGTCCTGGAAAAGCCTCAAGAACCTCCAGTACTATCAGACATTCTACAACTTGAGGTGAAGTTTCATTATATTGTTTAGATATAACCCTATCCTTGACCACATAAGCTCCCATACCAGTTTTCGATCCATCAGTGTACACCACAGTCCCATCTGGGAGTGGGTCTTTAGCTGTCACTTGTGGAAACACTATAGCCTGGTTTAGGGCAAACTGTAAAATTGGATGCTTTGGAAAATGATTATCAATTTGTCCTGAAAAGGAAGTAACTAAAACTGCCCAATCACTAGATGTGGCTGCCAAGGTCTGAACTTGTGCAGCAGTATAAGGCACAATCAAGGAATCAGGATCCCTGCCAAAATGCGTAACAGCTGCTTTTATTCCGCGAAGCGCGAGCTGTGCAACAGCATCAGGGTACCAGTCAATAATCTTAGCAGGGGAAGCATTTGGATGAATCCAAAGTAATGGTCCATGTTGCCACAGGACTGCAGTTGGCAATTGAGCTGTCTTAAAAACACACAGATTAAAAGGTAGTGACTCCTCAATACGTTGTAATTGTGCTTCCTGTAAGGCCTCTTCCACCATCTGTAAGGCTCGGTGGGCAGCAGGGGTAAATTTTCTGGGTGAGGAGATATGAGGCTCACCCTCCAGGAGATCGAAGAGGGGTTTTAGATCAGCAGATGGAATTTTTAAAAAGGGCCTCAACCAATTTATATCTCCCAGAAGTTTCTGAAAATCATTTAATGTTTGTAAGTGGTCTTTGCGAATTTCTATTTTCTGAGGAACTATATTTTTGGGAGTAATCATTGAGCCCAAAAAGAGCCCTGTATCTGCAATTTGAACCTTTTCTGAGGCAATCTCTAATCCCCACTGTTTTAATTCAGCCACCAGCATGGGAAAAGCCTTTTGTAAAACATCTAACTCTTTGTGACAAATAAGAATATCGTCCATATAATGGATCATGATTAAAGATGTAAATTGCTTCCTAATTGGCTCCAAAGCCTCCTGCACATACAGCTGACATATTGTTGGGCTATTGGCCATGCCTTGCGGCAGTACCTTCCACTGAAATCTCTTGTCTGGTTCCATATGATTAAGAGAAGGGATAGTGAAGGCAAACCTTGGTCTATCCCGTGGGTAAAGTGGAATAGAGAAGAAACAATCCTTAATATCTATAATAATAAGCTTCCAATCTTGAGGGAGTGCAGAAAGCAAAGGAAGTCCTCTTTGAACAGGGCCAAAAAGATGCATCTGATTGTTAATGGCCCGCAGGTCATGGAGTAATCTCCACTTCCCAGATTTCTTCTTAATAACAAAAATTGGTGTATTCCATGGGGAGGTAGAAGGCTCTAGATGCCCCAGCCGTTCCTGTTCTTGCACTAATCTTGTGACAGCCTCTAATTTTTCAGAGGATAGAGGCCATTGAGAGACCCATAACGGCTCCTCTGTTTTCCACGGTATGGGTCGTGAAGCCTCAACGGCCCCTAAATAAAACCCAGTCCTTTTCTACCCCGATTTCCATGTTGTGTAATGGGTTTTATTCTGCCTTGTTCTTGCCTACCCAAGCCTCTACCCTTTGTATACCCCATCTTTGCCATAATGGCTGATGCCTGGGGGAGTATTCATTAGTTAGGGTCATGCCCATGGCTTGTAACACATCCCGTCCCCATAAATTTACAGGGAGTGGCAACACATAGGGGGTAAAACATCCCTGTTTGCCCTCAGCGTTCCGCCAGGTTAAGGCTGAGGCACTGATGGCAGGAGAGGACTGGTATCCAAGACCTTGTAGAGAATGAGATGAAACAACAGTGGGCCAAGACTTCGGCCACCAATGGAGTGAAATAATGCTTTTGTCTGCTCCCGTATCCATTATCCCTTCAAATTCTTTTCCATTAATTAACAATTTTATTGTAGGTCTCTCATTTAGGGGTATAGCCAGATAGGCTGAATCACTTCCAGAAGATCCCATAGCCCTTTTTTGTAAAGTGTAGGTTTCTCCATCCCCGAGGGAGGGCAGCAACACCAGTTGTGCAATTCTATCTCCCTGCTTTATAGAAAATACACCCCGAGGGCTAGAACAGAGAACTTGAATCTCCTCTTTATGATACGGGTCAACAATCCCAGGATATATAATGAGTCCCTGTAAAGTTAAGGAGCCACGGCCCAGAATAAGCCCAATGGTGGCAGGGGGCAAAGGTCCAGGGGAATGGACTGGGACCGGTTGAACATTCATTTGGGGCATGAGTAAGAAGTCGGAAGCGGCACGCAAGTCCATTCCGGGGGTTCCTCGGAAGCCTCTACTTCCTCTTGATTGCTTTTCTGAAATCGGTTCCCATATTTCTGAGGGCCCTGGGACCATGGGCCCCGTGACCCGTTTTTTGATTGGGGTACCTTGGGTTCTTCAATAGGGGGCAGAAGCCTCCCTTTCATATCCCGGATTGACCTGCATTCACTAGCCCTATGATAACCTTTACCACAATGACGGCAAAGCTCCAGTTCTCTTGTTCTTTCAGGGGCTTGACAATCTTTCTTAAGGTGCCCCATTTTCCCACAATTAAAACAAGCTTTTCGACTAGATAAATCTCTATGCCTGTGCGTTTGTAAAATGGCGGCAGCTAGTCCTGCATTGGTTAGGGGTCCCCCCAGCTCCCTGCACACTCTGAGCCAATCTTGTAAACCTTTGCTTTTGCGAGGGGCGATAGCCGCTCGACATTCCTGGGTTGCTTGTTCATAGACAAGTTGCTCAATCAGGGGCATAGCTTGTTCTGAATCACCAAAGATGCGACCGGCGGCCTCGGTCATTCTGGCCACAAAGTCTGAAAATGGCTCTTGGGGTCCTTGGACAATCTTTGTAAGGTGTCCACTGGATTCTCCCCTTTTGTGAGGGCCTTCCATGCTTTAATAGCGGCGGCCGACACCTGACCATAGACGCCCCAGATGTAGTTGGTTTGATTAAGGGCATGTTGACCCTGACCTGTCAGCATTTCAAATGTCCACTGCCTCTGATTCTCATCTTCAGCTGTGGCATTAACTCTAGCTTGCGCCTGGGCTGCATCATACCAGAGAGCCTTCCATTCCATGTATTGTCCCATGTTGGGAAGCACTGCTTTCACTGTCGTCTGCCAGTCAGTGGGAGTCATGGCAAAATTAGCAAGCCTTTCTACCTGTATTGTGGTAAAGTTAGCATTGACCCCATAATTACGAACGGATTCGGCCAATTCTTTGATTTGATTGTAATCTACGGGGGTATGTACTCTTCTGCCTTCCGCATTCTCGAATACTGGAAAAGCCATTTGTATTTTTCTCCGTTCCTCTAAAGGTAAAAAGGAGTCAGTACCAGTATTCAGCCGAAGCTCATACTGCGGAGGCGCCGAGGGGCGTGAGCCCGCCGGATTTATAGGTGGTGGCCTCACATTCATTTTTGTTTTCAGCGGCCGGTGTCTATCAGGGTGATATCTTTCTTCCTCATACCGTGCCACCTCCTCCTCTAGACCACCTTCTTCGCTAGAATCCAGAGTGTCAGAATCGGAATTATCTAGCTCCAAGGCTTCTAGCTCTACCGTAGGGTATAGCCTAGATTTTGGCTTTTTCTTTTTCTTAGATTTGTTAGGGGGTGAATGATCACTCCCTTCTTTCTCTCCCCCTTTCTTAACTTCTTGGGGAGGGCCTTTTTTCTTAGACATGTCTTTCCTTTTGCGAGCTCCCATTCTCTCACTCCGTTCAGTTTCTGACATGCTATCCTGAACTTCCTCTAAGGTTCCCTGACTTTCTACTATAGCAGGGTGACAGGCCTCATCCTCCAAGCAGTTTTTAACTAGCTTCCAAATGGCTTTGGTACCTAAGTGGAGATCTCCTTCTGCATGCTTCCTGTCTAGTTCTTTACCTAGCTTGTTCCATGAGGCCACAGTGAGGGACCCGGAACAAGCATACCATGGTGCCACTCTATCTACCTCCTTCACAAAATTTTGAAGTGTTCGTGGTGCAATTTTGAGATCTCTTTGTTTTAGCACAGTCTGTAGGGCAGTAATCACTGACTGTGACAACCCCATCGCGCTAGCGGCTTATCTAAAAACGGCGCTCGACTCCTTTACCAGACTGACAGCACCGTTCTGTCAGCACCAGCCACGATGAAGAAGGACAAACAGGACTAGCACCAAAGCCTCCACTGACCCGTCCCACGGTGATGACAAACTAAGGCCAAAGTCGAGAAAAGGGGTGTTCAGGATAAAGCATACCTCTCTGAACTTACGTCCCTGCAGTTCTGAATCCGCCCCGTCTTCCGAGGGGTCTCCCGCGGCGCCGGCGATGTTGAAGAGTTCCCGGGTTTCGGCACCAGATGTCCCGCGCTACCGTCTCGCCAGCAAGAACGACGCAGGACACTCGGATCCTTCTGCAGTAAAGCTTTAATACATCTTGAGAGATAGATGATCAGCTTCTGAGAGGGAGACCCCAAGCTAAGAAACCCAGCCCCTTATATAAGCCTAGGAGCTCCGAGTGAGACGTGTAGAGCCAGGATTGGTGATTTGCTCATCACCCCAGATGACGGGTGAGGCACAGCTTAAATGGTAAACTCCAACTGACAGCAGATGTCAGCGCCATCTTCTAATGGCGATAGCGATAGTGAGGGCGGCTCCTCACATACTCTCACAGTCCCCAGTCCCTGCTGTGGTCCAGTCACTGCGAGGGGACAGGAGACCATGCTGCTGTGGCCTTGAGTCCTCAGCCAACACACACATGCAGGCTCCAAAGTCACCTCAGACTCTGCAGGAATCAAACTGCTGCAAACATTGCAATTCCACCTGCCACGGAGCGGGCAAGAGGGCTTCTGGGCTCAGGAGAACACTTGAGCTGACAGGGAAAAGGAGAAACAGGAGGAGCAGGCGGTCTGTCCGTGGCCATGGTAAGGAGCCCTTCCCTTAGAGTTGACAGTGTCACCTCTCAGCTGAGCCTCCCTCCTTCCTCAGCAGAGTGGAGCAGCTCAGCTGAGAAGCAGGTTACTGTATTCCTTCCTTCAAAAGACCTCAGCCCCTGGAAACAAGTTTCAAAAGCTGAGTGGGAAAGGGGCCATTGGGGTTCAGAATAAAGCAGATGGTGCTTGGTACCAAGACCAGATCTCCCCCAACCCCCACCTTAGTTCATATGGGAATGGCCTGATTTACATCTTATTTGCATTAATTTCCATTTCAAGTTAAAGCTGTCTAACTCCAAACACATAGAAGAAAATAAATGAGATAGAGCAATCTTCTGTAATCGAGCTGAAGGGATGTAGGACAGGCAGGACTAGCTCAGGACAGGAAAGCACTGGCCCTGACCCCCCAGCAACAGAGAGGCTTTCCACAGTCTCCCACCAACACCAGAGGCCCTGAGGCTAGGGGTATGGAAAGAGTGAGGAAATCCCACGTGCCTGTGTCCTACTAGGAGGAGTGCAGGAAAGGCCTGCGGGTCAGGACATGCCACATAATAATCAAAACTGCAAACATACAGAATAAAGAAAGTATATTAAGAGTAGCTAATGAAAAAGGTCAAGTAACATATAAAGGCAATCTATCAGAATTACATCTACATGGAAACTCTGAATGCCCAAAGGTCCTAGATAGATATTCTACGAACACTAAGAGACCATGGATGCCAGCCCAGACTACTATATCCAGCAAAGCTTTCAATCACTATAGATGAAGAAAAAATATTCCATGACAAAACCAGTTTAAACAATAACTATCCACTAACCCAGTGCTACAGAAAGTTCTGGAAGAAAAACTCCAAGTCAAGGAAGTTAACTACAGTCAGAAAAACATAGGCAATAGATAATTCCAATTTATCAACAGCCACAAAAGGGGGGGGCAGAAATTCACACACAATTCCAACAACAATAAATCCAAAACAAACAAAAAATGAACAATCAATGGTCATTAATACCCCTCAATATTAATGGTCTTAACTCACCCATAAAAAGACACAGGCTAAGGCCAGGCATTGGTGGCGCACGCCTTTAATCCCAGCACTCGGGAGGCAGAGGCAGGTGGATCTCTGTGAGATCAAGGCCAGCCTGGTCTACAGAGCAAGTTCCAGGACAACCTCCAAAACAATACAGGGAAACCCTGTCTCAAAAAAAAAAAAAGACACAGTCGACCAGAATAGATTCAAAGACAAAATCTATCCTTCTGCTGCATACAAGAAGCACACCTCAACTACGAAGATAGATGTTACCTCAGAGATAAGGGTTGGGAAAAGATTTTACAATCAAATGGACCCAAGAAACAAGTGGGGATAGCAATCCTAATATCTAACAAATTAGACTTCAAGCTAAAATTAGTCAAAAGAGATGAAGAAGGTCATTTCACACTCAGCACTGGATAAAATCTCCAAGATGAAGTCTCAATTCTGAACATCTATTCCCCAAATGCAGGGGCATCCACATTCCTAAAAAGAACATTACTAAAACTCAAATCACACACAAAACCTCAGATATTTACAGTGGGAGATTTCAACACCTCATTCTCACCACAGACAGAAACATAACAAAGAAACAAAGGAAGTTATGACCCAATTGGGTTTAACAGACATCTATAGAACATTCCATCCAAACATAAAAGCACCACATGGAACTTCTCAAAAATTGATCACATATTTGGCAACATAGCAAACATCAATAGGTACAGAAAATAACTCCATGTATCCTATCAGACCACCATGCTTTAAAGTTAGAATTCAGCAACAACACAACTTGCAGAAAACCTACAAACTCATAGAAATTGAATAACAATTGCACCATTCCTAGGTCAAGAACGAAATTAAAAAAAGAAAATAAAGGCTTCCTAGAATTCAATACCCAAACATATAGGACACTTTGAAAGCAGTGTTTAGAGGAAAGTTCATAGCACTAAGTGCCCACATGAAAAAAACTGGACAATATTCACACTA
The DNA here is from genome assembly GCF_017639785.1 of Mesocricetus auratus. Taxonomy (NCBI): domain Eukaryota; kingdom Metazoa; phylum Chordata; class Mammalia; order Rodentia; family Cricetidae; genus Mesocricetus; species Mesocricetus auratus. The sequence goes on from NW_024429186.1 coordinate 84,011,095, forward strand.
GAAAATTAGCAGCACCGTTGAAAGCTCTAGAACAAAAAGAAGCAAACTCATCCTTTAGGAGTAGGCACCAGGAAACAATCAAATTCAGGACTGAAATTAATAAAGTAGAAACTAGGCAAGCAATACAAAGAATCAATGTAACGAAGAGTTGTTCTTCCAGAAAATCAACAAGATAGACAAACCCTTATCCAAACTTACCAAATGGCAGAGTGTGAACATGCAAATTAACAAAATCAGGACATAACAAAAATCCAGAGCATCATCAGGTCATACTTTGAAGACCTGTACTCCTCAAAATTTGAAAATCTAAAGAAAATGGACAATTTTCTGAATATATATCACTTACCAACTTTAGATCAAAAGCAGATAAGCAATTTAAATAGACCAATAACCCCTAATGAAATAGAAGCAGACATCAAAAGTCTCCCAACCAAAAAAAGCCCAGGGCCAGAAGGCCTCAGTGCAGAATTCTACCAGAAATTCAAAGACAAGCTAATACCAATTCTTCTCAAAGTATCCCACAAAATAGAAAGAGAAAGGTCATTGCCCAGCTCTTTTTACAAGGCTTCAATAACCTCAATACCCACGCCACAGAGACACAACTAAGAAAGACAACTTCAGACCAATATCCCTCATGAACATTGATGCAAAAATACTCAGTAAAACTCTGGCAAATCGATTCCAAGAACACATCAGAAAACTCATCCACCATGATCAAGTAGGCTTCATTCCAGGGATGCAGGGATGGTTCAACATACAAAAATCCATCAATGTAACCCACCATATAAACAAGCTGAAAAACAAAAATCACATGATCATTTCACTAGATACTGAAAAAGTCTTCAACAAAATCCAACACCTCTTCATGATAAAGGTGGGTCTTGGAGATCAGGGATAACAGGAACATACCTAAACATAATAAAAGCAATATACAGCAAATTTACAGTCAACATCAAACTAAATGGAGAGAAACTCAACGTGATTTCTCTAAAATCAGGAACAGGACAAGGCTATCCCCTCTCTCCATATCTCTTCAGTATTGTACTTGAAGTTCTAGCTATAGCAATAAGACAACAAAAGGAGATCAAGTGGATACAAATTGGAAAGGAAGAAGTCAAACTTCCACTATTTGCAAATGATATGGTAGTTTATATAAGTGACCTGAAAAAACCTATCAGGGAACTCCTACAGCTGATAAACATCTCAGCAAAGTGGCAGGATACAAGATCAATGAAAAACATCAGAAGCCCTACTATATATACAGACGATAAAGGGACTGAGAAAGAAATCAGAGAAACATCACCCTTTACAGTTCCCACAAACAACATAAAATACCTTAGGGTAATGCTACCCAAACAAGTGAAGAGCCTGTATAACAAGAACTTTGAGTCTTTAAAGAAAAAAATTGAAGAAGACACCAGAAAATGGAAAGATTCCCCCATGCTCTTGGTTAGGTAGGATCAATGTAGTAAAAATGGCAATCTTGCCAAAAACAATCTACAGATTCAATGAAATTAAAATGCCAGAACAATTCTTCACAGACCTTGAAAGAACAATAATCAACATTATATGGAAAAACAAAAGACCCAGGATAACTAAAACAATCCTGTACAAAAGGGAACTTCCAGAGGCATCACCATCCCTGACTTCAAGCTCTAATATAGAGCTATAGTCCTGAAAACAGCTTGGTATTGGCACAAAAATAGACAGGTAGACCAATGGTATCGAACTGAACACCCTGATATTAACCCATACATTATGAGCACCTGATTTTTGACAAAGAAGTTAAAATTATACAGTGAACAAAAGAAAGCATCTTCAACAAATATACTGGCATAACTGGATGCTGGCATATAGAAGACTGCAGAGAGATCCATATTTATCTCCATGCACAAAACTTATGTCAAGTGGATCGACGACCTCAGAATACATCCAGCCACACTGAACCTCTTAGAAGTGGAAGTGGTTGGTACCCTCAAAAGAATTGGTACAGGAGATCACTTCCTGAAAATAACACCAGTAGCATAGACACTGAGATAGACAATTAATAAATGGGACTTCCTCAAACTGAGAAGCTTTTGTAAGTCAAAGGACACAGTCAGCAAGACAAAAAGGTAACCCACAGAATGGGAAAAGATATTCACCAACCCCATATCTGACAGAGGGCTGATTTCCAAAATATAGAAAGAACTCAAGAAGCTCTTCACCAAAATACCAAATAATCCAATTTAAAAGTAGATTGCAGAACTAAATAGAAAATTCTCAATAGAGGAATCTAAAATGGCTAAGAGACACATAAGAAAGTGCTCAACATCTTTAGCCATCAAGGAAATGCAGATCAAAACAACTCTGAGATACCATCTTACTCCTGTCAGAATGGCTAAAATCAAAAACACCAGTGACAGTTTATACTGGAGAGGTTGTGGAGAAAGGGGAACACTTTTCCACTGCTGGTGGAAGTGCAAACTCATACAGTCACTTTGGAAATCAGTATGGTGGTTCCTCAGGGAAATGGGAATCAGTTTACCTCAAGATCTAGCAATCCCATTCTTAGGCATATACCCAAAGAATACACATTCATACAACAATGACATCTGTTCAACCATGTTCACAGCAGCATTATTTGTAATAGAATCTGGAAGAAACTTAGATGCCCCTCAACTGAAGAATGGATGGAGAAAATGTGATACATTTACACAATGGAGTATCACTCTTTGGAAAAAAAATGGAATCTTGAAATTTGCAGGCAAATGGATGGAACTAGAAGAAACTATCCCAAGAGAGGTAACCAGTCACAAAAAGACAAAACTGGTGTGTACTCACTCAAATATGGATTCTAGACATTGTAGGAGTACTAGCCTACAATCCACACTGCCAGAGAAGCTAGGAAACAAGGACCCTAAGAGAGACAGACTGACATACATGGTCCCCCAGAGAAGGGGAAAGGGAGAAAATCTCCTTAGCAAATTGGGAGCATGGGGGGGAGGGGAGGGGAAGTTAGAAGAAAGAGAAGGGGAGAAAAGAAGGGGAGAGGAGGACAGGAGAGAACAGGAAGATCAAGTTAGGGGAAGAATAGAGGAGAGCAAGAAAAGAGATACCATAATAGAGGGAGCCATTATAGGTTTAAAGAGAAATCTGGCACTAGGGAAATGACCAGATATCTACAAGTTTGACCCCAACTGACAATCTAAGCAATAATGGAGAGGCTGCCTTAAATGCCCTTCTCCAATAATGAGATTGATGACTACCTTATATACCATCCAGTAGCTGATAGAAGCAGAAGCAGACACACACTGAGCTGAATCTGGAATTCAATTGCAGAGAGGGAGGAGTGATGAGCAAAGGGGTCAAGACCAGGCTGGTGAAACCCACAGAAACAGCTGACCTGAACAAGGGGGAGCTCATGGACCACAGTGATAGCTGGGAAACCAGCATAGAAATGTTGTAGCCCCCTGAATGAGGATGTCAATTTGGAGGTCTGGTGAATCTATGGAGCTCCTGATAGTGGATCAATATTTATCCCTAGTACAGGAATGGACTTTGGCAGTACACTCCACATAGAGGGATACTCTCTCAGCCTAGACACATGGGGGAGGTTCTAGGCCCTGCTCCAAATGATATGACAGACTTTTAAGATCCCCCATGGAAGGCTTCTTCCTCCCTGGGGAGGAGAAGGGATTGAGATGGGGGTCAGTGGAGGCAGAGGAGGAGAGGAGGGAGAAGGAACTGGGATTGACAAGTAAAAGAAGCTTGTTTCGAATTTAAATAAAAAAATGGCCACTTCATTATAAGGAGGATTTAGACTTCACACTATTAATACAGTAAAATAGGTTTGCAAACATACCACTGTGCCGTGTTTTGTTTAAAAATAACAGTTTTTTTGTGGTCCTCTCTGTTATCATTTTCTTATTCTTATCCCTAACCCTAATCTTGACCTCTTTTGCAATGCTGCAATAATAAACATGTGTGCTCTGCTTTCTTAAAAAAATATTACCTAATCCAGCACTCGGGAGGCAGAGGCAGGCGGATCTCTGTGAGTTCGAGGCCGGGCTAGACCGTCAGCCTCCAAAACAATACAGAGAAACCCTGTCTCATAAAAACCAATATATATATATATATATGTATATATATATATATATATCACCTATTACCTTACAGCATCTCCCTGTGAGGTGCTCTTCTGAAAGCACTGCTTTTAACTGTGTTTTTATCTCCTATTTATTTTACATGCCAACCACAGTTTCCCCTCCCTCCTCTCTCCACATTTCCACCTCTATCTCCTTTCTGCCTCCCATCCGCTCCACAGAAAAGGTAAGGCTGCCCATAGGATTCCACAAAGCATGGTATATCAAATTGAGGCAGGACCAAGCTCCTCCCAATGCATCAAGGTTGAGCAAGGTATCCCTCCATTGAGGATGTTCTAAAAAGCCAGCTCATGCTAGGGACTCCACAAACAGACCAAGTCATACAACTGTTACCCTCATGCAGGCCTAGGCTCCCTGGCTGTTGGTCTAGAGTCCATGAGTTCCCACAAGCTCAGGGAGGCTGTGTCTGGGTTTCTCCATCATTATCTAGATCCCTTTGCTCATATAATCCCTCCACCCTCTCTTCAACTGGACTCCCAGAGCTGGGCCCAGTGCTTAGCTGTGGATCTCTGCATCTGCTTCCATCAGTTACTGGATGAAGGTTCTATTCAGGCAGTGATGGTACTCATCAATCTCATTACAGGAGGGCACTTCAGGCACACTCTCAAATATTGCTAGAAGTCTTAGCTGGGTCATCCTGGTCTGGGAGTTTCCCTGGCACCAGGTTTTTCCCTACCCCTGTAATGATATCTCTTTAATTGCTATCCTCCAACATTCCTCCCCCAACTAGGCCAATATGATACCTCGTGTTCCTATTCCCCACCCCCTCCTCTCTTACCCCCACCCCATTTGACCCATGAGATCTCATCTATTTCCTCTTCCCAGGGCAATTGATGTATCCCTAATTGTGTCCTCCTTGTTACCTAGTTTCTCTGTGAATGTGGATTGTGGCCTGGTTACCCTTGGCTTTGCATCTAATATCCACTTATGAGTGAATACTTGCAAACCATGTTTGTCTTACTCAGGATGATTTTTTTCTAGCTCTGTCCATTTGCCTGCAAATTTAAAGATGTCTGTTTTTTTCCACTGAGTAATATTCCATTGTGTAAATGTACCACATTTTCTTTATTCATTCTTCAGTTGGGGGACATCGAGATTGTTTCCAGGGACTGGCTATTATGGACAATGCTATGAATGTGGTTGAGCAAGTGTCCTTGTGGTACGATTGAGCATCCTTTGGGTATATACTTAAAAGTGTGGTATCACTGGGACTGATTCCCAAATTTCTCAGAAACTGCCATACTGATTTCCACGGTGTCTGTACAAGTTTACACTCCCATCAGCAGTGGAAGAGTGTTCCCCTTACTTCACATCCTCTCCAGTATAAACTGTCATTGGTGTTTTTTATCTTAACCATTCTGATTGGTATAAGATGGAATCTCAGAGTTGTTTTGATTTGTATTTCCCTGATGACCTAGGATGTTGAACAATTCTTTAAATGTCTTCCAGCCTTTTGAGATTCTTCTGTTGAGAATTCTCCATTTACATCTGTACCCCATTTTTAATTGGATTGTTTGATATTCTGAAGTCTAGTTTCTTGAGTTCTTTATATATTTTGCAGATCCTCTCTATCAGATGTGGGGTTTGTAAAGATCTTTTCCCATTCTGTAGGCTGCTGTTTTGACTTAGTGACCATGTCCTTTGCTTTACTGAAGCTTTTCAGTTTCAGGAAATACCATTTATTATTAATCTCAGTGTCTGTGCTGATGATGTTATATTTATTTAAGAAGTGTCAATACATTCAACGCTATTTCCCACTTTCTCTTCTATGAGGTTCCATGTAACTGGTTTATATTAAGGTCTTTGATGCATTTGGACTTGAATTTTATGCATGGGGATAGATATGGTTCTATTTGCATTCTTCTACATGTTGACATCATTATGGCAGCATGATTTATTGAAGATGTTTTCTTTTTCAATAACATAATTTTGGCTTCTTTGCCAAAAATCAGGTATTCATAGGTGTGTGGGTTTATGTCAGGGTCTTTGATTGGATTCCATTGATCCGCATGTTTATTTTTATTCTAATGACAAGCATTTTTTATTATTATAGCTCTATAGTAGAGCTTGAAGTCAGGGATGGTGATGCCTCTGGAAGTTCCTTTATTATACAGGATTGTTTTAGCTATCCTGAGGTTTGTTTGTTTGCTTGTTTGTTTTTATTTGTTTCTCCATATCAGGTTCAAAGTTGTTCTTTTGAGGTCTGGGAAGAATTGTTTTGGGATTTTAATGGGGGATTTCACTGAATCTGTAGAAATGACAAGATTGCCATTTTATTATGTTAATTTACCTATCAATGAGCATGGGAGATCTTTCCATTTTTTGATATCTTCAATTTCTTTCTTCAAAGTCTTAAAGTTCTTGTCATACAGGTTTTGCACTTGTTTGGTTAGAATTACCCCAAAATATTTTGTATTGCATGTGCTATGGTAAAGGGTATTATTTCTCTGATTTCTTTCTCAGCCCATTTATCATTTGTACATAAAAGGGCTACTGATTTTTTAATTAATTTTTATCCAATCACATCACTGAAGTTGTTTATCAGTTGTAGGAGTTCCCTGGTAGAAGTTTTGGAATCACTAATATATACTATCATATCATCTGCAAATAATGAAAGTTTGATATCCTTGTTTCCAATTTGTTTACCCTTTATCTCCTTTTGTTGTCTTATTGCTTTGGCCAGAAATTCAAGTATTATTGAATAAATATGGAGAGAGCAAACAGCCTTTTATGGTTTCTGATTTTAGTGGAATCTCTTAATTTCTCTCCAATTAGTTTGATGTTGGCTATCATCTTGCTATATGTTGCTTTTACTGTGTTTAAGTATGTTCCTTATATCCTTGATCTCTCCAAGATATTTATCATGAAGGAATGTTGGATTTTGTCAGGTTTTTTTTCAGCATCTAATGAGATGATCATATTTTTTCCCTTTCAGTTCTTTACTTTTTTAAATGTGTAGCCCAGGTTGGCCTAGAACTCCACCTTCTTCAGCAAATCCTACCAGGGTGCACCACCACAACCGGCTCTTTCAGTTGTTTATATGATGGGTTACACTGACAGATTTTCATATGTTGGATCATACCTCAGTCTCTGGGGTGAAGACTGCTGGATCATGATGAATGATTTTTTCATGTGTTCTTAGATTCCATTTACCATTATTTTATTGAGTAATTTTGTATCAATATTCCTGAAGGAGATTGGTCTGTAATTTTCTTTGTTGCATCTTTGTGTGGTTTGGGTGTCAGGGTAACTGTAGCCTCATAAAAGAAGTTTGACAATGTTCCTTCTGTTTCTATTGTGTAGTCAATTTGAGGAGTATTGGGGTTAGCTAGTCTTTGAAATTCTGGTAGAATTCTGCACTGAAGCCATCTGGTCCTGGGCTTTTTTATTGTGAGATTTTTTTTAATGACTGTTTCTATTTTCTTAGGGCTTATAGGTCTATTTAAATTGTTTATCTGGTCTTGATTTAATTTTGGTGTGTGGTACCTAGCCAGAAAACTGCCCATTTCTTTTAAATTTTCCAATTGTGCAGAGTATAGGTTTTTGAAATATGACCTGATGATTCTCTGGATTTCCAGTGTCTGTTTTATGTCCCACTTTTCATTTCTGATTTTGTTAATTTTGATATTCTCTCTCTGCCATTTAGTTTGGTTATTTCCTATTGTCTAATCCTCCTGGGTAAGTTTGCTTCTTTTTGTTCTTGAGCTCTCAGGTGTGCTCTTAAGTCGCTAGTGTTAGAGTTCTCCAAATTCTTTATGTAGGCACCTAGTGCTATGAACTTTCTTCTTAGCACTGCTTTCATAGTGCTCCATAAGTTTGGGCATGTTGTGAATTCATTTTCACTGAATTCTAGGAAGTCTTTAATTTCTTTCTTACTTCTTTCTTGACCCAGTGGCGATTCAGTTGAGCATTGTTCAGTTTCCATGAGTTTGTAGGCTTTCTGTAGTTTGTGTTGTTGTTAAATTATAACTTTAAGCCATGGTGATCCATTAAGATACAAGGGATTATTCCAATTTTTTGTATGTGTTGCGATTTTCTTTGTGGTTGAGTGTGTGGTCAGTTTTAGAGAAGGTTCTGTGAGATACTGAGAAGATACGTTCTTTTGTACTTGGGTAAAATGTCCTGTAGATGTCTGTTAAATTCATTTGAGTAATAACATCTGTTTTCTTATTTCTCTTTTAATTTTTTTGTCTGTCAAATCTGTCCATTGGTGAGAATGGGGTGTTGAAGTTTCTCACTATTAGTGTGTGGGGTTTGTCGTATGTTTAAGCTTTAGTGATGTTATTTTTACAAATGTGCGTGCCCTTGCATTTGGGGCAGAAATGTTCAGAATTGAGCATAAAACTTAATTTTGATGGATTTGTCCTGTGATGATTTCTCCATTTCTTTTGATTAATTCTAATTTGAAGTCTATTTTGTTACATATTATGCTAGGCATACCAGCTTACTTCTTAGATCCTTTTGATTTGAAAGTATTTTTCCAACCCTTTACTCTGAGATAATGCCTATTTTTGAAGTTGAGGTATGTTTCTTATTTGCAGCAAAAAGACAGATTCTTTTTCATATCTATTCTGCTAGCCTGTGTCTTTTGAGTTCATTGATATTAAGAGATTTAATGATCAGTTATTGTTAATTCCTGTAATTTTTTGGTTTTGTTGTTGGTGGTGATAGTGTGTGTGTGTGTGTTTCCCTTTGGGATTTGCTGATGTGGTAATATCTGTGTTTTCATTGTTGCAGTTATCTTCTTTGTGTTGGAGTTTTCCTTCTAGTACTTTCTGTGGAACTGGATTTGAGAGGAATTTAGTGTAAAACAAGTGTTAAATGTTTAACCAGGATGGATTAGATTTGAGAGAAATTTAGTGTAAAAGTCACTGCACTTTGAGAATTCATTTGAAGGAAAGTCTTTGCACCCATTTTTCTAAATCAAATACATGTATAGCACTTAGTACTTAGGGTAGTAAATTAACACATTTGGTTGAAAGAGAGCTATAAAAGTAGAAGAGTACTAAAAAGTTCATGATAACAGGGTCTGAAAACAAAGGACAAATGGGAAAGGGTGAGATGCAGCCAGAGCCCAACAATGGAAGTGTTCAAGTAATGGGATAAATGTGTGTCTAAAAAGATGTGCATTCTCAGCAGGCAGAGGCAGGCAGATACCTTGAGTTTGAGGCCAGCCTGGGCTACAGAGCCAGTGCCAGATCAGGCTCCAAAGTTACATGGAGAAACCCTGTCTCCAAAAACAAAACAAAAAAGCATTATTGTGGGAAATTCATATTTTAAAGTCCTGGCTTCATTTCATTACATGGTTATTGTTATTAACAACAAAAAATAATAATGTGTGTTAATGTGGCCCAATGCTTCATAGTCTTTGAGGCGACTGCAGTTTGCCCTTTGGCATTTTGTTTGGAGTAAAACTAGATTTGTTTTACATTGCAGGTTTCATTGTGAACATCTTCATTTCTGAAATGTTTCAAATCAAATCAACGTCATTACCACCTCTTTATATATCATTACTTTGGTCCCAGATCTACAGATGGACACCATTGGCTGCTGTTGCCACTTTGCTTCAAATGAAGTACATTTAAATCTATTCCTGCACTCCTTAAATTCAGCAGTGTTTACCCTGCCTTAAAAAATCAAGAGTACAAATTCCTTATTTTCAATAACAATTTTATCAATAACAATTTTTGGAGAGAAGTAAAATCATCACAGTGATTAAAAGCATTATTTTATTTCTCTTCTACTTTCCTGACTCTCCAGACTGTCTTAGAGGCCTTTTGCACTTCAGTATTTACAAGTGGGTCAGAAAAATATGTATTCCTATTATTCTTACATTTGGTCTTTTCATATAGTACCCCAGATTTCCTGGGTGTTTTGTGTTAAGATTTGGGGGGGATTTAACATTTTCTGTGCTCTATATCTATTCCCTCTATCATATCTTCAATGCCTGAGATTCTCTCTTCCAACTCTTGAATTCTGTTGGTAATGCTTGTATCTGTCCTTCCTGTTCACTTCCTTAGATTTTCCATTTCCAGAATTCCTTCAGGTTGTGTTTTCTTTATTGCCTCAATTTCAATTTTCAAGTCTTGAACTGTTTCATTTGCCTGTTCATTTTTTTTTCTTGGTTTTCTTAGCTTTTATTAAGGGATTTGGTGATTTCCCCAATTTTTTGTTTGTCTTTTTTATTTCTTTAAGAGAATTTTTCATTTCCTCTCTAAAGGTCTCTATTACATTCCTAAGGTTATTTTAAGGTCATTTTCTTCTGCTTCATTTGTGTTGGGATGTTCAGGTCTCACTGATGTAGATCCATTAGTTTATGGTGCTGCTGCTTTGCTCTTTATGTTGTTGAGTATATTATTTCATTGCTGTTTACCCATCTGGGTTTTGGGATAAATATAGATATGAATGCTGATTCTTGTGATGTCTTTGCTGGATGGGTCTTTTGTTCCTTTATTGTCTGTTTCTTTTATTGTCTTTTGGCCTCAATGGCCAAGGGTTCTGGTGATTGGCTGGTTGTCAAGTCAGTAGAGTTGTCTGAGGAGAGGGTTGTGGGGTTTGGGGGCCTAGATCCAGCTTAGTGTCCAGTTCTGGTTGGTGTGGCTTTTCTTGTGGCTATAGGATGTGTTCTTCCCTTTGATGTAGTGGGTTCTTCCAGCTGGTGTGGGTGGCACTTGTGCCTGTAGGGTCTGCTGATGCTGCATGACAGGGCTGTTTTCTGGGAGGTTGCTCTTCTCCCAGTTAGTGCAGACGGTGGCTAGGCTAGGGGAGGACAGTAAGTGTGGCGGGCATGGGAGGCTCAGTGAGTCTTGTAGGTAGCAGTATCCGGTGGGTGACGGCAGTGGCGGAGCTGCCGCCTAGAGGACTCGTTCGCGCTGGCTGCTCTTCCCCGTTTTGTTTTTTTGTTTTGTTTTTGTTTTTTTCCTGCCAAACTGCTTTACCTCAGAACATGCACACCGCTGTTCTGCTGAAACCAAGGTAAACGCTGTAGAAGTAAAACCACCCACTTCAGTGTAAACAGGATTTTGTTTTCACTTCAGTAGAAATACCGAGGTTAGTTCCTAAATAAGTCACTGTGTGGTGTTTTAGTCACTCGTTCAAGTGTAATCTAAAGATAACACTGAGTGCTTGTTAAGATAATTTTTACTCTGCTCTCTTTCTTGTATATATGTAATTTTTTATTTAACATTTTACACATTACTCTCAGTTCCCTCTCCCCTCCCTCCTCACCGGAATCTTCATTCCTCCCAACCCCCATCCCACTCCATCCCCCAGGGAGGGTAAGGCCTTCCATGAAGGATTTTCAGAGTCTGTCATATCATCCCGGGCAGGGCCTAGGTCCTCCCCCATGTGTCCAGGCTGACAGAGCATCCCTCCATGTGGAATGGGCTCCCAGAGTCCATTTGTATGCTAGGAATAAATACTGCTCTACTCTCCAAGGTCCCATAAATTGCCAAGGCCTCTTCTCTGATACCCAGGTTGGGGGTGGGGGGTGGGGGGATGGGGGTGGGGGTGTCTGGGTTAGTCCCATGCTGGTCTCTCAGTCATCAGTCAGGGGTCCATGTGTTCCCCCTTATTTAGGTCAGCTGCCTCTGTGGGTTTCACCAGTCTGGTCCTGATTCCTTTGCTCATCACTCCTCTTTGCAACTGGGTTCCAGGAGTTCAGTTCTGTTTTTAGCTGTGGGTGTCTGCCTCTGCTTCCTTCAACCACTGGATGATGGTTCATGCATCTCTCTCTTAGGTTCTCCCTGCTTCCCAGACTCTCTGGTGGTGGGGTTGTAGGCTGGCAATCCCCTGCTCCATGTCTAAAATCCATATGTAGGTGAGTACATACCATGTTTGTCTTTCTGTGACTGGGTTACCTCACTCAGGATGGTTTCTTCTAGTGCCATCTATTTGTCTGCAAATTTCAATATTCCATTGTTTTTTCCCCGCTGAATAGTATTCCATTGTGTAAATGTACCACATTTTCTCTATCCACTCTTTGGTTGAGGGGCATCTAGGTTGCTTCCAGGTTCTGGCTATTACAAATAATGCTGCTATGAACATAGTGGGACAGATTTTCTTATTGTATGAGTGTACAACTTTTGGGTATATGCCGGAAGAGTGGAATTGCTGAGGCTTGCGGTAGACTTATTTCCATTTTCCTGAGGAATCTCCATATCGATCTCCAAAGTGGCTACACAAGTTGGCATTCCCACCAGCAGTGGAGGAGTGTTCCCCTTTCTCCACATCCTCTCCAACATAAACTGTCATTAGTGCTTTTTATTTTAGCCATTCTGACAGGTGTAAGATGGTATCTCAGAGTTGTTTTGATTTGCATTTCCCGAATGGCTAAGGATGTTGAGCACTTTCTCAAGTGCCTCTCAGCCATTTTAGACTCCTCTATTGAAAATTCTCTATTTAGTTCTGCAGCCCACTTTTTAATTGGATCCTTTGGTGTTTTGGAGACTTGCTTTCTTTGTAAATTTTGGAGATCAACCCTCTGTCAGATGTGGGGTTAGTGAATATTTTTTCCCATTCTGTGGGCTGCCTTTTTGTCTAGCTGACTGTGTCCTTTGCCTTACAGAAGCATCTCACTCCTGTCAGAATGGCTAAAATAAAAAATACCAACGACAATTTATGCTGGAGAGGATGTGGTAAACGTGGAACTCTCCTCCATTGCTGGTGGGAGTGCCAACTTGTTCAACCACTTTGGAAATCAGTATGGAGATTCCTCAGAAAAATGGGAATAAACCTACTACAAGACCCAGCAACTCCACTCTTAGGCACATATCCAAAAGATTCCCATTCATACAACAAGGATGTCTGTTCCACTATGTTCATAGCAGCATTATTTGTAATAGCCAGAACCTGGAAGCAACCTAGATGCCCCTCAACCAAAGAGTGGATAGAGAAAATGTGGTACATTTACACAATGGAGTACTAGTCAGCAGAAAAAAATCAATGGAATCCTGAGATTTGCAGGCAAATGGATGACACTAGAAGAAACCATCCTGAGTGAGGTAACACAGTCACAAAAAGAGAAACATGGCATGTACTCTCTCATATATGGATTTTAGACATAGATCTGGGGGATTGCCAGCCTACAATCCCATGGCCAGAGAGTCTGGGAAACAGAACCTTCATTCAGTGGCTGATGGAAGAAGAGGCAGACTCCCACAGCTAAGCACTGAGCTGAACCCAAGAAAGCCAGTAACAGAGAGGGAGGACTGATGACCAAAGGGATTAAGACTGGGCTGGTTTAACCCCCAGAAACAGCTGACCTGACAAGGGTTAACTCTTGAATCCCAGGCTGATGCCTGGGAATCCAGCATGGGACTGATCAAGATCCCCTGAATGTGGGTGTCAGTGAAGAGGCCTAGGTAATCTATTGAGCCTTAGGTAGTAGATAAGTATTTATCCAAGGTATACAAATGGACTTTGGGTACCCATCCCACAATGAGAGATGCATTCTCACCCTGGACTCTTGGGGGAGGGTCTAGGCCCTGCTCTGGATGAAATGACAGAATATGGACACCCTCAAGGAGGGCCTCACCCTCCCTGGGGAAATGAGGGGATATTGAGGGAGGGTTGGGGGGAGGGCATGGGAGGAGGGGAGGGAAATGGAGAGGGACCTGGAACTGACTTGTGAAGCAATCTTGTTTCTAATTTAAATTTAAATTTAAAAAAGAAAAAAAAAGAAAATTCACAATCATAAGTAAAAAAAAAGGCAGTTATTAAACAGACTAGAGATTAAGTCAAGTTTGAGGCGGTACTGCCGGGTCATTGAAGTTGGTGCATTTGAGGCTATGGGAATGGAGGGCATGTTCAGAAGTGATTAATCTCAGTGAGCACACTGGAGGGCAGAGAGAAGAGAAAGAAAGTTCCTCTGCTTATCTAAAATCTGCAGAAAAGATAAGGAGGATCTGGGCGTTGAGGTAAGCTCAGAAGTATTTCATTTGCTCTCAATACGTGGTCCGTATGGGACTGTGAATGAGGGCAGGATGATGAACTAGTCTGAGCTGAGCCGTGTGTCATCACTGAAGACCTAGCAACTCTCTACAGGTCTCTAGAGCCTCAGTCATACTGCTAAACTGAAGGACTAAAGATAACCTGGGTTTGTTGTTGCCATAGTGACAGAAAGAGTGAAGGAGCTGCGTTTTGTCGTGAGTCACTGTGAATACAGCATGAACAGTCAGGTAGAGAGGAACATGGAGAAAGAACCCTGGTGACCTTGAAGGGTCCATAGAGGTTAGCATGGATCCCCAAAGCTGCTTCACTCTGGATAATGCTAAAATGTTCCTCGAGGGAAGAGAGAGAAAATACTTGTCATTATGAAAATTCTCTTCAACTTCAAAAAATCCAGTGTTCATATGTGTGTGTTGATTTATGTCTGGGTCTTCGATTTAATTTTAATGATCCAGATGTCTGTTTTTATGTCAATACCATTCAGGTTTTTATTTCAATAGCTCTATAGCAGAATTTGAAATCAGGGAAGGTAATATCTCCAGAAGTTAGTTTATTATACAGGATTGTTTTAACTACCATGGATTTTTTTTTGCTTTTCCACATGAAATTGAGGTCTGTGAAGAATTGTGCTGGGATTTTGATAGGGATTGCATTGGATATGTAGATTGCTTTTGATAAGATTGCCACATTTACTGTATTAATCATATCAATCCATGAGCATGGGAGATCTTTCCATCCTCTGATATTTTCTCCAATTTCTCTCTTCAAAGACTTAAAGTTCTTGCCATACATGTCTTTTAATTGTTTAGTTAGAGTTTAAAGTATTTGTGACTATTGTAAAGGGTGTTGTTACCCTAATTTCTTTCTCAGGCATTTATCATTTGTATATAGGAGCGATCTTTTTTTTTTTTGTGGTTTTAGCACAGAATTCAAAGACATTCAAAGAAGCCATAATATCAATACTTTTCAAATTGTTCCATACAATAAAAATAGAAGGAACACTACCAAATTCATTTTGTGAGTCTACAATTACTCTGATTCCCAAAACCCACAAAGACACAACAAAAACAGAGAATTATAGACCAATCTCACTCATGAACCTTGATGCGAAAATACCCAGCAAAATCTAAGAACACATCAAAAAAATCATACACCTTGACCAAATAAGCTTGATCCCAGAGATGCATGGATGGCTCAGTGTATGAAAATTTGTCAATGTAACCCATCATGTAAACACACTGAAAAAGCACATGATCACCTCACTAGATGCTAAACAAGCCTTTGACAAAATCCAACACCCCTTCATGAGAAAGGATTTGGAAAGATCATAGATACAAGGAACATACCTAAACATAATAAAAGCAATATACAGCAAGCTGACAGGCACATCAAATTAAATGGAGAGAAACTCAAAGCAATTCCACTAAAATCAGAAATAAGACAAGACTGTCCACTCTATATCTATTCAATACAGAACTTGAAGTTTTAGCTAGAGCAATAAGATAATTGAAGGAAATCAAGGGGTTATAAATTGGAAAATAAGAAATCAAAGTATGGCTGTTCACAGATGATATCAGAGTATACCTAAGCAACCTCAAAAGTTCTACCAACGAACTCCTTATTAACACCTTCAGCAAAGTGCCTGGATACACAATTAACTCAAAAAAAAGTCAGTAACCCTCCTATAAGCAAATGCCAAGAAAGAAATCAGGGAAACAAAAAGCTTCACAATAGCCAAAAATAATATGAACTATATTAGGGTAACTGTAACCAAACAAGTAAATGACATGCATGACAAGAACTTCAAATCTTTGAAGAAGTTATAAGACAGAAAGATCTCCCATGCTCCTGGGTTGGTAGGATTAACATAATAAAAATGGCCATCTTACCAAAAGCAATCTACAGATTCAATGTAATCCCTATAAAAATTCAAAAACAAAGTTTGGTCTATTTGTGGAGACCTAGGCAGTGGGACCAGGGTTTATCCCTGGTGTATGAACTAGTTTTTTGGTATCCATTCCCTATAGTAGGTTACCTTGCTCAGGTTTGATGCAGGGGGGAGGTTCTTGGTCCTGCCTCAACTTGATATGCCAGGCTTAGGTGACTCTCCATGGGAGGCCTAACCCCCATGAGGAGTGGATGGGAGGGTGGGGAAACTGGATTATGGGAGGGTGGGGGAACTGTGGTTAGTATGTAAAATGAATAAAAAATTTAAAATAAAAACATTGAATCACAATTCTTTATAGATCTTTAAAGAACAATATTCAACTTTATATGGAAAAACAAAAAACCCAGAATAGCTGAAATTCTTCTGTACAGTAACTTCCCTGATTTCAAACTATACTACAGAGCTATAGTAATAAAAATCTGAATGGTATTGGCATAAAAATAGAATAAAAAATAGAATTGAATCAAAGACCCTGACATAAATTTCCACACCTATGAATTCCTCATTTTCTATAAAGATGCCAGAAGTACACAATGGGGAAAAAAGAAAGCATCTTCAACAAATGGTGCTGGCATAACTGGATGCCAGTATGTAGAAGAATGCAAATAGATCCATAGCTATCACTCTGCACAAAACGCAAGTCCACGTGGATCAAAGACCTCAACATAAAACCAGATACACTGAACCTGATAGCAGAGAAAGTAGCCTTGAATGGATTGGCAAAGGAGACAACTTCCTGAAGAGAACACCAATAGTTCAGGCCCTAAGATCATCAATTAGTAAATTGGACAACATGAAACGGAAAAACTTCTGTAAGGCAAAGAACACCATCAATAGGACAAAGCCATGGTGTACAGAATGGGAGATACTTTCAAAAATATATAAAGAACTCAAGAAACTAAACATCAGCAAATCAAATAATCCAATTTTAAAAAGTGAGGTACAGATCTTATCAGAGAATTTTCAACACAGGAATCTCAAATGACCAAGAAGCACTTAAAGAAATGTTCAGCATTTTTAGCCATCAAATTAAAATGACTCTGAGATTCTATTTCACACCTGCCAGAATGACTAAGATCAATAACACAAGTAACAGTTCATACTTGGGAAGATGTGGAGCAAGGGGAATATACCTTCATTGCTAGTGGGGATGCAAACCAGTACAGTCAATTTAGAAATCAATATGGTGGTTCCTAGAAAAATTGGAAATCTATCTACCTCAAGACTATACCACCACTCCTGGGCATATATCCAAAGGTTGTTCTACCACACCACAAGGACACTTGCTCAACTATGTTCATAGCAGATTATTTGTAATAGCCAGAACTTGGAAACAATCTAGATGTCCCTCAACCAAAGAATGAATTTTTTTAATGTGGAACATTTACTCAATGAAATATTAGTCAGCTGTTAAAAACAAAGCATCATGAAATTTCCAGGCAAAAGAATGGAACTAGAAAAAAAATCTTCCTGAGTGAGGTAACCCAGACCCAGAAAGACAAACATGGTATACACTGACCTATAAGTAGGTATTAGCTTTAAAGGCTACAATCCACGATCCAGAGAAGCCAAGCAACAAGGAGGGCTCAGGGGGACACATCGATCTCCCTTGATAGTGGAAATAGATTTCATGGGTACAGTGAGGGCACATGGAGATGGGAACTGGATGGATTAGTTGCAGGGAAGATGGAGAGAGAGAGTACTAGGAGAGACAGCTGGAATTGGGGAGCATTTTAGGGTTAAGGTGGCAACTTAGTGCAAAGGAAACACCTGTGGGTCTACCATGGTGACCCTATTTAAGACTCCTAGTAATGGGGGACACAGATCCTGAACCAGCCATCTCCTGTAACCAGACAAGACTTGCAGTGGAGAGATTGGGACCCCAGTGGAGGCACAAAACCTTTGACCTACAATTTGTCCTGCCTGTAACAGAAATTGTGGGAGTGGCCAACCAGTGACTGGTCCAACCTGAGACCCAGGCCACAGGAGGGAGCCCACCCTGGCACTGCCTGGAGAGCCAGGAACCAGAAGCTGGTTAGTCCAGAGACATAGGATACACCCAAACACAACTGGCAAAAGAAAAAAAAAGTCAATGAAATGATTCCTAATGATATTCTGCTATACTCACAGACCCAGCACATCATTAAAGAAAATTCATCCAGCAATTGAGGGAAACAGATGCAAAGACCCAGGGCCAAACACTAGGCAGAGTTCTGGGAGTCCTGCGGAAAAGAGGGAGGAAGGATTATAGGATCCAGAGGGGTCAAGGACACCACAAGAAAACTCAAAGAATCAACTAACCTGGGTTCATAGGGGTTCACAGAGACTAAAATGACGAGGAACTAACCCAGGACCTCTGCAAATATGTTACGGCTGTGTAGCTTGTGGGACTCCAAATGGTGGGAACGGATCTGTCTCTGACTCTTTTGCCTGTTTCTGGGACCCTTTTCCTCCTACTAGATTGTCTTGAGGCACCTAGTCTTACTGCCCTTTTCTGAAGGGAAATGGAGAGGAATGAATTGTGAGGAGAGGGGAGGTGTGTGTAGGGACTGGGAGGGAAGGAGGGAAAGAAAACTGCAAAGGGGAATGTAACATATGAGAGAAGAAAATATAAAATGATTTTAAAGTTTTTCAATCACCCTTATAATGCTTCAGATGTAAATACTATAAGTAGAAACATTAAAATTCTCGTGCTGTATAATCCATGGGCAATAGAAGAAAACAACAGCAGCTCATCTTCTGTCCGTTTCTGACTGTCTGTTGATAATCATTTGTTGTTGAGTCATGCCAAGCCTGAAATAGTCAACCATTCAGAACTTTTTTCAATTGCTGGTGACAGAAATCCAATTCCAACTGGTGTGTGTGGGGGGGGGTGAGGCATTTGTGTAAATGAGCAGATTAGGCATGTCTGCTCCACAGTTTATTTCTGGTTTCATTCTCAGGCAGTTCCTGGACATACATCCATAGGTGGTTCTGGGATTATTGCTGCAAAAACGACATTTTAGGTCTCTGACTGCCATAATTCCAGGTTTATGACAACCTTCTGTCTATATCTAGAAAAACTGGATACTTACAGGAGTATACTCACCAGCAGGAAATACAAGATTTCAAATAAAGGACGCTGCAGAAAGAGAAAGAAACTGGTGGGGAGGCACGCCCCTGTCGTCTGAGCAATGGGAGACACAATGGGTTGCCACACTTCAAGGCTGTCTTCATCTTCACAGAGTTCCAGGCCAGCTAAGCCTACATAGTACCATGGTAAACACTATAAACCAAGCATTTGGAAGGCTGAGGCAGGGTGGTCATGATGTTGAAGTTACACTAGACTACTAATGAGACCAACCTGAACTACTCAGCAAGATCTAGTCTTAAAACAATGCAAAAAGCATTTGTTGATTTAAAATTTACATTATGCATAGGGATCTCCCCTTCTTTCTTGTTTTCCTAAACAGTGTAAAAGAAGCCTGCATCATTCTGAATTTGAACATCCATTCATCATTCCTGAAAGATGTCCTGCAGTCAGTTTCTGAGCACCTTCTGGCTACAGCCTTAAATGACATTGGAATTTACAAACTGGCTCAGAAAGATGTTGAGGTTCTGTTCAATTTGAGGACAAACTGGCCTAACACTAAAAACAGTGCATCTTTGAGAAAAGAACAATTGCATTGAAGCTGTCTGATAAAGTTCTGGATTAATTGCCAGGGTCCAGCCTATTTCAGTCCCATGCTGCAGAGGCCATTTATTCCAGGCTGATGTCTTGGGTGCTGTGATCGGAACCAGCCCAACAGCCCTGGGTCTGACATTGAGTGGGGACATGTGGGTGAGAGAAGACCTAGCTACCCAACTACCTTAAGGATGGGACAGAGACATCTGGTCATAACAGGAGGGCTCCCAGTCAATAATGGAGACCACAGTTTATTTGAGCATCATTTTAAATAACCATCCAAAAATGGGGGCAATGGCAGAAGACATCTATTATCATGTACTATGTACTATCATATAGGGTTGATTGGAAATATTTCCTTTAATCATAGAAACTCTCCTAAGTAGCACGTACTCAAGCCCTCAGACACTCGATATCAGCACATCTCACTAGGGTGGTTATAGACTTGTTCAGGACCAGGTCTTTTATTATACAAAAATAAGAACCATTTCCCATCGAGGCCACTCCATCCAGAGGTAATCAGCTAGCATCTAGAAGACAATAGAAGGTCTGAGCTCCTGGAATTTGTGGCTGGGCCAAGCATATTTCTGAAATATTACACTTGGGCCCTGACAATTAATGAAACTGAACAAATGAAAACTTGGTAGAATCATTTATTAATCTTGAGTTATGATGTCACTAAAACAATGACCATATCTCCTCCGTCCTCCTGTTCCTAAGAAAACAAACAACAGAAAATTCAGCTATGAGAAACAGGAATTAAGAATTACAAATAGGAATCAGACATCTGAACACAGTGTGAGAACAAAGATCAGTCTTTGCTGACCTCCACTTAGCTGATCAGCGGAGCTGTTGTAGAAAGCTGAGCATAGCCAGTGCACTGCAGAAATACTAAATTACGCAGGTGTGTTAATACTTGGGTTTCCTGCTTGGGATTTTACTATGTTTATGTAAGAAATACACCATGTTCTGGGAGTGGTGGGAGACACCTGTAATCCCAGCACTCTGAAGGCTGAGGCAGGAGGATCCCTGCAGGTCAAGACTCACCTGGGCAACATCATAAGATTCTGTCTCACCAGACAAAAACAGCATTAAGCAAAACAAACTGCCCCCAAACCAAAAACACAAAAGTTTTATTAGATGGTGGTTAAGCTATGGTTGTTCCTAATAATACTCAATTCTCATGTCCTTCATTTAAAGTATTTCCTAGCTGTATTTGTGAGTGCATTCATGTGCAGGTGTGTGTGTATCTGTGTGTGTGCGCATGTGCGTGCATGTGTGAGTGTGTGAGTGTGTGAGTGTGTGAGTGTGTGTGTGTGTGTGTGTGTGTGTGTGTGTGTGTAGATCAGAGGTCAACCTTAGGTATTGTTCCTAAAGATGTCCACTTTGTTTTGGAGGCAGGGTCCCTCACTGGGACTTTGGGCAGGCTCCAGGGTTCCTCTGCATCTCCCTTCCCTAGACAGACATCAAAGTGTAAACCATCAAGTCAGGTTTACATGGGTTCTAGGGAGCGAACTCTTTTTGCTGCCTTGTCAATGGTCAGTACTTTACCCTTTACCGCTAGGTAACTCCCCAATCCTTCCTGGTTCCATTTCTTGTGACAATGGCAATCTTATTTCTCTGGTTGAAACATTTTAGAGAGCAGATACTAAATTCTTTGTGTATGTGTGTGTGTGGATGTGTCTGGATGTGTGTGTATGGATATGTGTGGATGTGTCTGGATGTGTGTGTATGGATATGTGTGGATGTGTGTGTGTGTGTCTATGTGTGTGTTTTAGTCTGTGCAAGTGAATGCCAGAGTTAATGTTGAATATCTTCCTCAATTGCACCCTACCTTATTTTTTCAGAAAAGGTCTCAGTGAACCTAAAGCTCATTGATTCAGCTAGACTGTCTGGCCAGTGGCCTCTGGGGGCTGCCTGTTTTTCCTAGTGCCGGGGTTACACACATGTGCAACTGTACTCAGCTTTTCGTGGGAGCTGGGAATTTGATCTCAGGTTCTCATAGTTATGAAACAAACCTTTTGCCAGCTGAGTCATCTCCCTAACCTGAGACAAAAAAAAACCTTTGTTTTTCCTTCTAATATTTCTGTGGTCTTGGACTATGTAAAGTAATAGGTTTTGTGTGTGTGGTTTTAGAGATCATTCAAGGCAAGAGCTCTACCAACATTCCCAGCCTAAGCAATGACCTTGTCACTGGCCCTACTTTGCATTGTATACATAGACGTTTCAACTATTATGTGGAACTGAGAGCCTTAGTAATTCTAGCAGACTGGGCCTCCTCACTTCATATATGAGAAATGATAAAATTTCCTTTTTCTTTAAGTTAGACAGGGTCTCTCTACATAGACCTGCCTGTCCTGGGACTCACTATGTAGATCAGTTGTCCCTGAACTCACAGAGATTATCCTGTTTCTGCCTCCTGACTGCTGGGATTGAAGGCTTGCAAGGCAGTGATGAGGTCTACTAAATGAGAAAAGAATGAGGTTGCCTGTAGAACTTCCTTTCTAATTATCACTGTCCCTCTCCTTTCCCAGGGTGAGTTTTCCCTGCTTTCACTCAAAAGTAGTGGGTGGTGAGTGGGGAGGTGGCTTAGGAGGGAAGGTGCTTGCTGTTCCGGTGCAAGGGCCTCAGTTTGAATCCTCAGAACCCATGTAAAGCAGAGACTGGGGTACACAGTGCAGCAGCAAACAGCAGAGAGACAAGGTGGGAGGTGAGAACAGAACCCCAAGATTGCTCTGATATCCACATGTGTACCATGGTTATGCATGTGCACATATCATAAACACAAGTACATATATCCTCATATGCATATGCCCACACTAAACAAGAAAGGGTAGTGGTACTCTATGCAATGATATTAACACTCCAAAGTCATACCATGTTATTAAAATACTAAAAAAACTTACACTTCATCTCTGAATTTATCCAAAGTTATTATATGTCCATCATCATTTAAAACTTCACCTGCAGCACACAGACCCAAGTTTTTTAGGGCTGCAAAAATGAAGAGAAAAGAAAATGTACACAATGGAATTATTTTCAGCTAGAGAGAGTTACAGAATGGCCTTACTTGGTATAGGTCACACTGACCTTCCTTATACTGCATAAATGATATGCAGCCTCTGCCAGAGGAGTCCATCATTTCAAACATCGACACAATATTAGAGTTGTCCATGAAGAAAGGGAATGCTATGCCTGTTATCTTGGCAATTCTCAGCCGTTCCAGAAGAGAGATTAAATACTCTCTTGGTTTTTCTGTAAATAAACAGTTGAAACTCATTCTTATATGAAATTAAACTGTGTTGCAAGTGGAAGCAGTCCAGGCACTCAGAGTGCAGGGCTTGCTTACATGAAACTTACCCTACAGCAGAGAACACTTACGTAGCTGAATTCAGCAGCACTCAGCCTCAAAGGGCTGAGTGTCACAGTCCAGAGACTGCACCTGGGATTTTTTTTAAGGCTTTCTGGATGACCTGGTTTGCAGATGGAAGCCAGAAAGACAGAGGAGATGGTATGTTGCAGAAGAAGCTGGCCAGTGAAGACATCGGGAAACTTGGCTTCTGTGGGAGGCAGCGTGTTTATGTCTAAGATAGGAGCAGTTGTGTGGCAATCACAGCAGAAGTAGGACATAAGATGTCAGGAGATGGTCACTGTGTGTCCACTAGCAGGAAGCAGAGTTGAGGGCTTCTGCTCAGATCTCTTTCCCTGTTTTGTGTCCATGATCCTGACTCTGGGAATGGTGTCACTTGCTGGACAGACATGCCAGAGGCCCATCTCCTGGATGATTCTAGACCTCCAAGTTGACAACTGAAATTAACCACTGTAAGGACTCTTTGTGTTTTCCATATTGCAACAGTTTTGTGGTCACAATACACTTTACACTTGCAAAAAAACGTGTCTAGTATCTTTATTTAGGTTGGTAGTATTCAAGTTTCTAGTTGTATATAAATAGTATTCCGTCCGAATAGCATTTAAAGTTAGGCGTGTTGGTATATTCCAGCACTGGGGAAGTAGAGGCTGAATGATCAGGAGTTCAAGGCTAGTGTCAGCTACCTGGGAAGCTCTAAGGCAGCCTGGATATAAAACTTTGTCTCTACAAGAGCCCCTGAACATTGTGGGAGTGGGGAGGGAGGTAGGAGAAAGAGGAGGGGGAGGAAAACATGAGGGATTAGGAAGACTGAGTGAGGAGAGGAATAGAGGCGAGAAAGAAAAGAGACACATCAATAGAGGGAGTCACTATAGGTTTAAAGAGAAATCTGGCACTAAGGAATTGTACAGAGATCCACAAGGATGACCCCAACTAGGAATCTAAGCAATAGTAGAGAGACTACCTTAAATGTCCTTCCCCTATAATGAGAATGATGACTACCTTAAATGCCATCCTAGAGCCTTCATCCAGTAGTTGATGGAAGCAGAAGCAGACACCCACAGCTAAGCACTGAACCAAACTCCTGGAATCCAGTTTCAAAGAGGGAGGAGTGATGAATAAAGGGGTCAAGACCACGCTGGGAAACCCACAGAAACAGCTGACCTGAGCAAGTGGGAGCTCATGGACCCCAGACTGACAGCTGGCGAACCAACATAGGACCAAAGCAGGCCCCCTGAATGTGGGTGTCAGCTAGGGAGCACTGGGCAGTCTATGGGGCCTCTGGCAGTGCCCTAGTGCATGAATGGACTTCAGAAGCCCGTTTCCCATGGAGGGATACTCTCTCAGTCTAGACACACAGGGGAGGGCCTGCCCCAAATGACTAAAAGATTTTGATGATCTCTCATGGAAGTCCTCACCCTCCCTGGGAAGTAGAATGGGATGGCAGGGTTGGTGGGGGCATGGGAGAATGGGAGGGAGAAGGAACTCTCTAGAGCTGGAATTATAAGCAGTTGTGTGCCTCCTGATATGGGTTCTGGGAACCAAATTCAGGTCCCTTATAAGAGCAACACTTGCTTATAAGCACTGAGACATTTCTATAGCACCCCTTCAAGTTTTTAAACTGATAATTGTGTATGTCACAGGTTTTATGTTATTGATGTATGACCCTTTGACACTGGCTTTTCTCTGACTTTCTTCCTGCCTTCTTGGTGTGTGTGTGTGTTTGTGTGTGTGTGTGTATGTGTTTTGAGATAAGGTCTTGTTATGCATCCTAGGCTGACTTATAGTTCACTTTGTATCCCAGGCTGACCTCAAGAACCTCTTGCCTAAACTTCTTGCATTCTGGGATCACAGGCATGTGCCACCATGCCTGGCTTTTATCTCTACGATAGATAATTCTGTCATTATCTACACACACACACACACACACACACACACACACACACACACACACACCTTTGCAAACTAACAATACACTTTGCAACCTAGGACCCTCATCTGCATTGAGCTGTGTATGCGCCTCTCTTTCTAAACAAAAGCAGTTTGGTCACTCTGAACTGTAAGTCCCATTGTAAGCCTTGGTAGCTCTTCTTTTGTGGCCAAATGCATCCTAAAATTAGGTGTAGTGGACTTATCCATCTAGACTTGGGTGAATGAGTAGCTAGGCAAATGCGTCCTCAAAGTGAGTTTACAGAAAACCCCTATTTACCATCTTACACATATGCATAATTGCAAGTGTGTATGATTGAAGTGAGATGCACCAAATAAGACACATACAATAAATAAAGGCTTATATAGCCAAGCCTTTCATTCTAAACAAACAGCTCAGGCACCTGCCACTGACAAGGATGGCCTGAGTCTGATCCCAGGACTCCATAGCAGAAGTAGAGAAGAGACTCCTAAGGTTGTCCTCTAACATTCATGCCCTTGTATACAAGTACAAACTGATTATGAATGAATACATATCATTTTTAAATAAAGGACTAGAGAATCACAAAACCACTAAAACTCAAGTTTACACTCAGAAAACAACTCTCCTTCCTATTGAAACTGGAAAAAAAAACCTTAGAAAGAAGCCAGGGGCTCTTGAGTGATTCTTTCTCAGAGCCAAGGCTCTCTGTGGTCTATCTGGCCTGTATTCTGTTTGCCTCTGTGATGGGGAAGTCCTGTGTATATGTCAATAAAGCACTGTTGGCCAATAGTAAAGCAAGATAGGTGGGACTAGGAGTCAAGGAGGACTCTGGGAAGGAGAAACACAGGGAGTCATCATGTAGCTGCCATAGGGGTAAGAAGTCCGGACCCTTTTCTCCGGTAAGAGAAATACTTAGATTAACAGTTATGGAGTAAATACTTAAATCAGAGATAGCCAGTAAGAAACAAGCAAGGCCAACAGCTTCATAATTAATACAGCGTCTTGTGTGTTATTTGGGGAAAAACCGAAGTGGCTGGCAAGGAAAAGGCTTCACTCATCACCTCTGAATAAAACCCTTAACTCCTTCCTGTTCTGTGTGTTTCATCAGTACTTAAACAAGATGAGCAGTCTGGGTACACCAATGTAGACTGAGACCCTTGGCAGCACATGAGTTAGTAATGGACCACATTAGAGCAGGAAGACTGAGAGCTAGGGTCACAGTTGTTAGAGATGACAGTTACTCGCTGAGAGGAACCACACATGTGGAACATATATATACACACAGAGATATGTGTGGGGATGTATATGTGGAGGTATCCATATATAGAGAGACAGAGATATAAGTGGAGGAATTGATGATGCACAGAAAACTGGGAAAACATTAAAAACAAAGAAAATGTAATCCAAGCATATTACACACACACACACACACACACACACACACACACACACTAACTCTGGACATTTGTCTAAAAATAGCATTGACAGCTCTGAACATTGGCTGTACTAAATTTGTGGGTTTTTTTATTTTTCCTTTTTTTTTCTTTTTAGTTTTTCGAGACAGGGTTTCTCTGTCAACAGCTCTGACTGTCCTGGAGCTAGCATTGTAGACCAGGCTGGTCTCGAAGTCACAGAGATCCGCCTGCCTCTGCCTCCCCAATGTGCCACCACTGTCCGGCTAAATTTGTGTTTTAAATTTAATGACAAGAAGAGTTAGGTCGGTGGTTAAGGGCACTAGTACTTGAAGAGGACCTGGTTCGGGTACCAGCACCCATATGGGGGAATCATAGCCACAGATAACTCCAGACACTCTTCTGGCCTCCTCAGCCACCAGGCACGCTGTGACACACAGATATACACGCAGGCAAAACACATACACATGCTTAAAACAAATACATTTTAAAAATAAAATATTTTGAAAGACTTTTCTCAACCCCTAGGAGGTCATACTAGTTTTCATCTTTTCCAAGTTGGGATTGTATTTTTGCTTCTTTCCACGGAAGTAAATGGACAAATGGGGTTTTTAGACACTCGTTGTGAAGGCTGGCGGGCTCCAATCATTCTGGGAGGATACCAAACTGTTTTCATCTCAACGTTAACTTCTTACCGTATACCACCAAAAACTGTGAAATAATCAAAATTTTGAAAGGATCTAATGCGTTAAAATGGCAGGGGAAAAAACGGGCTCCCCAGGAGGATCCCAGTAGCTCACGCATCAATTATTTAGCTTCACCTTGGAATTGAAAAGATCTGTTGCTGGCCTGGCCAAGGTTGGTTTAGCTGTAATTCATTTAATATTTCCCCCCTCCCCCAATTTTTATGAGGTCGGTACTGTTATCTCCATTTTCCAGTGGAAGAGACTGACGTTCCGTCTTTTCCCAATTGCTCATACCTACGGGGTGGACCTGAACCCAGACTCTGTCGCCTGCCGAGCCCTCCAGCCTCCCTGCAGCATCGAGCTAGCGGCAAGAGGCCATTTATGGCGTTTGACTAGGGGAGGGGGTCACAGAGTTCAATGACAAGGGCAGGGTTCCACTGTCAGGAGGCCGGGAATGGAGTGAGTGGAGAGAGCAGGGTCTGGGGAGCAAAGAGGCAGACTGGGCAGAGGTAGGCAGAAAACCAATGGAAGCAAGACCCTTACTTGGTCGGTCAAAGAGGAGGAAGCTAGTGAGTTGGTTTAGCAGCTCCATTATCCGATGTTTTTCTAAATATTCCTTGGCTTGAAGCTCCCGGTTACCATCAGGGTTCATGTTTCCCTGCCGTGTGGTTGCTAGGAGACCAGGCAGCGTCCTGGCGCCGGAAGCCTGCCCCTACTTCTCATTCAGTCCCGTGACGCACTTCAAGGCTATCATTCCCTCCTCCTCTTCTTCCTCCTCCCCCTCCCCCTCCTCCTCCTCCCCCTCTCCCTTCTCCTCCTCCCCCTTCCCCTCCCACCCTAGTACAATGTCCTTCCCTGCAAAAGCGTAGGTGTGGCGGGCAGGAGAGCACATGCGCTTGTGGAGTGGGTGTCAGCCCTTTCATCGACCGAGGTTGGATTTAGTTGGTACCTGTCCCCGCCCCCTGCACCTGCCTGATGGATCCTGAGCTTCAGAGTGCTGGCTGCTTAAACTTTTTTCCACTTTCAACACTTTTCAAGTGGGACCTTGGTGTGTAGGTAAATAATTCCAACATTTACTGTTAGTCAGAAGAAATTAATTTTAAAACAGTTCTTTGAAGCCAGGTGTGCTGGTGCATGCCTATATACCCAGCACTTGTGGGTGGAGGCAGGGGGATTAGGAATTCACTGCTATCTTTGGCTAGGTCAAGGTCAGCCGGGGTACATGACCCTGCTTCTGAAAACCAAAGCAAACTAAACCAAAACAAAACAAAACCTTTTTTCTGTGCATTAGCAATGAAAGCAATTGTGTACTGATACACATGTGTGCGCCTGCTTAGTTTTACTTGAGGAACTAAATGTCAGCGGAGTACTGGTAATGCAAGACACAGAGCATCTGCAAAGGTTTGCGGTGTTGACTGGTATGTTGATTTCATAATTGTCAAAGCTGCGAATACTACTTCACAGAAATACATAATACAAAATTGTTGAAGTATATTTAGGGCTATTCCAGTGATTGTTGGCAATTCTTTTTCCTCAATTCAAAAATTCACATAATGATTTTATTTTATTCTATGAAATTCAAGGCAACAGGTCAAATGTTTGGGACTAGTCTATAGCTCAATGGCATAGCATTTGTCTAGCATGTGAAAATACAAGGTTGGATCCCAGCGCTACCAACAGCAGTATCCAAAAACTCCACAAAAAAACAAATTCAAAAGACCCCATTTAAGAGGGAAGAGCGCTAGTCTAGTATGAGGACAACTCTAGATTTAATATTAGCACCAACAAATAAAACATAAATTGATAACTTACAGCAGGATGTATAAAGGTTTACACCCGTAATTCCAGCATTGTGAGGGTGAAGGCAGACCAGTAAATTAATTAATTAATTAATTAATTAATCCTTAGAATACAGTCTAATACATAAATCTGACATGCGCGAGGAATGACAGTAGGAAAATTAATAAAATTAAGTCTTTGTTTTATGTAATTAAGTCTTTAAATTTCTAAACTAGAAGGAAATTTGCATATGCAGTAAAACACTGAAATTCATGCAGCAGTGTTTGCTGGCACTTTAAGATGTGACACATGGACTCTGGGATCTCCTGGCCTGGGGACTGCAGACAGGTTGACTCACCCCCAGTGGACCAAGCAACTTCAAGTCTGCTGAGATCACTGGGCTAGTCCAGCTCCCACCCACCAGGGGAGGGAGTGCCTCAGACCCACCTGAAACCCACCGTGAGAACCATCAGAATATGGGTCCCTCTTGCATGCACCAGAAGAGAACCTTGGGCCTGTACCCACCAAGAGAGGAAGAGATCCCACCTGCACCCTCTGGAAGAAGGGATGGGACAATGACAGTATAAGAACACATCCAACAACAGAAAGACCAATATGACACCACCAGAGTCTAGGAATTCCACACCAGCAAGACCTGACCATCCCAACACAGATGAAGCAAAAGAAAATGACCTTAAAAACAACTTCAGGAAGATGATAGAGACCCTAGAAGAGGAAATGAGAAAATCTTTTAAAGGAATGGAGGAAAAGACAAACCAAAAATTGCAAGAAACAATTCAAACAGTGCAAGGTTTAAAAACTGAAACAGAGACAATTTTAAAAAACGAAGCCTGAGGGAATGCTGGAATGATAAAAGATGGGTAAACAATCAGGAACTACAGATGCAAGAACATAATGCAAGAGATGGAAGAGAGAATTTCAGGTGTTGAAGACACAATAGGAGAAATAGATTCATTGACCAAAGAAAACCTTAAGTCCAATAAATCCGTAACACAAAATATTTAGGAAATATGGGACACCGTGTAAAGGCCACACCTAAGAATAATAGGTATGGAAGAAGTTGAAGAAACCCAACTCAAAGGTGCAGAAAACATTCAACAAAATCATAGAAGAAATTTTTCTCAACCTAAAGAAAGACATGCCAATGAAAGTACAAGAAGCTTACAGAACACCAAATAGAGTGGATCACAAAAAAAGTTTCCTTATCACATAATAATCAAAACACCAAACATATAGAATAAAGAAAGAATATTAAGAGCAGCAAAGGAAAAAGGCCAAGTAACATACAAAGGCAGACCATTCTATATGGAGAGATGCCTTGCCCAGCTGAGACACAGGGGTGTAGGGGTGGAGAGGTGCCTTGGTCCTGCCTCAATGAGATGATGGGACAGACTTAGTAGACTTCCTAGGGGAGGCCTTACCCTCTCCATGGAGGAGATGGGAGGAGGGGAAGAGTGGAGGGAGTGGGAGGAGAGGAGGGAGGCGGAACTGGCATTGGAATGTAAAAAATAAATTCATTTAAACAAGGAAAAAGAAAAGATGTGACACGTAGGCAGTTCCAAGTGTGCCTTGTGAGTTCAGAACCAAGACTTCACTGAAAATGGGTG
The DNA here is from genome assembly GCF_017639785.1 of Mesocricetus auratus. Lineage (NCBI taxonomy): Eukaryota > Metazoa > Chordata > Mammalia > Rodentia > Cricetidae > Mesocricetus > Mesocricetus auratus. The sequence goes on from NW_024429186.1 coordinate 84,041,584, forward strand.
ACTCAACACTGCCAAAGACACCTTAGACTCATTGTGTGTTTTATTTTTAAGTTTTTGTCTGTTGTATGCTGAGAAACTAATGCTGCCTAATGTATTGAGAGCTCCACATTCTATTATGTAACTGGGACTCAGTCTCCCTAGTGGAGTAGCTGTGACCTGGACTGCCTGAAGACTGCTATCAGGAGACCACCTAACAGTCAATAAAATATTATTTATTTAGTGTGTAGGTGTTTTGCCTGCATATTTGTCTATGCACCATGTGCATGCAGTGCTCATTGAGACCAGCAGAGGGCACTGGATCCTGGAACCAGAGTCACAAACAGTTGTGAGGTGCCATTTGGTGCTCAAACGCAGGTCTTCTTGAGGAGCAGCTGGTGCTCTTACATGCTGAGCCAGCTCCCTCTGACAGTCACTCTGATAGGTTACTGCGTATGGTGAAATACCGATGGCTAAGAGAGCCACTGTGTAGCCACAGGATCACTGAAGGGACTGAACTCTAGCCTGGGACTCTGTTCTTGGGTAACATCCGAAACCTGTGCCCTTATCCTTCCCCAGAAACATGGTCCAGAACAAGAACTTCAAGAAAAGGAAGGGGCTGGAGAGCATCTCTCAGCAATTAAAGCAAATCTTGGAAAGGACCCAAGGTTGGTCCTCAGCACCCACCTAAATGACTCACAACTGCCTGGAACTTCAGCTCAGGGTATCTGATGCCCTTTGATGCCATCTTCTGACCTCTTCAGGTACCTACACGCACGTGGGGGGATATAAAATACATCTTTTAAAAATTAAATTAAAAGAAAGTCCAAGTTATGCATAGAGCTCAGCAGCGGACTGCGGGATGTGAGAGGAACTGGCTTCAGTATCCAGAGCAGCAACGAAGCAGACAGCTGGCCAATGAATGTAAGAGATATTCTCAGCCTTTTCAGGAACGACAGCACAATCAAAACTAGGAGTTAGGTAGCACCAAATTCCATCAGAAGTGTTGCACAAAGACCATCAGTGGTCACGGAAATGTAGAACGAAATGTCCACGTTGGAAATAGTTTAGAATTATTTTAGTAATCCAAAAAACTCCACTCAGAGCTGTATATACCAGCTCCTGTGAATGTGCTCCCAGAGACAAGTGCAAGAGTATTTACAATGGGTCATCTGATACACTGCTTACTCTGCAAGTTCCGTCCCCAGAATCCATGTTTTTTTGTGGGGTTTTTGTTTTAATCCCTGCCTGCATGGTGTTGCTGGTTTGTAATCCCAGGGCTGAAGAAAACAAGCAGATCCCTGAAGCTCGTTAGCCAGCCAGCCTAGGTGAATTCCGTGACACTGAACAATCTTGTCTTTAAAAACAAGATGAAAAGGCCTGGAAAGACAGCTCAGCAGTTAAGAGAGCTTGATACTCTTCCAGAGGAGCTAAATTTGGTTCCAGTACCTATGTCAACAGCCTGTAACTCCAGCTCCAGGGAATCTGATGGCCTCTTCTGTCTCTGTAGTAACCTGCATATATACACACACAAGAACAAGAAAATGCAGATACACCCACACATACAAAAACATTAAAAAAACAAGTGATGAGGGATGATAAGTGACTCAGAGGGTAAAATGTGTTCTCTGCTCTGTGTTTAATCTCTGGGACCTGCATGCCACAGGGCAGAATCAACTTTGGGGACTATCTTAGGACTTCCATTGAGTCCTATGGTATATACACCATCCATGTGCAACATAAATAAAGATCTAATACAAAATTAAAACCCAAAATGAATAGTGTCTGAAGAATGACACCTAAAGTTGTCCTCTGGCCTTCCAATGCACACACATACTCAGACACACACACAGACACAGAGATACACATACAAAACCTGGTCTAGCTGACCATCCCCAGTATCGCTGAGTCTGAGACACCCAGAGATGTCTCACAGCTCCTGGTGTGATGGGTGTGAGGTGGAGGCTGCACCGATGGAGTGTCCTTGCCCAAAAGGAATCAAAAACCAAGCCAATGCCAGTTTTCAGGCAAAATAGAAATCCAAAGTCCAGCTGAAGGTACCATGAAGGAAGCAATGCGCCAAATCCCGAACACAGAGCTTCTGGGCAGTAAGAATGTCGTTTCCAATGTTATGCCCAAAGTATGGACCCCAAAACCACCAAGAGACCAGATCCGATGCAAAAGCAAAGAGTCATTTTAATTACTAATTAACTTGGATCTCCATTTGTCTGACACAATGGGTGGAATAGGAGGGACCCCAAATAGCAAAAGGGGCATCTAGGAGTCTGCTGGTTGCATAGTAACAGTCTCAGGATTGGCACAACTCTGGGATGGGGGAGCCTGTCCTGAGTAGATTGGTCAGCTGCAGCTGCAGAAAGGCCATCCAAGAGCCATTGCCATTTACCGAATCCCACTGTTATCAGTAAGACACACCCAAAGCCCGCCAGCTAACTTCTGATTGGTTCCTCACCACATGGAGGATATCTGACAGTCTCCCTCCCAGTAATAGGGCAAGGTCTGGCAAGGCATAAGAGGGAGTCAGCACATCCTGCTGAGTCAGAGGCCTACATCCTGCTGGGTCTTTTCTGCAGCCTGTCGTGGCTGCCAAAGTGGGGCCTGGGTGAGGGTCTGGGCCCTTCACCAGAGAAGTCTTACTTAGGGTTTTTCAGGAGAAATTGCTATGAAAGGAGTGAGGAATTCTGCAGAGACAGGAGGATTGCCTCAAATTTGAAGCTACCTGCTTTACATATCACATCCAAGCCATCCAGGCTACACAGCAAGTCCTGATCTCAAAATTAAAATAACAAGGGCTGGAGAGATGGCTTCGTAATTAAAGAGCCCTTGGTGCTCTTGCAGAGGGGCTGGGTTCCAGGGGACCTGACCCTCTCTTCTGGCCTCCACAGTCCGTTCTATGTTGTAACGCAGGTGAACTCAAGGACACCCACATATACATAAATAAAATATTAAAATAAGTCTTTAAAAATATTCAAAAAGGCAAGGGTCAGTCCTTAATGAAGGAAGGAATAACCGTGTGGTCCCAGGATGTAGTGGTTTGTGCTCACCGTCACAGCTTCCCTTCTTGTTGTGAAATTCATTAATTTACTTTTTTGGAGTAGGTGGCCTTCAAGTAAATAGCCATTTTTTGTCCTCTGCAACCTAGATGGGCCTGCTGACACCTTCCCTGGTTGTTATTTTCTGTTCCAACAAGTCTCCACGACTCTCAGCATCTGTGCCTTACTCCTTAATCTGGCGTGGAAACCATGTTCAGGGAAGTATCCAGACGCCACCTAGTGGAGTGAGCTGTAACTGCCATCTCCTGGCTGGGACCGGGCTTCCTGTCTTCTGCAGAATCCTCAGAGCACTTCCTGGATTGCGTTCTGCTTGGAGAGTGGGTCTGGGCAGAAGGCATGCCGGGATGCCACTCGGGGTCCTGAACGAAGTCCAGAGTGGTGACATAGGACTGTAATTCTAGCACTTGGGAGAAAGAAAGAGGAGCAGCATGAAGTAGAGGCCATCCTGGACCAGTGACTGTGACTCAAGAAACTAAACAAAGTAGTGATGGGTGGACACTTTAAAGAGCCTGTGAGACTAAGACCCTGCGGATAAGGCCTGAACACTGGGGCCTTCATTGTTGCTGCCATTTTAACAACGTTACTGAGGACTCACTAACATTTAATGCTCCATACACTTTAAAAGTGTAACTTCTGATAGGCTTAGATGTGTGTGAATAGACAGCAAAATCACCACGGCACAGCAGTGGACATACCAATCACTGTCCCTGATATCCCACAGCAACTATTGACTACTTGTGCCTGAAGACTTGCTTTCATCGGGTAAACTATACAAATGGGACCACATAGTATGTGGGTGGGTGGCTTTTTCCACTCAACATGTACAGGTGTGTTTAAGACTCATTACATATCCCGTTCTCTTTATTGCTGAGTAGGACTCCATCATTCATCTGTGGATGGGCATTTGGGTTGTCTCGCTTTTGGATGTCACAAATAAAGCTGCCAGGAATGTTCATTCACTGCTCTTTGTGTGGATGTATCACCTAGTTTTGGAGCAGTAAACACTTAGAAATGGAACAAGAGGCAGCCTGTTAGGCTTACTAGTTAATAATATGCACAGTGCGCACTGGCCTTGTTGAGGATCCAAGTTGGAGTCCCAAACTCACAGCAGGGCCTTACAATGGCCCGTTAACTCCAGTTCCAGGGGACCTCACACAGCTGGGCTCCCCAGGTCCCTGCACACACACTTGAAAATAAAAAATAACAATAAAGAAAAAGAGGAAGAAAGAGAGGGAGGGAGGGAGGGAAAGGACAGTGGGGAGGGAGGGACGGAGAGAGAGAGAGAGAGAGAGAGAGAGAGAGAGAGAGAGAGAGAGAGAGAGAGAGAGAGAGAGAGAGAGGACTGGAGAAATATCAGAGTATACAGCTATTCTGAGCTACTCAGTGAATTTGAGTCCAACCCTGGCTACAAGAGACTCTGTCTCAAAAAAAAAAGGATAGAATACAAAACAAAAAAGGATATTTGCATTCTTAATCTGAAAGCATTAAATGCTTTCACAGTTATTCAAGTGGACAGCCGGGGTGGACCTCCGTTTGTGATGAGATGTGTGTGGGCGAGGTGAAAGGTCAGGAATCCACAAGAGCTCAGGCGTCTGCTGCTCCTGCTGGGTGTGGCGATGCTGTGAGTCTCCACACATCACACAGGCTGAGTTACTGGGCAGACTCCTGTAAACGTCCCTGCACCTTTCCCTCCAGAAGTATGATGGAATTGCCTGGTTCATGAACACAGAACTGTGTAGGGAGCCCAGTTTATTAACCATTCTCCAGATGATTCTAGAGCCAAGTGACCAATCATTCTGATGCTTTCAAGAACCTCACAGGCTGAGCTGCAGTGAAGGTCAGGCAATCTGGACCACCCTTCCCTCTGCTCCCAGGACAGCCTGGGCTGTGGCTGAGGCTGACCGTCAGTCTCCTGTGTGTGGAGGGAGGGGCTGTATGAAAAGCAGAGTGGGACACGGGTACATTGGAGTGGACTGTGGGCCACGCATGTCTTCTGGTTTTGTTTCAGATCAGAGACGCCACAGTTTGGAAAGACGTGGGCTGGCGAGATGACTCAGCGATTGAGTACTTGTTACTCTTGCAAATGATTTGGTTTGTTTCTCACAACCATGGTGGTTCAACCTTGTTGACTCCAGTTCCAGCAGATCCAGGGCCGTCTTCTGGAATCTGCCATTAAGTGGTACACGAAGTGCACTCGCATTTAGGCGAATCACTCAAACACGTTGAACAGAAATAAACCTTTTTACAAATAGAAAAGGGTGTTGGGGATATGTCTCAGTGGTAGAGCACTTGCCTAGACACCTGGGATAGATCCCACCAGAGAAGAAAGGAAAAGAAAAGAAAAGATAAGAAAAAAGGAAATGTTCTCAGCTGCCCTCCTATCCTCTCTCTGCCTTCTAGGTTCCAGGGTTATGAGTATGTGATACCAAACCTGGCACATTATCAATAAGTACCAATTAATGCCATCCCAGGGGAATCCTGTCTTTTTACCCATTTCTTGAAGTCAGAGAAGTAAAGGTGTGGTGTGGTATGGTACCTGCTCTTGGGACAGCTGGCAGGTGTCTCCTGGCAGATGGCAGATGACACATTGTAAGGGGGTGCTTTCGCTTGCCGGGACAGTGCACAGGGGGACATTCAATCTTGTTTCCCTTGCTAAGACTGACTGAGAACGCATTGCCCAAGTATTGCTAAGGCATTGATGTTAGACTTCTGCTTTATCAATGGGCTATGAGCTTTTGAAGACTGTCCTGTAACACAGGACAGATGTTATCCTTCAGTGAGAGACTAGGTTAGGCTCCAGTGAAACATTGGGAGCTGAGCCCAAATTGAAATTGCCTATGCAAGAAAGGCAGAGAATGATTTGTACTTGAAAAGAATTAGATAGATGATAGATGATACATAGGTAGATAGATAGATAATACATACATGCATGCATGCATGCATGCATACATACATACATACATACATACATACATACATACATACATACATGGATGGATGGCCAGACTCTCTGTAATTCATTAAGTAGCTGATACTGACCTGCAACTTCTGAGCTTCCTGTCTCCACTCCCCACTCCTAGGATTACAGGCCTGATCTGTCATGCTCAGTTTACTCTGTGCTGAGGACTGAAGCCAAGGCCTCATTGTAATAACCCCAGGTACAGCCTAGACGGCCTTAAACTCATGGTGTCCCTGACTTATCTTCTTGAACATTTGCCTATGGGTTAGAGACAACAACCTGACTCCACGATGAAGGCTCCTTTCTCTTCCAGTGTCCCCCTTAACTGTGTCTGTCTTTAGGCTCCTTTCTCTTCCAGTGTCCCCCTTAACTGTGTCTGTCTTTAGGCTCCTTTCTCTTCCAGTGTCCCCCTTAACTGTGTCTGTCTTTAGGCTCCTTTCTCTTCCAGTGTCCCCCTTAACTGTGTCTGTCTTTAGGCTCCTTTCTCTTCCAGTGTCCTTAACTGTGTCTGTCTTTAGGCTCCTTTCTCTTCTAGTGTCCCCCTTAACTGTGTCTGTCTTTTCTGCCCTGGGAGCATGTGTGTTGCGTTGACCAGAGTAAGCGTGTGATGCAGTTGACTGACAGCCCTAGATGAGTCCACTCTTTTAGGCGAGGTTGCAACTGTGCCCTGGATGCTGGCCCTGTGCGTGCATGAAAAGAGCAAATGCTTTCCTCCTTGTTCCTGTGCCTATGATTCCACATTTATTTATGCACCACTGACTATTATTCCAATGCTTGGTAGATACCAGCTGTACAACTAACACTATTTAGTAACTAAGCAGCATTGAACAGGATGGCCCAGGTGTTGCCCAATATTTGTTTAACTATGCAAAGATTTGTTGTTGTTTTACCCTGCCTGCCTAGGGCACCTAACTGGTCTAATAAAAAGCTGAATGGCCAATAGCAAGGGAAAAGGTATAGATGGGCAGGGAGGATAAGTAGGAGGAGGAGTTTAGGCTTGGGGGAAGAAAGAAAAGAGACACCAGGGAGACACCAGGAGGGCCAGACAGACAAGGACGAAGCAGAAAGGCAGGGCATACAGAATGAAAGAAAGGTAAAAAGTCTCAAGAGAAATGTGGATGAGTAGAAGCAGGTTAAATGAGGTTGCAAGAGCTACTGGAAGCAGCCTAAAGCAGAGAAAGCATTTAGTATCAAGTTTCCTGTCTTTATTTGGGAGCTGGTGGTGGCCCCAAGGAAACAGCAACTACACCCAATTTAAAATTGTAAAGTGATTCCTAAAGGCAAATTAGGAGTTACATTACATTGGAATATACATGATTTTTGGAAAAAGCCTCAGAATGTCAAGGAACACATGATCAATTTCACAATGCCACTGGAAAACTTCCCAAGAAAGATCATGTTTAAAGCAATCTGACACATTCTCTCTCTTTCTCTCTCTGTCTCTCTCTGTCTCTGTCTCTGTCTCTGTCTTTGTCTCTCTCTCTCTGTGTGTATGTTTTCATGTGATTGCAATTACTGATGAATACACACGTGGATATAAATTATCACATTTACTTGCATGCATGTATGCGCGTGCAAGCCTTAGCGCACTAGTGGAGGTCAGACGACAGCTCCCACTGGTCGGTCCCAGGTACTGAACTAGGTTTTGGGGTTTGGTAGCAAATACCTTTAATTCATGTGTCATCTAATCAGGTCCCTTTTAGAATATTTTCTTTTGAAATGCTGGTAATTAAACCAAGGACCTTGTACATAGTAGGCAGACATTCTTTCACTGAGCCCCTATTCAGTGCTTCAAAGCTTCAGGCGTTGCGCCTCTCTGCATTGGAACCCTGTGTTGGAACCTCGGCACTGTGCTGACCCCCCTCCCCCGACAATGGGTGGGACACGCACTTGGGCAGACACTTAGGCAGCTCAAAGGTTCCTGTGTTTGGTGGCCATCTCATGGGTGTGTAATGCATTACGGGGCTCCATAAGGACTCAGTGTGCATGTGCAAGCTTCCCTTTCAAGTGAGCACCTCCACAAGTTCGCTCTCTTTCCCTTCGGCCCCTCTTCTCTCTCTCTCCCTTCACCCCTTCTTCCCTTCTCTCCCCCTTCTCCGCTTCTTTCTCTCTCCCCTTTCCCCTTTTCTTCTTCAATAAACTCCACATAGGTTCGTGTTTTCTTCTACCCGTGGGAAGCATGGTTTCCTGTTCCATCTACTCTACTCATCCATGGCCTTGGATACCACACAGATGTTCTGTTGCTGAGCCACGTGGACAATTCCAAGGCCTAGACATGTCATTATGATGAGGTGTAAGGATGCTACATTTACACAAATCAGAATAAATCCAAACAATACATGTTAATTGTAACAAACTGATGTTTATTTATTTTGGAATTTGAAGACAGGCTATCAAGTAGCTCAGGCTTGCATAAAACTTACTCTGCAGCCATACGCTGATCTCTGCCTGCTCGGGCTCCCTAAGTATTGGGGCTCCAGATCTGCATCAGCACAATTCTGCAGATAAATTTCTGGTGAAAAGAGACAATCCTGTGTTGCCACACATTTTACCTCCAACCCAAGGTAACTCTCTCTGCTGGGCCTGGTATTAAAACTCCCAGGGTGCCACTTCACTTTTTTCAAAGTCAAACCCTCTGGTGTGCTGAGGGTCCTGGGCAGGGAGAGCAGGTGACCACTCAGCAGTGTATGGGGAAAGAAGGGGGGACAGGTCTAACCATCTCACAGGCAACCTTCAGCCCTCCTGCACTCCCTCGTCTGTGGCTCCTCCCAGCTCAGGGAGACTACAGGAGAATGTGGGCATGTGGCTGGTATTCTCCTCTAACCACACGACAACTTTCTTCTTTCTGTTAGAACAATTATTACTCCAAAGCTGCTGCTGCTGCTGCTGTTTGTAAAATTTTAAATTTAAGAGTGCCCAGGAAAACGACGATATATTAAGTCTGTAACCTGGTAAATATTTCACAAATGAATAGATCCCTTTAACAAGCATTCAGGTCAAGCTACAGAGCATCTTCCAGCTCTCCAGACATCTTCCCTGTGTGTCTCCAAGGTTGCAGCCATTATATGAGTCAGTGTGCTTATATTCATGGCCTTAATTCACCAAGGTTGCTTTGAATGTCAATTCATTAATTAAGATGTTAAGCAATGCCGGGCTCAGTGTGGGCCTGGCAGAAGCACCCTTGAAGGCGAGCCGGGGCTGGAGGCACCTGTGAGTCCACTGCTCAAGGCCATATTCCTGGGCTATGCAAAGTGTTCTCAGAGTGTCAAGCTCTGCAAAACACAAAGCCTTGTAAAATTGGAAGAAACACACATCTCATTCTTTCAGTAGAAAAGTCTTACTTGGGACTGCAGATGGAGGTCAGAGGCAGAATACTTGCCCAGCGTGCACAAGTCCCTAGGTTTGGTTCCTAGCTCCACAAATAAATCGAGATACCCAAGGCCCCATTGCTTTCTTCCCCCATGCGGCTCTGCTTTGTCCTAGTTGAAACATGCACCAGAATTGCTACCCTCTCTCCCCATCTGGATTATTCAGGAACCTAGATGATATGGGGGTGGGTAGGATTTAATGATAAGATTGATGGGAAATCAGCCAGGGAAGTGGGTTGAGAGAAAATGGAAATCTGACTCCAACTGTTTGATCTCTTGTAACAACCATCACAGTTCTTCCTCCAGTTCCAGAGGAAGTAAGCGCTTTTGTGATGGCAGTGTTTAACTTAAAATGCACTAAAATATTTAAGGGAGAAAGGGAAGCTCAGAGAGTTCCATGGTTGTTTTAAATTGTGAGTGCCTTCCCAACGTTAATGACCTCTGCTCAGATTTGCCTTTTGAATTGTCCTGGTAATCTGGACACCTCCAGCTGCCGGCAAATGTCGCATGGTGACTTTGCAAAGATCCACACTAGGGTGGGACTAATTTCCTTCTGGACTTCATCTCCTTTACAGCTTCTCATTGAGTTTTCTAGATGAAGGGTTATAGCAATTCAGCAAATAGAAGCAGACAGCAAAGTCCTTCCCTGTGTTCTTAGCTCAGAAATAGAGATCCCAGCAAGCCTGCTGCTGGTCTAGACCAACCCCAACCAGAGCAGAATGCAAGAAGTAATCCATTAAGCAAGCAGCTATTGCCTAATGTGGAATGCCAGAAAAGAAAAAAATGTTTTAGCAAAACGAATCACAGAAACCTGAGGGAAGCAACCATGTGACGCACTGAGCTTTTTTTTAGTAGGAAACTGAAGTTTATTTAATATACACAAGTCACATCTGACACTGAGAAAATGAAAATGCTGTTTACATTAAACACATTAAAAATATGTACTATCTGTATTAAGGCCCTAGAATCCAAACCTGGATCCCAGCACTTGTGTCGTGTAGTTACTTTACCAGGAGCTACAGCACAGGGCAAAGCTGGCGGTGTACCAGTGTACCTCACACTTCCTGTGCATGGTTTGTGACCCATGGAGGAAGACAGTCTCTTCAACGCATGTGCCCATTCTCCGTCTTCCGCTTCAGAATCCTCAACAGGTTTCAATTTGGGATCAGATTCCTGACTGTGCGGTGATTCACAGCTGCCCAGAGGTTCATAACTCAGCCCCCAGATACCTCCCTCGGGTGCTTTACTGTTCTGCTACTTCATCTCCTTTTTCAGGTGGGCAATTTCACCATCCTTTAGCTCAATTTCCTTATGAAGTTCCTTGGTTTCCTTAAGTGCTTCACAGAGAGCTGTCCTCCATTTTTCTGCCACCTCTTTCCAATACTGAGGAGATGGGTTTCCTTTAATCATAAGACCAGATGCTTCCTGAATGGTATCTCCAACATCTTTGTTTTCATTGGCTTCTGGACCAGAGCTTGAAATCTTAGATGCTAACTGACTGGTCATTCCAACACTTCCTTCTGGGCAAGCCTTTTGGGGACTCAATTTCTCTGCCAGCAAGAGACCCATTCGCAGAAGGCGGAATCATCTGCAGCGTCCCCTTGGGACAGGACTGTTCTTCACATTCTCGCCAGCTCTTTCCCATTTCTGCTTCACACTGGAGTTCATTTCTCAGAGACCACGGTGCCCCCCTCCCCGGCGAGTGTAAGAGCAGGCATAAAGCGGGATGAGCCCCTGGCAGAACTCGGGACCCAATGATTCACTGAACTTTAAAATACCTGTAGGAACAGAGTGGCTTGGAGAGGACCATGTAGGGAGAGATTATTTCTCCAGGAAGTGCTGTGTCAAGAACACCAAACTCAGGGAAAATATGTGGGGAACCCCCTCCTCTATTCAGTGGGACCATTCTGAATCAGCCTTTATGTGGGCTTGTGGAATAGGGTAAGGGCACTCACCATCAAGCCTGGTGGCCTGATGGTGGGAGAAAACTAATTTCCACCAGTTAGCCTTTGACCTACCAATCAGTCAGTGAATAAATGAATGTAGTAAGTAGGAGAAATGTAGAAACAATAAGTCATTTGAGCTGTGCTTGTAGAGTTCTTGCCTCACCTGGATTGGGTAAACCTGGTTACTGGTTGTGCACGCCATTAATTCAGCACTGGGCCGCAGCTACACAGAGACTCCCAGACCAGTGTGGGTCACATGGGAGCCCATCACACAGATAAAATTTAAGAAAAAGAACCAACCGATTAATGGGGTTTCACATGGGAAGGCCAAGGTGGATGGGCCTGTTGAAGGGTTAGAAGTCACCCTGCCAGTGCAGTGGAGAACTAACAGGCGTATATTTTGGGGGGTCAGTGAGCCCAGTGGTCTTGGGGTGCTATCTATGGCAGTGACACACACACCATGCTCTGAAGCAACTTGGGGAGAAAAGGCTGAGCTCAGGGAGATCAGGCAGGAACGGAAACAGGACTCTGGGGGCAGGAAGTCCACGGAGGAGTGCTGCTTACTGGCTCGCTCCCCTGGCTTGCTCAGTTGGCTCTCATTCACATCACAGGGCCATCCGCCCAGGGACGGCACCACTTACAGTGGGCTAGTTCCTACTTCATCCACCATCAACCGGAAGAGGCCTCCCAGACCAATGCCTTCAGGCCAATCTGATGAGGGAATTTCTCAACTAAGGCTCCCCACTCAGATGACTCTAACTTATGTAAAGTTGACAAAGAAACTACCAGTCTATATTAATTGTTGTCCTACTGTGTGCTAAGCTTCAAATTTACTTCTCGTGGTCTCTCCTCCACAACCGGTGACAATGTCTGCTTAGGCCTGTGGTGAAATGACGAGAGACTTGCCTGGGGTTGACAGAGAGAGCTTGGACTTTAAGTGGCCTTTTTCTGCTCCTGGTTACTCAAACCCATATACAAGGCTATCTTCTCGGAGTTAGGATGTTTTGCAGATGGCAAAGGTGCTCTATTCTTCTACTATTTCATTTTCTGTTCAGTTTCCTCAGACTTCTCTAAGGCTCTCATGCGCCGGATCTCCCTTGTTCTAAGAACCAGTTTCTGCTGACTCTGTGCTCATCTCAGCCCTGCCCGGGTACCTGCCCGGCACCACACCCTCCAGCTGCTCAGCAGTGCTATGATGGCTGACACAGGTGAGCAGTGCTATGATGGCTGACACAGGTGATGATGGCTGACACAGGTGAGCAGTGCTATGATGGCTGACTCAGGTGATGATGGCTGACACAGGTGATGATGGCTGACTCAGGTGAGCAGTGCTATGATGGCTGACACAGGTGATGATGGCTGACACAGGTGATGATGGCTGACACAGGTGAGCAGTGCTATGATGGCTGACACAGGTGATGATGGCTGACACAGGTGATGATGGCTGACACAGGTGATGATGGCTGACTCAGGTGAGCAGTGCTATGATGGCTGACTCAGGTGAGCAGTGCTATGATGGCTGACACAGGTGATGATGGCTGACACAGGTGATGATGGCTGACTCAGGTGAGCAGTGCTATGATGGCTGACACAGGTGATGATGGCTGACACAGGTGAGCAGTGCTATGATGGCTGACGCAGCAGCACCATTTTCTTTTGCTTCTTCAACACTACTCTCTCCTGTTGTCCACCGTCTGATCAGCTTAAGAGTCGACCGGCTTCTTCATCCTTAAGAAACAAATACTGCCACCATTTCTGCCCCAAACTCAAACTCCCTTTGTGCCTTCTAACCTCATTAGTATACCTGTGCTTATATGGAATACCCTTGCCAGGGGGTAGTGGCTCATGCCTTTAATCCCAGCACTAGGGAGGCAAAGACAGGCAGAGCTCTGTGAGTTCCAGGACAGCTAGAGCTACACAGAGAAATCTTGCCTTGGGGGAGGAAAAAAAAAAGCCTACCCTTGCTTAGTTCTCATGAATCCTTTAAAGGACACCAAGCTGTCTTTGTCGCCTCCTCAAACTCCATCACTCTTGTTTTGTTAAGGTCACCGCAATGGATGGGTGGCAACCTGCCAAAGATATCTCTAAATTCTAATCCCGAGAGCCTTTGAGTATGACATTATTTGGTAAAAGGAGATTTGCCACATAATTAAACATATGGTTGCCAGAAATCATTTAAGATGTAGAAGAAGCCTTAAATTCCATGACAGGTGCCTTTATGAGAAAAAAGCAGCAGGGGAGGGCCGGGTAAAGACAGAGACTGCTGAAGTGATACATCCCTAGGGCACGGAGGCTGGCAGCCACCGGCAGAAGACGTCAGGAAGGGCGCCCTGCAGAGCCTCATCACCTCCACGAGAGCTGTCTTCAGAACTGCAGACGACAGAACAGACGCACTAGCTTGGAGGTGGAGCACTGACTGGCCTTGCTATAGCTCTGGGTTCAGGGCCAGTGAGATGGTCCAGTGGGGAAGGGGATCTGCTTACTGGGGTAGTGACCTGAGCTCATTGCCTAGATTCCAAGTGATGGAAGGTGAGAATAAACACTTGCAAGTTGTTCTCTGGCCTCTGAATGCTTCCTGTGGCATGTCCCTCCTAAACGATAGTAAATGTGAAAGACTGAGTCTAATCCTTAGCACTGCAAAGCAAAGCAGCCACCCAGGGAAGCTGAACAAAGCAAGGCCTGAAAACAAAGTCGTCTGAGAGAATACCTCTGAGCTTTTAAGCCGGCAAGGTTGTGGTAGCCTAGGAAGGTCACAAACCATGCTACTCTTGCCTTCAGTGTTCCTTTGATGCACAGCAGTTTTAGTCCATTAAAACATCTTAAGCCAGGTGTGGTGGTGCACACCTTTATCTCAGCACTCAGGAGGCAGAGGCAGCCTGATCTCTGAGTTCCAGCCCAACCTGGTCTACAGAGCACGTGCCAGGACAGCCAAAGTTACACAAAGAAACCCTGTCTCAAACACAAAGCATAACAAAAACACGCCAAGTCCTGGTGTCCAGGTTCCCCGTTTCTATTGGATTTGCTTTCTCTGTGTCTCATCATCAAGCCCTTCCCAGGTCTGAGATTCTAGTCACTCTTCTGTCAAGTCATTTGAGTCATCACAGTGGCAAGCATGCATCACCATGCCCCCAAAGTGCTGAAGTCTGTGCTGCCCGTATTTCAAAGGACACAAAGGTTACATGTGAGCCTGGGATGCAATTTTTGAATACATTCTGTAACGTGTAGTCTTCCCTCCAGCTGCCTGGGTCCCGCCGATGTCTCAGTCCCCAAATAACACACAAGACACTATAATAAGCTGTTGCCCATTTGTTATGGTTTCTTAATGGCTGGCTCTGACTTAATTATTAACCCATAATTACTAATATATACTTTTATAGGGTCATATTTTACCGAGAACGACAGACTTGCGCCCTCTCCTCCTGGCATCACATGGTGACTCCTTCCTCTTGACTACTTTTCAACAGTCTTAGTTACTACAAAATAGAGATCTTCTTGAATTTAGGTCACACTTTTAGGAATGAATGCTGCAGTGCTAAAGGAAAAGACATTCATAAATTCACTGCCACTTTGGCAGGGTGAAGGGTGGGTCCAGATGTAGATTCCGAGTCTATTGAACAGAAGACTGACGATGGGCATGGCTGGCAGCACTCCTGCTCAGATTAACCCAAATGAGCTTCCCTACACAGTGGGATACTGCCCACTGAAAAAGAACGTTTTGTCCCTAAGTCAGAGGAAGAAGATACAGGAAGGTAAAGATGTCACCAACAAAACCAAAGAAACCAAAGTGTACCGGGAATAAATTCAGTGTTTTTAAAGTTCTGTTTTGTACATGTATGTGTACTTATATGAACATGCATAAGGTCAGAGGTCATGGAGAGGATCAGAAGGTGGTTCAGGAGGAAAGTGCTTGCCACACAAGTGTAAAGACCTGAAGCTCATCTGCACCCACCTAAGCAGCCATGGTCAGTGGTACATGCTGGGAGATAAGCAGGAAGATCCCTGGGGATTGTTGGCCAGTAACTCTAACTAAGCAGTGAGCTCCAGATTCAGTAAGAGACTATCTCCAAACATAAGGTGAAGGGACAGCTGGGAAAGACAGAATCAATGTCAGCCACTGGCCTACCCACATCCCCCTCACACACACCACACACACACACCACATAAAACACACACCACACACACCACACAAACACACCACATAAAACACACACCACACACACACACACACACACACACACACATACACACACACACACACACACACACACACACACACACACACACACACCACACACACACACACACACACACACACACACACACACACACAAACACACACCACATAAAACACACACACACACACCACACAAAACACACACCACACACACACACAAACACACACCACATAAAACACACACCACACACACACACACAACACACACACACACACACATACACACACACACACACCACACACACACACCACATACCATGTACATGCCACACACACACCACACAAACACACCACATAAAACACACACCACACACACCACACAAACACACACCACATAAAACACACACCACACACACATACACACACACACACCACACAAACACACACCACACACACACACACACACACACCACATACCATGTACATGCCACACACACACCACACACATACATGCACATACCACATACCACACAAAACACACACCACACACATACCACCCCCCCCACATACACACATACATACCACTTTACATACCACACACACACACACCACATAAAACACACACCACACACATACCACCCCCCCACCACACACACCCATATAAATGCACACACACAGGATGAAATCCACACAACCAAGGCCCTCGGCCCAGCTTAGCGGAAGCATCGACTTGGGAGGTGGGAGTTAGTTAGCAGCACTTGAGTGCTGGAGGCAGCAGAGCCAGGAGTTCAAGGTGCTCCGAGGTTTGAGGCTAACCTGGGCCACGTGAAACCATGTCTTAACCCCCACCCTGTAAAAAGTCCTCAGCACATTCTTTGGGGTCCTGTCCTTACCTACTGACTCCAGGGTGGTAGCCATGGAACATTTCTGTAAAGTGCTGTCTTTTGCACAGTTGGCAGCTTTCTGGATAGGCATACCTGGGATGGCCTGGGTAGTTTCAAGGATGTGTTAAAGTGAATATGCAGATTTAAGCCTCTTATTTGCATGTGGTCTTCAGCACTAGGTAAACACTGACCCACCTTGAGAGAGTACCTCAGACTGCTTATGCGGAGAGCAGGAAGAAATTGTAATTTCTGATGGTCAGGAGATACCACTCCTGTAGCCATAACAATAGCCTTTCTGCCTCGGGACTTTACCTCTGAAGAAGAGATATCTGTGCCAAACACACTTTCTCTGCTAAAGCCTTCTTTGGCTCAGAAAGCCCAACCCATCGTTTCTATTTACAGTTATCATCGTTATCCTGGGACCACAGGCCACCCCTCACACCTGAGACAGGGTCTGTGGAGTTCACGCTGTCCTGGAACTCACAGAGATCCTCCTGCGTCTGCCTCCTGAGTGCTGAGATTAAAGGCGTGCGCCTCTAGGTCTGGCTTCTCTTTTGGTCTCTTACAGTGGCTTCTACAGGATGTGATGGACAGCAGTCACTGCACTACCTTAGTGGAGCAGATGGTCCAAATCCCTACCCAGAGGCCTTTAAAGCACAGTTGTGCGAGCTTTTGTGTGACCTTGTCTTCTCTCCCTGCCTCTGATCCACCAACCAGAGACTTGCTTTTCCTGCCTCAGTAACTTCTGCCTTCTACCTTTTCTTCATAGAGAACTCCCAGCATGAAGAACTCCTTCATGTTATACCAGCTTCTGGAGTCATTTTCTCCCCCACGTAGCTCAGTCCTTCCCACCACAGCATCTGCTGCAGTCTGTGATTACACACTGGATCATATGTTATTGCAGCTCCAACTGAGCTTCCTCTAGAAAATAGCTGGGCTTCTGTCTATTTCTTGTTGGAGAAAGAAGAGGATAGCTCAGGGACAGGCACAGAGGTGGTTCTGTAAATATTTGCTCAGTGAATTCGACATCTTCTACTCCATCACATCTTGCCATGGGTGTCCTCCCGGAAGGGCTCTTTTAGTGAGAATGCCTCCATTCACAAGGAAAACGAGTTTATAAAAGCCAGAAGACTTTGTTTTTACAAACATATAAATTATTTTATTTACAAAGCCATGTTACAAAAGAAAAGCAAAAACAACAACAAAAAATACAATCGTTCAGTGGAGAATAAATACTTCCAGACCTGGTGCTGAACCACAGTGGTATCAACAGATAACGTTTTCGTTCTTTCATTTAGAAACTGTAAGCCATAGAGTTTACTATTTACACCTACTTCAGACATCTATTTGCTGACATCATCACAGGCATGGAATGGATTCTATCTGATAGTGCTAATTCATAAAGGTGCGGGACAAAGGAGGAAAATACTTAGTGTTACAAAATATGGATCATAGAAAAGAAACCCACTCTACGAGTGTGGCCTTTGTTGAGTATGATTGGACATGCGCTCTTCAAAATTCTTCTGGAAAAGCTTCTAAAACTGGTTAGTAGGAAAGGACAAATGAACAGGTGCAAATTCTTGTCTGTGCAACAATAGTTATTTAATTTACCCCATGACTGACCGGCTACATAAAACCCACAGAGTCTTGTTAAAGTGCCATGGGCTGACAGCATAACAAAATATAAGGTGTAAATAGAAAATTTCCTTTTTTTTTTAAACAAGAGTTCACTGAGAATCAGCAATAATAGAATACGCTGTATAAACTATTTTCTACAAAGGTTATCAGCGTTATTTACAGTTGGTACATGGATACAAAAGAAGGCATACAAGTTATCCAACTCGATTTTGTGATTTTTAAATTTTATATGGCTGACAGGTCTATGCATTGCGTTATGCCTAACATCCAGGCCGCTGAGGCTGAGACACGTCAGGAGCTCCTCAGGCAGACGGGGTGTGAGCAGCCAAGGGGCCGAGACAGAAGGCTGAGTGGGTTATGGGGAACAGAAAGACCCGGAGACGCTACTCTCCTGGTGCTGTAGGGGTTGAATTCTATGGGAACAAACACAAATGAAATCTTTTCTTTGCATTCCATTGTTTTTTCCCTAGCTACAAGCATTTAATACATTAGAGCGTAAACCTGGGGATGACTGTGAAGGAAGAAATACCGTGGGCTTTCCCTTTTTGCTCAGTTTTCTGGAACTGTCCTCACCTTTTGGTCAAAGCGGTCTCTCAAGAGAGTAAGCAGCATTGGGTGGAGAGCCTCTTTATCCCAGCTTTGGATGCAAGACACAGATCGGACCGACCTGAAGCCGGTTTGCTCCCTCTGTCTCTACGAAGACGCTATTTCTCAGAGGCAACCGTTTCAACCTCTGCTTTCCCTCTTTGAATAGAAGAGTTTATGGGCCGGAGGCTTATTTTGTTGCTGAGACTTGTTTTGTTTTTAATCCTGCAAGTTTTACAACTCAAAATAAATTATGTATTTATATATATATATAAACCAACAGACATCTAAAACTGAACAAGACAAAAACTGTGCAAAAATAACAAAGGTATGTACACACCTTTTGAGTCTGAAGAAATGTACAATAAAAACATAATTCAAAGAACATTTTAAAAATATAAACATTGCTTAAACTTTCCTAAGTTTCATATTGTTTTTGAAACTATTCTGGTCAGTTAGCTCTGTAATATAGTAAAACATAAATTATTACAAAATTAACACTATAAAAATTTACTTTAAGAATATCTTCTAAACTTTTTTCAAAGGCTCTAACCTTGTTTATAATTTCTTAAACATTTATAAGTTTTAAAATCTGCCTTAACCTTAAAAAAAATATCCCCCCCAACAAAAAATTAACAATCACCCCTTAAATTTGCAGTCCTTCCTACCCCAGACATAAATTAACCATCATATAAGTGCACTTTTAACACTGGAGAAAGAAAAATGAAATAACCCAACCAATGTCCTGGTAACTAACAACAACTCCTGACTTTAAAACAAAACTTCATTTTTATATTTCAAAGTTTAAGAATCCTGTAAGAAACACTGTCAGTGCAATTCCATCGACGGAAATAACTCCTTTGCAGACTCCAGTTCTGTGGCGAAATTTAGCAGTAGTCTCATCTTTGGGTTGGGAGAAAAGGGATGGGAAGGAGATCTTTGGGGAGGGAGAAGGGGTGTGCCCAGCTGCAAAACTAGCATCCTGATCTCAGGATGGTGCGGGCGTCCGGCCGGTCAAAGCGCAGACACCTGTTCTGGGCTGTGAATTCTCTTTCGGCTGTTTCTTTCAAACTCCAACATGAACAGCTTACGAGCCTTGGTGCTCCAGAGCGTCCCCGCCCACGCCTGTGCTTGCGGTTACCAGAGCTCTGGGCTGTCTGTCTGAGTTAGGGCACCTGAGGACCAAGAGCAGACTTGCCTAAGGTGTAGCTGTGCGATCAGTGGTGTTTCTTATTCCCTCAAGGGGTTTGACACAAAAAACTCCATGCGGACTTTTCTCTAGAGGACCCTTTCTGGCCCCGGACCCTTCCTGATATCTACAGAACTTTCGGGAGCTACGGCCTCTGTGTTACCTCATGAGGTGGCTTTCCTAGGTCTTATGGGCTTTCTGTCTCTGGCTGACCCCGCTTTAGGAAACTGCAGTGTGACCAGGGAAGTGCTCTTCAGAGTCTGTTCCAAACAGGCTCTGACCGGCACAATCATCCACAGCCATCGGGTTCCCACCGTCTTCCCTTCCTCTCAGGTCTCTTCTGCCCTTGTACCTGACCAGTGTATCTTTTCTGCACAGCTGGGCCTTGGCACTGAGTAAACCGCATCATTAAAGGGCCACTGTCCTCACGTTAGTGGCTGGCATTTGGCTCTGGACAAAAAGAACTGCAGAAACCAGTTGAAGAAACCCCCTCTGCCCTGCAATGCAACTCCCAGCGTGTGGTCCAGCGCGGCCGGCCGGTGGGAGCCAGAGCCTCTGATGGCCACTGGAGCACAGTGACTGACAGGTGGGTAGGAAGGGTAGGGAAGGAGAGAATGAGCTCTGCAAGCACTAACGTTCAAGAGCTTCTGTGCATGCCAACCTGGAACCGGAACCGGAACCGGAACCCAGTCTGCAGCCTCTGTTCGCAGGAGCACTAGCAGCATCAGGAGCAAGGGGAGTAGCTCCAAATATGGAAGAATGTATACGACATGATAAACGAAAAATAGAGAGGAAATACTGTTTTCTGTAAATCTCAAATTCAGGTTCTTTTGCCGTTTTTTTAAAAAACAAAACAAACAAACAACAACAAAAGCAACTAAAAATCCATGTGAAAAAAAGAAGAAAGGCAAAGCCACAGCAGCGTCCTGGAAACACTCCCCACACAGGCCAGTGCCTCCCTTGCCCTGACTCCGTCTCCTGGGGAGGATGTCAGCAGGGACTGGTTTGAAGTGGCTTCACCATCTTGTTAGGGAAGAGTCCTGATCCTGCCCATTCTGCTTGTGTTCTTCTAGGAAAAAAAAAGAAAAACTCGTCTCATTCAAGGTGATTCATGAGAATCCGGGGGGAGCCTCCATGTCCTCCTCTGTGACAGGAAGAAAGGAAACACTACCTGCACTGCTAAGAGCAGCTGAGCTTTGTAACTAAGAGGGCAGCCATGAAGGAGTCCAAGGCCAAAGGGAAGCATGGGACAAGTGCAGTGGGCTTCATGGGGTCTCTCCTGGACAGAGCGCTGGGACGCCCATTTCTATCGCTTCATTTTCCCCTCCATAGCATAAATGATACAGTTAGACACCTGATGAAGGCCTATAGCCCTGGGTTAAAACCGAGAGGCTTGGAGATTTGGGGTGCACAGACTAATCTTCTTGGTGAGGCCATCTTCATTTAGCTGAGTAAACTTTGTCCCTCACAGGGTTGCCACACGCTGTTTGTATTTTCTTCTCCCTCTAAGAGGCATAATTGCTTCCCTGCCTTTCCGCAGACGTGTGCACATACTCCTTCGGAGAAAGTCACTGACTGCTGGCTTACATGTTGATTACTCTCACTCCTTCAAGGGAATCAAGACCACGGCAAGTCTTCCTGAATGTTCCCACTGTGGAACCGCACACCGAGCAGGAACGACAGCTCACCCATGGTCTCGGGAAAGGCAGTGGCGGACACTAGCAACGCCCCTCTGCCTCCTTAATTTCACTCTCATGATGCCCTTAGGAGGCAGCCAGCTAACAAAGCAAAAAACGGACACCTAAAGAAGTAATGTTCAGACATCACAGCGGTGGTAATAACAGTCATTATACGAACACTCGACTGTGCTATGTGCCACAGAATGTTCTTGCTATTTTTCAGATACTTTACATGAATCAACTAATTTAGTCCTCACAGAGGTCATGGGCCCTAGGTTCCGTCATGGTTCCCATTGCATAGAGAAAGAAATGGAGGAGGAGAAATAAATTGCTCGAGGGCCCACAGCTAAGAACTAGAAGGTCCATGGTTGGAAGCCAGATTATCAGCTCCAATGGAGGGAGACTTGAACCAGGCTCTGACCCCAGTGCAGTCTTATGGGCCTGGTGTCAGCTCTATGTGGAAACTTACCTGTCGGCTGTGTCCTGGGCTGGATATGCTTGAAGGACTGGACTGTGACAAAGCTAGGCTGCTATTTTTTCCAACCTGAAAGACACCATGAACCCCCATTCAGACACAGAGGCGGCTAGGGAAGGATCCTCTGACGCTGTATGTTGTCAGGGCAGAGGACCAGGGCACGACTACATGCCTTACTCCCTTGACTACTCAGGGTGGATGCTCCCAACTTACATGGCAGGAAAATGTCCTCCCATAGAGAAAAAACAACTGTGGGAGCAACTCAGTCGTCACTCTAGCTCAAGGGCTCACAAGCCCATGCACCTCGGACAGGTGCAGGCCACCTTGTTTTCAGCCCTGGCTCCTTGGGCTGCTGCAGATAAAGCAGCAGGTCTGTCTGGCTAAGAGATCCAGCATTCAATCTCTTGTTCTTCAGAAACCAGTTTATCTAGCTGGGCTGCCCTAGCATGCGCAGGAAGAAGGGGGCGGGTACTGTGCCCCTGGGTACTGCTTCTCTGTGGGACTGTCCTTGACCCTGGCGGGGTGGGCTCTGGGGAAAGTTGATGCCAGGATTCAGTCCCATGGTTCCAACTCATTTGCAAAAGCAGCTCTTGCCCCCGGCCTCCAAACAGCTCCATCCTGGTCTTCATTCCCCGTTTGTATGGAGGCACAGACCTTTCCCTCACAGCACTGCTGTGTCCAATTTAATACCTTGGTGGAATTTTTTTGGCCTCTTACTTCCCAGATACAATTAAGAGGACCTACAAGCTCTCAGTAAGGCACAGTTTCATTTTGGATTTCTTTTGAAACAGGACCTCATGCAGCTCTGGTTGGCCTGGAATTCACTTTGTAGCTGAGGGTAACCTTGAACCTCTGAACTTCCTGCCCACATCTTCCCAGTGCTGGGATTACACATGGCTGCCATACCTGGCTCTCAGCTTAGGTTTCTTGAGCTTTCCTGTGGTGACTCCAGCCAAAGCCTTTTCTCAGTGGCCTGGTGACAAGCATTGAACTATCACTTTGTTGGGGGGTTGGGTGCAGCCTGGCCTGCAGGCAGCTATCAAGACTGTCCTGGTGCACACTGTGGGCGGCTTAGTCTGAGAGCCAACAGGCCAGCACTCAATACACAGGCACTTCAGGCTTGAGCAGAAGGACGAGAGCCCAGAGTCAACTCCTGGGTTTCAATCTCTCCCCACTATTCATCTGCTGTGTGACTTTGGGAAACCCCTCTAACCTCCCTCCATCTTGTTTGCCTCGTGCGTGATAAAACAGGTTGCTAACAGGTTAGGTATTGGGTTCTCAGATCTCAGTGTCTGGGGACATGGACCATCAGTGACATGCAGAGCTTTATCTGAAATGAGGGCAGCAATGGCCTTGCTGCTGCAGCAGAGGCTCGAGAGCCAGTGGGGCGGCCCCGCCTACCTGCCCATGGGGAACGCGGACTGGGTGGTCTTACTCCCAGCCTGTTCACCCCCAGGGTATCTGTCGGTGTACGGTCCAGTAGAAGAAGCTGCGTGTGCCTCCTTTGAGTCTGCAGACGACACCAGCTAGCAGTCTGGGGTCTGGGTAGGGAGCGGAGGGTGAGCATGACCCGTGACATTGGACCCATCTCACCTTGGCCAAGGCTGCAGCTGTCTGGCCCTTGCTAGTGTGTATGCCTGTGAATCCCCTCAGGAGGCTCTTCTTGGGGCTCTGCTAAGTGTCATATATGGGGACACAAAACATTAAGGTGGTGGTTCTCAACCTGTGGGTCACGACTCCTTATGGGAGCTGAACAACCCTTTCAGGGGGGATGCAGACCAGACACCCTGCATATCAGATATTCACATTATGATTCATAAAAGCAGCAAAATTAATTATGAAGTATCAACAGAAATCATTTTATGGTTGGGGGTCACTACAACGTGAGGAACTGTGTCATCAGAAAGGCAGAGAAGCACTACCTTCATACACCTCCTGTCTCTCCAGAGTCCCCACCCCTCAATGGGGCTGCCCTTGGGGTCTGATCTGGTAGTTCCCTGGTGATAAACCTGGGCTACCCTTCCAGAAGGGCGGCTCTCAAAGCCCACTCAGAGAAGGGTGAGGAACCTGGGGTCCTTCCCTCAGCTCCGAGCTCCCTTCTGGTGGGCCCAGAGTAGGAGAGGACTGTATCAGCAGCTCTCCAGCCTGAGGAGACAGCCTGGATTTGGGGAATGGAAACAGACTCTCAGGAAACATCCGGCTGTTCTCAGGCTGCCCACATCTCCCAGTGCACACTCTTGTGGGTGACCTGGCACTGAGCACTTCTTTTGCTATGGGGGAAAGGGGCAGTTTTGCTAAGGGTCAAGGCAGCTTGATGAGGTGAGGACAATCACCAGGAAGCAGAAGCAGGGCGCTCAGGCTGTCACTCTCCAGGTGGGACCTGATATCACTTAACCAGCCTGGGCCTCAGGCTCATCCTGCAGGGCCTCCAACAGATCAGATCAAACTTCTTAGCAACAAAACTCTTTAATGAAGTTGTCCTCAGAACAGACAAAAGGAACGAAGGAACTCACAGCGTCCCGTGATGACCGCTTTGGGCCCCTGTGCTGGGTCCATGCGAGAGCTAAAGAAAGTGATTACTGTAAAGTGCTTAGCATAGGGACCAGTAAAGTGAGGGTCTTACCAACAACTCTCAGAACCGAGGGGAGCATTGCCTACGGGGAACCTGGGAATAGAGCCTTGCTGGTGTCACCTGCAGCTCCCCCTGCCCCCCAGAGCCGATGAAGGCAGTACCAGGAGTTCCCTTACCTGCCGAGAGGTGGTGCTGTTAACGGGATCGGGCACGGGTGCAAGAAGGCTGGGCGGGTTCTTTTTGTGGACACTATTCATACCAGGCATTTTAGTGATCTTACAGGCTTTGCTACTGGGACTTGAGCTCTTACGCTTTTTTCCTTCTGATTTGTCAAAAGACAGGGGCAGAGAAGACACAGCGTTGTGTGAGGCCAGAGAGAGGTCCCCTGCATGGAGTGCAAGCGAGGGCACGGCGAGGGGACAGGAGCCACTGCTGCCACCCACAGCGCCCACCTGTCTCACTATGTCCATGGGGCTGCTGGGCAGCAAGGTCCGTCCTGAGGGCTCCAGCTTGGCACTGAGGGGGCTCAACCCGTTATTTGAGTTGTGCACGGACAGACTGTTAAAGGGAGGGGCTGCCTGATGGGAGTTCAAGGAGGAACTGGCATTCAGAACGCAGTTCTTTTTGTGGGGCCCTGACAAGGGAGATGAGAAGGAAGCCTGCAAGGGTAAGGAGGAGGAAGTCGAAGACTGCGGCTTCCTCTTTTTGTTACTTGGAGATTCGTCGGTACGAGCTGACGGGTCTTTGACTTTTGAGGATTTGCTGGTTTTGGTTTTGGATGGCTTGTGGGATGAAGAAGGAATGACAGCTGGAATTGGGGACACAGCGGATGGGGCCTTGAAGGTTGAGTCCATGATGCTGAGGGTTGCGGCCACGTGGGGGAAAGCTGTGGCGTGGGACATGAGGACGCGTGGGTCTGGCGATGCCACGAAAGCTGCATCGGAGAGCATGGCTGATGTCATTATGTAAGAAGACGTGAGTCTCGAGCCGATGGGAGCTGAAGGAAGATACACAGCCCCTGGGGTGCTGAAAGGCTGCAAAACAGATGCCGGGACAGGGGTGGCGATGTGGGCTGCTGGCGAGGGCATGGGGCTGTCTGCCGCAGGAGGGATCTTCCTAAACACGAGAGAAGAGCCAGAGAGACACAGTGAGACATTGGCTTGGCACCGCTTGGGAGACCTGGTGAGCTGTGATCAGCAGAGCTACAGAGGACACCCAGGAGGACCAGACTATGGAGAATGAAGCCTTGGAGGATGGTGAGAGGTGAAGGATGGTCCTTTCCTATGCTGCCCACTAAAGCAACACGACAACATTGCACCTATTCTCACCCTGGGGAGCCTGTTCTCAATGTTTAGCCACTGAAGACTGGCTGGTCTGGCTCATGAGGAAAAGGCAAATGCTATTAAGACTGTAAATACCCTAAGTAGTCTCCCCCACTTCACACACCGCTAGCTGTGATGAAAGTGGTTTTCAACAAGAAAAAAGGCCTTGGCCACCTGGACATGTCCCCTCTGCTTACTGCAACCTCTTCCACCTTCTTTCCCATGCTGCTTTCGGCTGGAGATATTCTGAAGAAAACGAAAAGAGCCATCTTCCCACTTGTCAGCATCCTGTTGTGTTTGCTACCCAATGCCTCTGGCTACTCTGTAGAGAGGCATTTCCACAGTGGCTCACGGCTACTGGATTGTGGTGGCCATGGAAAGCCATCTTGGAGAATGATAGTATCAAGTTGTTCATACCTCTCTCCCTCACTCTGTTTCAGTGGGGTTGGCACAGAGCTGCCCTTCAACAAGTCCCCTGAGGAAAGGTTAGAGTCCTGGACCCATGTGTCCCGGGGGGACCAGGAATTTAGGTGCAGAATGTGGGCAGAAGACCAGCATGTGAACGGGGGTTCAGAGAGCCATGGCTTTCTTGAAACTGATGGGGATGGTTCCCGAGGGCAAAGTGCATAGACCAACGCCAGCACTAGGCAGGGTGCCATTCTTAAGGCCTCTGCATACTTTTTTTTAGACAGAGTCTCACTATGCAGTCCCAGTTGGTCCTGAGTTTGTGGTCTTCCTTCCTTGGCCTTCTGAGTGTGGGGTTATAGATCTGTGAGAGCACGTAGCCATAAAACCCTCTGCCTTTTGACTTCTCTTGAAAATGGCTCTATTTCTGGTCCATGCTGTGCTACCCTTGGGACCAGGAGATGTGGGTACAGCAGTTATGAGATCACAGCCTGCTCCTAATTTTGAAAGAAGTAAGGGACGTTAGGAGCCAGAAAATGCTTCCTTGTTTTTTGCAGAGCTCTCTGTTTGTTCCCCCCAGTGTATGTTCTCAGGAGTCTCCCTTCTCTGAGGTAAGCTCTTTCTCTCACAGGGCAAACGGACCATCCCTTCTCCTCTGCAGGCCCGCTCCAGCTGAGAAGTTACCCTCTACTGACATTCCCCTCTGAAGATGACTTGTCTGCCACTTGCAGTAGAGCCTGTGGCTTCCACCTCGAGGGTGGAGTCCAGTGGCATCCTTGAGTACAGAAACAGTGTCTTTGAAACTGTCAGACCAAGGAGATCAAATACGAAAGTGTTGCCAAACCTACATCAGCCATGATGGCGTCTGAGAACTCTGAAGCCCACGGGACATCAGAGCTCCTGTTGGCCCTGAACAAGATGCTGCACAGATAGATACTTGCTGCGATGAATGGATGAGTGTGTGCACAGATGGATGAAGGGGCAGTGATGGGAAAGCAGATGATCTCAGCAGCAACACAACTGCATTGTCAGGGACTACGCATGCGGGGCAGGGATTCCCATGGAGGTCTGCATGCATCCTTAGAACGGTCTGGTCCTGCATAACCCTTTCCTGACAGGGCACAGACACATTCTTGGAGGCACTGGCAATGTTCTTGCTGTCTTTGTTACCCTACTGTGCTACTGCAGGTGCTCCCACCGCTATGTTATCACCAGCTAAATTCAGAGAAACAGACACAGGGGTAGATGTTTAACTCTGGACTGTAATAAGGTTAATTTACAAGTACCAGATAGTTAATTTACTTAAGCAGGTGGGACTTCATTTCGGGACCTTGAATGAGGTACATCTTAATGTCCCAATTTATATTTTTCTCATTAAACAGTACACATACTTCAAATTGTGCAGACAGGCAGAATTGCGGTCCTAAATCTTACTTGGCCCCTGCTCAAGATTGGAATGACTGCTACTTCTGGTATGTTTTCTAGACCTTTCTTTCCTCTCCTCTCCAGCCCTCAGTGGTAGAGGAGAAGTGGGAGGTGGGGTTATCCCTGCAAGCCTTTCCCCTTGTGCTAATAAGTTTCTGTGTTTCCCAGGTGCCCAATGGCAGCAGGTTTCACCTTTGCTGGGCTGCCTGACTTGGCACGCTGGCCTATAAGGTGTCCTGTATAAAAGCCCAGAGCTGTGAATAGATCCCTGATGGCTCCCATCCTCCCCTACCAGCTGCCATGGAGATCAGATGCTGACCTGGCTGAAAGCGAGCACTGTGCTGGCGCCTCCTGATGAAGACTTAAATGCTTGTTAAAGAAAAAAGAGTCTTGGCCGTTCCTTCTCTTCCTAATGTCTTCCATGCCCTCATTGGCTGCCATCCCTCCAGGTTCGGGCCCGCCAGGGCCTGGAGTTTGGGCAGCGAGGCTGAGAGGGCAGCGGGGTGCTACGCTCTCCAGAGTTGACACCCAGGCAGCCCCAATGTTGCTCAGTGACAGCAGATTGGTTAGGCAAGTCCTGAACAGAGGGGAGGGACCTGATGCCCTGTGGCTCGGGCTTCTGTGCCTGAGGAGGAAAGGAATATGAAGCTTGAGCTGACAGAGCACCAGCGAGCGAGATACAGACCAACACATGCCTTCCGCGTGCCGGGACTCACACTTGTGTAACGCAGCAGGCCAGGCAGCTGGGAGGTTACTGGGGCTGGCCGCCATGTTTGGAAGGTAAAGCATAAGGCCAGGTCATCAAATAGCCAAGAACTACATAACCCTATCAGGACTCTCCGTGGTTTAAATGCATACAAACAGAAACCAATGATGCCCTGCAGACAAGCAGGCAGCCACTCACGGGGAAGACGTGGTAAGCGTCTCTAGTGGCCCTTTCCTAGGTGATAACAGCCTCTGTCCTAAGACCCCTGGGGGGAAGGGTTGGGCTAGGGTCTGTGTGTGCAAAGGGGATAAACTGGCAGAGCTGCCCCGGAGGAGCAAGCTGTGGGTTCGGATTCCTCTTTCTCTGGATGCTCTGTTGCCTCCCCTGGGCTTCACTGGGCAGGCTCAGGGTCTCACCTGTTATGGGTCCTTAGTCTGGCATGACCCATTCTTTTATTGGAGTATACAGCTAAACTCCTTAGGAGGAGCGCAGGGTAGGGACACTCGGTGGTTAGCTAAGTGATCAAAATGTAGCTTCTTATTTGTCAGGGTTGAGAGGGTCCAGGCTACTGCTCCTTCTGAGGAGCATTCTCCGTTTCTCCCTTTTCTATAAGTCCCCTGTAAGGTGTAAGTATATTGGAAATGGTGTAAAGTATGGGTAACAAGCTGGAAGTCAGAGAGAGAGAAGGAGAGGTGAGGCCCTAGGGAGGGGGGATGGGCCCAAGACAAACTTAACCCACTTCACAACACTGTTCAGATCTGCCCTTTTGGCAACGGTACATGGTTTTTAATGAGGACAGCAACTAGCTAGAAACTGGTTTGTAAACCACTATGAAAATTTTACTATTGCTCCTGAAGCATTGACATCACAAACAGAAGCACACTCAACATCTTTAGACAACAACAAAGGCTTATAACCCTATGGAAAACACAAGGTCTTACCTAAGATCCTTTCGTTTGGTTGAGAAGGTTACCAAGACAACCATCTCCCAAGAAGACAAAGCAAACAGCACACTATAGGTATTCTAAAAGGCTGTTAATTAAAACTGACATTCAGAATCAATCAGGAATGCTGAGTCAGAATCATTCTGGTCTATGGCAAGCCAAGTGCTAGTAAGGTTAGAGCTCAGGTAACGGTAGGGCAACTCTCAACTTATAGTGCAAAGAAACTGCTCACTTACTTCCACATCTGTGAATTCAAGTGTTTTTCTACCATGGAGTTTAGTGCGAACCGAAAACGATCCCATCTTCTATCAAACACATAGTACCCCCGTCCCATGAGGCGACTCCCAAATGAGCAGAACTAGGAGGGAAAAACCATTTTAATTTTGATTACAGGTTAATAAGCTAATATAAAGCACACAGAGAAAAATAACATTTGCATAAAAACACACAGGGGTACAATTTTACTCAAAATAAAATAAACAACTTGTATTGAAGCCAAAAATATTTCTGTGATGCTATAGTTTGAGCTCTGGATTCTCGGCAGAACCTCAGTTAAGCCAGTGATTGTGCTATTCAGTTTTCCGTGGCATGGAGAGCCACACTCTTTACTTCTAAATGGAGCCAGTATTTTAGGATAGAAAACAACAGAACAACTACATCCAGAAGGACTCTGTAGTTCCATCCATTCATCACGCCACCTGTAATCTCTAGGAAGTTGGGCTCCCTGCCTCTGCTCCAGAAATGAGAAGGGACGGCTCTTTCTGTGTGATGCACAGACTGGCTTCCTTCCTCCTGGGTTGCCTTTCCATACCAGTCCAACCACATCTGCACTATTTTATTTATGTACGTGCTTTGGTGTTTGGCCTGCATGTATGTCTGTGTGAGGGTGTCAGATCTTGGAGTTACAGACTGTGAGTCCTCTGGGATAGCAGCCAATGCTTTTAATCGCTGAGCCATCTCTCCAGTCGCTAAAACACTTCTTTTAATTTTTGAGACAAGGTCTAGCTATGTAGCTCTAGATGTCCTGGAACTCACTATGTAGACCAGCCTGGCCTCGAACTCACAGAGGTCTTCCTGCCTCTGACTCAGCTGTACTCTCTATCTGCTCTCATGCCTCTGAGCTCTTACCCAGACCCCTCTGCCTGCTGGTTCCCTCTTGGCAATTATGATTCTAGCCTTTGATACCCAATTTATAGTTCTCATTGATAATGGCCTCATCTGACTAATCCTGCCACTGTGAACACTGATGACACATCTTCTCCACGTTATATCACATCTCACTTAGGCCTATCTAAGGCATAGCACATATCTTAGATATAATCACATATCAATGTTTAAGCTGTGGGGACTTAATTCTCTTTCTCCTCAGTATAAGGTTCATTGAGATAAGAAATAAAATAAACCACTGCATTGAAACCTTATGACTGAAATATCAGGAATTTAGTAAACACTGATTATAAAATCGGACAACTGAAGGCCAGTAGACAGAAATGAAAGAAGCAGCCTCTGGAAAGGTGACATTTGCTGGGTCTGGAGCTCAGGGAAGCCTCCAAATGACTCTATAATTCAAGTGTGACACCTTCCCCATCCCCCAGGCCTCTATTGGCTCCCTGGATACAAGCCCAGATTCAGTACTGGATTGGTACCCATTCCACAAACACATCCTGGAACCAGCCTTGGAATCCATTCTCAGGAGGAACTGTGAGGTTTTCCCTTTGTTGTTTCTGCTTGAGCTGGTTTGGGGGTATTAAAACCTTGCTACCCACAAAATCCAATACTACAAATTACTTACTACAGCAAGTTTTTACTGACCAAGGAGAAAAAACACACAGGGCAACTCTTCAGCACAGAAGGTGGCCTCCACCTCTCTGAGGGAGCTAGCCCTGTATAGCCATCACCTCCTCTTTTATCCCAATTGCTAAGGACTCATTGAACAAGGGTATATTGCAAAAAACAAACAAAAATGATTTACTATGTCAGTTGGCCATGAGAAAAAAGGACAAAGCAAAGAAACAAACCCACGGGTTTTCCATTTCTATCAGCAAAACATTAAGGGCCTATGATTGCCCTGTAAATGTGGCTAATCTTCTTTCTATGGCATGGTCTTGATGCTCTTTGCAGTCTGGTCTTTTGGGAGGGACCAGTGTCTCTTTCAGACTTGGAAGCTGGGGGCCCCTTTGGTTTGGGCTACCAGTGTATCTACTAGCTCTTAGACGGAAGGACAGGTAGCTGGCATGGCATAGCTCTTCACTAAGCCAGACCTCCATGCTGCTGTCCTCATCTGCAGTGTCCTGCCTCACGTGGCCCTGTCTTCCTGCTAACACAGCCACACATATGAGTTGATGTCTTATTTGCGGCAGTGACAGCGAAGACGCTACTCCTCCCAGACCTTGGAATGTGACACAGCCGGATCACCAGACTCCATTCTTTCTCTGCCACCTGCCAGCGCAGTGCAGACGTGAGGCAGGTTTCTGCTGAGTACACAGAAACGTCTGCTGGGGTTTCCTGGAAAGCTCTTGTTTTGCAGATGAAGAAAGCCCCCTTTTCTGTGTGTCCCCTTTCTTCCTGTTTAGAGTGCCACTAGGTGCAGATGTGGCCCTGGAGCTCATGCTGGTGGATGTATTAAAGTGTGAACAGCAAAGACATTTACAGATATAGGAGAGAGTTACACCAAAGTTGGAAGCACACCTACCTCTAGACTTCTTGTCACACGAGATAATGAAATGGTCCTTGTGTGAATATGGAGGCACTGGGATTTCTACAACTGCAGGCAAAATCATTACAACTGGTCCTCACTATCGTCACCACCACCTCCGGAAAGGGAAGCGGCATACACAGAGGAGAAGGAACCAGCCTTATCTTCCAGCAGTGTTGATTTTACTTATAAAGCCCCTGAGACTAGAGTCAATCAGAGCTAATCCTTCAGGCTCAGGCAAGCACCAGAATAAACCACCATGGAGACCACATTCCTAGGACCCCAGCACCACGATCTGTGGCTGTCACACCAGATACTTCCTTTTTCAGAGGGAAGTAAGGCAAATGTAAATAAACTTCCAGCTGATGCCCTGATTTCTCCTTCTGACACTGATGGCCATCTGAACTGTTAGCGTGTACTCCTCCAAGTGGCTGTTGCTGGTGAGCAATCACACTGATGTAAACCCTGCCCCTCTGCTGGCTCTGCTGCCAGACCATCATGCTAACAACAGTCAAAGAGAGCTATCAGGGAGAATGATGGAAGCTGAACCTGAGCTGCTGCTAAGACAGCTTCTAGAGCAGGTGCCTCTAGCTCATTCTCGACTAGAGGCTCTGTTCTCAGATGTGCAACATCAGGTTGGTTACCAAGGACATGTATATAGACACCATTTTTTCAAGCATTTTTAAAGGATTACCGCCCTTTCCTTCCACGGTCAAGGGCATCTCTAGTGCCATTCTGCCTTTGGGGAAGCCTTCTGATGATACTCTACTCTGGAGCCCTTCCCTTAGGAATGCAAGCCTCTGCTGCCATCACCAAGTGGTCTCTGAGGCACTGGGGACACAACAGGGAAGGGATAGAGGCCTACCGCAAGAGGTCTGGGGTGGTGTGTGGAGAACTGACAGTCTAACTTCTCAGATTCGTCGGCTCCGTCCATCTCCCCTTCATCACTGGACAGTCGGCTGGCAAGGTCACCTCCAGCTGGGGGCAGAGGGGGTTCTGGGGTGTAGCCACTGTGACTTGAAGATGCACTGCTGCTTATGCTGTTTGCAGATGATGGTCTAAGGGTGAGAGGAGAGAACACACATAAGTTTTCTTGAGGAAACCAGATTCACCTATCTCATGCCACCAAAAAGCAGCCCTGCCATGATGTCAAGAAGGGTGGGCCAATGGCAATATTCTAAAACAGAAAAACTAAGCATGAATGTTTGACAGTTCTCTACAATGGCCCACTAGAGCCAGGTGATTACTCTCTGCTTACTGCCTCTGGGGTACAATACAAGCCCAAGGGAAAAACCCAAGTGTAAGCAGAGGGACGGTGACACGTAAACCATGTGAACGTACACAGAGCCTGTCTCCGTGAGCTTAGCTACGAATACTCACCCAAGACTAAGTGCTACCAGCATTTTGGCTTATGTTCTTCTAGAATCCCTTAGTGTATACACATAATTTTTCTTTTAAAAAGCATAAGCCATTTTTAAGTAAGAACAAGATTTGAGACAAGATCTCATGTATGGCAGGCTTTGAGCTCATTATGTACTCAAGGATGACCTTGAACTTGTAAGCCTCAAGTCTTTGCCCCCTGAGCACCAGGATCATAAAAGGTGCCACCATGCCCCATTGATGCAGTCCTGGGGACCAAAGTCAGGGCTTCCTGCATGTTAGGCAAGCATTCCAACTGAGCCACACCCCCAGCCCTCAAGACAGATTTGTTTTAAAAGTATTATTTTACTTATGTGTATGGGATTTTGTATGCATGTGTGCCTGTGTCTGAGGAGGAGAGATGAGAAAGCTAAATCCCCTAGAACTTGAGTTACAGGTGTTTGCAAACTGCCATGTGGTTGCTGGGAATTGAACACAGGTCCTCTGGAAGAACAGCCAGTGCTGCTAACCACTGAGCCATCTTTCCAAACTTAACACATTTTTTAAACTTAATGATGTAGAAATTCTTTTGTGTATCATTACTTTTAAACATCCTCAAGTAATATTTACCACAATTTATGTAGCTAACCCTAAACATTTGTTTCTAAATATTCTGAATGGCTCTCGGGTTCAGCGCATCATGGCAGGACCTTGTTCTACAGGATAAAAGTGACCTGACCTTTTTTTTAAATTGCATCTTGGTTATACAGGGAAACAGCTTTGTTTGTTTGTTTAGAGACAGGGTCTCTATGTAGCCCTGGTTGGCCTAGACCTCTCTAAGTAGACTAAGTTGACCTCAGACTCAGAGGTCGGCTTGCCTATTCTTCTCCAGTGATGTGTGATTAAAGACACACATCACCATTCCTGGCAAAATGTGTGTCATAAGATGGCCTTGAACTCACAATCCTACTTGTAAGGATTCAGGAATTATGCTGGCCTGCCCCTGTCACCTGGCATAATGCACTCTGGCAGCGCCCTGGTCAGCCCAGGTGCAAAGGACCCCTTTAAAAGACAGACCCCGCCCACTTACACTCTCTTCCCCACTCCTCTCTTCCTGCTCTCTCTTTCCCGCTGTTCCCCTGGGGCAGACAGGACTTTTCCTGTCTCCCTCTTATCTGTGTCTCTTTGTCTCTTTCCTCTTTCCTTCCCCCTTCCCTCCCCTTTCTAATAAAACTTCTCTCTAAGCTCTGTCTGACTGGCGTGTTTGTCCCTCCACCTTGGTCACCCTTGCTGCTAGGGAGTCCACACAAGGTTCTCAGGAGCTTTATGCTAACACTATGGCTCCACCTCTTCAGCATGTCCTACTGGCGATTTTCACTTTTGAAAAGTGAAATGTCATGGTCTTTGTAACTCAAAAGACACTAACAAAAACACATTACAATAAAATCGCAAAATACTAACGTAACAACTGTTACGTTACGAGATTAGGTAAGTCTTCATCAATACATGGCTACTTTCCAGCATGCAGGGGAATTTTCATTTAAAAAAATTGAAAATAGAAACAAAAAGAGAGCCAGCAGTGATACCATATATGTAGGAAAGGGGCCCTGCAACCAGAACCAAAGAAATGCACCCTGACCCTGAAACCAGTGCCAAAGAAACACACTTTGTCCCTGGAATCAGAGCCAGTGAAAAAAATGCACTCTGGCCCTAAAACTAAAGCCAACAGGCTACAAAAGGACCAATGAAAGAAACACACTTTGGCCCTGAAACCAGAGCCAAATCTGACCCTAACCTTGTGCAGAAAACTAGCCAATCCCTGAGCAGGAGATTGAAATCTGACCAATCCCCACCCTGGAAGCCCTATGTAAATCCTGTGTCTGTTCAGCTTGTGGCTGTTTGTGCTACCCAGCTGTCCTCTGCCAGAGTGGCAGAGGGCAGCCACCCTCCTGGATTCTTCCCTCCCAATAAATCCCTTGGATGAGCTTTGGGTGAAGACCTTCTTTTGCAGAGGAGCAGAGACGACCCCTGGCAGAGCAGAGTGAGCAGTGCTGTAACACATTTGCCAGGGAAACCTTTCCTTGTTACACTCTGCTCTCCACTCTCCTAGGAGCAGAGCAGAACTGTAGCAACTTCGCCCAGGAAACCTTCTCTTGCCGGAGTAAAACTGCTGCATTGGGCAAACATCCCCAGCTGGGAAACCCTCTCCTGCCGGAGCAGAGCTGATACACTGGGGAAGCCTTTCCCTGAGGCAGGGCTGTAAGCTGCTATGCTGAATGTGGCTTGTGGTATACCTTGGCTCCTGAGCTCCAGGATAACTTCCATCTAAGCTGTGTAACACTTAGTATTCTGTGACTCCTGAGTGCCAGAATACTTTTCTATCCGAACTGTAACACTCAGTATTCCTTGGCTCCCGAGTGCCATAATCCATCCCTGTCTATCCCATCTGATCCGTCCAAAATGCTTACAATGACCCCAAATGCTACCCACCAAATGATGGGAGGACAGGCATGGGTTATCACACCCTGCTTATCAAGTGTGTTAAAAAATTAACCTACCTATCCAGGGTCTTCTAGGGACTGAACCAGGGCTTCTACCTTCAGAGTTCTGGGATTATAGGCATAGCCCTCCCTCCAGCTATCCTTGAAGTAACAAGCCTCCTGGCACAGCCTGTGGAGTGCTGGGATTATAGACATGCACAGCTAGCTACACCTGGCCTCAAATTTCTTTATGTATTTATCCATAAGCAGACACTTAGCTTGTTTTCCTATCTTGGCTACAGTGAATCATTACACAATAATACCAGAGTGTAAAGAGATTCCATTAAATGAAGTATACAGTCATTCACCAACTTCCCTCCCCAAATTCCACAACCAAGATATTTAAGGACTTTTTACAAAGACAAGGAAAGCCAAAGAACACCGAATAGCAGAAAGATGGTGGTAGCTATCCTGAATCCACGTGGGCTCTTTTTAATTGTGTCTGCTAAGGACTGGCTTAGAGGGGGCCACAGGAAATCAAAGAACATTTATCGGGGCACGAGGAATACGGAAAATTTGTTACATGTATGTGAAAGGGCAGGAGGAACATAGGAAATGTCTGTCTCTCCAGCTCAATTTTCCTACCAACCTAAAACTGCTTTAAATATAGAGGATATTAAAAGTATGTGAAGAACACATCTAGAAAGTGGTCTCAGCTTCATCTGACCTTGCAGTCGGATGTCCCTGAGATGGCCGTGGCCATCTTGCTACAAGATTTGAAGGATAAAGCCCTAGGGACTAAAGATGGTAAGATAAAAATTTTCAGGGGGTGCAGGAAGAGGGCCATTGCGATCCGAGGTGGTCAAAAGCACTTGCTGCTGGCAACCTGAGTTTAATGTCCAGAAGTCACATAGCAGGGGAAGGAGAGGGCTGCCCTCCACATTCGAGTTATCACACATCCCCCAGCATACCACAGACACAGAGAGAGGTGGGTAGAGAGGGAGGGAGAGAAAGAGAGAGACCAATATCTGTGGCTTGCTTGTTACACTCAGGAAGAGTCCTAACGACTGGGGCCTCAATAGGTCAAGGTTCTGCTATCTGTACCTGAAGAACCTGAACTGATACAAGTCTGAGCAGATTTTCACATAGTTTAAAAACAATGTGGCTGGAGAAGCACCGTGTACTGAAAAAGGAGATGACTTCCTGTGGGGTTTCTAGGAAGCCTAGTATCTGCACCTACTGAGGGCTACAAAACTTCCTGTTTATGGTAGGAGGGTCAGGAATTCAAGCCCAGCCTGGGCTACATATTAAGTTCAAGGCCAGCCTAGGCTATATAATGTAACCCGAAAGGAAGGAAAGGAAAGAAGGAAGGAAAGAGGGAGAGAGAGGGAAGAAGGGAGGGAGGAAGGGAAGTTATAGTAAGAAAAGTTGGCCTCCATATAGGTCATTACATATCAAATACCACCATGCCTGGCAGGACCCTGTCACCATCAGTCAACCTTCTAGGAAGAAGCAAAGACTGAAGAAAATGGTCTGGAGAAGCTGCAGACACAGGCTTCCAAGCATGTCAGGGAACAGGAGAGAGGCACAGGTTACAAACAGAAGCCAGGGGTTGTCCTCAATGAGGACTCCCAGGCACCGAGGTGGCCATGACATCATCAAGTCACATTCATTTCTGGAGAAACTGACCAGCTGCAGGGACTCTTCCAGATCTCCAGCCAGCTTGCTGGGACCTATCTTCCAGGTATGCATTGTCGGCGCTCACCTGGCATTTCTGGAGCAGCCCCAATTCGAAGCTGACCAGCCAAGCACAAAAGACAACAGCACACAGGTGAAAAACCTGTGGTGATCAAGGGAGAGAGGAGGAGCTAAAAAGCTGTCTTCAAATATGCCAGAATGCTATCACCCTGTTTGGAGTGAGGCTCAGTGGTATAGCTGAGTGTTTGCTTGGCCTATGAAAGGCCTTGGGTTTGGTCTCCAGCACAACCAACTCCTCAGACCAAAGCAAAACAAACAAAAAGAGGCATCACTCACAAAATTACTGTCTTGTAAAATAATCAGATAAACATGAGGCAAGCTGGGCATGTGCACAGCTACTCAGAGGGCTGAGGCAGGGGGATCTTGAGTTTAAGGCCCATAGTGAGACCCAGTGGTGGTGTGAATAAGAATGCCCCCATAGGCTCATATATCTGAGTTCTTAGTCACCAGAGCGTGGTGCTATGAAAGGATTAGAAGGATCAAGAGATGGGGCCTTGTTGGAAGGTATAGGTCACTGTCGTGGTTTTGAGGTTTCAAAACCTCATGCCAAGCTCATTGTCCCTCTTGGCCTATGGATCAGGATGCAGCTCTGAGCTACTCCTTCAGCATTACACTTGCTTACTGATAAGACTGAACTGACGATCTGAAGCTGTAAGCAAGCCCTGAGGTGGATGCCTTGGTCATGGAGTCTCTTCACAGCAACACAACACTGACTACCACAGACCCCGCTGTTTCTTCTTTTAAATTTTGTGGGGGTTTTTTTGTTTGTTTGTTTTTGTCGAGATGGGGGTCTCTCTACAAGGGTATGTACAGAGACCCTGACTGACTGTCCTGGAACTCATTATGTAGACCAGGCTGACCTCAAACTCACAGAGATCCTCCTGTGTCTGCCTCCTGTATACTGGGATTGAAGGTGTGTGCTACCACACGTGGCTGGGATCCCATCTTAAATAAAAGACTGGAGGGTTGGCTCAGTGATTGGAAAGTCTGGTCGGTAAGCATGATGACTCTATGGATCCCAGCGCTCATGTACAGTCTTGGTGAGATCCTGTGCACTCTGCAACCCCAGCACTGAGTGGGATGGAGACAGGGTGATCACTGTGGCTTCCTGGCTGCCACACTTGCTGAAGAATGTGAGTTCCAGGGTAACAGAGACCCTCGCTCAAAAGAACAGAGTGAATAGTAATAGAGGAGGCCATCCATGCTCCATCTGTCCTCCAAGTACTCACACACATCACCACACACACACACACACACACACACACACACACTCACACACATACTCACACATGCACCACACACACACACTCACACACATCACCACACACACACACACACTCACACACATCACCACACACACACACACACACACACACACACACACTCACACATGCACCACACACACAATCAAGCAAGCAAGCAATTAGAAATAACTAAACTTAAAGACAATCTGTTACAAAATAGAACAAAGAATTTAAAGAAAAAAGGAAATTAAAAGATCAGAAAAATGCTCAACATTCAACTAAAGAAGACAAAAAAAGAGGAAAATATAGACAATAGTGGGGAGAAATGTGTCTAAGATGCAATAGGAAAACATCCCAGGAGAGGACAGGTATTTCCATATTGCATTGATCTACCAAGTACCAACTTCAAGCTACTGAAAAAGAGCTATAGCAAGAAAGATGTCTGCTGCCTGAGGTATGATGGTGGCATTAAGGCAGAGGCAGGAGGATCTCACAAGTTCATAGCCAACTTGGGCTGTTCAGTGAGGCTCGCTTTCCAAAAAGGGAAAATAAATAATAACAATTGAACACATTAGATACACCTCAAAAACTTTCAGTGCCCCAGAATTTAGAGATGGAAGCTTGTCAGGAGAAAGAAATGGGAGTTGGGGTGTTAGACTTCATGGTAGAGACTTCCTGTGCCAGCAGTCGATGGGAAAATATCTTCAAAGTCCTGCAGGTAAATGATTTCCAATCTGGTTGTATACGCTCAGAGATCATCAATTCAGTGTTAATGCAGAACGAAAATGCACTTGCTGGGTAAGGACTCTAAAGCTGATCTCCCATGAACCTCTTCACAGGCAGCCACCCAAGGAAGGAAGTATTCCATCAAAGTGGAGAAGCCAGGCAGACCAGAGAAGGTGGCAGGGGCCAGGAAACGGCACAGCTGAGACACAGCCCACTTGCTGAAGCTCCTGGTTTCTTCTAGGCTTCTGGCACTACTTGATTTTTGAACTATGAACCCATATAACTTTGATAAAAATGAAGATTAATTAAAGAAAGATGGTTGAAATACTCAACAGCTAAGTTCCAGTTGCCACATAAAAGAGGGAAGGAGGCAGAGGAAATCCTAAAAAGAAGGGACGAGGAGACCAGAACTGGCCAAACGGTCTCTGAGCTCAGAAGCATGGCGGTGTGGAGGTGGTGCATGGACCCTCAGCACGCCTGTCTGCAGCCTCCTGGGGATGAGGGGCAGGGATATCATGTGGGCCTTCTAACTAAGCGCCTGGAGGAAGGCACTCACTGGGAGCAGCTGAGTCTCAGAAGAAACAAGGCTTGGGCAACGCGTGGTGGGAAGAGGCGTCAGAGTCTGGTGACGAGTGCCAACGTGCATTCAAGATTCTTTTCTTGCTGTTGACTCTTTGCACGCAACACCACGTCACCTGTGCCTCTCACCTGCCAGTCTGACTGGAAGATGAAGTCTGTGACTCTACATGCCAACTCTCGCCCTGCCTCTCTGCAGGAGCCAGGCACCCATCTGAGTACTCAGTGTGTGCGAGTGATCTTAACGGAGACATTCTACCCAAGTGGAATACCACATGCATTCTTATCCTGGCCACACACTGCTCCAAGTGAGGGACACCATGGTCTAGAGGACTCAAGTGACAAAGACAACCAGGTGTAGGTCACACTTTACTGTTTTTGTTTGTTTGTTTGTTTGTTTGAGATAGGGTCTCTCTACATACTTATGGCGGCTTGCCCACTGAGTATACCAGGCTGGCCTCGACCTCAGAGACCCACCTGCTTATACCTTGCAAGTGCCAGGATGATAGACATGTGTCACCATACCCTACCGAGAATACTATATAGTACATTTGAGGCTATATAGCAAGCTCCTGTCTCCTTCCTCCAAAACAAAATGGAGCTGGTGAGAGGCCTCAGCAATTAATAACACTTGTTCTTTCAGAGGACCTGGGTTCAAGTCTCAGGACCAGTGTTTTGTGCATGAGCACACACACACACACACCACAATAAACAAACAAATTTTAAAAATATTTCAAAACTACAATGAACAAAAACAAAAGAAGGAAATAAGACCATCTGCATCTGTCTGTTGGCTTCAAGCTTCCAGAATGAGAAGTCACAGATACAGAAGTCAAGGGCAACAGACATGTGCAATGTGGCAAGAAGGCTCTCCCTATGCAACTCCAGACACACCCCCATCCTCACCTAGCAACCTAGGACCATCTGCCCATCTCCACATCACCCCTGGCATTGCAAGACCCATTGCAAGGCCAGTTGACGCTTTAGTCTGGATGTGCGCAATATATCCAGAGTGATACATAGGCTCTGGTTTCCACAGCCTATGTCCCCTTCCTCTCCCTAGGAGATATAACCTGACCCTTCACAACCCAGGTGGACTTTCCTTCCTTCCTTCCCTGTCCTTTCTTTTCTTTCTTCCCTTTCCTTCCCTCCCCTCCCTTCCCCTTCCTTCACCTTTGTTTCCTTCCTTTCTCCTTCCTTCCCTTCCCTTCCCTCCCTTCTCCTTCCTTCCCTTCCCCCTTCCCTTCCCTCCCTTCTCCTTCCTTCCCTTCCCCCTTCCCTTCTCCTTCCTTCCCTTCCTCCTTCCCTTCCCTTCCTCCTCCCTTCCTCCTTCCTTCCCTTCCCTCCCCTTCCCTTCCCTTCCCTTCTCCTTCCTTCCCTTCCCCCTTCCCTTCCCTTCCCTCCCCTTCCCTTCCCTTCCCTTCTCCTTCCTTCCCTTCCCCCTTTCCTTCCCTCCCCTCCCTTCTCCTTCCTTCCCTTCCCTTCTCTCCCCTTTCCTTCCCTTCCTTTCCCTTGAGTTTAGAGGCATTTGGCTGGGCTAGGACCTATAATCTTGGGCTCTCTGGGGGGAAGAATTGTGTTCCCTTAGAGTACAGGACAAAGAAATGGGGTCAATCTCTGTGTGTTATAATTGGGATAAGGACTTTCCCCAAATGTTCATACCCTGCGGCCTTGGCTCCCAAGGTGGCAGTGTTGAAGTAGTAGAACCTTCACGTTGTAGTAAAAGGGAGATAATAGGTGACAAAGGCACCAATCCCATACAAGAGAGGGAGTCTGACTGCTCTCTGGTCTCATTTCTTGGCTCCACATGTGCCACCTCTGCAGACAGAGCAGTTGCCCTCCTGCTGCTCCGCCATGTATAATTCAGCCAGAGAGGTGCTAGGGGGCTGGGCCCACGCTGCTTGGGCTTAGTAGTCACCAGAATTGTGAGCCAGATAAACCTCTCTTCTTTATACATTTTCCAGAGTCAGGTGATTTTTTTTTAACAGCAACACAAAATGACCACAACTGGAAGTATTTGCTGGTGTTCTTAGGGGCTCGAAGGGGGCAACACATCCCCTAGAGTCAGAGTCACAGTGGTTGTATGCTGCCAGGTGGGTGCTGGAAACTGAGTCCTGGTCCTCTGCAAAAGCACTAAGTGCCACTAGGTGTGGTACATGCCTTTCATCCCAGCACTCGGGAGACAGTGGCAGGTAGAGCTCTGTGAGTTCAAGGCCAACCTGGTCTACAGAGTGAGTTCTAGGACAGCCAGAACTACATAGAAAGTATGTAGTACCCTGTCTCAAAAATACAAAAAAGAGCAGCAGCAGGTGCTCTTAGCCACTGAGCCATCTCTCTGGCCCTTCACTAAATTTTTATTGGCTCTATTTTATAGCTGGGCAATCTGAGGCTAGAGGGAATCAGAGCCATGGCTAAGCTTATCTAGTCAGAGAGCATGGAGGAGAGGGTTCTGCGTCGATGCTGTTGCAACTTGTGTTATCTGATTTAAGCTAGGACTCACAGTGTAGTGCAGGCTGGTGCTGAGTTCTCGATATCCTTTTGATTACTGAGACACCATCAACCCCAATTTAAGTCATGATTTCGAAGTCTAGACCCCAAGTTTCTTTCTTACCAGTCCTTCACAAGAATGGGTTGCAGTTAAGATCATAAAAAAGATGAATAAGACGTCACATGATGAGGGAGGTCAATGCAATATGGAAAATAATATATTTATTTACTGGAGAAAGAACTTACACACAAGCTGGGAGATCAGAAGCGTGGCAGGCTTCCAAGAGAGAGTACGTTTACTTTTCCTTTCCTTAAATATCCCACCTGTGCTCATCTCCCTGTCCCCGCCCTTTTGGGTGTGGACAGTATTGTGGGCTCACCCCTACAGTCACATGTGTTACCAATGTCTGTAAAGAGAATTCAAGAGTGGAAAGGATTATAAAAGTTTCATTCAAGCCTGACAATGGTTGTGCTCACCTTTATTCCCAGCACCCAGAAGGCAGAGGAGGCAGATGGAACTCCATGAGTTCAAGGCCAGCGTGGTCTACAAAGTGAGTTCCAGGGCAGCCAGGACTATTACA
This sequence comes from Mesocricetus auratus, assembly GCF_017639785.1. Taxonomy (NCBI): domain Eukaryota; kingdom Metazoa; phylum Chordata; class Mammalia; order Rodentia; family Cricetidae; genus Mesocricetus; species Mesocricetus auratus. The sequence goes on from NW_024429186.1 coordinate 84,084,808, forward strand.
CAGAGAAACCCTGTCTCAAAAAATATTCATTCATGTGTGATAACTATTTTTGCTTGTTAGTATTGACAGAATATCATACACACACACACACACACACACACACACCATTAATAGGAGTAAATGTGTGTGTGCTCTTGGAGGTTTTGTGCGATTTTGGTGTTAAATTCTGACCATACCTTTGCAACCTGACTGTACAGGATTTCACTGACCTGAACCCATTCATTCACTTTGAAAAACTCCAGCCCTGTCCCACAGAACAATTCCCTGACGCTTTGTTTCTTTTCTTTGTAAGACATTTGTTTCAAAATGAAGCTTATCCAGGTCTCCTGCTTCCCAAAGAAAACACAAACACCTGGTGTTTCCTGCAAGTGGACATTCTCCTAAAACTCACAGCACAAGGAACAAAACTGAGAAGACCCTTGGGACTTCCCTGCCTGTGCTATTTTTAGCAGCTCTCTCTTACTTCTCTGTTAACTCAGACAGCACTGATAAAGCAGAGTCTACATCAGCTAGAAATCGTTGGAGAGCTGTTTAATGAGAGAGTCAGCTAAGTCAGACTTCAAAGGACATAGGCCTGTGATCAGCACTCAGAAGGATGAAGCTAGACTGTAAGGAGTTTATGGCAAGCCTTGGTGTCTCTGTAGAGATTCTGAAGTCAGCTGTGAGCTACACAAGACCCCATCTCATCCCCCACAAGAGAGCTATCAAACTGGTTTTGCTTGGGGAATCCTTGGAGGATCCACCATGATTTCTCTGGGGATAATGGCTCTGGGCAGTTTCAGGTAGAGCCAGCCTACCAGTATCAGGTACTGTGGAAGGATGAGTTGTAATGAAAAATAAATATTCAAGAGCTACAAAGGATTTGAAAGTCATTCTACATAGTCTGCTCTTATCCACTTTTCCAGTCTCAGTCACTCATGGTCGAATGAGCTCTTAAAATATTAAATAGAAAATTGTATGCGTAAACAGTTCATAAGTTCCTAGCACATGCAGTTCTGGAGAGTATGGGGAAACCTTGAGTGGTCCTACTCTGTCCCTCTAGGATGTGAGTCATCCACTGTTAATATACCCATGCTTTATTTTGCCCCCATTAGTCAGTTAGCAGCCTTTTTTAGACCAATTGCAACAGTACGGCAGTATAAGAATTCAAGTAACCTTTGTTGTATTTAATCATGGTTCCAAAGGGCAAGATTAGTAATGCTGATGATTTTATTACAATATATGTTTATAATTGTTCTATTTTATTGTATTATTAATTACTATGTCCAATTTACAAGTTAAATTTTATCATAGGAATACATGTATAGGAAGAAACATAGAATATACAGGGTTTGGTTTTTATCTGCAGTTTCAAGCACCTACAGGGGGTCATGGAAAATGGGGAACAACTGCTTATACAGTTGAAGCCCATAATTTTGTAATGGAGTTGTTTTCTCAACTCTAAAACAAGGGTAACACCTTTGGCCAATACCTGCATCATAGTGAGAAGTAATTATAAAATGATCTTGCATAGAAAGGGGTCGCAGGAATATAAGCATCCACAGTGATGGAAACAGAAGCAGCGGCAGTTATTTTGGGAGTTTAAGGTAACTTAAGTCTGCTCCCAAATGCCTGGGGCCAGACTTAACCACACTACAGAGGGTCCATTTCCCTTAGACCACAACAGGTAGAAGACCATGATCAACTGCTACCAAATAGATTCTTCACTACTGCTGCTGTCTGGTTTTTTGAAACAGGCTTTCTCTGTGTAGCCCTGACTGTCCTGGAACTCACTCTATAAACCAGGCCGGCCTCGAACTCACAGAGATGGGTCTGTCTCTGCCTCCCTCGTGCTGGGATTAAAGGCGTGCGCCACAACCTTTGACCCGGCCCCAACAGATTTTTTTGCTTTAAAATCCAACTCCCTGCTCTTTTCTAATGATGTTCTTTGAAAACTAATTGGTTGAACAATGACCTTTTGGGACACATTCATGCATTTAAAATAAAAAAAATCAGATAATACCACTATTTGCACGTCTTGGTGAGTAGTATTATTTCCTTTTTACGCCAAGCATGAACATTTGAGTCTTTCTTTCTGAACTCTATGTTTTTGGAAAACAGGGTCTGGTTACGTTTGTCCTTCTCCCCTAGCCTGACAACACTTTGCTGCTAGATAGAGTCCTCTGTAAACACTTTTGAATGCATATAGTTAATTCTGGTCCTGTTACCTGAAAATTGGTCTCCTGCCCATCAAAACAAACAGATCTTAAATTGCTTTTAATCCAAATGGATTGTAATTTTGTTTCCTGAACTTTCTTTTCCATTTAGTGCAACCAAATGAAACCTCAAACAGGTGGCTCACCCTCACCCTCAGCCAGCAGCCTCCCCTTCGTCCTGGCCATTGGGGGCTGTGAAAATGAGTCTTTGTGACAAGTGGGAAAGCCGGTCCCGGGAGTTTATAAGTTGTTCTAACTACTTCTCTACAGAGCCTTACCCCCTTCTGCCCCAAGGCGTCTTCAAATCACATAAAATCCAGGCAGACAGGAAGCTGCCAGGTGGTTGAAGGGCCAATCTCCCGCCGGCGTTTATTTTATTTATTTCCAGCTCACACTGTAAACCACACTGTCTGATAGAAGGAAGGCTGACGGCGGTGACTACAGCAGTAAAATCTGTTGACTGCTATGTGGTGGGTACCCGGCTAAGCCCCTTAGGCGCGGGATCTTATGTAAACTTCACCCAGTCTTGGGAGGTGGAACTAAAAGCTCTCATTAAAGCACCCGCGGGCCACACACAGCCCCTGGCACAGCAGAGTGCCTTGAGTGAGTGACGCCATGCCGACTTACCTGGGAAGTACAGAGTTGAGCGGCCTGGATTTTGGTGGGGATGCTACTTTCGGCTCTGCCACCGTGCTCCCGGAAGATCCTTGCAGAGCGTCAGGCACCGGTCCAGGTGGGTTTGTAAGTATTTCCCTAGCGGAAGTCAGGAGGTGCTCTTTCACTTCTTTCTCCCGCGACTTGGCTTTGTGCTCCGCCAAGAGGAGGTCAAATTGTTTTTTCCTGCCTGGGACTGCTCTGCGATGGCTCAGCGAGTGTGTCTACGGAGAAGAGAGATGAGAAGCACAGCCTCTTTGATCAGCACATACACCTGCTTCCCCACGGCCTGCATCTCCAAAATTGCAACCATACGCAATTAAAGGTGCTTGAAAAAGTCAACTTCAAGACAACAGCTCCTGTTCTGTGGCTCGGAAGAGGCAGACGCCGCTCGAACTGAATGCAACCATGCCCTACACTCCAGGTGTTAAGAAGCCAAGGCTGCCTCCAGACAAATGCCATGAGATGACAGCTCCTGCGCGGAACCCAGGACAGCCTCAGATGAAAGACACCCGCGAGGGCAAGCGGGTGGGTAGGCTCCAGTCGACCCAGGCAAACAGGGCCGTAGCCTGGATCCCAAGAGGCACTGCACTAGAAAGACAGGAGGAAATCTGGGGCTTGAGGCTACCCAGGGGCTGACGCCTAGAGTCCGCCTGTCCCCTGGTCACCCCGAGGGACTAGATCAGCAGCACAGCATCCTCCCCTCCGGGCTGCCTTTCTGGGCGCTGCCGCCGCCACCGCCGTTCCTGCATACATTAAAACGTAGCAGGCTTTAGAGCCGCCTGTGAGTGCCTATAAATACAATTTACTGTCTGGCCTCCCAAGTAACACTGGAAGCCTAGGGTGGTTTTTTTTTTTTTTTTCCTTTTTTCCTCCTTCTTCCCCTTAAAAAGCCAGCCAGCTTGAGGCAGGCACTATGCTACCTTGGACAGAGAAGAAAGCATTTCCCTTACAAAGAACAGCTGGAGGTCATGTCGAGGTTCCACACCCTGCGGTGTGCAGAGAGTGGCATGCAAACATTTCGACAAAGGCTCCGGCAAGAGCAGGAAGTATTTTTTTTTTTTTTATGGAAAGAGAAATACCTTGCAGGTGAGGGATCTTGTGCAAGGTTTCTTTGTCTCGGGATCCAATACTCCACAGTGTTTATTTGGGTCAAATTCTCTCTCTGGTTTAAGAAACAAACAAAAAATATAAGAAAAAAAGGAGACTAAGTAGGGTTTGGCATTAAGACTACATTAAAAAAATCACATTTGCACCAACAAGTGAGACATTGTCAGGCAATCTGTTTTGTTTTTTTCCCCCAACCAGCTGCTAAAATTCTTCGAGAACCACTCAGGGAAATGGTGCTCCACTATGAACCCAGACAGTCTGAGTCGGGTACAGAGAACAGGGCGGGAACAGGCGGCAAAAGGGAGGGACCATGCTCTTTGCAAATACTTTATTTTACCTAAAATAGCGCCACAGGTCCTTGGCACTTTGGGCACAATGTTTGCAGAGCGGGGAGACCCACCTGAAGCCTAAAGACACCCCTTCCTTCTCTCCTCTGAGACTCTCCATTCTTGCCTCTGCCTTTCTGGTTTATTTAAGTGGAAGCTTGTTCACTGACATGCCAAAATGGTCTCTCATGTGTTTTCCAAAGCCCTTGGTGAAGGCTTTCCACATGGCCTCAGATCAATAAAGCCGTTTTCCCAAGCCAGTAACATTCAGGCAGTGCCACAGACAGGGGCAGGAGAAAGATGGCAGTGTGACTTGGGGTGCTGAACTTGAAGGCACAAGGAAAGTGGTCTGCTAACCTCCTGGTTTACTCTGCCTGTGGCCCTGGGCCAGCGCTGCACAGGAGGGTGAGACTGGACGGGACGCACTGGCCTGAGGATGAGGGATGACTGTGTGGGCAGGGAGTGCTTCCCCGTGTCCTCCTTTCTGTCCAGACTGCCCATGGCTTCCATGGAAGGTACTGCTAACTGTTCTTTTGATGCCTCTTGTGATCCTTCATCTCTTTGAGAATTACAAAAACACTCACCACACCTGCAAAATGTGGGGATGTGTGGCAATCTTTCCAGGACCCTCAGGCTTTAGGAAAATCTGTGCTGTTTCTGGAAGGCACCAGCAAACCGCAGGGTAGGAGTGCCCCAGCTCTGTGGGTGCCAAGGGTGGTAAGCAGCAGAAGACTGCTGTGGAGAAGACGTGATCAGGGAGGTGCCAGGTCTCTAGGAAGGTGAAGTGTCTAGGAGGGCCTCCATTACTGCAAACTGAAGAGTTCCTTAGCCAGAAACTGTCCGAAATTGATGGTGTAAACTTGGGACATAATAAATGAATGCTCTATTTTCAAAGGTCTGGGGGTCAGCAGGGGCTGCTATCAGGGGCTTTGATGCTGGGCACAAACTATCCCCAGGGCCTTCAGAATGCCTCCTTCCCTTTCTACACAGAGAGCTCTGTCTAGCAGGCAGTGGGGGAGGAGGGCAGGTGTCAGGCTGCCTGCTGTGGAGGTCTTTCACTTTGGTCTGCCAGAGTCAGGCCCGTGCCCAAACTCACTCCAGCACCTCACGTTGGAACTGAACAGGGTTTTGGCTCGGGACAGGAGTTGGCTGTTGAATGTGTGAGAAAGTAAAGAAACAAGAAAAGGACCCACTGAGACAAGACAACCCACAAAACCTATAAAACGTAAAATTCTCCCCACTTCAGATAGGGGCACAGGCTGGAAGAAGCCAAGGTAGTGTTATTCAAGGTGGTGTTATTGCAGCAATAAGGGACCCATAGCCTTTGGACATTGCACACACACACACACACACACACACACACACACACACACACAGGGATCTTGCCACCCATCTCTGCCAAATAAGCTGGCACATTCCATTTGGGAAGAGAGAGCTAGCAATGGAGGACTCAGTCTATACAATGAAGCCCTATGATGCTCTGCCTTTATCTTGGCTGTAGATAAGCAGAACATGGAAAGAGGTGCAGAGTTGTTTCATTTGAATGTTTTGGGGTAGGCCCAAGTACTGTTAAAACACATTTTTAAAATACAGTTATAAGACAGAAAATACAATTAAATATGAAGTAGAAATTTAAAAGTACACCTGCTTGGGTGCTTAGAAACCATGCCTGTTTGTGACATCCTCAAGGGTAGCTTTCCCTGTGCATTGTTTTTCCCAGCTATATTAGAGGGAGCCCATGGCATATGCACAACTATGAAGTCATAGCTTCTCCAGTCATTTGGAGACAGCAGAACAAGTCAGATTTAGTTCCACAACAGATTCAAAGCAAACACCATCCTTTAAAGTGGCAATGGTCGCCTCTGAGAGGCTCTCAACAACCCCATCTGCTATGCTGGTCTGTGAGCTCCCAATGGGAATCCCAGCCTGGCTATGGGGGAAAGGCAGTTGCAGCCCCAACTGCAGAATCAACCCAGAAGCCAGGAGGCCAACAAGCAGAGGTTACAGTTCTCTCTGCGGCACAGTTGCTCAGTGGGCTGTCCCAGCCCAGCATGTCATGGGCTATGAGGCATCCCACAGACAGTCCAGTTTCATGGGAGCGAAGCTTCAGGGGGAGCCATGTCAGTTATGGTGTGTATGTACTGGGCCACTAGGCTAACAGGACCCTCAGAGTCTACGACTGTTGGTTGGTGCAGAGCCTCCTGCTTCCTGGACTTCTAGGATAATTTCAGCCAAATTTGAAACTTGGCCAGGGATCATAGCTGCATTGGGGAATGACCGAGCCAGTCTTTTCTGGTACTTTTAGATGATGGTCCAGAAACACTTCATGTCACCCTTAAAGGAAACAGCTCTTTGACTCTGCAAACACATCATGGGTTACAGATGGTACTCAGTTTTATTCTTATCATGAGCTAGACTCTAACCACAATGACACATACCTGAAAGTCTCCGGTAAGGCTTGTTGCTGGTTTTGGTGCCATTTTGGTACTTCTTGTCTATGGTGGCTGACAGAATCCCCTTGCCATTTAAGATCTTCTCTGGTGAAGGTGGCACTGGCTTGGACATCAAGGTGGGCTTAATTAAAGGTGGGGTGGAGACAGCAGAGGAGAAAGTGGCGGTGGTGGTGGAGCTCATTTTGACATTGGCACCATCTGCCTTCACTAGGTTAGGAATTTTCTCTAAACTGACTACAGGAACTGGAACGCTGAAAAATAAAGGAACACACGTACACAGCTTCAGTCTTTGACACATCTGGCCCACTGAGGAACTATACCCGATTATCGCGATCAGAGCACTTCCTTATCGCTTACTTATACTCCTCCCGTAAAGCGAGCAGCACGGTTCCCGTTTTAATGGGAGACTTGTGTTGTGGAAAGGGCCACCGGGTTCGAGGCTGGCCCAGGGCCTGGGATGAGAGCACACTGATTACCCCCAGGCCGACTGTCCCCATGGATCCTCTGATTCCCCACTTCTTGGGCCCTCCATGTGGCCCTCTCTGACACATCACCTTGGGCATAACAAGGCCATGACTGTGAAGCCCAGGAGGACAGGCTGCCTGTACCCTGCAGACAGTCTGCCACCATGGAATCGGGTCCCCTGCCCATTCTCCCATCCAGGCCTGGCATCTGCTTAGCTGCCAGGCTGACACCACATGGAGCATGGCTGCAGGCCAGTGTGGGGCATGGGCTGTCGGAGGGCTTCTGGATCATGCTCTCATCCCGAGGATGTGCTCAAATTGAGTGAGCCGCCATGTACCATTATCCAGTATTCCATTTTAGGCAGCTAGTTATGTAAATAGGCAATTCTCCAGACTGGCAGGTGAGAGAATGAATTTTAAGAAGGCAAGAGCACAAAGGTGTGCATTCACTCTTCAGAAGCTGTCACCTGCGCCCCACCCCCTGCCAGTTCTCCAGTAAGGGTGTGCATTTGATTTCAGTGGCTCTTTAATGTGGGGGACCCTGTGTCTGGGGGGCTGTGGGGGAACGCATCTCAGGGTCTTGAAAGGTGAGATTAAATAAGTTTTGCTTTGGTCTCTGAACCAGATTCCCTTTTCTCCTGGCAGGAGGGTAGACAGCTAACACTTCAGTTCCCCAGTCATCTTTGAGCAGAGAGAGTGAAGCTGCTTAGCTGTTTGAATGCCAAATGATGGGGAATATGGCTCTCACATGCCTGCAGACAATGTGGGGCATGAAAGAGAGGCTGCTTTTGGCAGGGAGGAATCCTATCTGTCCACACGGCTGGCTCTCACTTCTCTAAGACATGCACACAGATCGTTTCTTTGGTCAAGTTGTTCATGAAATTATTTTAGCAACTCATCCCCTGCCACCATTCTGATTTTGAAACAGGACCACAGATGTTAATTGTAGGTCTTTGCCAGTGGGCACACAGTGGTGGAACAGGTTGGAACTGGACATTTCAGACTTTCCCCTTGGGTCATGTGTCTTCTCGCCCTTCACAGACTTCAAGTCTATGAGTAGGGAGATGGGAACAGTGGTTTTAGGAGTGCACAGTGTTTTAGTCATTGAGACTGGGCTGAACTGTTAGTCTTAATGATTTAGCGGTGGTTCTCTAAGCACTCACAAGCTACAGCTCCAGAAACTCTTGGGCGAGTGCTCCCTGAGCAGTCATTTAGACACTCCCTGGTGAAATTAGCATCCCCCAACATTCCTGTGCTAGAAACTTCAGCCTCCAGATGATATGATATGCTGACAGTGTTTGGAAGTTCAGGCTCGTGGGGGGGGCGGGGTTTCGAGAAGTGATTAGAATTAGATGAAGTCATGTGGGTGGGGCTCTACAATGGGGCTGGTGGCTTTATAGTAAAAGGAAGAGAGATTTAAGTTATCAGTCCACCTGGTCCTCACCAGGGGATGCTCTCTGACATTCTGCGCCTCAGACAGAAGATTCTCAATGGATGACAGCATGTTGATACTGGACCTCCTAACCTTCTCACTGTGTGACATAAAGTTCTTTTCGTTATAAATCACCGTTTGGGGTATTTTAATCATAGAAGCAGAAAACAGACTAAGAATATAAAAGCATATGATGACAAAAAGGCAAACGAGGTGATGGTATGAAATATAATTCTTCTCAACTCATTTCTTCATTCAGTTTAAAAAGCACAGTTAGAGTAAACAGGGGCTTTTTTTTCTCCCTTTGAGACATTGTCTCAAGTAGCACAGGCTGACCTTGAACTTGCTATGTCAAAACTGGACTTGAATTCCTGATTGTCCTGCCTCACTTCCCAAGTGATGGAATTACACCCACCCCTCCTGGTTTAGAAATGAGGGTCTTGAAGGGATGTATTTATATTCTTGTCTACGGCAGTGATAGCCACAGGGGGAAGCAAACCAAATGGATATTAATACAACACATGGACATTTAATATTCAGCTTGCCACAGGAAGGAAATTCTGACACATGACTGGACCTTGAGGGCAGTATACTGAATAAAACAAGCCAGTGACAAAAAGACAAGCAAGTGACCTCACTTACATGAGGTACCTACAGTAGCTATAGTCATGTAGACAGAAAGCAGAATGGGGGGGGGACCCTGATGGACTTGGTGCAGAATTCAGTTTTGTGAGATGAAAAGAGGTTAAGATGGCAACTTTCATGTTATACATTTTACCATCATTCTTAAAAGTGCCAAGTAATAAGTCCATAAACCACAAAATGCATCCAACCTAAATTTAGTAAGTTTATGTGTATGCATGTGTGTATATATACACATACATTTTATATCTATGCAGCTCTATATAGATATATACATGTACACACATGTACAATGTCATGTTATTTCACAGAAAATGAAGACTTTCAAGTTGCAGATCTGATTCTTGTTGAAAAGCAGGGTTTAGTACACAGAAGTCCTCCAGTTTCTGTGAAAAGTGTCCTTGACTTCAGCACAATGATGGCTGGGATGGAAAAATCCAGAGCAATGGTCTGTCATCCCCATGCTCCCAGTGCAGTCTGTGTTTCTCCTCTAGAGTTATCAATTGTTGTCAAACGTACTCTGCAAGGCACCCACATGCACACACGTGCACTGGGTTGGTGCACAGTCAGCACAGCAGCTGACTCCTGGCTGAAGCTTCCCAACTATAGAACTACCCTTGAGTCAGTTTACCTACCGCTCTCTTATTTGATCTCCTCATGTGCAATTTCCTCTACTGTATCGGCAGTGCTTCTAGAACTTCAGCTGGACTTTGGTACCCACATTTGGTACCCGGGACCCACAGACAGGATGTAGAGATGGAATCCACCAGAAACAGGAAGGAGAGTGATGGGCAGTCCTGTGGACTGAAGAGTGGCAAATGCTGGTCGAGGGAACCTGATGGAGAATTCTAAAGCCCTTCTGAGCTTAGAAAGGAGCTAGCCACTAAGCAAACACCCTGTTAGGTGAGCAGGCCCTTGTGTCAGCAGAAGTAAGAGAAGGGGTAAAATCTCTTCAAGCAGGAATCCAAAAAGGATTTGCCAGCTAAAGGAAACAGTACTTTGCACATGGGAGCTGTCCCTGGTACTTTTCCTGGGTTTCAGGTCTCTCCAGTAAAGGATGGGCCACCTGCCTTTGGGCTGGGACTGAGAAGGGGAGGTGAAGGAAGAAATGGAGGCAGTCCTATGACAGTGAGACAGTGACAGGGGTCAGAAATATCCCCAGAAAGGGACAGAGAGTTACAAGTTTGCCATCCTTACCCTCACCTGCACAATTTCCAACCAGACCTCTTTCTTCATTAATACTGGCTCAAGACCCTAAGCGATGGACAAAGGACACGAATGGGCACAAGATGTGCCACACAGGGTGGACAACTGACCCCAAGCTCTGTCTTCTTTAGAGAAGGGAGATCTGGTCGTGGTCCCCCAGCGCCCCTACATGCAGCCCCCTCACCCATCTATATCCCAGGACTGGCTTAGAGCAGCCACAGAAAGCTACCAGCACAGAACTGCCCCCTGCCCTTCCCCTTTTGGTTCCCTGAACTCCCTCTGCCATCACCTCCCAAGCTGAGCGGAAGGGGGCTCCTTCAGACTGACAGTGAGCCCTCAAGTACAGGGTGAATTTCTTCCCCTCGACTTGGAAAGAATCCAAATATTCTGACCGTGCTTTTACGGGGTTGCCGTCTCCCATCCTCTCTGAATGCCCATGTGTGGGGAGGAGCTGGTTAAGTGGCAGCATGCAGGCCACGGACTCAGCAAGGCATTTCTCTGTGTGTGAAGGGGATAAGAAGCCTGGTAAGGGAGCCAAAAGCCCCCAAAGTCCGTTCCCTTTCCATCTCAAGGGATGCCTTCACTTCCTCCATTCTCACCGTTCATTGCATTTACCTACTCACCACAGACTTCCTCTTGAGATGCTGTGTCTGAAAGGGAGAGAGGAGCCCCTCTAAGCCCCTGCTGCTTTCATAATGCCTGTTTTGTGGGCTTGGCAAAACTCTTTCAGGGAGCCCGGGGCTGCAGCTCATGCGGGCTGCATCTAATACACTGGGAGCACGTGCAGTTCCGTGCCGCCTTGAAGTCCTGAGAAGGCGTCCAGTGTGGGGATGGCCCCCCCCTCAACCCCTGGCACCACTGGAAGTATCTACCTTCTGTTCTCCTGTGCTGCCTTGGCTCCCCATGTCTTCTTCCTGTGTGCTCGGCCTGTCTGAATTGATCTTTCTAGACCAAGGCAGGTCTTCTGGTCTTAAGAAAAATGGTTCTCTTGACATCAAGCAGATTCCCCTCCCTGCCCAGTGATGTCTGCAAAAGAGCAGAGGTGGAGAATCATGGTGGTGTCATTGTGAGAGTCACCACTGAGCTGCAGGGCCAGCTGTCACCCTGCCCGCCACGCCTTTGTGGTGATCATAGTTTATTCTTCTGTTTTCAACAGATATGCCTTTCTTATGCTCGGAAAGTCTTTAGGTTTGCAAAAATTATCACCAGCCTTTCTCCACGTAACAAAGTAGGGTAAGGATGGATTTGACAGGCAGGAGTGTGAGGACATATGGTATTTGTGCTGTGGGTTATGTGATGTGAATTCACGGCTGTCTGATTCCTTCCACCATCCGACAAAGACCCACATGCCTGTGTGAGTGCCCAGGCAGAATTTTGGGTCTCTGATTTATTGGAAGACCCGTGATAGGCCATTTCACCCAGCCTTCTGCCTTCCAAATGGTAGCAGCATCAAATCATACCAATAAAAAGAAACCCAGCCACTTTGAACATACCCCTGGAGTAGGGACTCTACTTGGCACTACTGCATGTAGGGGTTGGGAGAAGGCTGTCACTGGAAATCATTTCTAATCAGAATTCTTTAAGTTGAAGAAATACTAGGGACAGTCTGAAAGGTCTGGGAGTCAGGTGGTCCCACCAAGAATCAGTGTAAAGAACAGTCATAGAATCCTGCCTTGCTATGGCAGATGTAATAGGTACCACATACATCCTGATGAATGGGCAATTCTTGCCTCACCCTGCTTCTGAGGTATCTGGTAACACTTTATAAGTACCTTTAGCAAACAAGAGAGAAGATATTCAACCACAGGCCTGTAAATACGAAAACCTCTGGGGCTAATCTAATATTTTGTTGGTGGAGTGGTAAAAAGAGGCAGCGCCATGTACGGTCGTTGCATGGTTTGAACTCTCTCCCACACAGCACACCCTCAGTAAACTGGGAAATGTGGTCAGACCACACAGCTTCTGGGGATGAGTAGTCTTGGCAGCAGGCTTTTTTGTTTTTTTTTCCTAAGCTGGTTGGCAAGACATAGAATATATGGAGATCTCATCAAAAGCCAGATATTGGTCAAGAAGGGTACAACATCTTCACCAGTAATAGAGCATGGGTACAAGGCTTAGCTTCTCACCCCCAGCTGCAGAGGGAACTAAAATGGGGTGTCCCCGTGAGACAAGTTAGAAGTGTGTGGGTGGGCATGGGTATGTGAACAATGCGACTTTGATGAGTTGCAGAAAAGGGTCACAAGCAGGAGCTGCAGAGACAGATCAGTGGGTACTGCATGTGCGTCAGCGTGGGCACCTGGGTTTGCTACCCAGCATGCATAGAAAGGGCTGGGTGTGGGGGAGCAGGCCTGTGAGCCAGCGCTGGGGAACTGGGAACCGGAGGTTCACGAGCAGACAGCCTAGCCTGCTCAGTGAACCTCAGGCCAGTGAGACCTGTCTCAGAGAAAAGAAAAAGAAGGAAGATCACCTGGTAACACCTGGAGACCAACGACTGCTGAGTGGTCCTGGAGAGCCCTAGTGCCCTAGGACTGTGGCAGGATCAGCAAGCTGGAGAGCAGAATGGAGACACAAAGTCTAATGGAGCAGGACGCCTGATGCTGCACAGGCTGTCTCTGGGACCATCTGTGTGTGACACGGGCCTTGGGCCATGAACTCCACATTTCAAGGACAGCTCAGACCTACCAAGTACTCCGTGCATTGCCCCATAACTAAGAACCATAGACACAATTCAGACGACTGGTCATCAAGACTCATGTCATGGCAGAAATAGCATGAGGGCCACTGAGGGCAGACTAGGGACTGCAGCTTGAAGAGTTCCTGGCTATGGCTTAGATCTGGCTGTACTCTGAACAGCAAGTGGAGACACTTCCCTTTGTGGCCACCAGAGGTCATTGGCTCCCACTACTGGAGCTGTAAGAAGGCCTCACAGAGAGCCTGCTACCTGTGTGCCAGGACCAGAAAATTAAGGTCTCCTCAAGCCCTGGTGCCAATACTGACCCGGAGGAAGGATGGGAGTGGGGATGGACTCTTGAGCTGACCCTGGGAGCCCCGCCCCAGCCTCTCCCTTTAAGGAGTCACTCTGAACACAACAAGGAAATGACCAGGGACTCTGAAACCAGCTGCTCCCATTTATTTTAGAGAACAACATAGAACATTCTCATTCATTTACTTTCCCTCATATTGTGTGTGTTTGTCTGTCTTTCTGTCTCTGGTGGTCTCACAGATGGCATGGAACTCACTATGCAGACCAGACTGTTTTTGAAAGTGCAGCTCATCCTGTGTCTGCTGGTATTATAGGTGTGAGGCATCACAGCTGGTTTTGTTTTGTTTCTTTTTCCGTGTGTGTGTGTGTGTGTGTGTGTGCGTGTGCGCGTGCGCGTGCGCGCGCGCGCATTCATGTGTGTGAGTATTTCATGTGAGGTGAGTGCTACTTCTCACATGTGGGTGTCTGAGGACATCTTTCCTTCACTGCTGCATATCCCACTGCTAGGGGTTCCCAAATTTCCCATGCTGCTGTCAGGGTCCTGGGGCTGCAGGTGCATACTATGTCATTTAGCTTTACATGAATTCTGGGCATCCAAGCTTCAAGTCTCATATTTGTGTAGCAAGCACTTTATTTAATGAGTCATCTTCTGGTTTTATTGTTGGTGGTGGGTTTTTTTTGTTTGTTTGTTGTTTGTTTGTTTTGGAGGCAGGATCTTTTTACACAGCTTAGGCTAGACTCAACTCACAGTGATCCTCCTGCATCAAGCCTCTCAAGAGCTTGGGTTACAGGTGTGTACCACCATGCCCAGCTTTTACTCGTTCTTATTCTCCATTTTCTGTATTGTAGTCCAATCCTTAGCAGAAGATTTTGTACCTAAACCACCTCTATCCCAGAAAACAGAGCCCATAGCAAAAACCTTTCGAGGGTTTAGTCTTTACGCTGGTACACAGGAAACTATGGCACGCACTAAGCAACTCTACTCTTACCACATCACTCGCCACTTAGAGACCTGGGCTATTTCCTGAAATTCCAGCCCAATCACTCTTAAATAACAGGTACCTTTTGCACAATTAGTACAGGCCTTGGCATCACTCATGGAACCTGGATGACAGGTGCTGGATGCTAGAGTGCCCGGAAAGCTTGACAGCTTCAGTGTGCATGCTACACGTGGGGGTGTGTGTACACACACACACACACACACACACACACACACACACACACAGACAGAGAGAGAGAGAGAGAGAGAGAGAGAGAGAGAGAGAGAGAGAGAGAGTGATATTCCCATTACTAATCTGGCCATTAAATATTTTGGGGGAGTTCCCACTGCAGAGTACAAAGTGCAACCTCAGAGCCTAATGGCAGTGCCCTACCTCTGACCCCACAGCCCTGCTGGGCTTCTCCTGTGTGATGATATATGTAGTCAGGGCTCTAGCTTTTCTGTGGGCTGGGCTGTTCTGCTGGGACACCCTCCCTACTTCTTCCTGTACTTCCCAGACTCCCACCCCAATACCAGGGACTAAACACAAGACCTCACACTTGCTAAGCAAGTGTTCTACCACTGAGCTAAATCCTTCTGGCGTGATAGCCTCCCCCCCCCCCCCGCCATTATTTGAAGGGGCTCCCAGTGGCATACATTGAGCACTTAGCAGGCTCACAAGCCAGAGATGCTTACCCCAGATCCTTCAGCAAAGCGAATGAGCTTAACTTCAGGCCACCTTAAGCATGGCCCTGGAAATCCCAGCCCTGGAAGCCAGCTCTGCTACTGTCCACCTGTGCTCCGTGTCTCAGCCAATCAGTGTGTCTCTGTGTCTCAGCCTCAGTCGCATGTGACTGGAGCTGTGAAAGCACCCTAAAACTGTCACATGCTGTACAAAGGACACGGTCACCGATTTCATGGCTCATCTTTCTTTTCCCTACAACTGTTGTCCCCTCTCCCACCTGTTCTAACTTTGTTTTCCCTCCTAGCCACCAGAGTCTGCTGTCGAGGACATGTCTGCTGTTTTTACTCATCAGAAAACTAGCATGGAGAGGGGTTCCACGTTTAAATTCTCCTAGTCCAGGAAAGGGCCCTCTTTTCCTGCCCGGAGTTAGAATATTCTGGTCTATCTCCTCTCATCTGCCTGTCTCTGCTACCGCCTCCTGCAGTCCCGCACACGTGGGTTTGATTTTCACTCAAGACAAACAACCCAAAGTCACTGGTGAGTTCTGAGCAGAGCAAGGAAATACCCCTTCCTCTGGCAGTGTACATCTGTGCATGTGCCTGTGTGCCTGTGCGTGCGTGCGTGCGTGTGTGTGTGTGTGTGTGTGTGTGTGTGTGTGTGTGTGTGTTTGTGGAGGGAGGGCATGTACTGGAAAGGGAAAGATTTCACAGCCTGCTGTGGCTTCTGGAATCATCCATCCTGAGCTGTGGTCCTGCCCCCATTCATGCCAGCACCACGCAGGACACATGAACTCCCACATGGCTCTTCTCTCCCAGAAGGCTCACCTCCCATTAAAAAAATATTTGGGAGTAGCTGGCTGAAAGAGGGAGCCCCTCCCCCACCACGGTGTAGGGTATGCACCAGGAGGCCAGGAGCCTGCTGATTTTTCTTCTGTTTTGGCTCATTTTCCTTCTGGAACAGCAGGCTCATCTCCTGCATTTTAAATAGTGGAGCATATTTAGCATTCAACACACATGTGCAGTTGATAAGGCCCAAGGAGAAGGCAACAAGCCATTCAGGGCAGGAAACCCTCTTCCCAGCCCCTCCCTGCTTCCTGCCCACATCATCTAACATTGGATTTCGAATTCTCTCTCCATGCCAGGACTGGCTGGGACTGCAGCTGGGAAGGTCAGGCTGGCTGGGGATCAGTCTGCCAGGGCCTGGGACTTGGCTAAGCTGGGACTCATGATGAAGGATGAAATGTCCGTTGTGATTCCAAAGACCAAATAGCCACAGTTTCCTTTCTCTCTTGAGATGAGGTCTTGCTGGGGCCCACATACTTGCCCACCTCAGCACCCTGAGTGCTGAGACTATGGAAGTATTCTAGAGACTTTTATCTAGGAAGTAACTCATCTTGCTCACCTCCCTCTGTCACTATGCACGACAGGAACACTAGCCAGGCGTTCTGTAGCTGCCGACTACCTCAGGGCTGATCGATAACAGGCAGGGAAACGAGAAGAGAGGGCTCAGAGACATTCGGGTGAAAGACCAATGGACGGCGGCGTGAATTCTCAGGCGGTCCCAAGGAGACAGATTTAGTCACATGTGGACATGTCCTCCTCTTCCTCCTCCCCCTCATTCTTTTTAGCAATGCTGGTGGCAGAACACTCATGTACCTAGGCAAGTACTTTATCACTGAGCTATACCCCGAACCCCCTCTGAACACAGTCTTGCTAAATTGTCCAGGCTGGCTTTGAACTCACTGTGGAGCACAGACAGGCCTTGACCTTTTACTCCCCCTGCCCCAGATTCCCAAGGAGCAGAGCTTACAGTTCTTTACTACCAGCCTGGCTCTTCCCCTCGCCCCTCCCCTTCTCACTGTGCTTGGGGGCACACGCACAGCAGAAGGTCTGCGAAGCTGTCAGAGACAACCTTGTGGAGTTGGCTCCGAGGACAGAAATGAAGCTACTGTACCTATGAAGCAGCTCACCAGCCTCCCCCTTTCTTCTAGGCTTTTACATGTTTGTTTGACTGCTTACTTATTTTTGAAACAGGGTCTCATTATTCAGCCCCAAAACTCACTATATAGACACAAATAGACTGGAGCTCAGAGATCTGTTTGCTTCTGAGGCCCTGGGACTAAAGTCATGAGCTGCCATGCCCAACCTCCCTTTTCTCACTTAAAGTATACTTTTCCCCTCCCTAAGCCACAAGAAGGACAAAAATCATACAACTGCAGATTGTTCAATTTTGTGTGAAAATACCAAGGGACCAATCTGACATGGGGGTGCTGCTTTATAGACGTGCATTTAAATCTGAGCTACCTGCTGGCTAATCCCATGCCCAGGCTGCCAGTCCCACAGGCAGGCAATGCTGTGTGCTTTGGTGGCCTTAAGGGTCAATTGGCAACTCACTTAGAAAGGACCTCTGGTTGGACATCTCCCTTCTCTTCCACTACAGATCCAGAGTGCCAGGCTAACACTTCACAGGAGGTGATCGAGGGTCGCTCAGAAACACATCTGTGCCTGGCCTCTCTCTGACAGCAGCCATCGGTGACTACTTAGCTGCTGCGGCAGCTGCTCTCTGACTCAGGAATGGAATTCTAAAAGCATAAATTCACCACAATTTAAAGAGAAACTGGATTAAGTTATGACAGAGAGTTTAAGTATATTTGGGACCACTCTATTAGACAGTTTCTAGTTTTTAATATCTGAGAATGGGCTAAACACTCCTGTAAACTTAGATGTGCCATGAAGGGACTTCCATGGCTAGGGATGGGAGGAGGTAGGGCACAGGGAAGGAACAGAACGAAGAGAACATGAACTAGCTTGCTAACTGTGTTGAAATGGTAACATTGTGGCTGTGCCAGGCCAAAGGAAACATACTGCTGAAAGCTAATTTCACATGGCCTTTCACTTTTCTCAAGGTGGCTGCTAGTGTAGAACGGGAGGCGGGGAAGCACCTGCATTTCCACTGTCGTCTGGATACTGCTACTCCAGACACTTTCAGATAGAAGGCCACGCCTCCGGGGATCACACAGTCCCTTCAGGGGACCTGTTTGGTTCTGTTCCACATTGAGTTCAACAAGCGCTAGTGAGAGCAGCTCCTGTACTGCACAGCTGTCCACAGGCCACCATGCTGGGGACACCGTGTCACCCCCGAGCGAGCAGGTGGAACCCAGGAAGTGAGATGTATGGAGGACATATGGGGAGAGGGCTTGGCAGGCAAGGACAGTGCCGGCAGTGTGTCGGGTTGGTGGCCAGGAGGAATGGGCCAGGGACGGCCGGGGAGCAAACTGACCGGCACAACGGGACAAGAGAATGGTGCTGAGCAGGGGCAGCATGCCGCAGAAGGATCGGTGGTCCCTGCTTCAGGGACTTTCCTCGCCCATTCTCGGGGGCCTGCGGGCTCCCCCTCCTTTTCGGGATATCTGAGCCATAGCGACGGTGTCTTCTGTCCCACCCTATCTCTCTCCTGGCCCGAGGACTAAACATTCAGTGTCTAACAGATACCTCTTTGCGGTTATTTCTCAGCCCCTGCAGATGCCCAGACTCTAAGGGAGCCTGGCCTCATTTTCCTTCGCTTGGGGAAGCGGTAGCAGCAGTGACCTAGCCATCCACGTCTGAGACCGCTCAGCTGTGTGACGTGCTCTCCTGGGTTCAGACCACCCTCCATGTGCCACCACCCCTTCCTTGGGTCTAGGCTCTCACCACACCTCACTTGGACTAGGCAAAAATACCCTCACTCTTCTCAGTGCTTCCAGAATGTTCCTCTAGCCTTCCTGAGTACTACTGCCAAGGCGACTTTACAACTGAAAACTGGTCTTTTAATTCTGTAGGCCATCTCTGTATGGTTCCAAATTTGCTGCACTCAGTGGGACTTTATGCCTGCTTCCTTGGACTCACAGCCCACTTCTCCTCATGGGCAAATGCTTCTGACCATTGTGAGCCCTTTGCCTACAACATCCTTCCCACTTGCTTAAAAATAATTTTTTAATTGAGGCAAAACAGACGTGGCATAAAATTTACCACTTAGACTCCATTTTCTATGTCTAGGTTCTTACTACAGACATCTCTGGCTTGTGATTTAACCTGGCATCTATGACTTTATGACTCTTTGACTCAATGGTAACTACATTTTCTTTAGGTTTGTGGTACTAGGGGCTCAGCCCAGACCCCCATGCATGGGAAGCATCAAGCTGCACCACCAGCCCAGAAACTAAACTTTGAGTTTTGAATTATTCCCAGGCTAGCCATATGTGGTACCCTATTCTCTTATGGGGCTGAGCCATGGCTGCTGCTACTAGGTGGATCCACCATTGACCATATATAAAGAAGACTCTCTTTTAAAGAGATTTAGCCCAAAGTAAGCTGATCTACAGGGTCTGAGGAAGTTATATGTTTTCATATGTAGGTTTGCATGTGTGTATGGTATGTTTATGTGTTTGTGGGTGCGTATGGAAGCTATTGCTAGGAGCTGATTGCCCTCCTTGGTTGCATTCCAAACCTTAGCTTCTAAGATGGCTTCTCATCGAATAAGAGGCTCACTGATTCGGCTAGACTGGCTGGCCAACGAGCTTTAGGGATCTGTCTGCCCACCCCTTCCCCCCATCACCGGACACACACTGCTGTACACAAGCTTTATGTGGGTTCTGGGAATGTGAAGTCAGGTCCTCGTGCTGTGTGACAGGTCTTTCACCAACAGAGTCACCTTCCTGCCTCCCATACCTCTTTTTTATGTGCTTGATGGGAATCTGAACTCATGTCTCTATGAGTATTTGTTGAACTAGAGACAAGAAAAGGAAGTTCAAAGCCAGGTTCTGTATAGATTTTGTGTGTGACTTTTAGCATGTATGATCTCACTTTCAAGGCTAAATAGTTTGTGATTCTAAACCACACCCCTCTTAGAATTTCTCAGTTTCCTTATTGCCTATTAAATTAAGAGTGAGCCCCACCAACATAAAAACCCTCTGTAAGTTGATCCTAAATTCCCTATTTCAATCTGATGACCCATTACTACCTATTACACCAACTCACCCTGCTCTCTTCCGTATCGAGTAAAGATAGAACATGCCACTGTCTTTACTCAATATCTAATGGCACCTACAATAATAATTATGTGCCCACTATTACAAGTGCTGGGGGTGCACAAGTCCCGCTAATGTTACATATAGAGCTTCATGCAAGTTAGAAAAAGCACCTGCAGTCCGGGTACCCAGTAGTCATCCTGGTGCAGTGCATACCCAGGAGAAGGGCATCCAACCCAGGCTGAGGACTTAAAAGAGGTCTACCAGGTGAGACACGCTTCAGCCATTCCTCAGCTTATCGTGGGGCAATGCAATTTTTAGTTTGCTATGTAAGTAGAAAGCTTTAAAGGCCAGCATGCATTTTAAAATTTGTCTTTAAGTTTTATTTTATGTGGGTGGCCATTTTGCCCGCATGTATGTTTGGGTAGCACATGTGGGCCTGGTACCCTCAGAACCCAGCAGACGGCCTCAGACCTGCTGGAACTGGGTTCCAGACGGTTGCTAGCTGGTACATGGGCGCTTAAACCTTTTTCCTCTGAGAAGCAGCCAGCGCTTTACCTGCTGAGCCAGCCCTCTATCTGCTTAGGGGGCTGGACGCCTCTGTGAGTAAATTGCCTCTTTTGATCTCACTCATGTCTAGCAGGCAATGGGGAACTTGAGAGGGCTATGATTTAGAATTCAGGTTTAAAGTGAAACAGAGATTCTAAGTGACTGCCTCCAGGACACACAGAAAGTCCATGGCAGAGCCTAGCTTTGAACTCATTTTTCCTACCTCTAGCTCAGTGTTGGGTTTCTTCCACCATGTACCCCGGCAAGGCCATTCACTGACTGTTGTTTTCCACCTGCCCACCTCTGCCCCCTGCTGGCAAGTCTACTGTGCTGCTGTCATTGTAATGTCACCTTCCATCAACATGGGACCCAGGTTCTTCTGCCTTCCAGTGTGGACTGAAGACCAGTGGCTCTCCATGATCTCTCCGTGACCTCTCCATCCTCGGGTGCAAGCCTGGCACTGCTGAGGCCTCCTGCCTGGAGATTTGCAGTGTGCAGAATGGGCATTACTGAACCACACCGCTCATGCTACACCAGCCAGTCCGTAGTATACATTCTTGCTGTCAGTCCTGCTCCCTTGACAATGACTTCACAGCACTTTCTGCCCCTAGCTGAAGATGCCTTGCCCATGGCAGGTCTCAGTGTGTTGAGAGGGTCAGCTGTGCTGAATGGGGAATGTGATCTAACTCAGCAGTCTCCCTGACAGTGACCTGGTGGAGAGTCACGGTGGAGTGCTTTGGGGTCACACAACCCCTCAGCTGCCCCTTCAAAAGGTGAGCTCAAATATCTCACTCAAGCATCCTTGCCTTCCTTACATGGGTCTGTAGGTCGTTCCCAGATGCAGAACCTTCTCTTCTTTCTTTGCTTCTGTGGTGCTGGGGACCATATTCATGCTTTACAACCAAGCAACACTCCCGCGGCCTGAATAAATTATTTTGCCGTTTTCACATTTCCACTGAATCTGTCTCTTTTTGTTTTTTACTTAGGGTCTCACTATATAGTCTAGTATAGCCCCCTTGAATACCTACCCTGGCAGGCCTCTATCCTTGGACCCCTAAATGCTGGGATCATAGGCACCATCATGCCTATCTCTGAAGAGCCATTTCTCTGATTTTCCAGTTGGATGAACTCCTCAATCTTAATCCCAGGTAATGAGATTTTGGAACAAATGGTAGGATAATACTCATGGTAATTACCCTTAAACATGCACTGTGCATGTACTCTGACTCAGGTACTACGCATGTTGCTGTGTACAAAGAAGCTCACTGGATCCTCACAGTACCCCATGGGGCAGAGCTAGTATATGCACAGTATAGGAAACTGAGGCACAGCACAATCAACGTTAGTTGGCAGACACCTGTCCCCAGACATTCGTTCCTCAGCAGACAAGTCCTCTGCTCTCTGGGGGCCTGAGAAGAGGGTCTGGCAGGTGGACCCTGCCACAACTGATCAGAGGCCACTCTTAGACCAGGTCTCTCCTAAGCAACTGTACCCTCACACAGGAAGCTCCCAGAGAGCATACCCGGTGCAGCCACACCCATCTTCCAACCTCTCCCCTCACCTGAGGTTGTCTCATTGATCTGGCATAATGAGCTCTTCACAAGTCATCGCAATTTCCAGTGCACAACAATCACCCCCATTGACGATGGCCGTATTCCACAGCTTTGCTGGGTAGGACGGTAAGTGCCATCAACTACCATTAATTAATGAACACCCTTTCTCTTTAAATATATAAACTAGACACACTCCACACTTGCCCCTTATCTGTCTTCCCGAGGCCTGGAAGATAAAGCAGAAGGTGCTGTGACAAGCCAGTCCTTAGTGCTCTGTGTTCATCCTTCATATTTTCAGGATGGTTTCCAATTTGTGCAGTCCGTAGGGAACCTCTTGTGCTTTGGTAAAGACTCCCCACCAGGAGGGTGACCTTCCCTTTACTGCTCCTTTCCCCAGCCCTCCCTTCGGTCAGATCTACGACACTCGGTGTCCTCAGGGGACCGGGAGCCGAGACCCTAAGGCACCATCACTGCCTTCCCCCTCTTCCTCCTCCAGTGACTATCTATCTATACCAGCATTTCTCTTCACTGGGCCAGAAAGCTGAGGCAACCCTAGCGCTGAGGCATCTTTCCCTGTTTCCTTTTCCTTAGACACAACACAGCTCAGCTCTCGAGCATACAGATATTCTTCTGTCCAGGCATACACAGTCCCATGCTTCTCTTCCTCATGCTATCACTCTGGGTCCCTTCCTCAGTCCCCCAGACTTGTGAACATGACACCCAGGGTCATAGTCAGAGTGTAGAGGCACCGTCTCAGCACCCAGCACCCAAACTCACCATGGTTTATCCCTTGGCCCCTTTGTAGAGAAGACTGTGTGCTGTTTGCTGCTGGAGGTAAGTAGATTGTCTTTGGGCGTTTTAAATGGCTTTGAGGTGCTGCTGACAGCGTTATGGCCGCTGAGACAGGCTTTTGTCTTTGCCTGTGCTAGTGATGTCCTGGAATTGGAGGCTGGAGATGCTGGAGAGGGAGAAGGCCTGCACATTGAACTGTGTCTTCTCTCTACAGGGGAAAAAGAACAGAATTCAGCACTGCGTCTGTGGCCAGTGGGTTCCATGTTCACACACTGGTGAACACAGGCACACAGCAGGCCTCTCCCGGCCAGGTCGGCGTTCACACACCCGTGAACACAGGCACATAGCAGGCCTCTCCGGGCCAGGTTGTGTCTCCACAGTCTCTCACATTTGTTCTGATGTTGGTGTCAATGCCAAGCAACAATGACTACAATCCAGACTTCTGGATCAAATGGCATGCTCAGCTCACCCTGGCATTCTTACGGGAGGTATTTCTATCCTTCTGCAAAACCACTTTCATGGAGTAGCAGGTATCACCTGACACAGTGAATCAACCACAAAACCAATGTGATTCCCAGACAGCAACTCGGATCTCCCAGCGGGAGGATGGGCAGACTGGGAAAGTCAGTGACGATGCAGGGGGTGGGGAGGAAGGGGGGCAGATGTTTGAGAGCCTTTAAAGGCCAGGAGTGATGCAGTATCTGCCCCTTCCTGGGACTGTAGGGACAGTCTGCTAACACATCCCAGTTGTAGCCTCTTCAAGCTCACAGAAGTTCAAGAGCACCACATTCAGAAGGATGTAAATGCCTGAGCAGAGCCCACAGAAGCAGTGCATGGATTTGGGAGGGCAGACACAGCTTCCTGTATTTCTGCAGGAAATCCTAGAGGTCTGGGCAGAGATACCTCGCTTGTTCACACCCTGTCAGCTTCCACATTCTTGGACCGACAGGTAGGAAGCATACCCTGAGCAGGACTGATGCAAGAAGCTAGGTTCTGAGACATATCCGTATGGTGGTTGTTAACAGTTTTGAAGTCATGGGTTTGATAAAAGTTAACAACTCTAGAAAAGTACATTTCCACATGCTCAAAAGCTTTGTACACAGTTCTGGGAAAGAAGCCTCAAACCCTTACAAGATGTCCCTGAAATCTAAGTCCCCTCTGGCTCTCCTGTGCCTTCAAGTAATTAGCTGATTGATGCTTGCTGAAGAAATAAATGAATTGGCAATAAAAGCCCTTCCTGGTGGAAAGAACTGGGGACCACAAATTTAGTCTGCTTTGACAGCAGAAATAGAGGTGGAAAGAATGGAAATATGGTAGATTCTATCTTCCCTCCAGCCGAGACCTGTCTCGGGTTTTCTTCTGGGTGAAGCATTTCTGATTGCTGTGATAGGAGCTGCCTGGATCAAGAAAGCCAGAGGGTCCTTTGAGAGCAGTTTGGGGTTCCCTTACCACCTCTCATCCCAATGAACAGTTTGAGGGTCATCTGACTGTCTGGTATTTTCATCTGAAAGCATTCACATTCTATCTCTATAGAATAACTCCTTCACTGTCCTTCACTGGCTCAGAGTAAACCCTGCATACATGCCTTATTCCAGAAGCTACCCACTGAAGGCTTCGAAGCCTGAGATCTGTTTTGATGTTCTAGAGAGAATGCAAGGCTGGGAGTCAGCATGCCCTGGGTCCTAACACCCTTGTGGTAGGTTTAGGTGCCTTCAGTGCTATGCTGGCTCTTGGCATCCATATCTTCATCTATAAATGAAGTGCGTCCCTAGATGCTTCTCAGGTCTCTTTACACTCCTCGATTTTGAATACAATGCCCACCAAGACCTGCTCTTCTTTCGTGATTCCTAGATACTACAGCAACAATTACAGATGGAGCATTGAAATAACTCATGTGAGGAGGCTTCTCCTTGAAAGAACTCACTCCTTTGTAAAATGTACTGGCCTTTAAAACCCCCGTGTGACAGCAAGAAGCAACCAGGCATGCACTCCCCACAGCTAACTGACTCTAGGAGACACTGAGTGGCCAGGTAATTGCCAAGGTCAGGACCAATGACTGCTTGAGAAATAGGGCCTTGGCTATGGACCCAACTACCTCGCAGGAAGGAAATGGGGTGTACTGTGAACAAGCCTGGAGAACAGGAAGTCACTAAAGGTTAGATGTGGGCAGTTTGAGTGGACTAGCTTGATGCCTGTGAAACTCACATTCGGCCATGATGGGACCAGAACCGAGCCCCTTCAAGTCCTTAATGCTTTGTGCCCTTCAGAAATATCTTTTTGAGCAACATATTTCTTCTACTTTTTTTTACACAGGATTTTGATTCTAAAATAAGATTTTTATTTCTATCACAGCTTTTTCATATTTTTCTCTACCCCCTCATTTACTCACTGACTCGTTCAAAGCTGGTGGGGACTGGAGTATACAGAAATATCACTTAATTAGCTTTTGATAACTGTAGGGAAAAGAGGGCCAGTCAAAGAAACACACCCTGAGCAGAGTCAAAGAAACACACCCCGAGCAGAGCCAAAGACACCCCCCTTCCCGAGCAGAACCAAAGAAACACACTTTGGCCCTGCAACCAGAACCAAAGAAATGCACCCTGACCCTGAAACCAGTGCCAAAGAAACACACTTTGTCCCTGGAATCAGAACCAGTGAAAGAAATGCACCATGGCCCTAAAATTGGAGCCAAAAGGCTAAAAAGGACCAGAGAAAGAAATACACTTTGGCCCTGAAACCAGAGTCAAATCTGACCTTAATCCTGTGCAGAAAACTAACCAATCCCTGAGCAGAGCTCTAGCCAATCTGAGCTCAGCAGTAAAATCTGATTAATCCCCACCCTGGAAGCCCTATATAAATCCTGTGTCTGTTTGCTCTACCAGGCTGCCCTCTGCCACTCTGGCAGCCACTCTCCTGGATTCTTCCTTCCAATAAACCCCTTGGATGAGCTTTGGGTGAAGATCTTCTTTTGCGGTGGTGGAGCAGAGGCGACTCTGGGCAGAGCAGAGCAGAGCAGAACAAGCAGGGCTGTTACACTTTTGCCCTGGAAACCTTCCCTTGGCAGAGCGGAACCTTCCGCTCTCTGCTCTCTGCTCCCAGGGAGCAGAGCTGAACTGTAGCAACTTCGCCCTAGAAACCTCCTGTGGAGCAAAACTGCTACACTGGGCGAACATCCCCAGCTGGAAGACCCTATCCTGCTGGAGCAGAGCCTATACACTGGGGAAGCCTTTCCCTGAGGCTGGGCTGTAAGCAGCTAAGCTTACTACAACCTGTGATAGTCCTTGGCTCCCGAGCTCCAGGACACCTTTCCATCTGAGCTGTGTAACACTCAGTATTCTGTGACTCCCGAGCTCCAGGATACCTGACTCATCCCGATCCAGCCTGAAATGCCAACAATAACTGAGTAATAAAAAAACCCTTATTTTTCTAAATTAATGGTTAAAAACTGTTGAATTAGTGGGTAGGAGAACGAATTGGGAATAACACAAAGGCACACATGCAGCCGGTGGTGGTGGCAAACACCTTTGACCCCAGAACTTGGGAGGCAGAGGCAGGAAGATCTCTGTGCATTTGAGGCCAGCCTGCTACACAAAGAAACCTTGCCTAATAAATAGATAAATAGATAGATAGATATGCATGCATGCATGAAAAATACTGTATACCCATTACACTTTGTGACCTAGAAAATTAATAGAAGTAGGGATGAACCACATGAAATTGTCATTCATTAATGTACAAGAATGGCGGGAGGGTGAACACTGGCAATTCTGAAACCACCTTCATAGAGAAGTTGTGGTCATGTTCTTGGCCCATATATTATACTGTTAAACTGGCATAAACATTAAACCAATGATTTTTCTTGGTTTTATGTTTTTTTTTCTTTCCTCCACAAGTTTTCCCTCCCCTTTCTGGCTTGTTGAGACAATGCTTCATAGCTGGCCCTGCTTCACTAGTTACTTGTGGCAGTGGAGACCTTGAACTCTGATCCTTCCGACTCAACCTCCCAAGTGCTGATCTTACAGCCCTGGTTTACCAGGTGCTGGGGATAACCCCGGGACTTTGTACCTGCGAGGCAAGCCACATCTCTAGCCCCCATAAATCCTTACATATCCACTTGAAAGAACAAGTTGCATCTAAGACATGTTTGCCCATGAGTCAGCATTTCATTCCTTTTGCTGTAGGAACAAGCCTGACCCCTACTGGGGCAGGAGAGAAAATCTACACGAGCATTTGAAATGGCAGAACCCGGGGCTTCTTTGTGTTAGGGAACTGAATGGCAAGCACTTTTGAAATGTGTGGAACGGGTTCCAGGCAGAATGAGCACACTGAACAGGAAGACCCTTACTGGCATCAATCTGAGAGTCTCCAGCATCATAAAAAATACATCGACGCACAGGTAGCCTTCGGTGGGCAAAGCTTCCAGTGCGTTTCAGTCAAGTGCCTGCCTTAGGTAAGGGCCTATCTTGATTCTAGTTCCAACTTACCTAGGGTTGAGAGTACATTATAGTCTTCATTCACTATGGAAATATTTAACAGACTTAAGCCATGTTACAAAGAAGGAACCTTTCCCTCTAAATTTCTGTCTTTGCGAATGAATGTACACAGCTGCATTAACAAAACTGTAACCAACCGATAGTTTCGACTACTTTTCAACTAACATTGTTTTATGTATATATGCATATCTAATTCCCATGTGTTTGCCACATTCAGTCATTAACATATTGCAGAATATTTAGCTACTCTTTTCCTGTCTGGCATTCTAAAAACTGACACTTAAAGTGAGGTAGGACTTTCTCTTGAGGTAACAGTATTCCCAGTCTGAAAGCTCCTGCCACACACTGACTTCAGACCATAAGCTGCTGTGCTCAAGTCCCTAGTATTCCCCTCCCAAGAGAAATCAGAGTTGTCCTGGGAGACCACCCACACTCAGCACACTAACAAAAACCTTACCACGAGATCTTGGACGGACTTTACGCTCCACTGTTTCTGTCGTCTGGCTGCTTATGTATCAATCTGTTATATTTATTATCAAATTTACATTAGGGGATATTTTCTGTGTGCTCAGGACTCTACTACATACCAGATTTACTATTTACTTCATAGTACTTAGGTTTACAACTTCTTAAATAACCTATCAGTATTTCCAGTCTGTAGCTGAGGAAACCGAGGTTACCCAAGGTGTGGTGGTGAGGCGAGAACAGTCCCCAGAGGCTCCTGTGCTTGAATACTTGGTCCTCGGTTGGTGGCACTGGTGGGAAAGGATTAGGAGGCATGGCCTTGCTGAAGGAGCTGTGTCACTGGGATTCAAGATTAAAAAGACCCACGCCATTCCCAGCCTCCCTCTCTTCCTCCCTCCCTTATTCTTACAGAGCAAGATGTGAACTCTCAGCTGTTCTTGCTCGGCCATCATGGGCTCTAACCCACGGAAACTATAGATCCAAATTAAATGTTTCCTTTTTAATCTGCCTTGGGTCTTATCATAATAGAAAAGAAGCTAGACAGAAGTCACAAAGCCAGGCAATGCACATAGATCTGGGGCTATCTTTAGGATGTGAGCCTTTTTTTTTCCCTAAAGGATTAGGTTAATTTTTATTTAAAGAACAGGGATAGGTTGGTGTGGTGATGCCCGCCTTTAATCCTAGCACTAGAGGTACAGACAGTGGCAGATCTCTGTGAGTTCAGGGTCAGCCTGGTCTACATATAGACCAACCAGGACTGAGTGAGACCCTGTCTTTACAAACACAGGGGGCGGTGGCATAGCGATGGCTAAGCAGTGAGGAGCACTTGCCCTTTCACAGAAGACCCGAGTCGTCCACAGCTATGAGAACTTCACTCCCGGGGAATCCGGGGCACCAAGCATGCATGTGCTGCACATACACAAATGCAGGCAAAACGCACAAAATAAAATGCATAAATACAGCAAAAACTTGAAAGCAAAAGAAGAAAGGACGGGGTGCTAGAGATGTCACTCTGAGATACGCTTGGCGCACTGCGGAAGGGAAAGCCCAAGGAAGGCGCGACCGCGTAATGAACACTGAGGGATGCTGCCTCGGCCAAGGACTAGCTTCACGGTTCCGGATATTAACACCAGTTGTGCACCTCCCAACACTGCTCCCCTCATATCACCTCAGCACTCAGTTCCTCTCTGTTTTCTAAATCCTTTTAATCTCCAAGTCTAGCTCTCCATGTCTCCCAGGAATGGACCTCCTTCCTAAGCGGCCTTTCCTCTCACTGAAGACTATATTATACTTAGGATTCCTTTAAGCCCATGTCTCAATTCAGCTCTCTTCCTTGTAGAGGTGGCTGTGGGGTGGGGCTGCCTCCCTCTCTCTTCCTAGGGACATTTCAGAGGGTGGCTAACTCCCCTAGGGAGAAGAAAAAACGGGACCCTGTCCTAGAGCTGGAGGCCCTACCAAAGGTAGGAAAGCCTGAACGAACACCTTTACTTTCTGATTTTCATTCCCCAGGAAGCCAGGCACTCGGCAGCTTCTCCAGTCTCCCCACTCCCACATCTGCTCCTTAAATAACTAGGTGGTAGTCGGGGGACCATCCTGGGGACCAGCAGACAGGCCTCTTGCAGCCACTGGCTGAGGGAAAAGAGCCCTGTTGTCTTCCTAGTTCACTCCCCTTCTTCTCTGAGAATGGAACCCGCCCAGTAGTTTCATTTCAGTCAAAGCTCAGAATCTCCCCTCCCATGCTTTCTGTCTAGGGGATGCTTTTGAGCTCATAGCATCAGTATCCTGCATTTAGTCCTTCACAAAGATGTCTCAGGAATGGCTAAGCTGGCCACAGGCATCCAGTGCTGCTCCTGACACCGCTTTCAGGAAGAAGTTGTTGGGAATTTTCCAATACTGTTAAGAAACCAACCCCATCCTAATGGACCTGAAACACCACAGATAGCTGCTTGAGCATATTCAGGCAGAAACTTGAGTCTGGCGACACACAGGCCCCGAGGGCAGGCACTGACAGGCCATTCCATACGTTCATTTCATCACCGAATGAGGTGAGGATATGTCTCATAAAGGACACTCTTGAGTTCCAAAGGCAACTCCATCCAAAAGTAAACTGGATGGGTCGCTGAGGTGGCTCGGTGGGTAAGGACGCCTATGGTCCTGAGTCCGACCGCCAGGAACTAGAGCGGAGAGAGATCTGACCCGCTATGTCATGCATGATGCATGGTGCATGCTAGTGCCCACTCAGCAGGACATGCATTCTCTTGAAGGGCAGGCGACTGCTAGCTTCTAAACAACAGATGGGAATGGAAGCTTAGCTCAATTATGAAGGAGACCGTGGTTATGTAGGGCTCGGGAACTGGGAGAGGAGTCCAGACTTGTCTGTCTGGGCCCAGAGCTCGTGTTCCTTTCCCCCAGGCATTTACCTGGGATATTCTCTCCCTTCCTCGCTTTAGAAAGAAAGTCAGCTTCTCCAGTGGGTCTGGAAAATGCATTTCCCCTCTCAGAGCCACCCCAGGTTCCTGTGTCCAGTCTGATGTCGAGAGCTTCTCCTTGTCTTAGCTCCCTTAGGAGTACTATCCTCAACCCACTCTTCAGCTCAGCACATGTTTCTGGTACCAGCCACTGCCGGGCAGGATCTGGGGAGTCCCAGGGATTTTCCAGGGCCTCAGACAATTCCATCAGCTCTGGAAGAAGGTCTCGTGAGGCGCTCAGCCTGGCTACAGGAGAAACAAGCATGACTAGGGTTTCTGGGGGTACTTTTAAGGGATTATGCTTTTTTTCTGGAGGTAGCCCAGTGGTAATAACAGGAAATAAAAAGCATTTATAGTCTTTAATCTGGTAATCTGACAATGTTATCTTGAAAAGAGACCTCAAAGAAATATCCCCAAAGGATTGGGGGGAGGAGGTTGAGGGGTGTTCAAAGACCATCTCATAGTTTTGTTTGCAGTAATAATAATAACAAAAAAAGAGACACAAACAAGACAATTGAAAATGACAAGTGGGAGGGCTATCTCAAGCTGAGAAAATGTGTAGCTAACTAAAACACAAATCTATAAAAAATGGAGTGCATCACCAACACTGAGTAAACACTGATTATGACTTAATAATTAGGATAAAGATAAGAAGGGCGAAGGAAGGATGCAGGGTGGATTATGTATCGGGCTACGGTTTTGCTAAAGTCAGAATGTAGAAAAGGATAAAAATAGTCAGATTCAGCCCAAGCACGGTAACACCCTCAACAGAGAGGGCAAAGGGGAGAAAACAGATGCAGATCTGAAGGAAGGAAGGCAAGAGAAATGCGGGAAGTCTAACTTCATCCACTCACTCACTCTTCCTTGAAAGCATCCTTTGCTACCTCCCCTGTGGCCACAGGATGTGAGCACTGTACCACGGTGAAACCAAAGACACTGCCATTTGCTGAGTCTTGGTAACTTGAAAGTTTCTGAAAAGTGGGAGAGAGAACTTTCCAGACCCCAGGCTGGCCATCATATTTCTTCTCTGGGTAGCCAGAGAACAGGCCTGCCTTTCTGAAGGCAGCTGCCTTTCCTGTCTGTTGACCTCCACCTGCAGCCAGACACTATCTTCGTGAAAGTGCTGCGACCTTGTCAGGTGTAGTGGCACACGCCTGTGATTCCAGCACTTGGGAGACTGAGACAGAAGGATCGAGAGTTGGGGACCAGAGTAGGTTACCCAGTCTCAAAGCAACAATATTCAAATCAACAAAAGGACATTGGGCTTTCCACTGTCTTAGCATTCCTGTGTCTTAGCCAGGATAGCAGCAAGTTGACAAGGAGTCCTCTTGTTCTCTGTTAGCCGCCTTCATAGGCATCTCCTTTCTCCACAATTACTGGATACACACTGAGAGCTAGAGAGGAGTAACCATAGCTCTGGCAGCTTCCTGCTTTTAGATAAACCACTGGGCTTACCTTAAATGGACTGTGTTGACCTCATCCTCAACCATGGCACGCTGAAGAGACACGGACAGCCAGATGCTTACAAATGGGAGACACACGCCTGGGTATGGTTAGAGGTTCTAACTGGCTGGCATTCCTAATATTGCCAACACCCAAACATCAAAGTTTGGTGTCTCTGTCTGGAAGTGCCAACAACAGCCTAAACCAAACATCAAAGTTTGGTGTCTCTAACTGTCTGGAGCTGCCACCAGCAGCCTAAACCCAAGATCTGGGGCTATGCACACCAGAAGATGGATCCCAGAGGCAGTGGGCAGAGATGAGCCCAGGCCTTTGTACAGAGGTATGGCAGAAGTTTCTTTGATTTTGTGACAGCAAGGCTAGGGCCTCCAAATTGCACTTTTAAAAAACATTCTGAGGTGATGTTCATGCCCCACCAGCTTTGGGAGTTAACAGGAATATGGACCAAACATGATGGTCTCTGGAATCAGAAAGATCTGGGCTCAAATCCCAGCTCTGTCACTCATTAGCCCTGTGACTTGGGTTAATAATTTAACCCTGGAACCCCAGTTTCCCTTACATATAAGGGAGATATCACCAACATCAGAGATCACGACTCGACAGGAAGTCTCTGGCACACTGAGCCTCTCCCCCAGTATACAATCACATGTTGTAACTACTGGCTTCACTGTCTTAAACATGGGCACACCTTGAGGGCAGGAGTCTTGTTTATCTGCGGCATTTAACACAGGTCTTGTCCCCTCCCCCCCCTCCCCGTGAGTCCTCTCTACAGTCACTGCTAAAGAACACTGGGAGGGTCAAGAGCAGGTAAAGACCCCCACAATGCCAACTCACAGTAGACAAATTAATATCAGCTTTCCGACACACGAAAAGGTAGATTTACAAAAATCACAGGTAGCAGCTTGTCCAAGTAGATGGATCTCTTCTCCCTACCCTGGAGTTTAAATTTTTCCATTCACATGAGTCCTGGGAACACACTGTTTGAGGACACAGGTTGAGAACCAGAAAAACCTCTGCTGCATTTCTATGTCAACCTCCAACTTGGACAGCACAGGGCCCTGGTCTCCTCCAAGAGAAGGTACAAAGTTTCTAATCAGTGCTGAGCTCCCAGAACCACTCAGAACCACTCACCCAACAGGTTGTCATGGTCCCCCAGCAGCCGCTAACGGAACCACGTCTGCTCTCCTTAGAGTGGCAGTTGGCAGTGGCAAACAGGAAGTTGTCTTGAAGCAGGGTGTGGTTATCCTGTCAACACACTCATACAGAGACGCACGTTTTCCTCCCCCTACTCCCTCCTCTCTCTCCTTTCTTCTGGGGAGAAAAACCTGGGGGTTTTGTTCTTGTTGTTTTTTTTTCTGAAAAGTCCATTTTTATTACTTTATTTAGGATCAGTCATCAATACAAAAACAAACCTGGGCTAGAGAGGAGCCTGCAGTACAGCAGAGGCCTGTCTTTCATTCTATCCCTCACGCACTCTGTGGCGTTTTTGTGAGAAAGCAGGTGCCTGTGAGCAAATGAACTGCCATTTTCCTGCTCCGTGGGCATGCAGGAAACACAATTCTAGCATGAAAGCAATTCATACACACTACCAATCATTTTAATGAACTTGGAGACAGTGGACTGGCCATATGATATGTCTGGGGCCCACAGGGTGTACGTACTAGGCCGAGGACCATATACATATAGGAACAAGGGACAACACAGCCAGGAATTTCAAGCCATGTGCACCATTTGGGAAGAAGCACTTCTTAACAGAGAAGGCACAGGAAAGCAACAGA
Source organism: Mesocricetus auratus (assembly GCF_017639785.1). Classification (NCBI taxonomy): domain Eukaryota; kingdom Metazoa; phylum Chordata; class Mammalia; order Rodentia; family Cricetidae; genus Mesocricetus; species Mesocricetus auratus. The sequence continues at coordinate 84,118,501 of NW_024429186.1, forward strand.
GGGAAGCAGCCCCCAGTAATGGAGGCGCCAGGCGCTGCATGAACAGCATGTGGACAGCGAAAGGTAGGAGGGGGCATGATGGCTGGCTGCCCGTGCTCTCAAAGGTGTGTCATAAAACTTTCCATTCCTCTCCTCCCCAGACCAGAGGCCTGAGCCTCCAGAATGGCTGTTCCAAATACACCAGTCCAGCCTCCTACGTCTGCCCTCTTTCTGAGGCAGCTGCTGTCCCCACCGCCTGTTCCCGCTCCTGCCCACAGGTCTACACAGACACTCATCTCTCAGAGTACACAATAGGCTGCCAGCACGCTTCCCCTGCCAGGCTTTCCTCTGTGACCTGTGTCCAGTCCCACACCTTCCTGGAGGGCAGGCCACCATACCCCGTGTTCACACTCACACTTCCCGGAGAGGCAGCCTGGCAGCTTGGATGAGGACGTTGAGCCAAAGACATGCTGGGCAATGGCCCTCTTCTAGTAGACATTTCCTGGCTGTGGGTCCCGGCCAGTCATAACGCTTCACTTCCCCTTTAAGAGATCACGCCCAGATGAGATTGAGGAAAGAGAGCAAGAAAAGGCCAAGCAGTCAGGGTGCACCCTGGCTTCAGCAGATGAATGGGGGTCTCCCTGAGTCTCACACATGAGGTGTGGTCAGAAGCAGCTGGCTTCTCAGAGCTCTCTCTAGGTGGAGACAGCAGGGGCTCACCTGCAGTAGCCACATTTGCAGCTGCTGCCGACCTGCAGGGGTCCTGGGTGGCCTGCAGATACCTCCAGCCTCTCTGCTCTCCTTCCCCATAGAGAAGGCCCATCCTGAGGGACAGAGCCTATTGGGCTCTATGCCTTGATGAGAAGACCATTATTATAACTGTAAAATCCCAAGGGATAATTTCACTATTGATTTCAGCAGCATTTTCATTCATTCTGGACTTTGGGGGTTTGTTTTGTTTTTGTGGTGATGTTTTCTTTTTCTCCTGAGCTAATTTTTCATGTAACCTAGGCTAGCCTGATCTTCCCACCTCCAATCCCAGATTGTCAGATACAGGTGAGGGCCAGCATTCATGGCTCTCATTCTGGGTACTTAGAAAATGTATTCTCTGTGGCAAAGGACAGCCAGCTTGTGGGAAAGGGGCCAGCCCTTTACAGAGAAAATGCTTCACAAAGGGTTACATGACTTAATAGCTATGAAATATGAGAACACACAAAGATTTGTACAGATTAGTGACAGAAGGCAGAGGCAGTTGGCTCTTTATGAGTTGTTGAGCTAGCCTTATCTACATAGCAAGTTCCAGAGCAGCCAAGACTACATAATGAGACTGTCTTTAAAAAAATATAATAAACCAGTGCATTTGATGAATGAATGAATGAAAAGTGGGAACATGACTACTCCTGGGTATGGCTGAAGAGAAGATTTTATTGTAGATATGAGGATGGAGAACACTGAGAAGGGTCTGGAGGAGTCCAGACTGAATCGGGCCATGGGGAGAGGGGAAGAGAGGAAGAAAAGAGTGAGAGGAGAGAGGGAAATGGATCACGAGAGGAAACTCGGACCAAGAGGCCAAGAGCGCAGCCAAGAGTAAACAAGTCCCTGGCCAAGACGACTGGGTGTATAGGAAAGGAGAAGCCTGGGCAAGGCCTTGGAAGTGAAGGCCATCTGGGCAGGAATAGTTTAGGGAGCAGGTTGAGACATGCTGGGAGGAGCCACAGGTGTGAGTGAGTCTTGTCCAGGGTTTCTCAGAGACCTGGCATTTGAGACCTCCTTTTCTGCTATCAGGACTTCCTTTGGGTCTCATCCAATATAACTTTTTAAAATCTGGTTAATATCGGAGTCACTTCCAGGTGAGCAGTGTTCACCTTTTAGTACGGGATGTTGAAAGCAAGTCTCTGAGGAACAAAAGCTTCCTAGAAGAGCCCAGGCTATGGGAAAGTGGGATAATTTCCCACATGGCCCTGCAATCCAGACAAGCCTTGCAGAGATCATCTCATGACAACTAGGTCGGTCGGCCTGACAATGTAATACGAGCCAGAGCTGGGAGTCTCTGTGGGAGAATTCTTCACAGACAACTTCTGCCCCAAATGAGGGGGAATTAATATTTCGGACTGTAGAGCTGAGCTAGTCTGTACCTGCTGCTTTTCTTGGAATGGGTCGGTGTGGATGACTGTTTGTGAGCAGGCCAGCTACTGGCTAGGTTGCCTTTTGAATCATTTGCAACTCTGGCTGGAGACAGTTCACTCCCGTGTGCTATGTCGTCCTCTGGACTCCAGGCCAGCACAATGTCCCCACCCAGGGGACTACCAAGAAGAGGTCTGCCTGATGTTGTGATGCTTAGCTGTTCAGTGCATATGAAAAGTGGCCCCATGGCCTGGAGCCTGCCTCTGGCCTGTCAGACAGGAACAGCTCTCCTTGTATCTCTGCTGAGAGCTCCAGGAGGCCCTGGATGTCAGTGGGTGACACTTCCCATGGCCAGCTTTCCTGGTGCACCCTGGCTCTTCTGGAACTCTGGCTATGTCTTTTGGCCTGGCTGGCCCATTCTTTCTCCTCAGCTCAGGTGCCCATAGAGCAAGTAGGTGGTTTAAGTTCTCAGCAAGCAAGTGGCTTACGATGACACAATGCACTTTACATTGCTGCAGCTTCTGAGAAGCAGCAGGTTTGGGAGTGTAACTCTAAACACAAAAACAGGAAGGGACAACCCAAGTCAAACCTGTGCCAAGGACTGTTCTGCAGAGCAGATAAACAAGTGGCTAAGGAGACCATACGCAGAGATGCTCCACCTCATTAGCCATTAGAGGAATGCAAATCACATCCTAAAAGGAGCTAGCTCTCCAGCACACGAGAATGTCTATTTAAACAGACACACAGAGCAGAAGCTGCTGAGGACCAGGAGAAAATGGAGCCCCTGCGTACTGCTGTTAGGAATGTAAAGTGTTATAGCTGCAATGGAAAACATCAGAGTAGTTCCTCAAAACCTTAAAATAGAATTACACTATGATTCAGTAGTTTCATTTATGGGTATATACCTGTATGTGTATCATGTCCAAAACAGCATCACTCTGAAGAGCTGATAGATGGAAGCAACGCGAGTATTCAGAGCTGAATATAAAACATGGCACATTCGTACATCATACACAGTGTATGTGCATGTGTGTGCATATGCACAAGAATGAGATGGTTTTCTGTTGCTCTGATAAAGTATCCAGACAAGAGCAGGTGAGGGGATGATGGGTTTGTTGGGCCTACCACAAACTACGTAAGTCATAGCAGTAGGAGCTTGAAGGAGCTGGTCATATCACACCCGTAGCAGGAACAAAGAGCAATGAATATATGCATGCTTTCTGATCAGTGTGGCTTCCTCTGCTTTATGGCTCAGGACCCCTTGCAGAGGGAATGCTTCCACCCACAGTGGGCTATGCTCCCACTTCAACTAACATAATCAGACTCACTCATGGAACAATCTCATCAGAAACTCTTCCCAGGTGATTCTACATTGTGTCAAGCTGACAACACTAACCATCAGCATTGCGGAGAGGTCTCATCTGGTGATGGCACTTGCTGCTATGCCAGGTGTTCTGAGTTCCATCCCCAGGACCCACATGGTGAAATAAGCAAAACAATCTCTACAGATACCCAGATGATAGACAGACAGACAGACGGAGAGACAGACAAAGGCTCTATTAAACAAGCCCCCAAAACCTCTAACCATCACAGTGTGGTATTCAGCCTTCACAAGGAAGGAATTTTGACACATTATTCTATGGATGAGCCTTGAAGACACCACACTAGTGAAACTGGCCATCCACATAAAGGCTATACTCTAGCATTCCATTGATTCCATTGATATCAAGTAGTTGAGCAGTCAAATTCAGGCAGACAAGGGAATGATAGTGGCCAGGAGCTTGGAGAGGGGAGGAGGGGGCCTATTGTTATGAATAGCTACAGTGTTTCTATTTTGCAAATCTAGTTCCGGAGATGGTGATAGCAACGATTGTAAACAATATTGAATGCCTTAGAGTTTCACATTAAAACTAATTAAGATGGGCTATGTGCCTTTAATACCGGAACTTGGGAGGCAGAAGCAGGCAGATGGCATTGAATGCCTTTGAGCTTCATATTAAAACTAATTAAGATGGGCCATGTGCCTTTAATACCAGAACTTGGGAGGCAGAAGCAGGCAGATATCTATGAGTTCAAATTCAAGGCCAACATGGTCTACATTATGAGTTCCAGGTTAGCTAGGGCTACATAGTAAGACACTATCTCAAAAACCAAACATAAAACAAAACAAAAACAAAAGCAAACAAGCAAACAAACAAAACCTCTCCAAAAAGCAAATCCTTTGGAGAGGAGGCTCAGTAGTTAAGAGCGCTTGTTATTACAAAGGATCTGGGTTCAGTTCCTAGCACCCACATGTGGCTCACAGGGAACCAATGCCCTCTTCTCATCTCTGATGACAGCAGGCGGACACACAGACAAAATAAAGACCCAAACACGCAAGACGAAGAAAAGTGACCTAAAGTTAAAGAAAAGTAGTCAAAGGAGGAATCACCCACCGAAGGATGTATGGACAAACAAAACCTGTAGAACAGCGTATGATGATACACTACTTCCCTGCAGAAAAGAAGGAAGCATGGTGTGTGCATGCCATCATACAGATGAACCTCAAGGCCATTGTGGGAAATAAGAGAAGTCAGGCACAGTAAAACACTGTATGCTTTCCTCTACGTGCAACATCCAGAGGAGGCAGGCCCCGGGGCAGACTGCCTGGCAGCTGTAGGAGCAGTCGGTGGCAGGCAGTAGAATGGATGCAGAGTGGTATCAAGTCTTATTGCCGAGTACAGAAACACGTTGAGACTAGATAGAACTGGCTGTGCAACACGACTGTACTAAATGCACTGGGTTATTCACCTTAGAATAGTTAGCTTTATGTTGTGTGGGTTTCACCTAGGCGACAAGAATGGTAAAATCCCAGCAGAAGATGAAGTCCAGGACAAGCTGGGAACAACAGTCTGTTTTAAGGTAACTAGGAGTTACCTTCAAAACCCTGCTTGGAGCCACTTAAAGGAGGTACTTTTGAAGTTAAGGTAATTAAGGCAGCCAGCAGGAGACAGCAAACAGACATCCTAAGACAGCAGCTCCCCAACGCTGCCAGTTTGAGTCCATGAGTAAGTGTCACTTTATCTCAAGCAAGGTGCCTCCTCTCTGCTTCTACAAGGGTCCTCTTTATTAATACTGATGACAGCTTGTTACTGTACTTTATTACTGCTAGGGGAATGCTCTGATTTTAACGCTTTTGCTTCATAAAATAAATTTGGATCCAAACAACAGCAGCGACGCTACAGCACACACTGCAGGTCTGCTCTACTGGCTACTGACAAATGGACGGACTCTGAGGTGAAAGTACCTTTGGCAGTGGCTTGTGCAAATGACACAACTGTCATTCCCATTCAAGTGCTCACTACTAGCCCGGGACACAGGTACAGCTTGAAATTAGGACTATCAGACTTTAACACATACAAAGAGACATTGCCGTCTCCCTACAGCAGGGCAGCAGGCTGGGCTTCCCTCGGGGCAATCTCTAAGGCGGTGGCTATTAAATGGTGGGAGCAGACAGCAATTGCCCTCTTCCAGAGTTCCTGAGATACCTGCACATTCGCCATTTCATCCTCCAGGCCATCACGAGCCTTTGGTCTACTCCAGCTCCTTCTCTAGGGTGAACACTCCCAGCTACAGTTTAAAGTTGTTCCTCACAAAACTTCGTTTCCACTCCTGCCTGGCCCTCAGTTCTCTCTGGCTCCCAGTATTCCTCACAAACTGAAATTTGGAAGGCAACACAATCCCTAGGCATCTATCTTACAGATGGGTTTCTAAGGACAGCAGCTCTGGGCTGGCTCAGACACTGCCAGGAGTCCACTGTCTGTTCTACTGTGGCGTCTCCATGAGGAAAAGACCTTGGCCACACTTTGCAAAGGGCTGTCAGAAGCCACCTTCTGGCTCCTCATGGCATGTCACCAGCAGTGGGAGGCTGTAGATGGATAAGGTTTCCCAAAGGTCAAGGACAGATTAAAAAAATAAAAATGAAAGAGATTGAGAGGATTATACCAATGAATTATACCAATGAATCTGTGACCATTTTAGGAAGTTTGACCAGAGCAGGTGTGATGAGGATGGACAGAGAGCAGGTGTGATGATGGACAGAGAGCAGGCGTGATGAGGATGGACAGAGAGCAGGTGACTTCAAGCGCAGCCTGCAAGTAGCTAACTCTTTGAAATTAATTTCCTTTCCTGGTTTATATCTTACTCTGAAATAAGGTTCTGACTAACACTCTTATCATTAATGTTTTTCCAGCACTCTCCCTCATTTGATGAACAAGTTTTAACCATCAGGTCAAATGCCACCACCAGCTGCGAATTGACAGTCTCCAGGATCCATCTGCGGTCAGGTCCTGTAGAACTCCTCGACCCTGCCAGTCCCCAAGTTTCAACCTGAGTATGCGGTAGGCAGAACCAATCCTGGGTCAAGAAAGGCAAACCTAGCAGCCTGTGACACCAGGCACAGTTGCAACAGATAGCAGATATGTCACCGAGCTATGTTTAGGATGCAGACTCTAAGTAGTAAAGGAGAACACGAGCAGACTGATGTCTACAGGGCCTGGGAGGGTCAACTGTTCTAGGAGACCGAGTTGAGAGGCGTCTTCACATATCCAGATATGGCAGGTGCAAAGTTGTAGTTGAAGGAAACGCAAAAGTCTGAAACAGAAAAACTCGGGAAGCTTTCAGCACTGCTGTCATGTATCTCTTCATCCATGTTGGCCAGAGGACAGAGAGCCTGGAGCCTCCATTATTACAGGTGTCTAAAATGTGCAGAACCAACACACACTTCAAACCAGAAGCGCGCAAAGGATGGGCCTCACTCACTCACACCACCCTGAGACGGAAGGACGGGGTAATGATGAATCTAACTAGAACAAAGTCTCATTTTCCATTTTTGTTTGTTTGTTGAGACAAGGTCTTAATATGCAGTCCTAGCTTGCCTGGAACTTGCTGTACAGATCAGGCTGGCCTTGGACTCATGCAGAATCTGTCTGCTTCTACCCTTTCTCCATCCCCTACCCTCTACCCCAAATGCTGTCATTAGAAGCCTGCATCACTACACCTGGGAGCACAAAGTTTCTCAACACATTGCAGTCAGCCTGCCCAATATAGATGGGGCAACAAACAGGTGAAGGTTTGATGACCGTGCTGGCCTGACATCTTCTCAGCTCCTCTCGGAACGCATGGGACAGACAGTAAAGGACTTGAAGCAAGCCCGCTTTGTCATCACCCTCTGCAAGGTCAGAAGAGAAAACAACCACAGCAACAACAACAAACCACTTTTGTGTATGTGTGAGAACTGCGGAGGAGAAAGAGAAATTAGAGCCCCAAAGTAGCTATAATAATGTCCAGCTTGGGCTTGGTGGTCATGCTTACTCTGAAAGTTTCCATTTCAGCTGTGCTTTGTCATGGTGGAGCTGGGGTGATGGTGGTATTGGGAAGCACCCTGCCTGCTCTGAAGGCCTGCCCCTTGCAGGCCCAAAAGCTGTTTATCCCTTTCTCTCTCCTTTTCCATTTGTTTAGCTTAAACTCATTCACAGTGTTCCCTGGGCCATCAGGAGGGGACTCCATACTCATTATGCTGATGAACACACTAATCCATGAAAATTCCGGAGTAGCAGCCTGCCAGATGGGAAGTGGTCTAGGTACACCATCAAGAACTTTTAAAAAAAATTTTGCAGCCACTCACTGGGCAAGGAAGAACAATTTTTAGTCAAAGGTTCTAGTAAATACTATGGGAAATCCTTTTTATACAGTGCTAATTCTAGCAGAGCATTTTTTACATGCCCAGTTTTAGTTCTCATTCAGAACTGCCCGGGAGTCCCCAATGCCTCATAATCTACACACATCACTTGTGAGGGGCATGTTATTCAGCAGTGGCGGGCAGCCATTCTCTGCAGTGCTGTCAACATCTCAGTAGTCCGCGTAATGGGACAAACCTTACAACTGTGAAATTCCCTTCTGCCGACCCCTCCACCAACCCATCCCCCGGGACCCTGAAACTCCCCAAGTGGCTCCTGGACAGGCTTCAGGCCACCATATGACACTGCTTCTGTGAGTTTGATAAAACAAGCCCAGCAAACTTTTTTTTGAGGTTTGAAACAATACCCAACCCTTTCAGAGAGTCCCAGAGGAAATGGCATCATCACTTTCATTTTGTGACAACCCAAAGAAAACAACTCAACTTACGACAATCACCAGGGATCTGCCAACAGTGCCTGGGGAGTGCTATCAGGTGACCTTTCAGTGAAATTAATTTTCAAGAGCGATAATGGCTTTGCTGCACATACATCCAGAGCCACTTCTGTCAGCGAAGAAAAAAATGTCACTTTCTACAGTTGGAACAGAAACTCTCATACATCCCCATTTAAAAAAAAGTCTATAAATAACCCAGGATCAGCAAAATTATGCAAAACACCCTGCTAGAAGAAGAAATGTAAACTAAAACCACTTACAGATCGACTCTGGCTGCCAACTTAATCTGATGCTACCGACGACTGTAAACATGTTGTACTTTTGGAACCTGAAGTGATCCACATTAGTACAGATGCCAGAGAAAGGGAGAGAGAGAGAGAGAGAGAGAGAGAGAGAGAGAGAGAGAGAGAGAGAGAGAGAGAGAGAGAAGGAAGGGAGGAGAGGAGGGAGGGAGGGAAGGAGAGAGAGAGAGAGAGAGAGAGAGAGAGAGAGAGAGAGAGAGAGAGATTCCGTAACAACAAAACAGCAACAAAAGCCTAGCCACAAAACAGCAACCTGATTCGGTATTCTGCACAGTGCACGACCGGACGGCTGACCAGCTGCAGTCAGTGCCTGCTCCCCTCACTTGCACACGTCAATTGTTTTGACTACAGGCACTTGTTAAACACAGAGTTTCAGGTCCTACCAGTTGGACACCAGAAGTTCATAAAACTGCCTGGGTGCCAAGAACAGCAAGCCCAGAAATCGGAAGGACCGCCTGCCTCATGGGAGTGTGTGATTAACTTTCTGTGAGCCTGATGCAACTGGGTAACAACTAACAATTTAAAAGATCTTAAATAACGAAAGCAAAAGATCAGCAGCTTGAAAATGTAGCTAGATGTTGGCAGATATTGTGAAGACATTAAGCTACTTTATTAGTGGGTGGGGGCAGGGCAGTTGATGTCACATGACACATTGTGGTTATCAACAGAAGGAACTGGGTGTTTCTTTAAGCATCTTCCATACGATTGGTTTAGAGAACTTGCAAATACTGAGGACTTCTAAGGATTCTGGAAGTTGGTAAAACCCCATAGGAGAAAAAAGGGACATGTTGGATAACACTGCTTTTTAAGTGCAATAAAAAGTTACCTACTGTGTGCATTGAGATGGACACATGGTCTTGGTTGGCCCAAGGGTGGGAGCCATGCCTCTCTCTGGAGACTGCTTCAGGGCTCCCTTTGGAATGAGGGATCCTGGGGACCAGCTTTCTGTATAATCAAGACTAGAGTCTACACTGTTGGACAAGGACAAGGAGAGGTCTGTTACCATGAAAATGAGAGTTAAAAAAATTCCATTGTTGAACAAGGCTTTCCATTTCTTCCCCAGGATGCACCAACCACTATCTACTTTTAGGATTAGCACAATTAGCCATTTAAAATTTGGAGTTATTTAAGGATTTAGCTAAACTACAATTCCATGAGAACTGGGGCATGGATGTAGATATTAACTTGGTAGTAGACTTAAACCCATCATCTCCATCCATCCATCCATCATCATCTCTCATCTTTATCATCTATCTATCGTCTATCTTCAATCATTGTCTATCTGATTTGATAGACTTCAAATATCCTTGCAAGTCATGCAAATCATCTTTAGAAACACCCCGTGAGGTGCATAGCAAGAGCTGCTATTTCCACCCCATTTTCTGAAGCAGGAAAACACTTTCCAGCATCATGCAAACAGGAGTGGATTCTACCACCCTAATCATGGTGCACAGTCTATGAGGATTTGCAGGTGTGAGCCTTTTGGTTCTCTATGTCCTTTCTTTTACCTCTCTCTTGATGCTTAGGGAATGAATCTAGAGTTTTTCTTTCTTTCTTTTTTTAAATATTTATTTATTATATATACAGTATTCTCCTTGCATATATGCATACAGGCCAGAGAGGGCACCAGATCTCATTGTAGATGGCTATGAGCCACCATGTGGTTGCTGGGAATTAAACTCAGGACCTCTGGAAGAGCAGTCTGTGCTCTTGACCTCTGAGCTGTCTCTCCAGCCCCGACTCTAGAGCTTTTCACATGTTAAACACATGTTCTGAATTGAGCCGTAACCCCCACAAAGTCCTTAAAAACAACATGCTTTGTTATTTCCATTCCCTCAGAGCCAAGAAGGCTACAAGATTTGGTTAGTACCAGGCCTGCCATCCCCAGCCTAGCCCAGCCCAGCCCAGCGCAGCCCAGCCCTCCTTATTTGCCTCTATCATGTTTCCAGAAAGCAGAATATGAGAACTAAGAGAACTGGTCATCAATGTGTCAGATCTCCCTTAATGTTTTGGTATTCTCTGTCACTGTGGCTTTCTGTGGCAGATTGCAGCCTGTCAGTACTACACAGAAGGCTTTCTTTCTGTGCTATGGCAAGAAGCTTCATACATCTGTGCTCCAGAGCTATTGTCTTTCCACCCAGTTTGCCCTGTCTTTCTCTGATCCCACCAGTTCATTCACCTGTTAGCCTTGGTTCCTCGCCCAAGCTTAGTCTAACAAGAACATGGAGGAGTGGCCTGCAGCCTGCCAAGCTGCACGTTGGGAAGGAAGCCAGTGTGCCCACTTTGCTCTGGGTTTAAAGATCTTTCTTTTAACACGGGGTTCGAAGATAGGCCTTGGTTGAGTTTGTTTGTTTGTTTCTTCAGTAGAAACCGCTGAAGACATTTAATCACACAGAGGTGCCCTTCATAGTGGCTCTCTCTCCATTCCATGCTAAGTGAACACACTCAATGTTGCAGCAGAGGGGACATGAGTGCCACAGGGTTTGGCTATCTCTCTGAGGGGACATAGAGGTGGAGCACTGTAGATGATTAGGAGGTTTGGTCTAGAAAGAAATGAAGCACACTGAAGTCTATAAAGCTGATTGGCTAATTTTATGACAGGAGGAACATGGGATGCTGCAAGCCCAGAGCCAACTTATCCTGGGACATCTTAGGCTCACAATACAGTCATTAATTGCCCTCCTCTGTGTGTGACCTGACATCCTTGTGACCAGCAGGTAACTCTCATGGAATGTATAAACATACCCCTAGTTTCCACAAACCAAAATGTCCTCAGATGGCATCCAAGGCCTTTGGCTGAGATGACCCGCTTTGCAGTGACTTGTCTACATCATGACCCCACCAGTGCACCAGCAGTGTCTGAACTTACAATTTCCCATGTCCTGTCACCACTTATCCTGAATCTGTGTTCCCATGTCATGGTCACTCATAGTTAACTCCCAGAATAAATGATCTCTTTTTCACTTTGAGGTGAGAACTGTTTTTGTGCTCAAATAGGTTAAAATGAAGATGTTTGGCAGGAACTGAATGAAAACTTTGGGCCAGTACTCAGGACAATAAATATAGAACTCAGGAGGCAGAGGCAGGAGACCTCTAGGTTTGAGGCTAGCCTGATCTAACGAATGAGTTCCTGAACAACCAGGACTATGCAGATAAATTTTATCTTGGAAAAAAAGGTGAAGATTAGAAAATTCTAAAATGTTTTGCCACCTCCTGATGAATCTTTATCTTGAAACACAACAAAAAAATCACGGAAGTAAAAGCTAGGAAAGTTGGTTGTCAATTTGAACACTCATTTTGAAGGGGATTATTTGAGGTTGTTTGGGGAATAGTATGACATTTGCATCCACTCTGCCTGAAAAAATATGAACACTGAGTAAATCAGAAACCCTGGCAGGGGAATGTGTTGGCTTACAAGACAGAGTGAGTATTTCCAGGTAAGGTGTGATTCCTGAGCAGAGTCCACTTTTATAAAACTCTCAAGTAGGACACATATTTGGACTAGCACTGTCAGATTTGGGAGAGACAAGGTAAAGTATTTAAAAGTCGAACTGGGCCAGAGAGATGCCAGCAAGACTGACATCTGAGGTCTATCCCCACAACCCACAGATATGAAGGAGGGATTGACTCCTGGAAGTTGTCCTCTGATCCACACATATATGTAAAGTGGCATGTATTCATCCTCACACACATGAAATAGACAGATAGATGGTGACAGATGATAGACAGATAGACAGATAGACAGATAGATAGATAGATAGATAGATAGATAGATAGATAGATAGTTAGACATGGTGGTGCAGGTCTTTAATCCCAGCACTTGGGAGGTACAGGAGGTATGAGTTCGAGGCCAGCCTTGCCTACATAGCAAAGCTCCAGGACAGGCAGGGCTACATAGAGAGGCCCTGTCTCAAAGAAAGGAAGGAAGGAAGGAAGGAAGGAAGGAAGGAAGGAAGGAAGGAAGGAAAAAAGAAATCAGTAAGCAGAAACAAGAGAGACCTGGAAATCTATGAGGTATGCTGGTAACAAGAAATTAGAAGTTGACTGACTGAGGGAATGTACTATAGACAGACAGTACTGCAGTTGATAATACTGTGCTTCACAAAGACATCTTTACCACAGAGCAAGAAATGCTGCTCACCACCACCACTAACACTGGCACATCAGCAAATGTCAGCCAGCCCAGCACAGCAGACCCTGGACAACAGTGGCATCGATGGAAATGACACAGGCTCCCATGCCCGCACTCTGACCTGACAGTGAGTGAAGAGAGACTGCGCAGAGGAGGCTGGCTAAGGACCCACCCAGTCCTTTAAACATTGTCTGCTATAAGGAAAGCAAGTCCTAGGCTGGAGGTCTTCATCATAAGGAAACAGAAAGTAAGATTGTTGTGTCCTGAATGGCTCCAGCAATTGACCTAATGAGGAAATAAGGGAACGGAGAAAGGACAGACAGACACAGAAAACCGGGATAGGGTAATTAGGCTTTCTGATGGAGAAGCTGCAGCACCCTTTAAGTTTGTTTTCTGTATTTGAACAGGGAGGTGGGGTTGTTGCATACAGATAAACCAGGAGGCAGGTTTATTGTACTCAGCTGAACAAGGAGGTGGGGTTAGCTAATGTCAGTAGATGTCTCAGTAGGGAGCAGTCTTTAGGCCATAAACATCTGGCAGAGAAAGGTACAGTGAAAATTTCTTTTCATGCACTGCCAACATTTTCACTCAAATCAGAGGAAGGCTTTTCATCCCTCTGAGGCCTGCTCAGGGGGGGCTTTGCCACATCTATGGGTTTGAGGCATTGGGTTTATTGACATGGCCACACCAGTTACACATTCACCCAGGACTCTATTGCCCCCTCCACGTGATGCTCATGTTTGTGGCTGTGGCCTCTACTGACTTCAAGTACAGCTTGGACCCTTGGGTTCTAGTCACTGTGGTAGCCCTGCAGACTTTCCCAGCTAGGGCCTGCCCTTGTCTCAATATTCTACACCCCATCTCCTAGGTTTGCAAGATCAAGTGTGCCAGACAACACCTGTGACCAGATTTTAGCTCATATCCCAGTGACTGTAACTAATATCATAGATAGTGTTTGACACATAAGGGGCCACTGCCCTTAGTATTTGAGGAGAATGGCAATTTTAGCCAGACTTAGCCAGGACTACACTAGGGTTTGAGAAATGACTTCATAGTGAAGGTCAATACGTATGGTGTGACTGCAATCTAGACCACTGGACTGAAGGTTCTTGCAGGCCAGTTCTGAGTCTCATCTACACTTGTAAGCCAATGCCTAGCCACAGCTCAGAAGCCAGTAGTTTTAAATACAATTTGAATGAATAAAATTTAAATGTGAATCACAACGCAAAACAGAAAGTGAATACATTACATGTGAATCAGATTTGTGAATCACAACGCAAAACAGAAAGTGAATACGTTACATGTGAATCAGATTTGGTTGGCTGTCTTCCTTCCTTCATTTCTTTTTCTTTTGTAGTGTGGAGGATCTAATTCACGACTTTCCATATGCTAGGCAAGAGCCAGCCTAAATTAGGGGTGTGTGTGTGTGTGTGTGTGTGTGAGTGTGTGTGAGTGTGAGTGAGCGTGTGTGAGTGTGAGTGAGTGTGTGTGAGTGTGAGAGAGAGTGTGTGTGTGTGTGTGAGTATGCTCACATAGGTCACTGGGAAAGCTAGAAGAGGCCATCAGATTGCTTGGAGCTGGAATCCCAGAAGGCTGTGAGCTGCCAGATATAGGGCAGGATCAGATACAGGAATAGAACTCTACCTCTGAAAGAATAGCAAGAGCTTTTATTCTCCAAGCCAATTTTCCAGCACCTCAAAACAATTTTTTTAAGTTGTGGTCCAAATTAGGAAGATAACAAGCACACAACGCCATGCCCTGCTTATTAGCACAACTGTTTCAGCACTGATGCTGTGTTTAATAACGCAGCAAATCTAGAGATGCTCTGGACCATGTGAGAGGATGCATGGAAACTATACACAAAAGCCCCACCATTTTCTCTTATTTTTCAGACGCTGGGGATCAAGTTCAGACCCTTAGACACACCAGTAAACACTCGACCTCTGAGTTATCCGGAGTCCTTACTGTTCCATGGTACTGGAGCAACTGAGGATTTTGGTTGCAGGGATGGCAGCTGAAACCAGTCCCCCCCAAAAAGTGAGGGGCACTGAATTTGGACATTTTTTCCAAGGTGGTGTTCAGGCATTTACCACTGTAAAACTGACTGCAAGGTCTCCAATTAGAGCTTTTAAAGCTTTGACACTTACCTACTTTAAGAGAGAAATTTTGACTTGCAACCTCCTGTGCACATTTGTATACAAAAGTGTAATACTGGTCTTCAGTGTCTGGAAAGGTCTTTAGTAACTTTTCTAATCTCCCTCTGTTTCTCTTCCCTTCCCATCTTATTTGTCTTAATTTATTTTTTCTTTTAGATTTATTTATTTATTTATTTAATGTGTTACTTCAAAAGCAATAAGTGCTTTTAACTCCCAAGGGATATATCCTGCCTCTCTTTCTTTCTTTTTAATTGTTTAAAACCTTGGTCAGGACTTGCAAAATGGGCAGTAAAGGTTGCAGGCATGAAGGAAGCATCCCAAGCTACTCGCCCTACACATAACTAGCCTCGGCTTCCCCGCCTCCTGCCCTCCTTTTCATTTTCCTGTATCTTGTCACTTCCTTTGCCTCTGTCCTTCTGTTTAGAACTCTCTTTTCCCCAGACAGGGAGTCAGACCCATCAGCCTGGTAGTGTACTGCATGCAAATGGCTCTCAAGTGCCTGAAGGTGTCTGATGACCATTAAGGGGTTGCTGCGATGCAAGAGAGTACAGCACCATGCAGCACTGACTGACTGGGCTGCACTGAGTTATCAGCGGCAGTGGTCGTGGTAACTGAAGTGCTACGGAATGTGCAACCAGAAAACAGCTCCAGTGCATGCGACTTTCCTTCCTGAATGCAGTAAACTGGCGGGTTGGGGCTCTGGCGGCCTGGGCTACAACATGAAGGAGGCTCTAGGCAGGGAGCGTTAGGAAGGACTGCTGCGTGTGAGCTGGCCCAATCCTCAGCAGCACTGCTGGATATTAGCTGTCCACCCTGGTTCTTTCCTCTGCTATTTTTAGCTCCTCCTAATCTACCCTTCAGCCATCATGGAGCCACCTAAACACAAAATACAAACTAATTAGGATGTGGAATTTTTGGTTACATTTTAAAAAATTCATCAAGTTTGTATGTGTGGTAGGTAAACTGATTTATTAATATGTTATTATTTTTAACTAGCAAAAAATGTAAATATAGTATCCCTAAAGAGCCTAAATAAAAAGCAGCCAGGCACTGGCTGCGTAAATTATTGGTATATGCATTCAATGGAATGCCAGGAAGTTAAGAACATGATGGTGTCCATCTCTATTTCTGAAATGTGTCCACAATATTTTATTTAACGCTGGGCTTTGCACATGCTAGGGAGATCTTTTACCACTGGGTTACATGCCAGTGCTTTGCAATAGTTCTACATGGGGGAAGCAAAAGCAGGCCTCAAAGCAATGTCTGTAAAAGGGTTGATTCAATTTACTTTTAAAAATATAAAATACACACACATTCAGGGATACATAGTGAGATCCTGTCCCCAAAATATATGTATATATAGGCATTTATGTACAACACAGACGCTTGCCCATAGGAAAAGCTGGAAAGCTGCACACAATTTTTTTTATATTTTTCTGAAACTGGCAGATTTGTAGTGAAATCTTTTTTTAAAAAATATTTTAATCTTTGGTAACTTCTAAATTTTAAAAAGTTTATTTATTTTGTGTTTGGTGTGTGTGTGTCCATGTGTGTGTAAATCTGAGAACAACTTGCTGGAGTTGGATCTCTTCTTCTACCATGTAGGCCCCTAGCAATTGAACTCAGGCCATCAGGCTCGGCCGCAAGCCTCTTTATCTGTTGAGTTATCTTACCAGGCCAATTCTGAACCCGAACCCAAGGGCAATCTGAAACTCACTCTGAAATCCATGGGTTTAACTGGCAAATAAAAATTGTATACATTCAAGATGCACACAATGCAGGTATTTTCTTTTATAATAAGGACAAAAGTAATTTTTACCTTAGAAAGAAAATTACGTGTTGTTACGCACTGTTCTCATTTGAATTCTATGCTACCCCAATTCTCTTAAGCTTTAAGAGTTCTACTTGTAAAGCAACCCAGACTCCCTGAATGTGGGTGTCAGCTAGGAGGACTGGGTAGTCTATGGGGCCTCTGGCAGTGGATCAGTATTTATCCCTAGTACACGAATGGACTTTGGGAGCCCATTCCACATAGAGGGACACTCTCTCAGCCTAGACACATGGGGGAGGGCCTAGGCCCTGCTCCAAATGGTGTGACAGACTTTGAAGATCCCCCATGGAAGGCTTCACCCTCCCTGGGGAGCAGAAAGGGTATGGGATAGGGGGTCAGTGGGGGAGCAGGGGAGGAGGGGAGGGAACTATGATTGACATGTAAAACAAGTTTTTTTTCTAATTTAAATTTAAAAAAGCAGGGTTGAAGCTTAAGCATAGTGGTATATATCTGTCATTCTAGCACTTTGGTGGCTGAATCAAGAGGATTGCAATTTAATGCCACTCTGTGTTACAATTATGAGATCCTGTCTCCAAAAACAAAACAAAACACAAAACAACAAAAATTACAACTTTCTTGAGGTGCTGGGAATTGAACACATGACCTCACGTGTGCTAGCCAAATGCTCTGTCACTGAGCTATATACATGCCAGCTCCAATTTACAGAGCTCAAATTTCTCAATGTATGGGAAAATGTTTAATGCATTTCAAAGCAAAAGACTTTTTTCCCTTCCTCCCTGGATATGCTTTTTCCTCTGGCAGATTTAAGGAGCTCTGTAAATCCCATGTGGGTGGCTTTGCTGGTCACTTCCATGCCATACACAGGCTACAGGCTAATGTCCTGCACTGGAAGAAAAGTCTAGGGATTCACATATCTTTATTCTGAAGCTAATTTACACAACAGAATGAATTCAAGTAAAACATGTTTTTATGTTGAGACTGGGTCTCACTATGTAGCTCTGGCTGGCCTGGAACTAACTAGAGACACCAGGTTGGTCTTGAATTCAAAGAGATCTGCCTGCCTGGGTCTCCTTAGCAGTGGGGTGAAAGGCATTCACTGACACACTGGGCTGCAACGTTGGATGGAGCTCTAGCATGCCCTGCTCTCCTCTCTACTTTCACGATCACCCTGGAGAGACGTGAACCAGCTAGAGGTGGGCCCACCAGCAGGTAAGGCTGCTCCATTCACAGAGAAGGAAGTCAAGATTTACCCTCAAGCTCACATTTGAGGACTACTGGATACAGGCCTCTTGATTATGTGGCACTAAAACCTTTCTTGTTAAAAAAGATTCATTATTTTTATGTGATATGTGTGCATCTACATGAGTGTATGTGTACCATGTGCCTACAGGATCTCAAAGAAGACAAGAGAGGGTGTTGGATTCCCGGTGTAGTTACAGATAGTTGTGAACCACCATGTAGATGCTGGGACTTGAACCCAGATACTCTGTAAGAACATCTTTTTTCTTGGTTTTTCGAGACAGGGTTTCTCTGTGGCTTTGGAGGCTGTGCTGGAACTAACTCTTGTAGACCAGGCTGGTCTTGAACTCACAGAGATCCACCTGCCTCTGCCTCCCAAGTGCTGGGATTAAAGGCAAACACTACCACTGCCCCAAAAGAACAGAATCTTAATCACTAAGCCACCTCTCTACCCTTCTAAAGTCTTTCTAGAAACAGGAAGCCATATAATTGTATTGTTCTTCCTGCATATTTTTGAAAGAAAAAGATGCGGAGTGGATAGGCCCCAGGGTAGCAGGTTGAAACAGTGGCTTTCCCAGAGGAACTTAGCATTATGGTCAAGTAAGATATAACCAGACACACAGACACACAGACACACACAGACACAGACACAGACATAGACACACACACACAAGCCCTATCTTATGAATATCAAAGAGAAATGCGACAGCAGTACAATATCTAATTTGTTTTTCAAAATGAGAGTATAAAAATAAGCATAGACAAAAGCAAAGAGAAATGCTTACTATAGCTTGTTATTTATTGGGTTGACACAATTAAGTTAGGCCAGGCTTTTCATCTTTGGGTCATCAGTTCCCACTGCCTCAAGAATGACAAAGTCTTAACTGGGCACCTGGAAGTAATAAAAATGAGACATAGTTTCAAAGTGACTTCTTTAAGGTTTTCTTCATTTTTGTCAACACTATGGGTTGTAAGGTAGTAATGGTAGTAAGGTAGTCAGGGAGAAGCTAAAGCCCTCATCACGTCAGTCTTCTAGAATCTTTATGCTGCAACTGTTTGCTACCGAAAGATTCTGAGTTCCTCTTGGCCAGAGCACCTTAGGTCAGCACAACAAACAGGGGGATGTGAAACAGGCAGACCGAAGGAAGGGACCCCTCCATGTACTTTTCTTTCTATCAGATGCTCAGCTCCTGTCTTGTTCAATAATGTAGTTCATAAGCCCCTCCCCCTAAAAAGTAACACAGGCTTGTCTACTGAATACATTAAATGAAAAAGAATTCTGTCACTTCTACACTCTAATTAATATGTGATTGTTCTTCATTCTTAGTGACAATAGAGTTTTACAGTCCACATCCACTGCTTGCCCTGGATTAAGCTAGTACTGTAACAAGCACTATATAGTTAAACACACACACACACACACACACACACATACACACCCACTGGAATTCTATTACTTCATCCTCTTGATAATGCAGATTGGCATTACCACTCCACTATTAAGATGTAGAGAGCTAAGACTTAAGTCTATAAAGCTAGGTCCATTAGATCCCACACTGGAACACATTCGCCAATACTACCCTAGTCAGAATGACCAGAAGAACCAAATATTCGGAAATTGAATAATATTTCCTTTGCCACCCAGTTCTCTTCCACGCCCCTGACCCCCATCCTGGGATTGAACCCAGGACCTTACACATATTAAACATATTACACAAACGCTCTCCCACAAGGCCACAGTCCCAGGATTTGCAATCATGTTTATTTACTCACTTTATGCTGTGCATATCTTTTGTTGGTACTTCAACGCATTTTATAAGAGCATTTTGGGGGAGGAAAAACTAGATGGATGTTGGAATATGTGAGTTCTTTCACTTTTAACTATTTTGATTGGCATGTGGTCAGAGATATCTAATGACCTCTTAGAGACATGTATGAAATCAGTCTCTGGGAACTGACATTGCTCCAGGTATCCAGCCTACCAGACACGTAAGCTTCATGTATGTGTGTATGCATGTATGCTCTTCCAATGCAGCCTTTCTGCCTGCCAGTCTAGACAACTAAAGCCCGTGTTTCATGCTCTGTGACTTGTTACAGGGGTGGCTTTTCTACACAACGCCTGTGTATCTTTTACCTCGGTTAACACCCAGCTCTGACACTAACACACTTTGGAAACCTAGCCCATTCCTGCCATCTGCACCTCTGCTTGGCCTCACAGGTGGGTGAGATAGCTCAGCTGGTAAAGCTGCCAAGCCTGATGATCTAGGTTTGGTTCCAGGGACATCCCTGGTGGAAAAGGAGGCCTGACTGACCCTTCTGTGCGTTCATGGCATAAGCACACCCGTACCACAAAAAAAAAAATAAGTAAATACATGCAATGATCATTTAAAAGCCTTTCTTCTGTGTGCTTTTCCCATTTTTTCCAGAAGGGATCTTCACTTATGTAGCTCTGGCTGGGCTGGAATCCCCGAGTGCTGGGATTAATGGTGTGTGCCACCATGCTTGGCTTCTAAAACATTCTTTTTGTTTTGTTTTGTGTTTTGTTGTTTTGGTTTTCAAAACAGGGTTTCTCTCTGTCCTGGAACTCGCTCTGTAGACTAGTCTGGCCTCAAACTCACAGAGATCCGCCTGCCTCTGGCTCCCGAGTGCTGGGATTAAAGGCGAGTGCACCACTGTCCGGCTAGACACTTTGTTAAAGAACACGCTCTGCTCACTCCCACTTACGTCCCGCACGTGGCTCTGTACTGACTGACAGACTTGTCCCCTCGCTACACTACCAAGGGCTTGCCCGGTGAACTTTATTTTTGTCCTGGCATTAGCAGTCACCCAGAATGTGTTAGATAATGAATGAAAAAAAATCAGGAAATAATTAGCCAGTCTAGAGACAAGGAGGAGAAAAAGGAGGGCCAGTGGGCACCAGTCTCCGGGGGCTGAGGGCTAACCAATCGTAATTATTTCTCTTCGTCACTGGAGTTAAAATGATTTTTTAGCCTAAGAGGGTCACAGTTGGTGCTTTATGAAAGGCAACAGACTACTTAATTCTGAGAGCTCAGTTTCCAAAGGCAGCTCAAAGATAATGGGCCAGCTACCAGCATCCTCTAGTGCATGGTGTACGACTGGCAGTTCCGAGCCCTTGCTAACTCTGGGCTGTCCACTTAAGCTAAGAAGAAACAACTGAAGGTCAGATACAGACCCACAGATGATCCGAGGAGCGCTCTGGTTTGATCAGACTGTGGGACTCTGGCCTAATGAAATAAACTATTCCCAGCAGAGCCTGACCCTGCAGAGTGTAATTCTTCCTGACCATGCTGCGTAGATAAAGATAATTCAGTGATTTCCTCCCAGTAAACTCTTGGGCATAAACCAAGAGGCTGCAGATGACTGTCCTGATGCTACTGTGCAACTGTAAATATTTAGTTTTCTTGCCTTTTTAACAGTGTTCATCAGCAGGAATGCATCTAGCATTTTAGGTGGGATAATTCTGCTCAGAGTGGAACTGTCATCCTGTGCTCTGCAGAGTATTTAGCTCCTTGGATATAATCAATGCCAGGGACATCCAGGAAGGCACATTTTAAAACATCTCCTAGGCCAGAGACATCTCAGATCCTGGCATTCTGGCTGGGGTTGCCTTGGGTTCTTCTGCAGCAGAGGAATCTAGGAAGGGACTGACAAGGGATCCAGACCAGGGCTTGGGCTGTGAGATCAAGACTCAAACTGGCAGGCTAAGACCTATCTGTGGGTGAGGCAGGGGTCCCAAGGGCTGGGAGGACAAACTCAGTCTCTGATTGGAAAAGGCATAGCGTTGAGAAAGCTGTTACACTTGAGGTCAAAATGACCCAGAGGATTGATGGAGGCGCAGGCAGTGGGGGAAGGCCTGGCCACTGGCTCTGGCTGCCCCAAGCCTCCCTCTCGCAGTCTCCAGGGAACACCCACATGGCAAGAAGGCTCAGTGATGGACAGCTTGCCTAGCTTGCAAGAGGCTCTGAGCTGGATTCCTAGCACTGCATGAAAAGAGAAACACACTGTGCAAGGGGAGAACAAGGGAGTCGACGCCATCTGCTCAGGATGCTCTGAAGGTCTGAAGGTCATCTGCTCAGGATGCTCTGAAGGTCTGAAGGTCATCTGCTCAGGATGCTCTGAAGGCCTGAAGGTCATCTGCTCAGGGTGCTCTGAAGGTCTGAAGGTCATCTGCTCAGGATGCTCTGAAGGGCATCTGCTCAGGGTGCTCTGAAGGTCATCTGCTCAGGATGCTCTGAAGGTCATCTGCTCAGGATGCTCTGAAGTTCTGAAGGTCCTGCCAGTTTTAAAACCCAGCTACGCTTTCCTGCTTCAAACGAACAGCTATAACAACACCTCTGCTAAGGCAACAATTGCTATGCCAGTCAAACCTGACCCCCTCCAGAGAGTTCCTAAGGTTCTCAATGCCATCTCAAAGAGAATCTGTGTCACCAAAGGGGGAAGACCAGCCCCCCAAAAGTCAGCGGAAGCTTGAAGGAGAGGGAACGTAATGGTCACAAAAAATGGTCACCCATCTCCCTGACTTAGTGTAGGACACTCTCTACAGGAAGAGCAGAAGGGCAATGGCCAGGTCCCTGCAAACTGTGTATTCCTTTGTCTCATCTTTCTCAGCTGCTTGCAATTTATTGTATCCAGCTCTTAAATCCTTTCACAACAAGGCTGGTGTAAATAAACCAAGTACAGAAGTAAACCCCATGGCTGCTGGTGTCAGCACTGCCAGACTGGGTACAAGGCTTTGGCTCTGATATCAAAGGAAGGAGGGTCTCTGGTGAGATGGGAGGAAAGAAGGGGGGGGCTCCACAGACCCTTGGGGAAGGGTCCTGACCCTACTGTCCTGCCCCTGCACTAGAGTCCCAGAGCCTCATGCAAGTGCCAGACACTTAGGCCTCCATGGCATTGTCCTTAAAAGTTGGGGGAGTAAAAAGGGGCCAATGGTATAGGTCAGGGTCAGAGCACTTGCCTGATAGGAGGGGCTGGAGAGTTTGGTCCCCAGCACTGCAATCACAAAACAAAACATAACAAGAGATTTACTGGAATGAACTCACAACTCTCCTTATTCCTGAACACACTGGGATTTAAGACATGTCTTCCTGTTTGTTCCATGTAGCTAACTGCCACATCCATCCACAAGTGCCAGGCAGGACTCTTAGCTGAGCTCTGTTTGCAATGATAAATGTGAGATACACTGGTCAGCGGTGTGTGTTTTCGAGTGTGTGTGTGTGTGTGTGTGTGTGTGTGTGTGAGAGAGAGAGAGAGAGAGACAGAGAGAGAGACAGAGAGACAGAGAGACAGAGAGACAGAGACAGAGGGACAAAGAGAATTTATCATTTTCATTAATATTACTATTACTATTTTGCCTCTCACAAAAATTTAGGGTTATCCATTTCATGGTGAAGGAAACCAGGGTATAATTGAATAATTTATTGGCCAAACTTTCCATTGTGAAATGAGACTCAAATACTGGTTTTTATCTTTAGTTTCTGATGATCTGGTAAATTTCCTCACTCCTAAATAAATTTTGTTACAGAGAACAGAATCATCTGCTCTCACACAGTGCTGAGCATAACTGGGGTGCTCGCCATTCACAATAATCAAAAGAATATTAGCACACACCCAACAGGTGGAAGACACTGGATCATGGTAGGCATTCTCTTTCCTGTCCAGTTAAGGGTTCAGGCCTTTTGGGATGTCCCTAGTTTCCCATCCTGAGTAAACAGCAAAATGTACATCTTAGACCATCCAGGCATGGGGCTGATGATGCCTGTGTGTCTGGCCTATGAGTCCCTCTCAAGAGCAGTGTCTAATTATGGAGCGACCACTGCACAAGGTGCTGGGCTGGCTGACAGAAATGACTACAGTGTGCATGCTGGACCTCTGCCAGAAGCCAGTGTCTTTCACACTTACACAGTGAGGTGGCTGGGGCCACCGCCCAGGGGTCCCATGGACAACTGCCAGTACCCTGCCTCGCATTCCCTCAAGGGAACTGCATGTAACTCACCAGGTGCGAGTGAAGTAAAGAGCTAGGGTGGGAAGGAAGCTGGGCCTGGCCTGTGAACCAGCAGGTGACTCAGGGCCCAGCAGGGATAGGGTGGCTGGCACAGGATCCTGCTGCTGGCTCCCTGTCTGAACTACAGCAGACACAATCCAGGATATCCAAAGGCAGCTTCAAGACACCAAGTCAGGAAGCCCCAGGGAGCAAGCCTTTGAATCCAAGCAATTGACTGTCCTCAACAGCAAGATGCTACCCAAGTGTCCAACCCCCTTCTGCCTGGAGAGACATGAAGGCCCTGGTCATGCTCAAGACACCCAGTGCTTAGTGAAGCATCCCAGACAAGATCTCAGTATGCCTGAGCTCAACACCAGGGCACTTCACCCCAGGCCACACGGCTTATGTGTAACTAATCAAAGCAAACCCTGGTTAAGAGCCATCAATTTTAAGTCATTCTCACGGCTTAGCTCAGCTAATCCCCACAACTCTGCGGTAGCTTTGTGTCAATCCTTCCTACTCAGATGAGGGGCAAGTGCAGAAAGGCTCGCGCAGGGCGTGTTGTTAGTCAGCAGGCTCTCAGCCTCCATCCTCCATTGCAACCCTTGGGCTTCAGGGCAGTGCCATCCAGTGTCAGCCCTAAACTCTGCAGTGAAGTCTCAGCACCAGCAGGAATCAGACAGTCCCTCCCAACCCAGACCTGCAGAATCACAATCTCGGCCTGGGGGTCAGGATCCTGTGCCTTACAGACTCATTCCTAACCCTGCCAAAGTCAGAGTATACAGATGCGCATCAGGGCAACACTAATGAGAATTCCTGTTCTCTCTCTCTCTCTCTCTCTCTCTCTCTCTCTCTCTCTCTCTCTCTCTCTCTCTCTCTCTCTCTCTCTCTCTCTCTCTCTCTCTCTCTCTCTGATATAAGGATTCACTCTGTAGCCCAGACTGGCCTGGAATTTTCTAGGCTGCCTTTGAACCTACAGTCCTCCTGCTCCTGCACTCACAAGTGCTGGGATCATGGGTGAGTTGCCATGCCTGATTTAAATGTGTTTCATTTCCTTTTCTGTGAAGTTGGGCAATGGAACCCAGGGTTTTACCTTTGCTTGGCAGGAGCTCTAACAAACAGCTGCACTCCATCCCAGGTCTGGCTGATACGACATTGCAAATGTAGCCTAGGGATTTATTTTACTGACAGCATACTGTCTTGGGAGGCACTGCAGTGCTGTAAACTAGCTCCAGGAAACACTCTGTAAAAGGCAGTCACATGATTCTCACAGCAGCCCCATTTTGTGAAATCCATGAAACCCTTTCCTATGTCTTACTATAATGTGATCCTGAATTCCTTTGTCTGCCAAACTAAGAAATTAGCCTGTAAATAAAATAAGGAGGCTCTAGATTGGCTGAGTGGAATAATGAGCTATACAAACAATGCCCAAAGATGCACCAGGGACCCACACAGAGGTAGTTCATGCCCCCAACAATCGGAGAGCTCCACCTACAACAGGGACCCACACAGAGGTAGTTCATGCCCCCAACAATCAGAGAGCTCCACCTACAACAGGGACCCACATAGAGGTAGTTCATGCCCCCAACAATCAGAGAGCTCCACCTACAACAGGGACCCACATAGAGAGAGCTCCACCTACAAACTGGGTGTGTACTGGGGGGCAGTGGCGCTCACTCATGTAACTGCTCAGTCCTCATCTGTTACCCAATTACAGATGGTAAAACTGTTGCTATTGGCATGCTTTTGAAAATGTCCCTTCATTGCATACCCCAGAAGCGGAGAAGGAAAAATGGTGGCCACAGATTGGCTATAAACACAGACCACATTTTGAAGTTCTTCCTGAGTCAAATGCATCTTCCATCTCCAGCCATGTGGAAACAATACTACTGCTTGCGGTGGTGGGGTCATCCTGACCAGACGCAGGCAGCCTAAGACACAGGCAGGCCAGGGCAGAGTTCACTGGCAGGGCAGGTGTCAAATGTGTCCAATGTGTCACACACACACACCTGCACTCACACACATGTACACACACACACTCACATACACACACACGTGCACACACACATACCAATAGTGAGTAATAAGGGGAAAAGAGTGACAGGGACATGGGAGAGGAAGAGGTAAGACTCTGGGGGCACTTATGACACATCACTAGTCATCTGAAGCAGACCCTATCCTCAGATATCATCATGAAGTCTGCTTTTCAGTCGGGAGAAGAGGGTACAGTAGAAGCAAAAGGGCTTTTTAAAAGATAAAGAAAGAATGCAATGTGAGCTGCACTATATAAATAAACATCCCACTGGGGCATGCCAGTAGCTACTCTTCATATCTACGAGCAGAATTTCAATAAAAGGGTGCAGGTAGCAAAATGAAAACCTGCAGACATCTTTTTTTGTTGTTATTATTTTCAGCATTTGAAGACTTACAAAAAGGTAGACTGTTTCATATAGAAAATGGTTGTTTTCTAATCCTTTTAGGTTCTAACTCAGAAAACATCTCTCTCTCTCTCTCTCTCTCTCTCTCTCTCTCTCTCTCTCTCTCTCTCTCTCTCTCTCTCACACACACACACACACAGACCAAACAAAAGTGGGTTCTGAAATAACTTAACTCTGGCCCTGATATAATATTATTTGCCTATTAGTTTAAAAATAGAATTTTAAGAATTTCAAGTGTATAATAGAAATTTAGAAAATTCAGATGTGGTAAGAAAGAAAACAATTACATTTTGAAAACAACACAGCATTTTGATTAAAAGTATACATTTTTGGTACTGGGGCTGTAGCTCAGTTGGTAGTGCTTGCCTAGCATGCACAGAGCCCTGGGTTGATGGTATCTGTCCTGGTCAGCCTAAACTGTCAGCTTGGCACAGCCTGTCATCTGAGAAGTGAAGACTCCATTAAGCTGGGTATGGTGGCATAGGCCTTTAATCCCAGAACTAGGGAAGCAAAGGCAGGTGGCTCTCTGAGTCTGAGGCCAGCCTGGTCTAGATATTGAGTTCCAGGCCAGCCAAGGCTACAGTGAGACCTTGTCAGAGAGAGGGAGGGGAAAAGGAGGGAGCAGAAGAAGAGGAGAGCTTAACTGAAGAACAGCCTACATCAGATTAGTCTGTGTGTGTATGTCTTGATTATTAAGACACACAGTTGGAGCTAAGCTACTTTGGACTGTATCATTCTTGGGCAGGTGGTCCTGGTTATACAAGAAAACTAGCTAAGCCTGAACCAGCTATCAGGCAGCATCCTCCATGGTCCTTTCTTTACTCCAACACAACAGAAATTGCATATGACAACACATACTTGTGATCTCTAGTTTGGGAGGTGGAGACAGAAGGATCAGGAGTTCAAGTTCACTCTTAGATACATGAGACCAAGTCTTTTATATGCACATAATTTTAAAAATGTGTTCAGGGCTGGAGAGGTGGCTCAGCAGTTAAGAGTGCTAGTTACTCTTGCAGAGAACCTAGGTTCGAACCCCAGCATCATATAGCAACTTGCGACCATCTATAACTCCAGTCCCAGGGAATCCAATCTCCTGCCCCTCCTCAGGCACAAGACACACATTTGGTGTGTAGGTATACATGCAGGCACAATGTGCACGCACATAAATAAAATAAAAATAAATGAGTGTCCCCTCCCACCTTGCTATATTACATCACAGACTTTTTTTTTTTTTACGCTCATTGGTGTTTTGTCTACACATCTGTGAGGGTGTCAGATTCCCTGGAACTGGAGTCAACACACAGTTGTGAGCTGCCATGTGAGCACTAGGAATTGAACCTGGGTCCTCTGGAAGAGCAGTCAGTACTCTTACCCACTGAGCCATCTCTCCAGCACCACACAGACTTTTTTTATGTTAATACTTTTTAAAAATATTATTTCAGATACTACTTAGCACAAATAAGCCCCTGTTTTGTGTTTGGCCCTGAGACTAGATGTCAGCTTTTGCTGTTTGGGATGATTTTATAGTGAATATTCCTTTTTTAAACAGTCTCACTCTGTTTAGCAGTCTGGCTTCAAACTTTAGGCAGACCTCCAGCTCAGCCTCCTAATCGCTGGGATTGCATACATGAGTCATCATAGCCATTTTCTAGGAACAAACTTACACACAAATATTCCTGCTTATTTTCTTATATAAATTACAGGCCCTAGACCCAATAGATAAGAATCCCTGTCTATATACCGACTGGCTTGGTAGAGAGTCTGGATTACTTTTTGCTAATATTGGGTAATACTAATTCACACACATTTGTCATTTTATTAGATTAAAAACATTCTTGCTTATTTTAATTTTTGTTTTTGCTTACCAGTGTGATGAACATTTTTCATGTTAATTGACCATTTGAATTTTGCCTATTCATAAACCCTCTTTAATTAGTATATGCACTTTTCCTCATTAATGTGAACATTTTTGTAGAACATTAAGAATATTACTTATTTTTTTTTAAGATAGGGTCTCTCTACATAGTTGTGGCAGTCATGGAACTCACTATATAGACCAGGATGGCTTTGAACTCACAGAGATCCACCTGTCACTGCCTCCTGCATGCTGGGATTAAAGTCATGTATCAAGACACCATGACCATGAAAACCATAACCAACTTAATAAGACTTACAGCTATGAAATACTAATGTCAGCCACTAAACCGTCATTAATGTGGTAGAGATGGGGGGGCAGTAAAAGTGAAATGAGATTTTTATAAACTCTTATAGAACAGACATAGAATTCTCAGCACTGGAGGCTGCCTTCTGAACCTTGCTTAGATATCTCATCTCTCTTCCTGGCTACCCAACTAGAGGTTACCTGGATGGGACAAGAAGTTCAACATCCAGTCCCAGTATCCACAGGCTGGGCAGAGCATTTTCTAGAAGTTCTTGTCTGAACTGGAGGTTGCAATCTGGGGTCTGAATTTTGAGCTCCTGGGCACCACCCTGAATTGGCCACATGACTATAGGGAACCAAGAAGACAGGATTAGTTTCCCCTTCTGGGAGGATGGGACTGAAGAAGCAAGGGGACCTGGAGTCTGGGGATGCCCGAACATTCCCCAGAATGGTAGCATTATCATGGTTCAGACTTCCTGGGCCGGGGAAGGTCTTCACACTCAGCATTTCTGCTGCCACCTCTACAAGTGCAAAGTGGGACCAGCCAGGTTGGGTGGGCAGGTAGAGTGTTAGGACTGACACAGGACACAGGAAGCCACTTTCCACCAGGGCCACCCCAGGAACTAGGCGCATGTCTGGCGTTCAAGTACCCTTCACACATGCTTTCCCACCACGGCACAAGTTGCAATTATTCAAAAACAAAACCGGAAGTGCATAAGCAAGCAGGGACAGCAGGCTCAGTCCAGGAGCGAGAGGATCTGGCTCAGGAGCTGGGTTCTGGAGTCACGGCCCTCTTCTCCAGGCACTAGACGGCAGCCACAGACAGGTGTTGAATGAAACTAGGTATGAATTGCTTCCATGTTACACCATTCCAACATGAGGACGAGCAGGAAACAGACCCATTTAGAATGGTTACCGGGCTTGCAAATTTTGCCTACAGATGTGGAAATCCTTGTGGCTCTTTTTTTTTTTTTAATCAGGAACTGAGGGGTGGATAAGCACAGGGAGATGCACAAGGGAAGGGTGTGGCTGATGGAGACTGCTGGCATCAGTCTGCCTCTCTCAGTCATGGCCGAGTTTCCCCTCCACACCCACCCTCCTCCACACTCAAACAGTGAGGGTCTTCCTCTCTGAGGACGGTGGTAATGGGACACTCACAATACTCTCTCAATGATAAAACCTTTCTTTTAGGTATCTTTGTAAGGAACTGTTGTTCCAGTGGGTCTCAATCTGTCTGTTGAGACCCATCTGCGGGTATGTTGAACAACCTTTTCACAAGGGGTCACGTTTCAGATGTCCTGCACGTCAGATGTTTACATTATGACACATACAGGAGCAAAATTACAGTTATGAAGTAGCAATGAAAATAATTTTATGGTTGGAGTTACCCCCTGAGGAACTGTATTAAAGTTGCAGCACTAGGAAGGTTGAGAACCACTTTAATACTTTAAGGTTTCTGTGTTTCACTGGGTGA
The DNA here is from genome assembly GCF_017639785.1 of Mesocricetus auratus. Taxonomy (NCBI): domain Eukaryota; kingdom Metazoa; phylum Chordata; class Mammalia; order Rodentia; family Cricetidae; genus Mesocricetus; species Mesocricetus auratus. Next base: position 84,148,473 of record NW_024429186.1, read on the forward strand.
CATTCTAAAGACACCTATGGTGCTCTCTGTGCCCCAGATTGCCTCCTGAACTGAAGTAGCAACAAGAGCAGAGATGCCCTCTCTGAAAGGAGGAGCAGGCCTGGGAAGGACGGCATTGAATTTCCAGCAAATGTGATACCTATCCAATAGGGCCTGCACCTGCATCATAGAGAAAGCATCATAGGCTTAGGATTTGACAGCTCCACACACAGAAGAGAGACAAAGGCCCAGACTTGGAGAGTGGGAAAACTTCCTGTTAGATTTCTACTTTCCAGTAAATGGTAGTGTTGAGAAGAAAACCCTACCTCCATGAATGTAGCTCAGAATGTGTTTACATCTTGATCTCACTGCTGGTGCCTAGAAAGGCAGCTTGTATGGCCATGCTGCTGACTGTGGAGTCCTCCAAAAACCTGGAGTGACCATACAATCTCTGCCTTCCAACTCTGTAGCTTCCAAAGCTCTATTACACCTTCAACTCCAGTGACCTTAGTGGCACCAGCTAGAACCTGGAAGCAGGGTTCTGTTATTTTCTTCTTTGGAGACAGCTTCTCCTGAAGCCAGGTGGACCTCAACTCCCTTGCAACAGAGGATGACCTTGAACTTCTGACTCTGCTCCCTCTACTTCCTGAGTACTAGGTACAGGCATGAGCCACTACACCTGCTGTATCTGGTGCTGGGAATTAAACCCAGGGCTTGTGCAAGACAGGCAAGCACTCTGCCCACTAAGCTACACCTCAGCCAAGCCTGGAATCCCAAATAGGATGGTTCTTGGGTAAGGGTTCCTTCTCAGAGAAGTCTTGTTCAAAGCAAGCGGTTAATTCCTCAATCTTTGTAGAAAGTAGACAGACCTCCACGTGGGAGTTAGTAGTCTAACACTTCTCTACCTCAATGGAGTTGCTGTCTGTAGGTCATCAGCAGAAAACTCGTTGGTGTTCTGCCTACCTGACAGCCAAAGTCAACCATGGAAAGAACTGAGAAGGGGCAACCCTGCCTCTCTCCACTCAGGCCAAGTCACTGCTGAATTTCCTCCATGTTGTTTTTTATTCTCCTCAGAGCTTGGGTTATCAGAAGTTTTCCTCAGCTCCATATATATGCCTTCTGTGGCCTTCCCCTAACCCACAGAAATTCTAGCAAGCAGTTCCTTCCCCATTCCAACACCCTGGATGGTGGGACCACAACAACAGGCACCACATGCCAGAGGCACGGAATAGCCAGGCCAGGGTTGGTGGCGTCATACATCAATAATTTGTGGGCTTGGGAGCCTTCCCTACATTTCCCATGAGCCTTGGCTGGCCCAAGGAAGAGAGGACACACAAGAACCACAGGGTGACAATCAAGGTACCGAAGTCACCATAAATATCTGACTGTTGGTGTCCACCCTGGCCACCAAATTTCCATGAGAAAAGAAGTAAGATGGGAGGAACCGAATGACCCCTGGAGTGCTGAGCCCAGTGGACCCTGCAGCGGGCCGTCACCAGTAGCGCTGTGAAGCCATGGGACTTTTCTCTGCGTCCCCCTCTTTCTTATGTAGGGCACTGACCACAGGCACTCTGGAGGCCCTCCTGTATGGCAATGTGGTCTTGTCCCAAGCTAGAGGGAGCAGAAAAATGGACATAGGACATACACCGGCATTGATGAGGTGTATTCCTTTGGGGATCTTCTTTTGAAGAAACCATGCACACCCTATTCCAGAGGAGGAGAAATGGAGGAAAGCTTGGGAGACATCCCAGGGGCTGGTTGGCAACCTCAGGCTCACAGCTCTGCCAGCCAGACACAACCATAGGGTCTGTTTTCCCTTCTGCTGCCTTCTCAGATTGGGTCAGCGTGGCTGGCTGTGGATTTCCTGCAAGTACTGAGAGCAGTTGCCCTTTACAGACCCAGCTGGCCTCTGGGAAACTCTTCATAGTAATAACTGGCAGACTACCCCTGAGCTCTATTTCTCTCAGAAGGGACTGGTGATCCCTCTTTGTAGATGTGTGTGCATGTGTGCACACACCCAGGTTCCTAGTTACGTTCACATTTTCCCAAATGCTCCAACTGCATTGTTCACTGACTCTTGTGGCAGGAAGAAGCCGTTGACTTCTAAGCACCTTTGAATTCAGTCACAAGTCACAGGTCCTCCTCTGCCTTCAGATATTATGAAGACAAAACTGGGAAGTGTGTGTGTGTGTGTGTATATATATACACATGCATGGGCACACATGTCCATATGTATGTGCCCTTGTATTTACAATTGGGTCTACATTAAGAATTTATGGCACTGTTTGCTTCTAGGCATTGCAGTCCAGGCCCCCATGCTCTAGCTTGACACGGGGTCTGTGCAGACCAGAAGGGCTAAGGGCTCTGTTAAGACATCAGGGATGGAATCCTGATTCTGTCACTTGCTTAACTGATTCTCTAGCCAAGCTCCTTTCTTCTCTGTACCCCACTTTCCTGATCTATAAATTGAGAATAATGAGAGTTTCCAAGGCAAAGCATTCCTTTGATGACTGCAAATGCTCACACACACAGAGTGCATAGAGACATTCCTGGCACACCATGTATGTTCAATAAATATTTGGAATAGTTTATATTATTATTCAACAAATAACAGATGTTATTTTTGTAAATAAAATGGGTGGGAAGTTGGGTTAAATCATAACACAGATCTTTGCAGCTTTAAGATCCCATAGTTTTATGAGGTTATGGAAGACAAGAGAGTCCTGAATGTTATTTTTGGAACGTATCAGCCAAGGAAAGACCAAGTTCCAGACTGTGTTGTGCATTCTGTGGCAAAACCCGTGTGTCTTAGGTTGGCACAAGCATCTTTGGCACCATGGCCCTTAGTGTCTTCACTGTGAATGTCATGGAGTGTGAAGATGAACCCTCTTGATTTTGCTGGTCTGTGGAGGATTTCAGTTCACTCCTAAGTTGCTGCTTTGACCTGCTGGGCAGGCAAATGGGTACCAGGGTTAAAGCTGGCAGGCTGGAGTGTCTGTGTACTGCTGAGACACCCACGTATGTTCAACTATGCTGCAGAGTGTGCTGGAATGGGAGAAGCAGTGCCTGAGGAGAGGGTTGGATTTGAACCTGGAAGACAGGGACTTCATCTCTACTTGATGGAAACAGAATACTTGGGCTTAAAATGTGTTTCCCAGGATCGTTCTAACAAAGTACCACTGGTTGGGTGGCTCAAAGTGAGAGAGTTCTGTTCTCTTATAATCCAGGATGCCACAGATCCAATCCAAGATGTCAGCAGGGCTGGCTCTTCTAGTAGGTGTAGCAAGTTTTCATTTTGAACTATCAAATAATGACATGGAGATTTATTATTAATCATGAAAGCTTGGCCTTAGCTTAGGATTTTTCTCCGACTAGCTCTTACAACTTAGATTTCCTTGCTTCTATTATTCTACATTCTGCTACAGGATTTTTACCTAGGTTCCTCCTCCTCTTCCTCTCACTCCCCGGAAATCCTGCCTATTCTTTCCTGCCTAGCTATTGACCATGCAGCTCTTTATTAAACTAATCACAGTGACACATCTTCACACAGTGTAAACAAATATTCTGCAACAAGTGGCTCTGAGGGGGAATTTGCCCCAGACCTCTTTCCTGACTTTAGGTGTTACTGGCAATTTCTGCCATTCCAGGGCTTGTGGTTACAGTTTCCACCTGAATCTTCATGTGGTCCTCTTTTTATGTGAGCATGTATGCATTTCAGAACCTTCTATGTGTCATGCACATGTGAGCATGTATGCATGTCAGAACACTTCTATGTCTCATGCACATGTGAGCATGTATGCATGTCAGAACCTTCTATGTGTCATGCACATGTGAGCATGTATGCATGTCAGAACACTTCTATGTGTCATGCATATGTGAGCATGTATGCATGTCAGAACACTTCTATGTCTCATGCACATGTGAGTATGTATGCATGTCAGAACACTTCCATGTCTCATGCACATGTGAGCATGTATGCATGTCAGAACCTTCTATGTGTCATGCACATGTGAGTATGTATGCATGTCAGAACACTTCCATGTCTCATGCACATGTGAGCATGTATGCATGTCAGAACCTTCTATGTCTCATGCACATGTGAGCATGTATGCATGTCAGAGCCTATGTCTCATGCACATGTGAGCATGTGTGCATGTCAGAACCTTCTATGTGTCATGCACATGTGAGCATGTATGCATGTCAGAACCTTCTATGTGTCATGCACATGTGAGCATGTATGCATGTCAGAACACTTCTATGTCTCATGCACGTGAGCATGTATGCATGTCAGAACCTTCTATGTCTCATACACATGTGAGCATATATGCATGTCAGAACACTTCTATGTCTCATACACATGTGAGCATGTATGCATGTCAGAACACTTCTATGTCTCATGCACGTGAGCATGTGTGCATGTCAGAACACTTCTATGTCTCATGCACATGTGAGCATGTATGCATGTCAGAACCTTCTATGTGTCATGCACATGTGAGCATGTATGCATGTCAGAACCTTCTATGTGTCATGCACATGTGAGCATGTATGCATGTCAAAACACTTCTATGTCTCATACACATGTGAGCATATATGCATGTCAGAACACTTCTATGTCTCATGCACATGTGAGCATGTATGCATGTCAGAACACTTCTATGTCTCATGCACATGTGAGCATGTGTGCATGTCAGAAGTCTTCTATGAGTCATGCACATGTGAGCATGTATGCACATCCGAACCTCTTGGAGCTGAAACGACAGGTTTTTGTGAGCCACCCAATGCGGGAGCTGGGAGCAAACTCCAGTCCTCTGGAAGAGCAGCAGGTGTTCTGAACTACTGAGCCATCTTTCCAGCCTTCCTCTCTGATTTATTTCAGAGATGTAATACCAGAGACCTAATTTAGAGGACACTCCCATCCAATATTACTTTATCTTCATCTTATGATACCTGCAAACCATTTTTCTAAGTGAGGTTATATTCATGGGTAGAGAGTGGGCAGGATTTGGGCACATCTTCAGAAGACAAATTCAATCCATTATCTACCAAGATCTAAATGTTTTACATATACACATGCACGCATGTACGCGCACGTGCGCTCGCACACACACGCGGCGCGCACACACACACACACACACACAGGGGATGGGGGACAGGTCACCTTTTCTTGTTCCAAATTAAGCTACAAAATAATAACAGAAAGAAGCCATCACCACCACACACTCCCATGTCTACACTCTCTACCCTGTAGCCAGCAGGGACTATAGGGATGCTGGAAGACAAAATCCCTGTTTCTACTGAGCCAATAAATGGTGCTCTATACAACTTTCCAACAGGAACCCATCTGATGGCATCCCCACAGTTAGCAGGTTATACCCTCTTCTGAAGGAAGCTACTCTTTGAATGTAAAACACATACCTGGTTCTGGCTAATCGGAACAAGGATGTCGTGAGTGACTTTAATTTCCGGCTCTGATTAAATTGCAGCATAGCAGCTGCCAGCATTCATACATCCACCCAAACCCCCGATCAGCTAAGCAACAATTCCAGGGGCACAAAGCTGGCCACGGGAGTGAAACTAGGAACAGACCTCTTAGTCCCGTACAGCTCTAAACCATCAGTCACATAGGCCCTAGCCCTCACCGATCACGAGATACTAATGCATCTCAGTATGAAGAAGCCGAGGCTGAGAAGAGCCTGTGAGACGATGGTGGGAAGAACCAGGTGTGGGGTTACCTTCACATGTCTCCTCAGGCCGGGCTTCATGCATTCAAATAAACTGCAAGAACTCTTCAGAAAATGCACTCCAGAATGCCTGGGAAGGCACTGAATGATGGACTGGGCAGATCCCATGGCCCTGCCATCAGGTGATGGTTACTCAGGGTGAAACACTTCCTGGCTGTGCCTACCCATGCTGCGGTGTCATAAGTCCCTATCTAGCAATAACCCCACAGATGCACACAGTTGTGGCAGTCACTATGGAATCAGTTGACTGAGCACCAAGGAGAATGTTATACCACGCTACCCCCCTTTTCTAACAATTTAACTATTAACATTTTAAAAGCACTTGAAATCATCGCAGCATGAGGTTCTTTTAAATAACAAAGAATGAGTCTTACCCCCCTAGCTGCTATTCTCTAGAGAGGAACATTCAGACAAATTAAAAACTAGCAATCTGATTCTGCCCCACTCAGCCACATAATACAGACCAAGACTTTTTTCCCTTCAGTTTGAGTGTATTGATGGGAAATGTGACAGTAGCTTTTAAAATTAGAATGTGTATTTCTATAATCTAGTAGTTCTGGAGAGAATACTGAGTGTTACGTCCATTAACAACAGTGGAACCCATACTCAAGGCAAATAGTCATGAACAGACTGAAATACATCCTCATGGAATGGCTTAAAGAAAAACAAGTACCACAAGTTACACATGTTGTCCATATTAGTTTTCTTGCTGTTGTAAGAAAAGGAGAAACTTAATGAAAAGAGAGTTAGTTGTGATTTATAGTTCCCAGTAATCACGGAGAGGCGGGCATGGTAGAGGGAAGGTGGGCAGGGCCTCACTGTGTCCACAGTCAGGACACAAAGAGAGATCATGGCTGCTTCTCCTTCCCCCCTTTTATTCAGTCCAGAACCCCATCCCATGAGCTGGTGTTACCCATACATGGGTGACCTTTCCTTTCTCACATAAAGCTCCCTGGAAACACCCTCACAGACATGCTGAGAGGTCTGTATTCTACCCGAATCAAAATCCAGTCAAGTGGACAGTGAAGATTAGCTGTCACACTGTCATTTATGATAACAGATTCAAAGCCAGATGAGCTGGTGCACACCTGTAATTCTAGCACTCTGACGCAGGAGGATTGCTGTGAGCTCAGGAAAAGACTAAGTCACACAGTGAGTTCAAGGCCAGCCTGGGCTACACAGCAAGACTCCATCTTTAAAAAGCAAAAAGGATACAGACCAGCACTGGATATTTTATGTGGATCCATGTCTATGGATATAAATATGAAAGTGAAACACCCAGAGAGACAAATCCCAGATTGATAACAGCGTTTATATTGGACCTGGACTTGACCTGGAGTAGCATTAAAGAGGATTTTAGCTGTATTAATGAATTACTTGTGTGATGTAAGAGTTGTTTATTAAAAACAAACAAGAAAATGACAAGATATGTGTTCCACTTTACTTCTCACTGAAGATGCCCTTTGTGAATTTATTATCCAGCTGGAAACAATGTTAAATTAAAGTGTCCTCTCAGATCTACAGGGAATGCAGACTGTGACAAGAGAACTTAACTGTATTAAAAGTGTATCAAACGGCCTCACCAAAGAGGACTTGGGGGGTGCTGACTTAAGTAACTTTGGAAACAGCAGTCTATAACATTAAAAGCAAAGCGACCTGTAGTAAGCACCGCACTGTAGTTGATAAAAACTGGTTCCCTTGGGTTATGATGCTGATACTGCAACCCACGTACACGGGAAGGAACAATTAAGAAAATAGATAGCATGGGTTGGCATACAGGCTTCTTACTATTGCAGCAGAAATTACTGATAGGGAATGGCGGTGTCTGAAATGATCCGCATGGAAATGAGTTAGAGTTGGAGATATTGGAACAAACAATACAGACACAGGTAGTGACTTTCAGCATCATTTATAGGTGTGCAACACACATACACATGGGTTAGGATACACACACTTATTTCTCTGCCCTGTCAGTCAAGCAAGAGACACTAAAGCGCTCAGAGGCAGAGAACACACCTCATCTCTAGATACTGGCTCCCTAGACTGCGAAAGGAACTGAGATTCTTTGGAGAAATGACAGGGACAGGAAACACACAAGATGAACCTGGAGCATTTTGCAATGTCAGAAAGCAGAAAAAGAAATAATTACAGCTTCCAATTATAGGAATAGTACCCAAACTGGACTGAGCTGATCAACAAAATAAAATAGTACTGGATGACAACCAATAGCCAAAAATAAAGATTGAATTTTTAAACTTACATCTATCGATTATGTGTGTAGAGCTCAGAGGACAACTTGGTGGAGTCAGATCTTCCCTTTTTTCACCCTGTGGTTTCTGTGGATCAAACACAGGTCATCGAGTTTGGCGTCAAGCGCCCTTAACCATTTTGCTGGCCACAAATTAAAGAATTCCGAGTCCATGTTAACAAATGAATGATTGAATAAATAGATAAATGGGGAAGAAACCAAAACTTTTCCCTGTAGAAAAATCACAAATGTACCATGTACAGCATTCTACCCACTAGGACAGGTGCTATCCACCCTCACTTATGAGTGATTTCTCCTGAAGAATACAGCACGGAAGGGTGGGGACAGGAGAGAAGAGTCACTTTTTGGAGAAAATAACAAAGGCCACCTCAGAAACTTCTTCAGTCAGGTGGAGAAAGGTCATGTTCACAGTTCAGTATCTGTGAGGACATTTTACATCTGTGTTCTTTACCCCAAGAAGCCTAACCCTAGCTTAATCATGAGAAAAACACCAGCACAATTTTAACAGAGAGCATCCTATGACATACTGGGCCAGTATGTCCCAAATGTCAAAGTGATAAAGAATTAGGAAACTGAGAGGAACAGGCATGGCCTGGGGAGTCCAAGGAACCATGGTGACCAAAAGTAAGGCAGAGGAAAGCCAGGACAGAAAAAGGACTTAGGTAAGATTAAGGTGTTCTGAATAAACCATCATTAATATTAAAGTATCAATGCTGTTTCAACAATGGTAGCACATGTCCTATACTGATATAAGGTAAGATGCAAACACAGAAACTGTGTTTTATTCTATAACTCTGAAACTGGCTTTAAAAAGATGAAGTCTACTTTTAAAAGGTATACCCTTAACATACATTATCATTTATGTCTTCTAAAAACTACAAAAAAGTCAAAATCTAAGTATAGATTTCAGATATACAGGCTAGCTTACACACAATCCCATTTTTATTTTTACTTTGGCAGTAATCCTTGAGTTTTGGGGGTTTCAGAAGTTGCCCACAAATGAGCACTTGTCAACCAACATCAAGCAAAATGGAGTATGGGGGGAGACAGGGCCACTGTCAGACTTCACTGCAGCTGTTTAGATGGTGGTAGTAGTTGAGCTCCTTCACTGTTCTGCCTAGAATTAAAAACTATGTATGTATGTTGGTTTTAGGAGTGTGAGAGTGCTGGTCTGCACGTGTGTGCAGGGCCCAGAGTGTCTACACTGTGTGTGCAGGGCCCAGAGTGTCTACACTGTGTGTGCAGGGCCCAGAGTGTCTACACTGTGTGTGCAGGGCCCAGAGTGTCTACACTGTGTGTGCAGGGCCCAGAGTGTCTACACTGTGTGTGCAGGGCCCAGAGTGTCTACACTGTGTGTGCAGGGCCCAGAGTGTCTACACTGTGTGTGCAGGGCCCAGAGTGTCTACACTGTGTGTACAGGGATCACAGAGGTCAGAAGAAGGCGTCAGACCCTGGAAGTCACAGATGGCTGTGAGCTGTCATAGGTTCTGGCAACACAGGTCCTCTAGGAGAGCAGTCTCTGCCACCTCCACAGGCCCTGCTCAGAATGGGTTAGCCTTCTGTAGCTCTCTGCCTCGATGGATGCTTAGCTGTCACTCATTCCCACTGAGCGTGCTCCTGCCCAGGTGCCTTCCATGCGTGAGTCATCTACTCCACTTCTCAGGCTTTCGGCTCAAGCATCACTCTGTCAGAGAGACCTTAGTGGCTGACATGGCAACCACCATCTCATAACTAGTCAGCTTCACTTTTACCCCTAAGAGGCCTCACTGCCCCTCCCCCAACACCAATATAGGGTCTGCTTAGCTGCTTACTGTCTGTTGTTCTCAAGCAGAGGATGATTTCTACGAGAGTAAGCACTTTGTGTTTGTTCTCTGTGGTCTTAGCAGTACTTGGAATAGAATCTAGTGCATAGCAAGCAATAGCCGATGTGAGGTTATATGGGCAGAAGGACTACAGGAACAAGCCGACTTTAAAATTCCGTGGTGTGGTATGCGTGCGTGCATGCGTGTGCGTGTGTCTGTCTGTATTTATGTGAGTCTGTGTGTAAGCCATGGCAAGCATGTGGAGGTCAGAGAACGACCACGGGCATCAGTCCTCACCTTCTACCTTGTGGTTTAATGTAAGAGCTTTGTTGTCCATTGCTTATACCTCTAGGCTAGCTGGGCTGAGTTTCGGGGGCACCTCCTACCTCAGCCTCCCATTTTGCCATAGGAGCAGTGGGAGAATAGACTTGTGCTCCTGTACCCGGGTTCGAGGGAACTGAACTCAAGTCTTCAGACATATGTGGCAGACACTTTACCCACTGATACATCCCCCAGCTGGATGATCTTTTAAAATAGTCAAATGGAGAATACTGTGTGCCATCATGCTTTGCGTATCAGACTCTTCTGCTCATTAATGCTCAGAGCTGGTACAGGATTGCATACTTGTAATCCCAGCTATTTAGGAGACTAGGGCAGGAGGGCTGGAGCCAGCCTGGATGATACAGTAAGACCCTGACTCTTTTAAATTTCCTGTTTGGAAAATTCATTTGTGACTGAGTGTTGAAGTTTATGTGCACCAAGTAGATTACTCATTGAACAAGTATTTATTGGTGGACACAAGTGGTACAAAAGCAATCAAGACCCACTTTCCGATTTCCGAGTGCTCCATCCCTCCCTCCCTCCCTCCCTCCTTCCCTCCATCCACCCACCCACCCACCCATCCATCCATCCATCCATCCATCCCTCCACTCACCCACCCATCCACCCACCCACCCCTCCCTCCCTCCCTCCCTCCCTCCCTCCATCCATCCATCCACCCACCTATCCATCCATCCCTCCACCCACCCACCTATCCATCCACCCACCCATCCCTCCCTCCCTCCATCCATCCATCCACCCACCCATCCCTCCCTCCCTCCCTCCCTCCCTCCATCCATCCACCCACCTATCCATCCACCCACCCACCCATCCATCCACCCACCCATCCCTCCCTCCCTCCCTCCATCCATCCACCCACCTATCCATCCATCCACCCACCCATCCATCCATCCCTCCACCCATCCACCCACCCATCCATCCCTTCACCCACCCACTCATCCCTCCACCTACCCATCCATCCATCCCTCCACCCACCCACCCATCCACTCCTCCCTCCCTCCATCCATCCATCCCTCCACCCACCCACCCATCCACTCCTCCCTCCCTCCATCCATCCATCCCTCCATCCATCCATCCATCTCTCCACCCATCCACTCATCTATTCAGTCCCTCTCTTCAATGCTTTTGATCCCCCATTGAACACTTGACACTGCATGCCTAAGACTGTATTTGGAACATCATCTTATCTCTCTGTCCTGGCTGATAATCCTCCCAAATGCAGGGAATTTAAGAATTTAGTTGCAGATGCTCCACTGGTTAACTTTCTGACTCTGAAAGAAAAAACACTGAATTCTGAGTGTTTTGTTTCTTTACTGGTAAGAGCAGATTAAAACCTCACTCCAGCCCCACCTCACAGAGCTGCTGGGAATGTCCAAGAAGGAGGAGATATTCAAATGCAAATACACTTTCTCTACTAGGAGGTCCCAAACACATGGAAGAGATTCTCAAAACCCAAATACCACAAAAACAAACCCAAACCCAAATTCAGACCACTGTCAGTGAGCCTCAGAGCCCAGGCAGCTGCGGCCATGGTGAGAACAATCTGCCATCACTCAAAGATCCCGCAGTTGGACAGGAACAGGACAAGCAGTCTACTGCCTGTCAAGGTAATCCTCTGCAGACTAAGTCAACCATCAATAATCTCTGGTTAACATTTGAGTCAAGTGATCGCCAGCATTTCCCATTTTCCTCGACCCCAGATAGGGACCCCATTGACTCTTGTACAATATATGTTTAGAAGCCTCAGCAGTCCTTGGAATCTCTTTTCTTTCTTTTTAAAACAAATCATTAGTCTTGTGAGATAGCACGTGATCAGAAATGAAAGTGATTTCTCAAGGCTGATTTGTAAATACTACTGGTCAGACCAGGATCTCTTCAAAATGAAGAAAAGGGGCGAAATCAATGGGCATGGAAAGGAGGGAAGAAAAAAGGAAAAGAGGAAGAGAAGGAGGGAGCGAGGGAAAGAGAGAAAGGGAAAGGAAAAGGAGTGAGGTAGAATGAATATAAGACACAGCAAAAAGTAACAGAGCAAGCAATGAGAGAAGCCATATTTGAACAGATATCCTTCCTATTACCACAAGCAGACCTGAACCTTGGAGTTTTCCAGTCTGTGTATTTATGCTCCCTCTTCCTGACGCGCTGCACAATACCATCAGCATGAACTGAAAAGGCAAGGCCAGAAGACACTGCTGCGGCAGTCGCTATGGAGACAGACTCACCCTTTCTCTGTGCACGCTCACTGAATAGGTGCTAAAACACTTTCTGATGAAACACATGGAACATATTCTACTCCTTCAGCCTTCTTCCCTTTGGACCAGCACGTCCTGGACTGCGGTTAACAACATCTACAGTGACATGGATAGTATCATTCTATTTGCAGCACATGCTCTGGGCCAACCACTGAAAACAGTGTTGTCTGCAAGCATCAGAGCCTTTTGTAGAGACTCTAGGCCCTCTTTTGGGATGTCCACATGGGTCCAGGGTCCAGGACCTTCTTAGTTACAGTCTAATAGACAGTGTTCTCTACCAACATGCCTGTCTTTCCTCCAGTTTTTGTTGTTGCTGTTGTCTTGAGACAGTCTTACTGTGTAGTTCAGGCTAGTCTCAAACTTGTAAACTTTCTGCCTTGGTCTCTTGAGTGCTGGCATTATAGGTGTGAGCCATCACACTGGCTTGTGTTACTGCTTTTAGAAGACGACATGGCAGACTGTATTGTAGAGAGACTATAGGACATTGCTCTAGGAATAGAAGAAACCCAACTTCCTTTTCCATAGCTTCTTTTTTTTAAGGAAAACTTTCAAACATACTCAAAAAGCACAGTACACAGAGGCATATATTGATAATATACCAACGATACTTTGCTAATCTTGATCCACTGATTCCTTCTCCATCTGTGGCTACACTCCTAATTCACTGATTCCCTCTCTACCAGTGGTTACATTCCTGATCCACTGATTCTTAGTCTGTCAGTGGATTACACTCCTGATTCACTGATTCCCTCTCCATCAGTGGTTACACTCCTAATTCACTGATTCCCTCTGCATCCGTGATTACACTCCTGATCCACTGATTCTTAGTCTGTCAGTGGATTACACTCCTGATTCACTGATTCCCTCTGCATCCGTGATTACACTCCTGATCCACTGATTCCCTCTCCATCAGTGGTTACACTATAAAGCCAACAATGGACATGAACCTAAATGACCAGTACCTTTTGGTATTTTGCCCTTTCTTTCACTTTTTAAAGATGCAGAGGCTTTGGATAGTCCAGCTAGGTTAGTAGGTTACTCTACTAGAGTGGAAGATAGTGGAAATACACATGCATAGGAAATGAATTGCTCCATATGAAATGAATCTAACCTCTATCTCTTTCACATTGATTTAATTATTCTTGATACAGTAAGAACTGTTCAAGTCACTTTATAGTTATTATTTACAGAAAAACAAAGGATAGAGGGGCTGAATAGATGGTTCAGTGGTTAGAAACACTGGCTGCTTTTCCGGGTTCAGCTTACAACCATTTGTAACAACAGTTCCCGGTAGCTGACAAAAGACAGAAAAGCAAGTTGTTTCAGGGAAAGTTTCTGAGGAATATGAGGGAACTACAGAGTGTCTGAGCAGTGAACCCCAGGTACTGAAGAAACGGGACCCGGGATATCACCCTTCTTCTGCAGAGCTTTACTAGATTTTGTGAAGGGTGAATGAGATGCTGTGCATTAGTCCAGTGATCACAGGGCTGTCCACAACACTGACAAAGAGGCTGGAAATGTGGGTCAACTATGAGTACATAATGCTCATTAACTATGTGACTTGCTACCATGTGTGCTTAACCACCTGTAACACAGTAATGAACCGCTCTGCTGAAACCTTACTGTATTCCCCACATGGAAACTCCCTGGGCTCTCCTGGGCTCCTTTTGCAGGAGGCAAGGCTCCTCATAGGACTTGTGAATAGGGGCAGTTCCTTCGTGGCTGGGTCTCTGAAGCAGGACACTTGCAGCTCCGTGGTCCCTCCTTAGGTTCTGGTGGGAGCGGGCTCATCAGCAACCAAGACATGGCTTCTTAACTCTGACCATACCAAGTTTTTACAAAAAAGACTCCTCAGACTGTCAGAGAGTTAAGATGATGTGGCTTGGGGCTTACGTAATTTGCATACCTTAGAGAAGTGGTTACAGAAGCTTGGAAACGCACTGAGGGCATGGCTCTCCTCAGTACAAATTCAACCAGAAGTTTCAGGAGTGGCCGCTCCCAGGAGACCCCCCCCGTGCAGACAGGTGGAGGGGCTCTGCTGACAGTAACCACCAACTGTGTATTATACATGTGGTTCTATCTGCTCTCTTGTACTAACTCATTTATTCCTCAAGGCAAATACATCCAGGGTGGTGCACAGATACCTCGTGCTACAACTTCCTCAGCCTCAGTTGTGCAGGGAAGCTAACTGCCTTTAGGTCATATGGCGGCACGCAGTTCTAATGTTTTGCCTGCTAATCTCTGTGTATGAGAGAGAATGAGAGTGAGCAGTTAACACTTAGCCTATGGATGGATTATATTATTCTAGGGATCAAGTTCCATAATCCCAGAACTCAGAAACCTGGGGCAGGAAGATCATAAGTTTGAAGTCACACAGTGAGACCCTGTTTCAATAAAACCAAGGGCGAACGGGACAGCTCAGTGGTAGAGTGTTTGCATAGCATGTAGCAGATCCTGGGTTCCATCATCAGTCTCAAAACAAAAGAATTTAAAAGGAAAAAGGAATAATAACTAAGTAGGAGTAGGTTCCATGTGGTCTATTTAGAGTTCTGGTGGCCGGAGGGGACTCCACTGGCAAAGAGTGGTTTCAAGATTGAAGGCTACAAGCTCTAATGATTAGGTGGATTTCAGGCTACATGACCCTTTAGGAGACCTGGTCAAGGTCACTTAATCACTTAATTGCTTTGAATGGTCACTCAGACAATAAGAGAGGCCTTTACGAAAACCACAGAGTGGACATGAATTGATGCTGAAGAAACTCACAGTTACTTAAAAGACAGTGAGCAGCTGTGATTGATGCCTGGCAATCGCAGGTACAAACTTTGTATGACAGATGCATTTTCTAAACTCTTGTGGAAGACATGCTGCACCTCTTTAATTTGGCCTTTAGGAAGTTTCTGCACTTGACATCAACTGTGTTCCCTTTGGGTGACAGAAGTGTCAGTCAAGCCATTTGCCACTGCTGTCTCCACAGCCAAGAGTGCCATGTCTCCCCTTTGAGGCATCTAAGTACAGAGAGCACTCGAAGGGAGCGGGCACTTTTGTCCTCTCTCCAATCACTCAGCCATGTGTGCTGGTTCTTTGTATTTGCTGACTGGCTCAGTTTTCAGAACAACACTGTGAATTAGATATTATTCTCATCTTGCTGGTTTTGTTTTGTTTTTGTTTGGCACTGGGAAAACTGAAGTCCAATAATTTGCCGATATTTAGCAGCAAGGCTGGGATTTGAACTCAGGCAATTTAGCTCCAGCCCTTGCCAAGTCCTATGACCAGTATGTTATCTAATGAGTTTTGCACTTTTCTATAACACCCCTACCTGACAACAAGCTTCTCCCAGAATGGCCATGGGCCTAGTGTACCACTGTCTTCACTAAGACACATTGAAACTACTTTCTGAATGGGCAAAACCGTAGGGCTGTTCACAGAGTTTATAACGTTTGTTAGAAATCTTGAGATAATCATGCTAGGTAGAGTCAGGAAGGACAAGGGGAAGTATAACTAGAGATTCCCACTGCCATTTGGCCCCAAATAAGCAACAGTTTAATTATTAAACTGTTGACCAATGACAAGGGCTTCTTATTGTCTAGCTCTGTATTAATTATTAACCCATTTTTATAAATACATGTATTTCCCTGTGGTTTTGGCTTATGGAAGAATATTACTCCTTTGTGGTCTAAATGCATCTGTTTTTGGGGGCCTCCCTCTGCCTGCCTATCTTTCCCAGAATTCTCCTTGTCCTAGTCCCGCCTATCTTCCTGCCTCATTGGCCAGACAGTGTTTTATCCATCAACCAATAAGATATATATATATATATATATATATATATATATATATGGACATCCCCATCATCTCTTCTTTTTCTGTCTAAACAAAAAGAAGGGCTTTAACATAATAAAACTATATATAACAAAACAGTTATCAAGTAAGAATTATATTAACAATATGTAGTTCATTGACATTTAGGAAAATTTAAAGAAAATATTCTATCATCTATCTTATATTTTTGAGTCTAAAGTCTTATATGTAACTTATCTATTATAACTAAGGAAAACCATAACCATAACTATCTGTCTTCAACTCCATCAAAGACCACAGAAGGATAATATATAAACTCTAGAACTGACAGAGACAGCTGGCTGCCCAGCCAGTCACCCAAAGTTCCTCTGTAATGTTGAAGCATCCGTCTTCAGCCCATAGGCCACAGTATGTCTGGCAGACTTCTCAGTGAAGCAGGAAATTTTAAGCTGTCCACCTGTATTGGCAGTTTGTCCGTCATTTTTCTGTGTCCTGCAGAATGTCTGGCAGACTGTTCCATGAAGCAGGAACCCTGCAGGACTGTCCCATTGAGTTCCGTAGTCACTTTCCTGTGGGTCCTGCATGTCCAGTTTGAACAGCAGACAGTCACACAGTCCAGGAAGGAGCAGTTTCTGGTCCAAATGGCTATTTCTGCCATGTTGAAAGCAAACTCCATGACGAGTTTCTTCTTTGATGTCCATCTTCTTCTCTGATATAATTGGTATGGCCAGGAACAGTTGTGCCTTACTGTCATGAAAAACCCTAAACCATTTTAAATGCCATGTTGTGTAGGTCTTTGAAAGGTTTGAAGACTATCTATCCATCTGAAATATATCTCTATATCTAGAAAATCTAACTAATATAAGTTTTGACTATTATAGGTGACTACAATCTGCATTTAATTATACATTACATTTTTAAATGAGATGTATAAACATAATATCTAAACAGGAGCAGTATACATATAGAATTGATCTTAAATTTGTATCAATAAACCAAATCCATACCAATACAAAGTATTCATTTCTATATCATATTTCCATTTTTTTCCTTTAAAAAGATATCGGCTGTGATCATTAACTATTTATAACCAACTCTAAATGAAAACAAACATTTATAAACATATTTGGGAATTTGGGCATCGTCCTCTCCAAACTGCTTCCTGTTGTTTGGGGACACTGTCAATACCATGGGGATCATGAGAAAACCCAGAAACCTGGCCACATCCTGGCTGTAGTAGTTTGAGGTTGCATCGTCCCAGCTGTTTTGGATGTTGGATCACCTGTGTCACTGCTTCAGGGGGTCTTGCTTGATCAAACCATATTAGTCTGGAAGGAACCCACAGCTTTTCATTTTCTGAGGGAACAAAAACAAAGCCTCTTTTCCAAAGTAACCTGTCCTTAGACTTAAATTTTGAAGTCAAAGCATTTTCAAAATATATATGTTGGATCAATCCAGCAGCATTTATAATCAAATGTATTTTAGCAACTGTTGCTTTCCTCACCAATCAAACAATTTAAAGATAACACAATAACTTACAGTATCCAGACTCTGTATTTTCCATCTTTATATGGCTTTTTAAAATTACTCTATTTCTTTTAATTTTACTTTTCCATTTTTTGAGACAGGGTTTCTCTGTGTGCTTTTGCCTGTCCTGGAATTTACTTTGTAGATCAGGCTGACCTTGAACTCACAGAGATCTGCCTGCCTCTGCCTCCTGAAGGCTGGGATTAAAGGTGTGCGCCACCACCGTCCAACTACTCTGTTTCCTTTTTAACCACTTTATCCTTTCTCTTTTCTCTCCTAACCTACGTATATTTTAAACACACTGTAAACCCTTTCTTTACATGAATCTGTCTTTACTGTAAATCTCTATCTTTTTCTGGCCCACGAGTCTTTTATCTGCTAAACAGAATGGCTAACAGCCATGTTGTTTTTGCTGCTTATGCTGAGTCCTGAAGCCTCCCTTAAAGGAGCCAAGAGCCTCTGCTTGTCTCTAGCAAACAGAGCCCACCTGAGAAAATGCTGCTACCAAGAAGCCATGCTTGACTTTGTCTTTTGTTTTTAAAATCCCTTTTTAAACTTTTGTCAGGTTTTATGTGGAAATTCACGTGCCACATTGCTGGCACCATTTTGTAACTAGAGATTACCACAGCTGTTTGGCCCCAAATAAGCACACAAATGCTATATTAGTTATTAAATGTTGACCAATGGCTAGGGCTTCTTATTTGCTAGTTCCATCTTAATTATTAACCCATTTCTACAAATCTATGTATTTCCATGTGGTCTTGGCTTACCAGAGAGGGAAGATTTTGCAACCATGACCTCTGCTGTTGAGATACTTAAAATGTGGGCAAGGAAGCTGACTTCGGCTAAGAGTCATCCAGTGCAAATCCGGAATCCCAGCAGAGGAGATGTTAGCAAAAGAGGTCAAGCTGGCAGACCTGTAGGACCCTGAGCCTCATCTTAAGGTCCAACACCCCAACTATAGTCCCTAGGCCAGTATCACTACCAACACAGAGTATGATAGAAACCCAGAATCCCAGGCCCTAATGAGATCCAGAGAGTGAAAATACATTCCCAAGACCCTCAGGACACCTGAGTGCAGCCTGAAGTCTCAGAAGCACTCTCAAGGCCCGAACTCCCAGCTCGCCTCCAGATGCTCAAACTTAACTGGTTTGGGCCATGGATTGTGAATTGACATTTAATTTAGTTTAACTGAATTAACTTTTGAGTGCACATAGGTCCAAGGACAACCTTGGGTGTCATACTCAAGAAGGCTATCCACCTCTTCTGAGACAGGATCTCTCACTAGCTTGCAGGTCACCAGTTTGGGCATGTGCCACTATAGCTGTCTTTTCTATGTGGTTCCTCAAGTACTTTCCTGACTACACCCACATTCACAGTAAAGCAAAACAAAACCTTGTGAGTAAGCTTTCCTTGCAATCTGGTCCAGAACCACCACCTGGGTCTTCTCAAAGAGAATGATGGAAGGGG
Source organism: Mesocricetus auratus (assembly GCF_017639785.1). NCBI lineage: Eukaryota > Metazoa > Chordata > Mammalia > Rodentia > Cricetidae > Mesocricetus > Mesocricetus auratus. The sequence goes on from NW_024429186.1 coordinate 84,167,644, forward strand.
AAGATGGAGGATGATGAGGGATGAGAATCGCAGCTCTGCCACTAGTGAGCTATGTAATTTTGGGCGCAGACCAATATCAAATTTAGACAACAGATTGGATAACAAAGCTGAGAATCAGAAAATATACAATTTGTGGATAAAATGCACAAGAGTTCCCAAGGCTGGGATAGAGATCCATTGCTTTTCAAACGAGTTCTCTATAGGATACCCAGAAGTTGAGTTTTGCACTAAGCTGATCATCTGTTTGGTAGGTAACATCTCTTACCTTGTGCTCAGTGTCCAGCAGACACTTTCCTAGTCAGAGCCATTCAGTTTTCAAAGTAACCTTGTCATCTAGCCATTGCAAGTCTGTTGCATTAGATGGAGAAATGAGGCCACGAAAGGGTGAAGTCACTTTCTCAGAGTTGTGCAACTTGACATTTGGAGTGGGATGTAGACCCAGGAGATCTGCCTCTGGAGTCCATTAAAGCTACAAAAACGCCTACCACTTACTGAGAGAGCTCGCAATGGTGTATGTGAGGGGTGGGGAAAGCTGTTCCCAAACACTTGTATTCTTCTCGGCCCATTCATATCACAATCACTGTCCTGAGCCCTTAGACCCATTAGTGTTTTTTCCTATGGTCCTTCTTCAGAAGAAGCTGTTTCAATTTTAAATATCCAATCTTCATTCCCTACATACACACAATCATACAACCTGGTTCCTCCTACATATAGGTCACTGACCCTGCAACCTCCCCTAATGGGCATCTTTGGTGTCCAGTGACCAGTTCCTTACTTACCTCTACCCCAAGTTCTTGTCTTTGTCTTCCAGACCCAACTAGAAAGAGCATGCTTCATCAGGGGCAGCCAAACCTCCGGAGGTCAAGGGGAGAAGCTCATTGCTTTTCACACCAGCATTGGAAAGGGCATTGGCTCTCCTAGTCAGGGTAAGAGCTGAGGCACTCAGCCTCTCATATTCTGCATGTAACTTACATCTTGGTATAAAGTGAAAACTTCAGGATTTTCCCAACACAGTTGAAGAAAAGGATGGAAGAGTGAGAGGGTGTGGTGGTTTGACTAGGAATGGCCCCCATAGGCTCATAAATTTGAATGCCTGATCACCAAAAAGTGCATTAGGGGGTGTGGCTTTGTTGGAGGAAGTGTGTGTCTGTGTGTGGGGGGGACCGGGCTTTGAGGTCTCAGATGCTCAAGCCATGCCCAGTATGTCATACTCTCTTCCTGCTGCCGTCAGGTACAGATGTGGAACTCTCAGCTACCCCTCCAGAACCATGTCTGCCGGCATGCCTCCATGCTTTCCACTATGACAGTAATGGACTGAACCTCTTAAAACTGTAAGCCAGCCCCAACTAAATGTTTTCCTTTATAAAAATGGCTGTGGACAGGTGTTTCCTCACAGCAATAGAACACTAAGACAGAGATAGATGACCGAGAGCAGGTGAAAGGACACAGTGAAAACGGTGGGGAGGAAGGCCATTGTGTTAGACACAGCACAAGGTACTCAGCATAGCCCATTGTGTTAGACACAGCACGAGGCACTCAGCATTGCCATGGCTGTAGCTCAGCACAGCTGTACAAAGCCAGCCTGAACCCTGCGCTCCTTGAGCTGCAGCTCAATGGCGCTCCAGGAGGCTGCTGTCTTGCTCAGCAGTTGTGACAACAAATCTCAGTGCTAGTTCCTGGTGGGTAAAGGAGGCAGGCCGGGCTGTTATGATCACCACCTGTCTGTCAAAGAAATTAGCTCTCTAGAGTTCTCCATGCCCCTCAGGACAACATGGCAAAGGCAGCTGTTATCATTCAGGATTTTTTTCCACTTCAGAAGGCAATGGCCAGAATGTGCCAGGTGGTGCCCATGTTGGGGCTGGAGACCTGTGACCCACCAGTCATCAATGCTTACAGTGCCAAGGGGGGCTCAGTTTCCTTTCAGGACCCACTGAGAATACCCTGGTGATTACAGCTCCCTCCAAATCTGTTTGCTGACTTGGAATGGAGGAAATGGGGCAGAAGCCTCAGGGACACAGAACTGGTGAAAATGGTGTTCTCCAAGATGACATTCTGTAACATTAATCAAGTATCAGTCACTGGCAGGAGTGGGAAATGGAGCTGTGTCTTTATTCAAGCAGAGTTTGGAGCAGAGTGAGGGCTGGTGGAGGAGGGAGCCTGTTAATGGGTTTCAATCAGCATAGCAGGGGCAGAGAGCAGGAGCTGCAGGCTTCAGTGGTGTCTCCGCACAAGAGGGCTGTGCTCCAGGACCTCAGTCTCCCCCTTTCTGTAACGAGAGCCAGGCACATCTCTCAGGTCACTGAGGGATAACATGGGAAGAGCCTGGCTCTCCTATGCTCTGTGCAGAAGCAATAGTCTATTAGACACACTCGGTATGACTGGAAGAACAAATCTACTCAGGAGCAGGACCATTCTCTTGCCAAGTGTGCGCGTAGAGACATCACTATGGAGAAAGTGGAGGCCTCTGTAAAGCACGCTGGCTTATAACCTGAACCTGAGACATCACTATGGAGAAAGTGGAGGCCTCTGTAAAGCACGCTGGCTTATAACCTTCCAAAGTGTCAACGCCACAGTGGCAAAGTAGACAAAAGCGACACAACAACCAAATGCAGCCTTACACCAGATTTAAATGATGTTTTTAACTTTGCTATAATGTATAATTGACAAAATGATGTTTCCTGCTTTTGCTAACTCTACTATGTTATCTGAAATAATACTTTTAATTTTAGGGCATTCATATTCAAACATTTAAGGGGTAAATAGATATAATACCTGAAAGCCTCAAACAGTTCAGAGAAAATAAACGATGTTTAAATCTATCTACACATGTGTGTACATACTTAAATGGGGAGGTGGTGCTGGGTTACTGTTGTAACTTTTCTGACAACTTTAAATGCCTTTGTTCCCATAGTTGACCGGTGTTTGGCGTCTTATTTTCTCATGTGAATGATGGATCAGGGTCCTAGAACCTCTCCTACCATTCTTTATGCCAGATGAACCCTTCTTGACGATGCAAACCTAGCCAGTGTTGGAGCTGGCTCTGGATCACAGGCACTATTTCCTCTACCTCACACTATACGACTATGCAAAGGAGTGACAGACGTGTGGTGTCTGGAGTCAGCATCTGTGCCCTCCAGAGGCCACAATGTAGACACTGTAAGGAAGCTGCTCCCTCCCCCAGCTCGTATGTAGCGCTCGTATGCTAACTACTCTCAGATCTGTGTATGTAAACCTGACCTCTGCTGAAGTCCATATCTTGTATCCCACTGCCAATCCGGGCTATGAACCAGCGCTGCTAATATAACATGTCAAAACCAAATGCTAAATTCTTGCCTGCCCCTGCTTTTCCTTATCTTGGGTTCAGAGTTCATCCACTTCAATGAATAATCAATGATTACACTTTAATCGAAACATTACACACTCTGGTATTAATATGTATAATTCTCTGGTTTTATGTAACAATCAATAAAGTAAATTAGTTAAGAAAATAGAGCTTGTGGCATTACTATTACAGCACTGGAAGAAAAGAAAGGTAAAAGACCCTGAGAGATGAGATGGCTCAGTGGGTATAACCGAGTCTGCTGACCTGAGTTTGACTCAGGGAATCCCGTGTGGCAGGAGACCGTGTGTGTACAGAAAATAAACGAGTAAATAAATGTACTTTTCTTTTTTTAAGAACAGAAACAAGGGAAAGGGGAACGAGGAACTTCTGCTGTAAGCTTGTTTTTGTACACACTACATAGCCCAGGGAGACTTTGACCCCTGGCAATGCTCCTACCTCAGCTTTCCAAGGTCTGGGATCGCAGGTGAGTACCACGATGCCTGGTAAGAAGAAAGAGCGCCCTCCCTCCCTCTCCCCCACCCTCTCCCCCACCCTCTCTGTCTCTCTGTCTGTCTCTCTGTCTGTCTGTCTCTCTCTCTCTCTCTCTCTCTCTCTCTCTCTCTCTCTCTCTGTCTCTCTCTCTGTCTCTCTCTCTCTGTGTGTGTGTGTGTGTGTGTGTGTGATCCTGGATGTCCTGGAACTTGTTCTGTAGACCAGGCTGGCTTTGAACTCAGAGATCTGCCTGACTCTGTCTCCGAGTTCAGGGACTGCAGCGCCATCACCACCAAGCTTAAGAATGAAGAACATTCAAAAGAAAGCTTGATGGTATCTGTGACTTGGTTTTTTCTTTCTTACACAAAGACTTACTTCTTTTTATCCACACGTTTGTCTGTGAATATTCGCCACATGTGTGGGTACCTGTGGAGGCTAGCAGAAGTTGCTGGATCCATTGGAACTGAAGTTACAGGGGGTGTGAGCCACTGGATGCGGGTGCTAGGACTGAACTTGGGTCCCGCTACAAGAGTAGTAAGTGCTCTTAACCACCAAACCATCTCTCCAGCCATTCTTAACCAATGCTTGTACACTTCTTTTGCCTTTATAATGAAAGCTTAGGAGGTGTAGTTTTGGGGTTGTTACTTGTGTGAGAGCAGAGGATAGGAAGTTCGCAGTTGTTACATTCAGGCCAGGGCCACTAAGGAAAGCTGCGGAACCCCACTCTCAGGTGGCAAGGACAAGACAAGCATCGCTGGGGCTGGCAATGTCAGTTACTTCTGGGCTTCTGAGGTGGCAGGCCTGGGGTAGGGCCAGCATACCCGCCTCCTCCTCCTCAGGTCCAAGCCCACCGTTGAGAGCCACTTTAGCTGAGTTCCAGACACATCATCCTTTAAAATGGGCCACATCATAGGGTTTCTTTCCACACTATGAATATAGTTTTCGTGCACCTACACCACGAGGCTCTGCAAGAATCTACCAGCTGTTCTACACAGGTAGGGGCTTCTGTCCTTCCCCCAAAGGCACTTGGGACAGTGTGTACAGACCACCGGTGCCTTAGGAGGTCTGCTGTGATGTCTAAGAAAGTCCCTCTGCCCAGTCCCAAGGCCTCTTCTGCCATTAACCTGCCAGCATTACAAACAATATATTTTGTGAGCGGTTAAACATGACGAATAATAAAGTTTTCTATATATGATCACTCTTTGTAAAATGATAGCTGTCCCTCACTCTGAAATCTGTAGGGCTTGCCCGCTGCTGCTGGAAACAAAGCTGTCACTCGACAGCGCTCTTCCTCTCCGTTCGTTACCTCAGCTCCCTGCAGTCACTGGGATGTGGGGCAGTGGTGAGGAGGCAGGAGCAGGAGCGCAGATGTCTTACGCGGTTACAACACATGCAGAGGGAAAGACTGACTACGCGAACCACACGAGTTTTCCCAGACAGTGACCACGTCCTACAGCTGGGAAAGTGCAACATGCCCAGCACCCCAGAAAGGCTCGGACAGCTCACGCCCTTGTGTCCTGTGCCTGTGTGTGAAACCTATGGGGCAGCAAACCTGGGAGGTGGGGGAGACTAAGAGCAATGCGAGACCCACAGACCTTGGCTGGATCCCCACAACGGGCTGGAGTTCTTATCAGTCCTCGTGGCCTTTGACCTTGACTTTGATAGGGAAACCCTGTGGCAGTAGCAGTTCTTTTCCTGCCTAGAGGTTGAAACTGAAGAAGATTCCAGGAGAAGAGCAGTTGCAGTCATAGTAGAAGCCAAGTGACAAGACACATGTGGCAGAGTGGCCGCCTCCTCTCCATCTCTGGTTCTCTTGAGGGGCTCTTGTGCGGCTTATCTGGTTAGCCACCCGCACGCAGGGGATTCTGGCCTAAGGACTGGGTTTTTAGCTGGCTTCCACATTAGAACGTGGTGAACTGTGGTTTCCCAGTCTCCTCCATGTGGCGCTGTGTGTGACTAAGAAGCCCTGTCATCAGCGGATGACAGCCTCACTACTGCCTTCAGCTGGTCCCTAGATCAGTTCTGTTGTTCTTTGGAGTGTAACTTGTCCTGCTTGACTGACGCTCCTTCTCTCGTTTCCAGTGCTGCAGAGGGCGCCCGGACCTGGTACACATCCCAACCTTCCAGGTTGTTTATCCTAAGGCCCTGGCATTGTGTTTCCCATGGTCTTGCTTTCCTCCATCTGCCTGTGTCTCCCAGCTAATGAAGCCACAGCTCCTCTGTAGTCCTTAGCACAGCACCTGTGCCCTGAACGACTGACCCGCGGGTGCCCCTGTGCTAAGTGGATTAGGAACAAGGAGTGGGAAATTTCTACAATCATCCTGATGCCATCAAGACTGTGGCCACTGACTCAGGCATTTCCACCGTTAAGCTCCTAAATGAAGCAGCTCTTTCTTGTAGGCACAAACTAATTAAGTGATTATACACAGCAAAGTGGTCATCGCACACTGAGCCGCTGCAAAGCAGCAACAGAGCTGGTGAGAGCTTATGCCGCAGCTTGCAGGTGGCTGAGCTGCAACTGCTGAGTCTTCCAAGACAGCTGGAGGAGAAGCCATTGTGGAGCCGTCAAAGCACAGGACACAGGCAAGCAGAGGGCTGGGCAGGGCTCCGGCTCAAGTTCCAGGGCTGACAGGAGACTGTCGTGAGACCTTGGGCAGGACATGTAGCCTTCTTATGCCTCAATCAGTCCCGGCTCAAGCCGGCTCTGTGGTGTTAACAGCAGCATCAGCTGAGAGAACACGGGAACAGCGGAGGAGACACGGGAAGCCGCGCCAGCTAGCATTTACGTGGTGCCGGTCCAGAGCCCGGTCTTCATGCTTTGCAGGCAAGTGCCTTTACTCACCGAGGCACCTCCCCAGTCCTGTGAGGACATTCCCATGAGGTCTCTTGAAAATGAGATGGACATGATAAAAACAAGGCTACAGGGGAGGAGGCCTGGAGAGATGGCTAAGCCGTTAAGAGTATTTGCTGCTCTTGCAAAGGACTCAGGATTGGGTCCCAGTACCCACAGGTGTGGCCCACAACCATCCATAACTCCAGTTTTAGGGGATCTGATGCCTTCTTTTGACTTTTGTAGGTACCAGGTATATAGTACACATATACATGCAGGCAAAGCATTCACACATAAAAATAAATCTAAAACCCACTAAAACAAGGCCTTTGGGATGAACTCGAACTACCCCCTCCCTTTTTCCATTTCTCTTCTTTTGACTTTTTGAAATACAATGCCATGTATCCCAGGCTGGCCTCAAACCCCGAATCCTTTGGCCATTCCCTCCTAACTGCTGGGGTCACAAGGCTGCGCTTGGGTTCTCTGCAGCTGATGTCCCCCTCTCCTTTCTGTTACAGCAGATACCAAACAGTCGAGTCACCTCATTCTGAATGGTCTTTCTGCAGAAGAATACTTGTGAGAGCCACAACAGGAAGTCTTTCATGGATTTGTAGGTAGATCCTACCTGAAATAGACGCGAAGCCTCGTGGGCGTGGCCACTGAATCTCCACTCTATCTGCATCTTTCGCAGGGTCTAGCAGAGAATGTGCTGGATGTGCTCCAAGCCCCAGGTTTAAAGCTCTTCCCCTCAAAAGCCCCTTTGCCCATTCACGGCCTCAAATGCCTCCTCTAGCACAGCTGAGATGGAGAGTGGAGAGCACTTCCAGGCCCCAGAGTGCTGTGCAGGATGGATGCTATGAGCGAGACTGCTTACTCTCCAAGTGCTGCACGGTGACCGCTTTCTTGTCAGGGACAGGGAAGGGTCAGCATTCAGCGGTGGAGATGAGGTGATCAAATGTCCCTGGGACAATGCTGAGTGGCAGAAGATGGGTCTTCCCTACCCACCTTGGTCCGTCTGCACCGTGCTCACCACGCTGGTCCCTTGTTTAAGGGTTCCATTTGTCCACACAACATGTGTTTACTGATTACCTGCTATGAGAACTGAATGACCACAAAACCAGACCGAGCCTATATCCATAGTGTAGCCCATTTATTCCTAAATAGGTGTGGGCTCAGGCATGCTCGCTGAAGAAGGAGGAACCTCCAGGCAGCTCAGCAGAAGTGTCCCATGTTGCATTTTTGTGGGAAATATTAACAAGTTCAGATGAACCACCACAGGAAGTAAAAGAAAGGGTGAAACTTCTGCCCGTCTCCTCTGAGGCCCTTCCTGAGTCCCACCTCAGGTTTCCAGGTCTCATTCATGATGACCCAACTCCCTATTGAAATGTCCACACCTCGATGAATCTTCATCTAATGGTGATGAAGGCCTTCGAGTGTCTGTGCAGAAGCTAAAGTGACAGTAATTCTAGAGGAGACCCTGAAACCACAGCCTTACGACACCCGCTCCTTGCAGCCTGGCATTTTCGGGGACAAGAGAGGCAAAGGAAGTGTGTCTTTCAGCAAGAATGAGCACGCCAGCAAACCTCATGCTAAGGAGGGGTGAGGCAGCAAGCAGGAGGAAGTCCTGTGAGAGTCTAGCTTTGATTTAGGGAGGTGGCAGCACAGGCTAAAAACAAAACACATAGCAAGCCCAGGGGAATATGGGCACTTATGGCAGCCTCAGCTCGGAGAAGCCCCACGCACAGGTTTCTTTCTCCTCAGGCCTGACTTCACCAGCCGGCAAAGCCCATGGGGGAACTTCCAGATGAGTTTACATTTTCTCTCAGTGAGAGAAGACACACGTATTTTATTTTGTGATGCCACTCCCAAAGCCAAAATTCTTGAAAGAGAGGCCATGAGATTCCCCAGATGGACTCCATAAAAGAAACACTTGGGGAAACAAAGCACAGACACTAAGAATCACACAGAGCAAAGGAACTACATCGGGCAGACACCTCCATGAAAGGACAGAGCCAGGCCAATCCTCTAGGCCAGAGTGCATCCAGACACTAGCAGCCAGCCCCTCCCTCTGAAGGAGCCACTTGGTCTTAAAATTAATGTTACCTCCTCAGGCATGGCCACCCAGGGGCAGAGCCTTAGACACTGGGCTGCTCTTCTCTTTTTTATACACCTTAACTTGGTGTGTTTGGTTTGAGACAGTGTCCCACTGCAGCTCACACTGGCCCGGAATTCTCACCAGTCCTCCTTCTTCAGTCTCTCAAGAGCTGGGATAGTAGACATGAGCCCCCACAACAGTGCTTTCTGTGCCTGTCCTCAGCAGATAATTCTTTCCTCACAACACCCATCTATTAAAGGCTGCGCTATCTAACCTGCAGTTTCCAATATGGCCATTTTAATGCTGATATCACCTGAAAACCATCCTGTTTCCCAGTCATGTTCTTGAGGGTGATATAACCCATGGTCATTGTTTTCTCATGGTTTTGTGGGTCAAGGGATCCCACGAAATAGCTATAACAAGGTAGGAAGGGAAGCAAGGTCAGGAGAATTTTCTATGGCACTGCTGATGTGTGTGTGTTTGTATGTGATATTTTCTGCAATTAGAATATATGTTATACTTTCTGCAATTAAAATGAGTGTGTGTGTGTGTATGTGTGTGCACGCGCGCATGTGTGTGACACTTTCTGCAATTACAAGTGGCCAGGGGAAGGCTGTAAGGTCCTCAGGAAAGTCTGCTCCAGTGGGAAGCGCACTATAATGAGTGTTGACTCACACAATGCTCCAGGGTCCTGGATCGTACACATTAGGTTCCATCAGACATGATTACATAATACGGAGAGGCTGATGCTGTGGAAACCTATAGAATGTAAACCACTAACCAGACTCACCAACCGTACGCAATATAAATTATAGGTGAGTGGGAGATTAAATCTGAACAAGAGAAGTAAACTTTAAGATCTTTTCCCTTTCTTTAATCTAAGCAGGCAGTCCCACAAACATAATTATCAGCACATTTGAAAGGTCTTATCCAATATTGACTTAATAAAGAGCCCATCTACTTAATGGTGACCTCCAGAGACTCCTAATAAGCCCAGGGTCCTAAATTATCTACTACTAAGTCACAGCATCCTCACAGTGACAAAGTAAATGAGTGTGTTCTCCTAGGAGGGAGGGGCTTTTACTGTTTAAAATGAAGTATGTATGTGGTGGGTTCTGATTTGCAGAGGGGACAAAGATTTCCAGAACAAGAAACTGATCAAAAAGATGCAACTATTAAGTTGCTTTACAAATTCAACAGGCTACTGAAATTACCTTCAAATGTTTATTATAGGGTTAGTGCTATGGGCAAGGAAGAGCCTAAAACAACCAGGGAGGAATACCAGTACTTAGGCCTAACTGGTCATGGGCTATTGCTCTGTTATCATTTCTTTCCTTGGTTCTCCCAAGGAAAGTGATTGTAAGATAAACCAGGCTTGTGAGGCTTCCTGCCAGCTGACAGTGGAGAAGGTGGGGGCAGGAGGTGCAGGCAGGGAGAAGGCACTAAATGCAAATTTGACAGGCAGACATTCCTTTGCTGGACTCGGGAGTTTTTCAAATCTGCTTGCAAGACTGTGTTTCTGTTCTAAGAGTGTAGATGGTAAGAGATTCCCAACTCTGATTTTGCATTGCTCTAGGGTACAGCCAATGGTGACAATGTGTACATTTAAAATTCTCAAAGCCAGATTAATCTCAATTCCTGTCCACTGAAAAGGTGACTATCATTGTCCTAGTGTGCCATCGCGGAAGATGTGGCACCTCCTCCTCTAGCTGGGCTGGGAGACATTGTTTCTCAGATGTTTCAGGTCTAAGTCCTTTTCTCCCCCTTATAGGAGCAGCCTCCAGCTCATCAGGAACTCCTGAATTCTCTGAGCCCTTTCCTTTCCCTGCTCTTCTCCAATCCTGTCTCTGAGCCCAGCCGTGAAGTCTGCAGGGAATCCATGGCTTATCAGCCCAGTAAACCTATTACGGCTTCCATCAGCTCACTTCTCAAGCCTGGCCAGCTGGGCTAAGTGTGCTGCATGCAGTAAGGCATTTAATCCTCATGTGACCTCTCTGCAAAAGCATGAGATACTAATTTCCCACCCACAAAAAGGTTTAAGCTCAAGTAGAGCCAGAGTTGGCCAAGGTGAGGTGAGCCGGGAAGCCAGGTCCAAGCCTGGTTCTGGAAGATCTGAGGGGTCACTTCCTTCTAGAAGGCTGCAGCTGTTCTTTCGGTAGACAGGGGTTACATCCCAATTCTGCTGTTCCACCATACTAGGACTGTGCTGTTGACGGATGGGCCAGGGCCTCAATCCACTTCCCCGTTAGTCTAAGGGCATCAGTTCAAAGGCAACCACTCTAAGACTGATCGTTTGAACAGGGTCTGCCAAGGAGAGTCTTTGATCTGGGAGATGTGGCGATGGAGACAAGTATAAGTCTACCCTTAAATCAGCAACATGCTCTTGAATAACCCTTGCTGGAGACCAAGGGGTACTCCAAACCATGTAAAAGCCTCACTGAAGACACCCTCTCTTTTCTCTTCAGGCTTGGTTACAGTGAAAGGCAATTAGGCCATGGGTCACTGCCCTAGGAAGATTAATATTGCATTCAGGAAGGGAGAGTGGGTTATGAAGCAAGAGCGCCCCACATACTTGGTCCCTTTGCATGTTTCTGTTTCCTTCCTGGCTTCTCAATCAGAAATCCTTAACAAGAGACCAAGCAGTTGAGGTTTCTTGGTCTTAAGTGTTCAGCCTCCCAAACTATGAGCTACACAGGGTACCCAGACCCAGGCATTTGTTATCACTATAGACAAAAGATGAAGATACCCATCAATCCCCATCCTATACTATCAATTATTATGTGGAAATAAAATATTTGCCAAACTTTTCCCTCCAGTCTGTTCTTACCCAACCCTACCCCCTGCCCCAGTACCTAATACAACCAACCATCTTTGGAGTCCTGAAGTGAAGAAGTATATAGTCCAGAGATTTCATGTATTTGTCATGTGCTTCTTAATCAGAGTCATCTAGGAGATGTCAGATGTGGGCCCATGCCCAGCCACTTATTCTCAAGGCCTCCACAACACTGGGTTGACCAGGAGCTCGGACTTCTGCATAGGCAGAGTGGCCAATCAAAAGGGCTGGAACTTCAGTCATCATATACCCATGACTTACCTAGGAGAGTGGCAGCGGTAGGGAGCAGGATGTGACCAAAGAGAAAATAAAAACCTCATATATGTGCGTGACAGGGTCTCATACCACAAAGCCATGTCTGTCCCTATAGGCCTGAATCCTCCCGTAACACAGGGAGTTAAACATGAATCTACTTTTGAAACTGAAACCAATTACTCATGGCAATTCATTAAATAAGGAAGGCTCCTAGGCCTTATTAGAACGAATGTTCAGTGCATTCTCTTAGCCTCAGACACACACCTCTTCACTTGTCAGCACTTGCTGACAGCAGCTGGAGGAATTGCAGCAATTTTTCTGTATGTGCAAATCAATTTGATTTCTCCCTCAAAGACAAAAATCAGTAAAGTGATTAAACCACAATGAAGGCATGTCATTGATAACACAGGCATGAAGGGGCTGAGGAGTGGCCCTAAGGTGACTTCCTTCTGCCTGGGCTAAGCGGTCTTTCAGCATCATCTTCTCTGCCTGTCTGGTCAACATGGGGTCTGGGGTTAGGGCTCACTAGTTTCTCCCCTCTCCTTCAAGTCTCTGGCTATTTGGCTTCCTTCTGCTCACTGGCACTAGCTCCTTAACTATTAATCTGTCCATCCATCCACCCACCTATCCATCCACCCTCCCACTCACCCAATTATCCATTCAGTCATCCCTCTACCCAGCCATCTACCCAACCACCTACTGATTGATTCCATCCATGTACCTATCCATTTACCCACCATCCATCCATCCATCCACCATCCATCCAATAGATATCTGAGAAGGACTCAATGTACAGACATCTAGAGAGTGACAACATATATTTATGTCTGGTTTTACAGTCAACAATGCTTTTGTATACATTATTTCATGAAATTATCACAACAACCATATGAGGTGGCTGTTAGTATCACAGGTTTACAGACACGGGCACAGATTCTATCACTAAAACAACAAAGCCAGAAGGTGTCAGGGTCTGGACAGAAATTCAGGTCTTCACTCTGTTAAAAATTCTTAACAGTACTCTTGGAGAAACTGGTCTGTGTAATTTCTCTATTAGTCTTGCTGCTACTAACTAAATGCCACGAGCCAATCAACCCATATAGGCTCTAAGGGGTATAAACACTGTGTTTCTGCCCTCATAGAACTTGTGTTGTAGTTAGGGAAACAGACATTAAAACATATGTTTATACAATAAATATTTGTTTTCAACACATGAGGGAAAACTAGTCTGAATGTGAAAATTAGGGATGTTTCCAAGAGGAAGTAATCATTAAGATGTATTCTGAAGGATGAGTTTGGGGAGAAGATGAAAGAGAGCCATCGTTAGGCGGGGAGAGGTGTGTGCAAAGACCCTATGGAGGAACACCCCACGTGCCAGGTGTGCCGGCACGTGGACGGGAGCTGGGCACAGGCTGTGGTTCAGATCACACAGACCTTGACATCATGACAATGGCTTCTAGTTTCAATTTAAGAGCAATGGAAAACTACACGTCAGGAGAATGACATGATCAACCTTGATTTGGACTTTGACTTTGGTGTGCAGAATGGGTTGTAGAGGAACAAGAGTGGGAGCAGGGAAGACAGCCGGAAGGCGCTGGCAGTTGTCCGGGTGATGGCAGCTGGGTGGTGGTGGTGGAAATGGAGAGAAGAGCCCCACAGGTGCCCCCTGCTCTGCTCAAGCCCACTTCCTCTCTAGACCCTGTCACCAGAGTGTGCTCACGAATTCGGAGGACATGGAAGCTTGGCCACAATTCAGGGCTCTCTGTTGGAGTCTCCTCTTCCAGGAAGCCTTCCGCAGACAAAGCCAGTCCTGCACGGTCTTTTGGAGGCTGTGCGTATCCTCTGCACTGCGCATGCTCACACCTGACGCTGCTCTAGGGCTTGGCGGCTCTCTGCTCCACTCCAGGAGATGCTTGCATTTCTCTTGCTGTCTTGCTTTCTCCCTTTGGAAAGTAAATGCTTTGTTGGCATTTGCTGAACGGTATCAACAGGGCGCCTCTGGAAATTACATTTGTCAATGATTGCCGTCCCCACCACGTTAAACACTAGCCGCTTACATCTGTCTTCACGATCAGGTTCTAGCAAAATGCATGTCCTGGTTTCCCCATTATTTCCTCTAAGCTCATTTCCATATTTTTTCCTAGCAGAAAGTCATTTCAGGGGGAAAGGAGTGGGGTGGAGAGGGGGCAGGAGTGTAATTAAATAGGGCGGTCTGACTGGAATTCCTATACCTTTTAATGGGGTATTTGATTAATCCTTTCCACAGGCCCCATTATTCATGCTGTGATGAAATCTCATTTTATAGTTCTTAATACATGGACCCAATTTATCCACATCACATTGTATTCTAATACTTGTCACCCAAGTCATTAGCTATCTCCTGCCCAGTGTAAAGCCGTCAGTGAGTTTGATTAGCTTATTCCCTAGGGTTGGTGGGGAGATAAGAAAGGCACAGAAAAGTCTGGCCATGGCTCTGTGTCCTCAGAGCACTGCTATGAGTGTAGGAACCAGGGTGTCCATGGTGGACCCACCTTCCCATCATGGGAAAAGCTCTCAGAAGGACCCAGGGACCTTGATTACAAAGGGTTGACTACAGGTCAGCTGCAGCTGAGTCAACCTCCTAAACAGGCCCGTTTTGGTGTCTTCCCGATATCCTCCTCCCCAAGCCAGAGTGCCCTCTCATTCCAGGACACTTTGTTCCTCCTTTCCCAGCAGAGCTGGCTCTCTCATCGACCTCCCCTCCTCTCAGGGACAACTCAGGCACTCACAAGCTCTTCAGTTCCTTCTCAGTAAATCGCCTTCTAGACATGGCTAGAAGGAGAAAGGGCCTGCCCTTCTTCTCATCAGGTTAAAGCCGCTTCACTTTTATGTCAAAAGCCCTACCTATTGTTCTGTGATTCTGAGCCTGGCAAGATACGGATGCAAGAGGCTCATTGCTAGGGAGATGCTCTTTCCCATGTGACACAGAGCCTCACTTCCCCCACCATGCTGTAGTTGCAGAATCATTTCTAACGAACACAGAAAGCAAAGTGGCAGTGTGCCAATACCGAGGCCTTTTCTCTCTGCTCTAGGGAGGGTCAACCACTGAGTTATGTAGAGGGACTTGAGGTACTGAGAGCAACGAATTGAGGCTTCCAGCCCATAGCCAGGGAAGTGAGCCATCAAGGGAACAGGTCCCCAAGCTTTATGGCTTCAGCTGACAGCTTGACTGTGATTGCATGAGAGACCTAGAGCCAGAGCCACCTAACTCTCTGACCCACAGCAGTGTTCAAGACCATATGTTTGCATCAATCTGCACTGCTGAATGCTGAGGACGTGTGTTATACAGCAATAGGTTACTCACACACACTGTCTGCCTCAGAGGAAGGTCCCCAATGATTGCCTACTTCGGTTCCACATCATCTGCTTTATGTTCAGGGAGCCTGATCTTTGTAGTACTCTTGACTGACCTGTTCCTACAACCCCACAGTCTCCCTAGAAAAGAAGATAGAGCAAGAGCTCCCTGAGGCCTGCGCTTGGAATCCCACCTCCTTGCTTGCCACCCTGAGTGACATTTGGCAGGAGGATAATGACTTTCTGTAGAGGGCAGCCTTCTTTGAGACATGAAACTCCCTCTTGTTTCTGAATCCTGGGGCCAAATGACATCAGTCAGGCCCACAGCCAAATGAAAAGCTTTGCAAACAACATGGTCCCTTTCATTATTACAGGCTCCTCTCTATATCCTTTCTGCTCATTCACAGTGTCCAAGAAAGGTCACTTTTGTTTTGACTTTGCAGTTGAATGTATCTGACATGGGTGCAGATTCCAAAACCGGATGGAGATGTAATTGGGCTTTCATGTTGCAAGGTGCAGCATTGGACTCCAGCACAGACTGCCACCAGGGAAGTGACATGGGTCTCCACCTCTTATAGTATACAGCGGGGAAAATATAGCTTGTGCTTGTCACTCCCTACCCCATGTGGTGTGTGTGTGTGTGTTTCATATCCTAGGCCAGCCTCAAACAAAATATAGCTGAAGATGACCTCGAACTTGTGCTTCTCCTGCCTCCCCCTCCTAAGTACTAAGACAATAGGCATGTGCCACCACAAACCCCACGCCTTTTGCATACTGAACAAGCACTCTATTAACTGAGTCACATCCCCAGCCTACCTTTCAGATTAAAAAGAAAAAAGCAAAACAAACAAACAAACAAACAAACAAAAAACCAATACCAACACCAAAAAACCAAGGTGACTTTCCATTGGGCGAAATCCCCAGAATTTTTTTTTTATAAAATCTACCTGTTCTGAGAGGCAAATTCAGATGCCAGCACTTGGAGGACCTGGGAAAGGGAAGAAGGCACCTAAGTAGTGAAACGCCCCTGCAGCAGTGTCCTCAAAGCACAGTCTTCAGGCCGGAAGTGGCAGTGGCAGCGGGGACCTTGCTAGATGCATGCACACATTGATGACCCAGGCCCATGGAAAGCAAGTCACGGTGGGGTCCAGGGATTCACTTTCACTAGGTTGACTGGGTATTCCAACGTACATCTAAGGGTGAGCGGCCCAAGGAGAGGATCGGACATTAAATTATTCACTCACCACTCGTTCTTTCAAAGGACAGTGACAGAGTGCCATTATGTCACTGCTCCAGGGCAGTGACAGAGAGTAAGAAAGGCCTTCCTTGAGGCCTTCACTGGACAAAGCCTGTCAAGGTTGGGGGAATCCAAGGATGCAAATTCAAGGCCTGGGAGTCACACGTAATCCTTTCAGTGGACAGGAGGCACACCAAAACTAGGATCATCCTATCAACAAAAGAAGCCTTTCGAAAGTCAGTGAATGTGTCTGCATAGCTGGCTTAGCTTGCTAAACTCAAAACAACACAAAAGATGACGTTCTAGCATGCATGATGATTCCAGCACACATGAAATACATGGCTGCTTTAAGAACCCACTGTGGCAAATGTTCTTCTTTTAATAAACCAGCTGTTGTTCCCCTACTATCTGTCCTGGGAAGGAGGAGTATAACTAAAATCTGATAGCTACTGTGACTGGTGGCTTCTTGTGGCAGGGTTCTCCTTTACCCATTCCTCCATTCTACAAGCACATAGAACAAACACAGAATCAACAGATGAGGAACAGAGGCACAAGACCTGCCTGTACCACACAGGGGTGCCACACACTGGTCACCTGGAGATGAGCAACTAGCTTAGAATGCCTTGGCATTTCCCTGAGAATAACCCATTGCTTTTGCATAGCCAAGGTATGTAACACTGTGGGTGTCTTTCAAGCTGCCCTAGAGGTTGCAACTGAACGGAAATGCAGGCATATCTGCCTAACCCACCAGCTTGCCACAATTTTAAAGTTTTTTTAAAAAACAGAACATCCAACCCTCTCTGTTTTTACTTCAGGAATGCTTGTGGGCTTTTGCTGAGACATTGATTTGATTAGTAGCATTCTGGGGAACTACAGGCACGAGATGTTGAGCTCATGAGCAGATGACTCACTCCAGAGTTCTGAAACAAGAAACACACCTCCAGTGGTGCACTGGAGGCTGGAGATTCTGAGAAAGCATTTCCTGCCTGTCTATAAATAGAACAAGCAATGATGAAATCTGCTTATGGCTACAGTCGTGAAATGAGAGCCCACCCCACGGGTGCTCTCTATACAGGAGGCCACCGGGAATAGATGCTCCTGCATTTGGGCACCCATATGCTATCTCATTTATCTCCCTGTGACAGGGACAGTGCTGGAAGAGAATCAAAAGATGACAAATTGCTTCTGGTTTTAAAGGAGCTGTTCAGGTTGGGTACATGCCAAGGGAGACTGGATTTTGTGCTAGGAGCCAAAATTTCTTCGTATTTTATGACCACATTTGGACAAACACCACGCAGCAAATGACTATTGTTTCCTTTCACCATTGGACTGCAAGATACTTGTTCTGTGAGCCTGAAATGTCAACTTCCTAGCCACGTGTGCAGCAGAGGCAGACCCTCCCTACAGAGGACCAGGGAATGAAGCGAGAGTTCTAGATGACAGAGAGTTTTCTCTGCTGGAGAAGGAGCTACAGGAGGACTTAATTGCAAGATTCCAGGGCTCAGAGAAATGTAGTGTCAGTCAAAGTAGCAATAAGTGTTCAGGATACTGGCCCCTGGAACCTGCTTTTGGGGACACAGGCACCCCTAATCTTCTGATAGCCCTGAGGGGAAGAAGGAGATGCGTTGGGCTGTCAGTATGGTCCATCTGAGCAAAACAGCTCTTACAGCTCTCCTCTCTCAGCAGCTGGTGGGTCATCAGAGCCTGCTTATCATTCTAGGGACATCCCTTGTTCCTTCCCCAGCACGGAAATAACATGGCGCTTTTACTTATATAGCCATAAAAATCTGAAGTCTGCGGGGGCTGGGTGGAACACCTTGCATATTAAGCCTCTCGAGATGAATTTCCATTGGTCATACTACCTGTGTGGGAACCACCAGGCCTGACAAAGACCTCACCATGTTCATGCGCACAAAACCAGGCGCTCCTCTATGCTACAGCCCTATGTGCTTACTCTGTCTTCCTGAACACTTCTATGAGTCGGGTACTATAGTAGTTCCATTTTGCAGATGAGATAACTGAGGCATAGAGAGGTTGGCGGATTGACAGAAGTCATGCATAAGAATCAGAGACCAAATCAAGCCTAGGCATTGTATCTGGAGATTCTAGCTCTCTCCTAATTCTGTGCCCGTCTCTCTAACCCTACCCCTTCACACAGAGCAGCTGGAGCCCTGAAGACCACCAGCTGACTTGGATCTCCCCCACCTCTCCTCCACACAGAGACTACAGTGTGGAGGCAGACACCCCAGGCCCCCGTTCCCATATTCACAGCAGACTGTGGAATGTCATTTTGTGTTTGTGCATTCCGCCATGCAGCGGGAGACAGCCTCATAGATGGTCTCCGCTCGTCTTCCCCAGCCCGGCACTGGGCCCTCCCTTCCCGCTGCCTGTCTCTAGCCATGCTCCTGCAGCCAGCGACTGATGTTTCCCATCTAACCTCATTATATATTTCATCTGAAGATGCCTATTAGCCACGTGGCAGCGAGGCATATTTTTAGCACAAGCTACATGCCAAGGCAACTTCAGATTTATCATTTCTAATAATAGCCTTGGAGCAGAATCACAGTGCCCATTCCACAAATGGGCAAACAGAGGCGGGAGGTCTGTCTGTCTGTTTCCTCTAACTTCCCGGTTAACAGACTCACCTGAGGCCTGGGAATGGGAGCACTGTCAAGATCAAGGTGTGTGTGTGTGTGTGTGTGCAGGGCTTCGGAGTACTAACCCGCAGCCCTGGGCTCTGCTGGCAGGGGTGCTGACGCCTAGCTTTCTGCAAACCCCTACTCATTAGTAGGTT
The DNA here is from genome assembly GCF_017639785.1 of Mesocricetus auratus. NCBI lineage: Eukaryota > Metazoa > Chordata > Mammalia > Rodentia > Cricetidae > Mesocricetus > Mesocricetus auratus. Next base: position 84,186,835 of record NW_024429186.1, read on the forward strand.
TGCACGCACAAAGCTCTCACTTGGCAGCAACGGCAGCGTTTCGGTCTGCATCTTTTGCTCATCACCCAGTTGCAGCAATCAGCATGGCGAACATTTGAATTCATTCTCAGGCAGAACATAACCAGCTGCCTGTAGTGTCAGCTGAAATGACCATAACTTCGGTTCTGATAGACCCTTCAGGCTAGGAAACAAGGGTAGATCAGAACCTCAAAAGCAGACTGGAACTTTCTTCAGCAGCACGCCACTGGTGTGTGTCTAGTAGTTACTACAGAATGACAGAGCTTAGATTTCCTGTGAGGGAGGGGGGCAGAAGCTAGAGAATGTGTCTCTTTGTTGCATTAGAAACTGAATTTGCAAACATTCCGAAAGGTGCATTTGACTCCTAGAGTAAGCACATTGCTTTTGCTATTGCTGTGCATTTTATTGACAGAAAATACAAAGAGGTGGTAATAGTGAGAGCCGGGGCATCTGAGTTGTAGCTCCAGCTCTGCCTCTGTTAACCGTGTGACCTTAGCCTCTGATTTTTCTCTTAGAGCTTGAAACTCTGCAAAGCTACCACTCCCTGGTGTATTTCACCGAGTTCTTCTGTAGGCCCATACTCACAGCCCGTGGGACAGTGCTTGTGTATTCACAGCAAGATGCTGTGGCAACTCGAGGGCTTCCTACAGGTGGCCGCTGGACCACCAGAGGCAGCACGGGGCTTTTTATAGGTGGCCGCCGGAGGCAGCACGGGGTGCACTGGTGGCTCTCTGCTGTTTGCTACCGAGGCACTGCTGAGAGACGGACGGACGACGGCACAGGGATGACCATGAAAGGCAGAGTGACAGCATCACAGCGGGCAGCAGCACTGCTCATGTGTGTTCTGGAGTCTTCATCTCTGATGCAGTCTAAGGATAGTCTTCAGCTTCTTTGGAGAAGAAAGATTAGGAGGCTGAGACTGGGAATTCCTGAAAGCCTGGGTGTAGAGTGATCAGTTGAGCAGACCTAAGGGACCTGGGCAGAGAGGGTCACTCCACCTGGGTGTCCTACCTGAATGTGCATTGCTTATCTGTTCACCAGCGGAGAGCGAAACACCTGAGCGAGGAGAGGAGCTTGGTCACGTGTGGCTCTGGGTTCTTGAGTGTGATTCTCCTTCATCTCACTCCCTTTTGCTCCCATTCATTTCCCTTCCATAAGCGACATCACCTTGCCTTCAGGAACTCAAACTCTCTTATTTTCCCTGCATCAGATTATCAGTCCTGAGACATTTCCCTGATCCCTGCGGGTGTCGTCGCCATCTCTCTCTCAGACCCTGACTTTCAGTGTGAAGTGACACTCGGGATGGGCACATACACTTTGTGACATGTTCACCAAAAACATACTTGTACCACAGCACTGCCATCTGGGTCAACATTCAACTTGGTGCAGGCGGCAGCCAAGTGACAGCTGGGGCCAGGAGGCCGTAGGATCATTCGGGGAATGTTCCCTTTAAACTTGTGCACCATAAGCCTGTCTGGGCCAAATTCAATATTCATAAGTTGGAAATGGAGACAGCATTTTGTTTCACCAAGAGCAATCGCTATTTATCATGGCGAATGACTGAAACAGTTGTACGAACAGCAATTTCCTCACCGCTGTAAATTACAGTATACAGAAGATTAAACTTAAGCCTAATGCTACCCCTGAGCTTCAATAGCTGAGTCCTATAAATGGATATGCATTACAAGAGGAGTCTTTTCCTGGCTACTATTTAAAAGTGTGTCTCTATTAAAAGCTTGTCTTAAACATAAATTACCAGGCAGCCTGCCCCAGCCCTGAGCAGGCATTTCCTCGGCACACTGAGCTTAGACCCCCATTGACATGACACAGAGACTTGACCTCAGCAGGGACAGGAGTGGAATGGATACACAGGGACTTTGCCCTGAATGAGCTCTCACTCACTTTCTGCCCTTGGAACCTGGACTGGGGGACTCTGCCAGACATAAAGAGAACCCTTTAGAAATAAAATTACTTCAACCCCAAACCACTGCAAAATTTTCTTCTGGCATCTGATGACCTGGGAAGCAACAGACAACTTGGCCTAGAGCTACACCCCTAAGATTTCTAACAACAGTTGATCTTCCCAGTCCTTGCTCCTTTAAGGGAGATCTGTGGAATACCGCACCAGTATTTCACAAGGGAGTGTTATTCAGTCAGAATCTACTCCAACAAGATTCAGCATATGTCTGAATGTACACGCAGGTTTGAGAAACTGTTTAGGTGAATGGTGCCAGGGTGGAAAAGGCCTTCTGATAGCCCCACTGGAAATCATAAGGAATAATAAATCTCATTATTATTATTATTTTTTTGGTTTTTCAAGACAGGGTTTCTCTGTATTGTTTTGGAGGCTATCGGTCCAGCCCAGCCTCGAACTCATAGAGATCCGCCTGCCTCTGCCTCCCGAGTGCTGGGATTAAAGGCGTGCGCCACCACCGCCCGGCAGGAATAATAAATCTTATTATGAAAACGTGCCCCCCTGGCTGTGGACCATTGGACTCTGAGTTCCACTTTTAGGATACATTCTAAAAGGAACTTGAGAGATGGGTTTTTATGGCACAGGAATGAATGAATGAATGAATGTATCACTCTAAACTTGAGAAATGTCCTAAATAAATCAAGGTATAAAACAGTGAATTAGCAAAAAGCTCAGGTGGGGTCTCCAATCCCACCACAAGTAAGTACTTTGACAATGCACCAAGTGTTTTGGGTTGTTCGTTCTAAGTGGTAAAGCATTCAAAGGCCTCTGTGTTATTTAAGACAGATTCTGTGTAACTTTAGTTTTTATTAGAAAAAAACTTAAATGCCATCCTAGAGCCTTCATCCAGTAGCTGATGGAAGCAGAAACAGACACCGACAGCTAAGCACTGAGTCTAACTCTTGGAATCCAGATTCAGAGAGGGAGAGTGATGAGCAAAGGGGTCAAGACCAGGCTGGAGAAACCCACAGAAACAGCTGACCTGAACAAGGGGGAGCTCATGGACACCAGACTGACAGCTGGGGAAGCAACATAGGACCAAACCAGACCCCTGAATGTGGGTGTCAGCTAGGGAGCACTGGGCAGTCTATGGGGCCTCCGGCAGTGAAACCAGGACTTCGGGAGCCCGTTTCCCATGGAGGGACACTCTCTTAGCCTAGATACACAGGGGAGGGACAACCCTGCCTCAATTGACTTGACAGATTTTAATGATCCCTCATGGAAGTCCTCACCCTTCCTGGGGAGCAGAAATGGGATGGGATAGGGAGTCAGTGGGGAGCAGGGAAGGAGGGGAGAGGAAACTGGGATTGATATGTAAAATAAGATTGTTTCTGATTTAAATAAAGTTTATTTTAAAAGAAAAAAACTATAGTTCAATATTCATGATAAAATGTAAATTTCACTAAGTAAATTAAATTTTAAACTAGAAAGGTTTGACCAGGTTTTATGCACTTAACCAGACACCTCAAAATTGTAGAACAAAGCCACCAGAGTTACAGGAAAAGGGGGCACTTACAACCACCAAGGAGATTATCAGCTCCCCTCTCAGGATCTGTAGTATGAGCAGGCAAAAGTATGTTGAGGACACACAAGATGAGAACAAAATAAGAAATATACTGAATGCTGCAACCGAATGGAAGTTGGGAAAACTTCCGAGTCGTACAGGAGATGCTGATAGAAACTGCCCTGCTCTTGCTAGCCTCTGAGGAAGCATACAGCACATTAAAAATAGGGTAACAGTTAATACTCTTGGATCTTCACAAGTTAAACTAGACATCAAAAATAAGACAACACAAAGGTCACCCCCCCATTGCATTTTATGATTCAAAACTAAAACCACACACCTAAGTTACCAGTTGGCAGCAATGTGATTTTGTTCTGTGTGCTCTAGTTGCTATGGGACCAGGCTAATTTACATGGCATTTATCAGCTGTATCACAAGAAACAGGAAACTCTCTGATCATTATAGCTTCACCATTTTGACTTTGAATTACATTCTGGCCCAAGAGGAGGGTGAAATACCTGACTCCTAGGAAGAAAGAAGGGATGTGCATAAGTTAATCATAACCTTGTCCTACAGCACAAGCTGTGTGGGGCACACTTCAGACTGTGTCCTATAAACATATTATACTCAGTAAGTCTTACCAATGCTTGTTCAGTCTGGCACCTGGGGGAAGAAGTTGTTCAACTACTTGAGCATCAAGAAAATACAGTAACTTAACAGTTTGTCTGGTTTGCTCTTTCACAGAGCTAAGAACTTGTGAAAAATAAGGACAGCAGCTGTGGTGGTCTGACAGGAATAGCCTCCATAGGCTCACAGATTTGAATGACTGGTCATCAGGGAGTGGGACTACTTGACAGGGATTAGGACGCGTAGCCTTGTTGGAGGGGGTGTGGGCTTGTTGGAGGAAGTGTGTCACTGTGGGTAGATTTTCGGGTTTCAAAAGGCCCACACTTGTCCTAGGGCTTTCTCTCTTTCTGATGCCTGAGAATCCGGATGTAGACCTCTCAGCTCCTTCTCCAGCACCATGTCTGCCTGCACACTGCCATGATAATGGACCAAACCTCGGAACCTGTAAGCCAGACCCAATTAGATGCTTTCCTTTATAAGAGTTTCTGTGATCATGGTGCCTCTTCACAGCAAAAGAAAGTGACTAAGACAGCTGAGCTGCATAGGTACATGCAGGAAAAACAAAGGACTATGTACATGCCCATGAAATTACCGTGAGCAACTCAAACCAGATGGATGACCTCTCCCTAAGAAGATAGTGCCCACCAATGCAATTCCAGTGCCAGCTACAATGAGCCACATATTAAAAAGACCACAGCCAAAGGTGGAGGTGTACCTTAGAACATAGAACTTGGTTCACAGCAGTGTGTGTGCTTGTGCACACACACGCGCGCGCGCACACACACACACACACACACACGCACACATGCACACACGCACGAGCATATGCAGAGAGAGGGACAGAAAGAATCCAAGCTTTTGAAAAAGGATGAGTGCTGAATAACACAGGGCTGCAGGCTCTGTGGACAATTGGAGGAGGGTGAGGAGTGGGCAACGAAGACAAGGACACCCAAATCTCTCCAGGTCGGGCACTGCGTGAGAAGCGTCTTGCTTCTCATACCCACACAGACAGAGCAGGCGGCTTTCGGGGAGCATGCCCCTCCACAGCTGGGCTCCCCACTGGTCTTCCAGCCTCTATCTGCACTTCCATCATCACCACCACCCCCTTCCCAGAACACAGGCTGGTCCTAAGGACTGGAGGCTCCTCATCAACAAACTCCAGGGTCCCACTCGGTGAACATCACAGGTTCTGAGAGTATGGCAGGAGGATAGGAGCTCCTCTCCAGGCCTTGTCCACCTGCACTGACAAGCTTCTATAATACGGACTTGGAAATAGTGCTACACTAGGATGACACTAGATACCACTGAAGCTGACAGCAAAGTAGGCCAGTGAGTCAGGGTTCAGTCAATGCACACCCTCTGGTTAGGAAGCCTATCTTCTGTAAGAACGGACTCATTTCAGAAGGTTGTAAATTAAGTAGAAGAGCAGAAAACCTCTCCAGAGCTGCCGTAGAAAAACTCACCTTCAGGGAAAGCTCAAGAAGAAACAATACTTAGGGAAGCTAAGCATCTATGATGCCAATAAACAAATAAATAACAAGGTAGTCAACCCTACCTTTGAAAACAATCTGTAGTTCCAGTGCTGTAAGACCAAGACTATGGCTGCTTTCTCTAGAAGAAAATTATGATTAATTCTGTGGGAAGAGGGATTCATCAGTGAAATTGCTGACTTACTCTCTCACAGTTATTCTCCCCATTTGCAATTCCCCCTGGACCTATTTATTTCCCAAGCGTCTCCTATGCAGCATTCCCCAATTGGCACTCATCTTTCTGAAGTGCCTTCCTGGGAAAGAGCATCAGGAAGGCCCCACACAACCACGAACTCTGGTGCTACTTGATTCTAGGAGGCCCTTCTCTGTGGAAAACCTCATCAGCCTTTCGTGTGTGTGTGTGTGTGTGTGTGTGTGTGGTGGGGATGTCAGAGGCCAACCATACAAAATGGACTCATATTTGTTTTTAGACAAGGCTTGGAAGGCTCTGTCACATCACATCCCCAAAGTAAGTAATACTTCTGGAGGAAGAAGTTAGAGACCTTGCCAAAAGAAAACAGAGACTGTGGAGTGTTGCAGATTAGCCAGGAGGGAGATCCTCACACATGTATGTGGTATGGTCACATCACAGGTGTGAGGTGATGACCATGTGTAACTTCTGCTTACAAAGTCCAGTGCACATGAGTAGGAGGATGGAGACCTCTCCCCACAACCAGATTCCTGGTCCAGGATAAAACAGTGTTTGCTTCACTGCAGTCAGCAAAAGGAAATGGGGGCTTGCATTTGGGAGCACATTATTAGGACAAAGATGTGCTGCTATTGTTGCTGGGTAGTATGCATAGATGCCTTTAGGAAGAAAGACTGTTCCAGTGTGAAGTGGTTATGCTTTTCTTTGGCACTTTAAAATCCCAACAGCTGCTTTGTGACTCTCGCATGCAAGTCTGGCATCCCTTCGCAAGGAGGGGTGTCCAGCAAACTCTTGCTTTCCGTTTACTGACTTGATCTTTCAGGAAAGAAACACTGTGGAGTGCTGCTGTGCTCATCGCTGGGGATGGGGCAACTCCAAAACAACCTTTTGAAGCAGAAGCAGTGCTGGCAATGTTTACTAGGATTCAAATAAAGCAATGACTGTTACCCCAACTCAGCACTGAGGAATGGGGTGTATGGCACAGCTGGCACAGTGAGGATGTGCCAGGGATGAGACAGAAGCCAGAGGTCACATTACAGCACAGAGCCCTCCAGAAATCAGCTGTGGTCACAGATCAAAGCGGCGGCTCCCACCACTTGCTGAGAACGAAGGTCTGTCCTACATCAGCCTTTCCAACTGTGAACAGAGACGGGCATTCTCTTTCAAGTAGCAGATCTTCTAAGGGAAAATCCTTGCTTGCATGGGCAAGCTGCTTTTCCTGCTTTCTCCTGAGATTCATTTGAAAAACAAATCTACTGAGCACTGACTTTTTAAATCCAACACTCATTGGGTTAACTCTGGGTATTTAATTTTTTTATTACATGGTTGACTGATTTAGCATGCATACATGTGTACTATGGAGCATGTGTAGAGGTCAAAGAACAACTTCTGGGGTCCTTATACCGTGTGAATTACTGGAATTGAAGCTCGGTCTTTAGGTTTGGAGGCATGCGATTTTACTCAGTGAGTCATATTGTAGACTCAAGCGGATCTAATAGTGAGCATGACAGACAGAGTTCCTGGTGCCTGGAAACTCCCAGTCTTGTGTAGGGGAATGTGCATGAGTGCATGTGTGCGAGCTAGTGTTAGGACAGACTAAGAATTTGCAATAGCAGTCATGCATGTTGACTGTGAAAAGAGCAGGTGCTGCGAGCACTTTCATTCGTGACCGGAGAGACCCTTCTCTTGTCTGTTTACCTGCCTATCACAAACACCTGTAAGCATCTTGCAAAAGCCAACAGATGTGCTCCTAAAACTCACAGGTTTTAGGGCACAAGGCTAGCCCAGGAGGCAGAGGTGCCCAATGACAGTTGGTGGCTCAGCACAAGCACAGACCAAACACTTAGGGTGCTCCGGTCTAAAAGGGGGTCTGTGGGTGACAGACACATGCAGAAATGAAATGATTATTATAACTTCAGCTGGCCTTTCTTTTCTCCAGTTACCCAACTCCCTGACATTGGACACAGTCTATGAAGCATGTTCTTCTTGGCTTCCACATCTCCAGCCTCTGGCTTTTCCTGCCTAATCCCTGGCCATTCCTCTTTAATGGTACACTAAATATATGTTCACCGCTGCCTTCCCTAACCCAGTCTTGATCCAATCTAATCCAAGCCAACACAAGGCAACCCAGGGGAAGCCAATTCCTGAGCAAGTCCCGTCGTTATAATTCAAAACCGGGTCTTGACTTCAGCCTCCCTTTTCTCTCAACCTCCGTGCAGGTGTGCACTGGGACGCCCTCTCGCTAGTCACACATCAGTCCAGTGTTTCCCAGGATGCACAGATTCTTGGCAAGAATAATTTCTGAAAAACATAATTCACATTTACATCTCTCCCTAGCTCAGACTCTCCAGGGTCTTCCCACCACAGTCAGGAAGAAAGAACAAATCTTCCCAGTTCTGGCCTTCATTAAAGCTCTGATGGTTCTGAATCCCCATCCCCCACTTTGGCTCTTTCAGAGTTCTATTTTTTTGGGAGGCATGGGGTGTGGGGTCCCCTTGTGCCAGCCCCTCTTGTGGTTTGAGTATAATCACGTCATGCAGCATACCAGATCATAAACTCAGCAAGTCCAGGCCCTTCTCTGTCTCACTGTACCTTTAGCTCTGGGACAACACTTGGCACATAGTTAGTATTAAATAAAACATCCACAAATGCTTCAAAAGTAGGAAGTTCCAGTTTCAACAAATAGACCACGATGAAATTACGAGTAGAAGTTTTTTGTGTGCCAGTGTGCGTGTGTTTGCACACAGGTGTGTGCATGTGTGCACGCAGTTGCCAAATGCAACCTTGAGTGCTGTTCCTCAGATACCACAGGGTGTCTTAGTAGCCTGGAGTCCACTAACTAGCCAGCCTTGCTGACCAGTGACCCCACCGATGCACCTGGTTCCACCTCTCCACTCCTGGGAACACATGTGAAGGCCACTATGCCAGACTTTTTGACATGGGTTCTGGTGATGAAACTCAGGCCATATGCTTACACAGCAAGCGCTTTACCGACTGAGCCATCCCTTCCAGGCCCAGAAGTTTATCTTCAATTAAAGGTAGACTAGCAGGGCAGTGGCGGCACACGCCTTTAATCCCAGCACTTGGAAGGTGGATCTCTGTGAGTTTGGAACCAGCCTGGTCTATAGAGCGAGTTCCAGGAGAGCCAGGGCTATTACACAGAGAAATCTTGTCTGAAAACCAAAAATGTGGGACAGGGTTTGTCTAAGGTTCCAAAGACCCTATTGCTCTGCACTTGCTGTGAGTATACTTGCCACAGGTCCATTAACCTCAGAGAGACACAAAAGGGCATTTCACTGACTATGGACTTATCTGTTATTTGTGGGTCCTGTGGGCATGCTTGTCCGTTGGAGGTCAGCAAGAACCCGAAGGCAGCAAAGATGAGAGAGCAACACAGAGAACCCATGCCGTCTTTTCTGCAAGCTTCCTTCATGAGAAATGAGGAGCCTGTACTTCCCCAGATTGCTGAGGGACAGAAATGGCCTCGTGTGCCACAGGTCAGAGGTGCCGTTGCAGGGAGTCTAAAAGCAAACCAGCCATGAGAAGGGGGCTGGGTTGAGGCCAGCTGGGGTCCGCTTCTGCTGCTTAGCCCGATAAGGACAATTCTCAAGTGCTCCAAGCCTCTCTTCTTTGAGAAGGAGATGAGGACAAAAGTAAAGTTCCTTAGGGCGAGGACGAAATAAGAACGGAAAACACTCAGCACAGCCCTCAATAAAGATCTGAGCTTCCTTGTTACTGTGCCCATCTACAGGTAAAAACAGAGCTAGGGTTTGGGACTAGGTGACATGCTACTCTTGATCGAATATTAAATCTAATTGAGCAGCAATGAATCTGTACTACAAGTTTGTTTTGCTTGAGACAGTGTCTCCCTCTGCAGCCGGACATGTCCTCAAGCTCAAAATCCTCCTGCTTCAGCCTCCCAATCACAGAGGTCTCTGTTGTGAGTCACTGTGTCCAACCAAATATAAAAACTTCTGAACAGAGGGCAACAGTTTCACTCAGCTGCATTCTTCCAGTGGCAATGTGACTTATGGTATCATTTGCTAATCAGTCAGCCTACCCCTTCTTTCCTTGGATCTCTCTCTCTCTCTCTCTCTCTCTCTCTCTCTCTCTCTCTCTCTCTCTCTCTCTCTCTCTCTGGGTGTGTGTATGTGTGTGTGTGTGTGTGTGTGTGTGTGAGTGTGTGTGTGTCTCTGTCGTCTGTCTGTCTCTTTTTCTCTCTGGGAGGGGGCTCTCCTTTAGATTTACCACATCAATTTTCTTAAGATACATGGTGTGGTTGTGTGTTACCAGGGACCCAGTAAAAACAGGATAAGGATGTCACAGAAGACACATTTATAAGACAGAAAGTAAATAATCTACATCAGGAGTTGATTTGGAATTTCGATGCAATAATAAAATTAAAGTTTCTTTAACAATATGATGCTTGCACAGTTTCACACACTTTTGCCAAGTCTATTAATTAATGCTGCCAGGTTGACAAGGAATATATTCAAATGAGACCCATTCCCTTTAGTTATTTTATACTTCTTTGGTGTGAAAAAAAAACTAGTTTCATAAATGACAATTAACAATAAAACAAAAAGAAATTCACCTCAAAAATCAAGCCTAACTTAACTGACATTAAAAGACAAAAGAAAACTCAAAAGCCTAGGCCTGTGATATGGCAATCAGCAGCATCAGAAGGGGAGACCTAGCAGGCTAATTAACTGGCGCCAATACCCCTGGTGCCCCAGGAAGCCCGGGGACTGACGTCAGCAGGGGCTGACTTTCTCTGAAGCACACATGGCTTGTCATTTCTTCAACACAAGGTCACCTAGAGAAAGACAGAATTAAAAAAACAATCTCAGGAAGCCTTGACCCTCACTAATTAGGCTCCCCCCACGCAGCACCGCAGGGGCGGGTGACTGCCTGTCCCCAGCCGGTGTTGGCTTCTGGATGTGCACAGTGGAATGGGGTGCCAGCCAGGACACGCCCTGCCTCACTCCAGGAGCCAGCTCCCACACGCATGGATTTTGCCACTCTAGGCTGCAGCTCACACTTCATTAAATTCTACCACACCACATCAACACCACATCAACATGCAAGCAGCTGTCTGAAGGGCATTCCGACACACATAATCAGAAAGGGAATAAAACCTCTCTGAGAAAGGAGCTGGTGAGAGGAGGCCTCTCTTGTCTAGTCAGAGACATCCAGCTTCTTCTGCTTTAACCCATGTTTTTAAGGCACAGACACAGGAGGATTGTTTCTGTCTGATGGGTAGGGACTAAAGCTGTGTGTTCTCTACCGAGAGACCAAGCGCTGACGGTGACTGCAAAAGCCTGGTGTGTGTGTGTGTGTGTGTGTGTGTGTGTGTGTGTGTGTGTGTGTGTGATGTCTTCTGCCTTCTGTTTCAATTTTAATTTGGAAGTGGGCAGGTCTTCAGGCTTACTCTTTTCTGTGATGCCGTGTTTTCCACTTGGCATATGCCTATGGCACAGAAATGATCTTTTCTTTCTTTTCAATGTTTCAAAATCATTCATTTGGACCAAGTAAGGTGGCCCAAAGCTGGAAAAGGCACTTGCTGCCAGTCTTCATGACCAGGGCCCACATGGTGGAAAGACAGACCAGATTCCTGCACACTGTCCTGTGAAGTCCCCACACACGGTGGTACACACATACCCAGCCACCACAGAACAAATAAATAAATACATAAACAAAAATGTAAAAAATCTAAAAACATTCATTTACTCTATAACCTACTGAATTCACACACATAATCAGTCACTGGTTTTATATTTATTATTTTTGTAATATAAACATCTTTTGTTTTATTGGCATATAATCATCATATATCACTGGTTTTCATTAAGACATTTTCATACAAGTACCTAGGGAAATTATCTTGTTGAGTGTCTCTATGCAGTTAGAAATATCAACTCTCTGTGTGTTTGGGATTCCTTTTTTTTTAATCTAAATTTTTTTATTTAAGTTAGAAACAAGCTTGTTTCACATGTCAATCCCAGCTCTCTCTCCCTCCCCTGCTCCCCCTCCCTCCCCACCAGGTCTCCCAAGTCCCCCACCCAATCTCCAGTCCCATCCCCAGGGAGGGGAGGCCCTCCATGGTGGATCTCCAGTGACTGTCATTTCATCCAGGGCAGGGCCTAGGCACTCTCCCAAGAGTCCCGGCTGAGAGAGCCTCCCATATTGTGGCATGGGCATTCACAGTCTGTTTGTACACCAGGGATAACTACTACCCAAGGCCCCATAGATTACCTAGGCCTCCTCACTGACACCCACATTCAGGGGGTCTGGGTCAGTCCCATGCTTTCCACACAACCATCAATCTGGAGTCCAAGAGCTCCCCCTTGTTCAGGTCAACTGTTTCTGTGGGTTAAACCAGCCCAGTCTTAACTCCTTTGCCCTTCAGTTCTCTCTTTCTGACACTGGGTTCCTTGAGTTCAGTTCAGTGTTTGTCTGTGGGTATCTGCCTCTGCTTTCATCAGTCGCTGGATGAAGGTTCTGTTTCCTAGACTCTCTGGCAGTGGGACTGTATGCTGGCACTTCCCTGATTCATGTCTAAAATCCATATACGAATGAGTACATACCATGTGTCTGGGATTATATAATGGCTGTTTCTGGGATTAGTATGTACATGCCCGCGCACACACCCTTTTACTATGGGAAGAAATCTAAACACAGTAAGTACAAATGGGGGCATTACATTGCATGTCAGGGGTTCTCAGATTTGAACCATCTTGACCTGAGGGTGAACTGCAATGCCGAGAGAAGCTTCAGCTGTCGAGATTAGGGGTAGGACCACTTCTACTCTTTACATCCAGTAGGTGGTAGCCCGGGAAACTCCACCTCGATGTCCTAGAGGACACACAGGTCAGCACCATGCAAAACTGATTCCAAAAGCCCCTGAGGACAGGTCACCCTAACAGCAGGTGTTCCACAAACAGAAGACCAGGCCTGGGGTTATGCCACACTCAATCCTTCACTTAGGCAAATCATACAACTTCATAAATGTTCAGCCCAATCCTTAAATCTAATGCAGCTCTAGCTGTTGCTTTGTTTCTTATAACAGTCAAATGGGTTAAAAGTACAATTACTGAAAACAGTAACACAGTGTTTCCCACCACGGCCCCTGCCGCCTTCCCCTCCGGTGCATACCTGGGCACACCTGTAGAGGGCACACCTGGGCACACCTCTAGAGAGAGAGAGAGCACACCTGTGCACACCTCTAGAGAGAGAGCACACTGTGCACACCTCTAGAGAGAGAGAGCACACTGTGCACACCTCTAGAGAGAGAGAGCACACTGTGCACACCTCTAGAGAGAGAGCGCACACTGTGCACACCTCTAGAGAGAGAGAGCACACTTGTCACACCTCTAGAGAGAGAGAGCACACTGTGCACACCTCTAGAGAGAGAGAGCACACTGTGCACACCTCTAGAGAGAGCACACTGTGCACACCTCTAGAGAGAGAGCACACTGTGCACACCTCTAGAGAGAGAGAGAGAGCACGCTGTGCACACCTCTAGAGAGAGCACACTGTGCACACCTCTAGAGAGAGCACACTGTGCACACCTCTAGAGAGAGAGAGAGCACACTGTACACACCTCTAGAGAGAGAGAACACACTGTGCACACCTCTAGAGAGAGAGCACACTGTGCACACCTCTAGAGAGAGAGCACACTGTGCACACCTCTAGAGAGAGAGGGCACACTGTGCACACTTCTAGAGAGAGCACACTGTGCACACCTCTAGAGAGAGAGCACACTGTGCACACCTCTAGAGAGAGAGGGCACACTGTGCACACTTCTAGAGAGAGCACACTGTGCACACCTCTAGAGAGAGAGAGCACACTGTGCACACCTCTAGAGAGAGAGAGCACACTGTGCACACTTCTAGAGAGAGCACACTGTGCACACCTCTAGAGAGAGAGCACACTGTGCACACCTCTAGAGAGAGAGAGCACACTGTGCACACCTCTAGAGAGAGAGCACACTGTGCACACCTCTAGAGAGAGAGAGCACACTGTGCACACCTCTAGAGAGAGAGAGCACACTGTGCACACCTCTAGAGAGAGAGAGCACACTGTGCACACCTCTAGAGAGAGAGCACACTGTGCACACCTCTAGAGAGAGAGAGAGCACACTGTGCACACCTCTAGAGAGAGAGCACACTGTGCACACCTCTAGAGAGAGAGCACACTGTACACACCTCTAGAGAGAGAGCACACTGTGCACACCTCTAGAGAGAGAGAGCACACTGTGCACACCTCTAGAGAGAGAGAGCACACTGTGCACATCTCTAGAGAGAGAGAGCACACTGTGCACACCTCTAGAGAGAGAGAGCACACTGTACACACCTCTAGAGAGAGAGAGCACACTGTGCACACCTCTGGAGAGAGAGCACACTGTGCACACCTCTAGAGAGAGAGAACACACTGTGCACACCTCTAGAGAGAGAGAGAGCACACTGTGCACACCTCTGGAGAGAGAGCACACCTAGGCACACCCCAGCAGTCTTAGATATGGCCATAGAACTCGCTCTGTGTAGAGGTCAGGGCCACCACAGCCCTGCCATAACCATATCACCAAGGTTTCCCTCCCGCTGCAATGTACAAGCAAAAATCCTTTGGGCAATAACTGGACTAGAGATCTCTGAAGCTTATCACTTAATGATAACTTAGTTACTTATTATTGCTATTTTTATATTATTAGAGAGAGAGAGTGTGTGTGTGAGTGTGTGTGTGTGTGTGTGTGTGTGTGTGTGTGTGTGTGTAAGCCAGAGGTCAACCTTGGGTTTTCCACAGGAGCTGTCTACCTTGTTTTGTCCACTTTGCTTTGATACGGGGTCTCTCAACTGACTTGGACCTCTTTGAATAGGCTACGCTGGCTGGCCCGTGGTCTCCAGAGATCCACTGGTCTCTGCCCTGGGATTACAGCAGACATTCTCATTGCTGCTGTATTGCTCTTTTATGTAGGTTCTGGGGATCAAATTCAGGTCCTGACACTTGAATAGCAAGAACTCTGACTGACTAATTTTCTCAACGCCAGCAAAACAGTCTTTTAGAGCACACTTAGTTCCATCACTGTGCTCTCCATACGCGAGCACACCCCCTTCAGTCAACCAGGAGGCTATCTAAGATGAACTATTAACCCATCTGAAAAATAAAGTACAGAGAGGCAGAGAAAACCCCCAAGGTCACGCAGCTAGTAAGGGGTGAAGCTGGACTACAAATTCAGGCAAACCGGCACTAGAAAGCATCCTTTCAACCTGTACCCTGTCCCACCAAGCCACACCCTGGGCTGGACAGCCTGCATGGAGATGGCTGCTGAGAGGCCAATCCCCAGGCCCAGTGAACCATTTCTGTTTCCTTCTTTCTGGTACCCAAGCTGAGTCGGGTCACCTGCACAGCTTTAGACCCCTTGAAACCACTGACCTCTGGGTAGCAGACTGAAAGCATTCAACAGGCCCTGAGGAGGGTGGGCAACCATGACACCAACTCCACACCAACCATAGGAGCCTCTGGGGCAGTGGTCACACCCATTGTGTATGTCTGAGTCACCAGGTGAGCACGGCTAGCAGCTCAGATGGTGGCCAGTCCCGGGAAAGGGTATTGCAGCACTCCTGTAAGGTACAGTCATTCTTGTCAGGGGACCCAGAGATATACTAGAGCTTCAGGGCATTTCTAGGGAGCTGACACAGGACCCTAATGAGAATGTAAACCAGTATTTGCGAAGTGCAATCCTCGAGGCTCCCAGAAGATGTAATCACATCCAGGCAGACCACTCCTGTCTCCAAGGGTAGGAAGCTGCCGTGAATCACAGAACGAGCCACAGCTGACCCCAGAGTGGCATCCCCGAGACAGCGGGGAGCAAAGCAGGAAGCACTTGGCTAAAGTGGTTTCCCATTTTTCATAAGAAACTTTCAACTTCATAAAAAGGGCCACATTTTATTGACAATAAAATCTAACCTTTATTTCCTCACCCTATGCCAGCATACATCCCTTTTCCTTTCCTTGCAGTAATTCTGCACGGCAGGAACTGCCTTTCTCACCTCATAGATGAGGAGAACCAGGCTCAGAAAGAAAGACAGTGTAATTAGCCTAAGGCTTCACAGGCAAGCGTGAGTCAGGATTTCAACCTCCACAACTCAATGAGTTTCCCTTAATGACACTCTGGTTTTTTTATATCGCTGCTATGACATTGTGACATCAGAGGAAGTATATACTTGGTCTTTGTTCCAAGCTCCTGGCAGATGCTTAAATTTGTTACTTCCCTGGTGACAGGTGACAGACAGGTATCAAATAGAGTGTGGGGGTCACCTTTTGTTTCTTGATAAGGAACACCTAGAACCTCCAGGGTTTCTGAAATAAGCATCCTTGTATATGCTGAGACTCTAAACAGCTTCAGGAAAAGGGCTGGTGCTCAGAAGGCCCAGACACAGAAAGCTCGGAACAGAAGATGAGAACCTTCAGTCCCACTCAACCAGAGCTAGAGACTGAACTGAACACCAAAGCCCAGTGCTTTGAATGGGTGTGCAATGGCACCTCTACAGACTGAGAGCTGAGAGTCTGGGAGGGGCACATCTCAATTCTACAACAACAAAAGAGCCCATGCTCAGGGCCTCTAACTGCACCTTGCAGATTTCTATGTGCTAATCTGATGCTTTGTCACATTCTTTATGCCAGCATTAACAGTTATAATAACAAGTTCAAGGCCAGCTTGGGCTAAAAAGCTAGTTCCAGGACAGCCAGGGCTACACAGAGAAAGCCTGTCTTGGAAAAAAAGAGACTGTGTGTGTGTGTGTGTGTGTGTGTGTGTTAATAATAGAGTAAACACAAGCAAGTTGTTTCCCTGAACTCTGTGAGTCACTACAGCAAAGTGGGATCCCCAAGTCAAACAAAAGTATGAGTAACCATGTGACCATTATCTGTGATTGTCATCTGGAACAGAAGACCTTGTGTGGCCTGAACCTTCCACTGGGTAGAAACAGTCAGAGTCAGACTAAATCGTGCTAGTTGTGGAAAGCATACTATCTGGTATGAGAAGTATTGAGTAAGAAAGTTTTCCACAGCCAGTGCCATGTGTGCACATGCAGAAACATGTCTCTACACATTAAACAGCCTGTGCACCATGGTCGTGAACGTCCGCATGCATTCAAGGCTGCCTTATTCTGCGGCAGCTGGGGATGCACAAGAGCAAAGGGATATTCCCAGCGCTGACAGCGGAGACGGAGCCCAGATACCCGCATGGCAAGTTGTGGCAAGTGGACTTCCCCCACAAATCCAGCCATTGGTCTCCATGTGACACACGCATGTGTTATGTTACCCCACAGCTCTACAAAGCAGGCCGAGTACCCATTTTATAGATGAACCAACTGAGGCAGAGAAAGATAAAAGTGGCCTGGCCCAGGTCACACACTCAGCGAGGCAAGTTACATAATCATTTTGCCTGTTTGCAAAGTCTGTTATTTCCAATATATGCACACATTTAAGTGACACTAGAGAGCTCTTGTAGTGGGCCTGGAGGACAGTCAGAGGCCCAGTGGGTGGGGCTGAGGTCCCCAGCAACCCACTTTCCACCTATATTCATAGCTTGCATGGAGCTGCATGAAGACCGGCTGTGAGGACACTGGCTGTGGCCACTGCACTAGCTCTGACACCTTCATCCAGAACCAGGCTTCTCCTGTCTTGCTATGAGACCTTGGCCACAGCACCCGACCTCTTAAGCTCCAGCTTCCTGAACTCCAAACCCGTATAAAATTCACACCCACTCCCAGAGCTGGTGAAAGGGTTGTTTTCAAAGATATGCAAAGCACCTGGCACAGTGCCCAGCATTTAGCACAATGGCACTCTTATTGCCTCACTGAAAACAGCAAGGCTTGTCACACAAGGTAAAGCCGGAAGGCAAGGAAAAGAAGCGGGGCTATGCTGTGTTGGTTCTGGAGATCAAACTTGGCCTCAGACGCTAGGGAAGTGCTCACAACTGACTTACAAGCCCAGCCCAGGAACACTGTTACAACCGAACGCTTCTCCCCCATCTCCGAATACACGATGCAAGATGTTGGAAGGTGTGGCCTTTGGGAGGCAGCCACATCACAAGAGTGGAGACTTCAAGGATGGGATCCATCCTTATAAACCAGGTCCCGGGCAGTTCTTTGCTTCCTTCTGCCACATGAGAATACAGTAGGAAGCTGGCAGGCAGCAATGAAGGAGACAGCCCTCACCAATGTCTGATGCTGGCACCCTGATCTTAGACAGCAACCGCCACAAGTGGGAGGAATCAGTGTCTGTTGTTTATAAGCAACCCAGCCTGGTATGGCAGCCTGAACTGACAGGGACCACCACGAAAGTATAGGAAGCATTCTGAGAGCTTTAAAAAAAACTGGTCTCCCAAAGACTTGCCATAGCTCTGAGATGCACCTCGCATTCTCTCTGGTCTCTGAGAAACACTGGCTTTGAATTACTGGAGGATGAGTGACACTTTGCCTCCGTTTGCTGAGTTATGGATCTGCTCCTAAGGCTGTTTGCCAGCTGATTCAGCAAAAAGCTCAGTGCAGCCTGGGTTCAGGTGATTCGGTCAGTAACCCCAAAGCCCCAAACTAATTTTCTGCTTCTACTCAGAACAGGTGGCCACCATGTCATTGACTTTCTTCCTAGGTTGAGTTCCAGAACTTACACTGAAAGCCTAAGGGTTCAGAGTCCTGTGTATCAGTTACACCACACTTCTCTGCTGGTGAGAGGATTCTTTGACATCCTCATCCCTCTCTGGATCCTTCCATCAAAGACTGCTGGCAAACTAAGTCCCTAGCTATGGTGTCAGGTTACAGTGGAGTGTCAGCTTTGCCCGTGTGTCCTGAGCAGCAGCTCAGTCCTGGGAATGACCGGATGATGAGCGCTCAGGACAAGCTAGAGTCCTCACGCTCATCAAACACACAGAACAATGTCCCACAGACCTTCACTGAATGACCAGATCCACACTTTTAATGCTTTACCTGTAGCCTCCCTTAGTAGCATCAGAAAGGTGTGACCTTATTTCTCTTCCGCCAGAAGAGGGTCATTTGCTTGTACTGGATGCATGCTCAATGCATTTATACTCACAGCACCCAAAATGAACATGCCAACATGTACACACACACACACACACACACACACACACACACACACACACACACACGTACGGCACCTCCTCATGGAGGAGACAAAGAAATACAAAGCTGGACCCTGCCTCTCACCAGGTCCTTAGTATAGTATTTAATAGAACCCCTTCTCTTCCCAGCCAGTCTTGGACTAACTCAAGACAGTGCCCCACCCCTCAAAGCATGGACTCTCTGCCTACTCATTATAAACATAAACCACACCTATTGTTGGCACACAGCTTTTATCTATATGTAGATATCACAGACACATATTAACAATGCTCGGCTACTCTACTGTCCCAAACACATTGAATTCTTTTGTCTCACGACTACTTGTCACAGCGTGGTAACATTACAAGGGACAGGGAAATGGGGGCACACTGAGGAAGGGGAACTGTGGTCATTTACAAGAGCACATTCAACATTGTAACTGCTTCTTTTGTTCAAGAGTCACACTGAGTATGCTCTGGAAACAACAGCAGAGGGGCACTCAGGGCCTGTTCACCAAAGGGGTCATGGTTAAATAAGACCGGAATACACGGCCCTGGGCTCACACAGCACATGACAGCTGTGGAAATCATCTGCTCTAACTCCTGGCTAAAATAAGGAAACAGTCACCCAGAGAGAGTAAATGACTTCTTGTCTAAGGTCAGAGAGGTGTTTAGGAGTGGCCACATGGCCTCTCTTTGTCCTCCTGTCCACCAGTATTGAGTGAAATACGCCGTTTGCTGTTGATGGAGTCCAGGAATTCCTCACAGCTGGGATGCTAAGGAACTCAGGGAAAATGAGTTCTTAAGCACACTTTAAAAACATAGTAAGAGAGCCGGGCAGTGGTGGCACACGCCTTTAATCCCAGCACTTGGGAGGCAGAGGCAGGCAGATCTCTGTGAGTTCGAGGCCAGGCTGGACCGACAGCCTCCAAAACAATACAGAGAAACCCTGTCTCATAAAACAAAAACAAAAACAAAAACAAAAAAATAGTAAGAGAGATTCTTGAAAGGACAAGCAGGATGGGAGGTTTCATCTACGTCCTGGGAGCAGCATCCAATGCCACACACAATGGCCACCTGCAGTTCCAGCCCTACCTTATGTGTGTAAATCTGGGGGTCTCTCCCATGTGCCTCCCTGGGGGTGGGGATGGCAGGTTGTAGGGAAGTGCTTCCTCCAGCCACTTTCCTCCCCTCCTCTTGGCCATCATCAGAGGCTACCACCAGGTTACACAACAGTTTCAGATTAGTCCCATCTACTACTGCTTGCTGCAGACTTTCTCCTGTTTGCACGGACGAGGGCGAGCATGTGAGCAAGAGGACTGAGCTCCTACCAGCTCCTCTGTGTGCGGAAGCAGCAACCCCAGGCGAGTATACCCACAGCCCTGGACTGAGACAGACACCCGGCCACCCAGAGGGGAGCCCAGGGTCAATGGCTGCCCATGCATCCACCAGGTGCAGGAGTGTGCTTACCGCAGTGTGACTGGAAGACCTGTGGCTTGACGACCTGGTTGCAGGCACTGCACACGACCAGATAGAAGTCATCATGTGCCGGATAATGGCCAAACAAATGCATATCTGTGCGGAGAAAAAAAGCAATTGAGTCTCAGAAGGTGAGCATCTGCCTCTTGGAATTACTTTCAGGGACAGATTTTTGCAGGACACACATAAGAAATCAACTCTTTATTGTCTTAGAAAGAGTGACAGGTAAGCCTCATCTGAAGAGGAGGGTGGGTAAGCTGAGGCCTTAGCATGAGGGATTGCAGAAACCCCTCTAGAGGAGGGCAGTGGCTCAAAGTTTAAGCCAAGAAAGGAGGTTCTGCACATTGCTCTCGTGGCTTGGGTAGAACAAAGAAGCGACTGCAGTGAAGCTGTCAAGGGCCCAGAAGCGACAGCTGTGCACACTAAGGTAAGGATTTTGATCTTGATATTAAGAACAATGGAAAGCAGTTGAGTGTTTTGAAGCAGACATACAAAGCAATTAGAAAGCTACTGTGGGGAAAAAAAATCAGTGATGGGGCATTCACCTGAGACATAATGACTTTGTCCACATTCAACTTGTCCATGAGACCTCACAGCAGTGTGTTTCATAGTAGGCCATAAGTAGGAACCCAAATGTCCATCAACTGATGGATGGATAAACAAAATACAGAATAATGTCCATCTACAAACAGGAATGAGGGATGCTGCAACACAGATGAACCCTGGGAACATCCAAGGAAAAGGACGCAGACATGAATAAGAGGTAAGGGCTTACTGGGGACAATGGAAATTTCCTAAGATTGCTACTGGTAACACTTGCAAGACACTGAAAGCGTGGACTTACATACTTTAAATGGGAGATTTGTATGGCATTCTCAGTGAAGCTGTGAAACATATAAAGGCCAGTTCCGAGGAAACCTAAGGTCACATCCCATGGGCACTGAGTAGCAGAACCCAGAGGATTGCACACCACCTACTTCTTCACTGACGGGATCCAGGTGAGTCTCCTGGGCTCTGACAACACATGCAAGAAGGAGCCCCTGCTACACTTCCCTCATGGGCTAGCCTATTTACCAGATTCAGCCTGTATCTTAACTGAGAAGCCCACCCCAACATATGGCAGTTCCCCCAAATTCAGGCCAGAAGGATGGGGTGAGCTCCTGGTGCTCCTGGCAGCTAACCACCCAAAGGATGAACAGCCTAAAGGCTGCCTTTCAGCAAGTCCAGGCTCTTCATGCTGTTCCCAGACAGCCCTATTGTTTCTATAGTCACGGAGCCAGCACTGTTGTCCCGTGCGGGGATCCAGGCTGAAGTGCATCTTTAACTTGTGCGTACCTACAGGGTGTCATTCATCCCCGTGGGGACTGGCCTGTCCACTTCTACTTCTGTCTGAGTACATACCTCTGCCAGGGTCCTCAGAGGGGCTCTATCAGTCAGCATCCAAGAGAAAGCCCCAGAGCAGAGGCTGGGAGACAGAGTCTGTGATGGGCCCAGCAGGTGTAGGATCTGGCCTGAGCTACAGAACACAGTGGGCAGGTGGGAAGATGGGACTTTAGTTCATACAAGGGGCACACCACCTTCTGAGGGTTAACCACCAACACCATTCTTGCTTCACTGTTATTTCCAAGTTGCTTATTCTTAGTGTGTGTGCGCGTGCGTGTGTGTGTGCGCATGTGTGCGTGTGTGCGGGTGTGTGTACATCAGTGTGCATACACCTGCATGCATGTGGAGACTAGGGGTCAACCTAACCTGAGTGTCATTTCTAAGGCTCCATAAACCTTCCCCCCTCCCCCTCCCGCCTTTTGAGACAGGGACTCTCATTGGTCTGGAGCTTATAGGGTGGGCTGGCTACCCAGCTGTCCTGCTGGGATGTGCCTGTCTACCTTCCGCATGCTGGGGTCACAAACACTCCACAATGCCTGGCTTCTTATGTGGGGTCTAGAGATGGAGCATAGACTCTAATGCTTTCTTGGCAGCGCTTTACTCACTGAGGAATCTTCCCAGCTCCACAAAAGTATTGGTAAGAATTATTGGTGATCTTTACTCACAGCAAACTATCTCAAGGACAGTTTCTACCCAGGTTCATGTCTGTAAAGGTTAAGCCTTGTTTACTGGATGAGAATGAGGCTGAGTGGCCTTACAAGTCTTCTGTAATAGACTAAGTTACGAAGGAATAGAAAGATTTCACTAATCACACACACACACACACACACACACACACACACACACACACACACACACACACACACCCCTCTACTGGGTCACTGTAGGAGGCAGTGATTAGCCTGGTTCCAGGCTACGGTCTCCTAAATGTATATCCCCTCAGGCCTTTCATCAAAAGAAAATGCTCTTGCATTCTCTCTGCAGCTCTTTTGGCTTTGTACGGCCCTGCTCAGAGCACATCTCCTGTAAGAAGACCTGCATGTCTACTTGCTTATGCCTCAGAAAGCCAACCTGAGGGCTCCTCTGCAGGCTGTCCAGGGTCTGGGAAGCAAGATACATACCTGGCTGATGCAAAATAAAGGTCTTAGATTCCAGAAGACCCCCCCCCCAGACACACAAGACACTTCACACGGCTGGTGTTCAAGGTCAGTGTGCTATTTGATTAGAGTAATAAGGGCCAGGGATGAGAAAGAGAAAACAGAGAGGGTAGAAAACTAATGTGCCAGGCATAATGCTAGCTATTCAGTAGTCTCTCTCTTAATTTATCCCTAAATCAAAGCATTGGATGCACAGTTTTCAAAAACAGTGGTGTGCTGATGTGGGTTTGTACCAGTGTTTAAGAGCATGTGTCTTCCCAGCTCCACGTTCTGTAACTGAGGTAGTTTGAAATCAGCCCCAAGGGAATATCTATACCACAGAAATAGGCAAACAGTATGACTCAGGCCTTTTCTTTTGGAAGAGCTGTTGTTAAACACTTACCAGTTCAATACTCAATCTGAATGGGCAAAAGAGAAAGGTAAAATTCTCTGTGTGCCACACCTACTGGTAACTACCAAGTACATGCTAACGCATACCCTTTTGGAGTCTGTGATGTACAAATATTATCTCACTTATTCTTCATCATGAACCTATGAAATCAATGCTTCGCTTTCCAAGCAAGGGGATAAAGGTAAGAGCGACTTGTCAGACCTCCTAAGGCAGGATGAGATCACAGGCCACTGACTTCAAAGCCAGTGTTCTCATCCTTAGTGAACTGCAGCATCTTCAATAACAGAGTGGGGTCCCATTCTACAATCAAGAAGTCCATTTGGAAGGCTCTGTGGTTTGAACACGATTTTTCCTAAGATTGACATGAGATTTCACTGATTTTGTGTCAAGGCTGGGAGACAGTTGGACCTTTAACAGGTCAGAGCAGAGACTGTGTTTCTCATGGTAGTAGAGTCCATCTAGCAAAAGCAGGTTACTGGAGTCCATCCTTCATGCCTTCCCTCCTCCTTCTACTTTCTACCACATGACGACGCAATGCAAGCCCCCATCAGATGTAGCTGCCTAGCCCAGGACTTCCAGCCCTTAGAACTGTAAGTCAGAAGAAGCCTTATTTTATAATGACCTAAATCAGAAGGTTATCTAAATAACCAGCAGGCTCTGGAGACTAGTGAGTAGGTAGTGTATACACAGTAGATACTCTGGATAAGGGGTTGATCCACATGCTAGGTGAGCAAATAAAAACCTAACAACTATTTATTTCTGAAACTTTCCAGTTAATGTTTTGGACTGTTGTCAACCACAGGTAACTGAAACCATGGAAAGCAGGCCACTGAGTAAGAGGAGACCAGTGTATTTATAGTACAGAAGTCATCACTCACTACATTTCATACTCTCGACCTTTCCTTGGATAGCTAGCTGTATATACATACGTACTTACCTACCTACCTTCCTACATACATACATACATAACTACCTTCCTACATACATACATACATACATAACTACATACCTACCTACCTACCTACACACATACATACATTCCTACATACCTACATATATACATACATATCTACCTACCTACATACATACCTACCTACCTACCTACCTACCTACATACCTACATACATACCTACTTACCTACCTTCCTTCCTACATACATACATACATAACTACATACCTACCTACCTACCTACACACATACATACATTCCTACATACCTACATATATACATACATATCTACCTACCTACATACATACCTACCTACATACCTACTTACCTACCTACCTTCCTACATACATACATACATACATACATACATACATACATACATACCTACCAACCTACATACATACATTCCTACATACCTACATATATACATACATACCTACCAACCTACATACATACATACCTACCTACATACATACATACCTATATACATACATACCTACCTACCTACATACATACATACCTAATACATACATACATACATACACACATACCCACCTACCTACCTACATACATAACATACCTACATACATACCTACCCACCTACCTACCTACATACATACATACCTATCTACATACATACCTACCAACCTACATACATACATATATACATACTTACATACATATCCCTCGGGGCTCAACTTCCCCAGATATAACATGGAGAGCACTGTATTCATCACACCACACTGGGATATGGACAAACTTTGTGAACTAACATAAGATTATGTTTATGGCCTCAACTATTATCCCAAGAACTTCTGCACAACAGGGTCAAGATGGCATGCTCATCACTTCCTCCCTGTCTCTCAGGATCTCACCTGGAACTCCTCCATCCCAGATGGCAGAGGGGAGACACAAACAGCTCAGTAGATGCCAAGTTTGAGACGATAAAATGGTATCTACAAGAGTGAAGCTACAAGTCTGCGTTCCCTGAGCAGCTGATAACATGCTACTACAAAAGAAGTCAGTAGAATGGGGATAGTGTTTTGTTGGAGATAAACAGCTTTCTAAGGAGAATTCTTTTGCTGTGTGTGTGTGTGTGTACACACATACCAGTTTAGAGGCAACATTCTCTTGTTGAAATGGTTGCAGTCAGGGAAAGGGCAGACAGCATCTCACTATTTGTATAGCACTCGTTGCCAAGATGGGAAGACAGCTGGCTTTGTGGATTTGAGATCAGACTAGATGCCGTGCACTTTGGAATCTGTCCCTGGACCCCTTCCACGACTCAGGACTTTGACATTAAGAAGCAACAACTGGAGAAGGCCGGGGAGATGATGAGCCTCAGCAAGGACGGAAGGAGGCAGGATCCTTCCGCAGCGGAATCCTGCGTACAGCTCAGGATGCACAGGGAAGAAGCTGCCAGGAGCAGAGTGCTTTGAAGGCAGCTGAACAGCTTACGGGCAATCAATGCTACCTGTGCTCAGGAGAGGAAAAAACCACAGTGGGGAAGAAAGAAGACAAAACAGGCAACCTTGAATGTCAGCTTCATGGAAGAAATAATAAGGCCCTAGGAAATGGCCTTCACTTCCCCCAAAAGTCTTTCCAGGGTGGTGAAAGCACTCTAGGCACAACAAGAATTATAAAATGCCAAGGTGGCACAAGCTACGCGCGCACACACACACACACACACACACACACAGAGAGAGAGAGAGAGAGAGAGAGAGAGAGAGATATGCATATGCACATACACTATAGCATACTGAAAATAACTTTACAACATTTAAATACATTTCCCTTTAATTTCAGCACACTAAGCTGCTTTCCTAAAGGATGTGAGAGCCAGGTCTAAATGTTCTCTTCTCACTCTGGGCAGCAACTGCCCTCACGATGGTCAGAAGGCCAGTGCCACAGGGTTCCCTCGGAAAGCTCTCAGGGAGACAAGCTGGTGGCTGACGGCAGTTTTGATTCGTGGGCTTCCCAGGCATGAACCTGGGCTCAGTGACTCAGGGGAGCAGCCACTGTGGTTCAAGGATGAACGGAATGGCTGCAAGCAGACTCGAATTAGGTCCTAGGAGCCTCCCTTTTCCTATCGGTCTTCATGTGCTTCACTATGTGGTTTTCATTAACACCCTTTTTGTTAGTAGCATTTTATACATTTTAAATACTAAAGATGACAGGTGGGAAGCTGGGAGCTGGGAGACACAAATTTGTCTCCACTCTGCTATGACAGGGTGATTTTGCTAGCTAACTCCAGTGTCTCTTTACACTCGTGCAACAAAAGAGTCAAGAGTCTTCAAACCACCATGGACCTGACATTTCTTTCCCTGGCACTGTTCAGCTTCCCTCTAGGCAGAGCCTTTCAGTTTTTCAAAATTCAAAACCAACAAGATCTGGAAAGGGGAGCTGGAACCCGGTAAGAGAGGAAGCAGCCGAGCTATGAAGGCCAGGCATGAGCACAAGGTTCCAGCAGCCAGGCCCTGCTTTGCTCTCCTTCCCGGGCTGGGTGGAACACCTTTCCTGCCTGGCAGCCAAGTGCCAGGAAACACAGGGAGCAAGCAGAATCTCCTATACAACTATTTGAATCTCTTTTCTGGGTCCCCAACCCCAGAATAACACAGCCACTCAAGGCGCATGGAGGCCAAGGGGCCGCACTAAACCCCCGGAGTCTTCCTTGAGCTTTAAAAACAGTGCTGAGCCCTGGAGTTAGCACCCTGAGTTCAAGTTACAGCTCTATCATTTGGCATGGTTCTCAAAGCTGTGTTTCTGTCTCTGGAATAGAATGTGCTATTTGTGAAAGAGCTGGCACTCGATGGAGATTTCTACAGTCCTCTTATCTCTCAGAACCTTCTGACTCCTCCCCAGGGAAATGTTCTCCCTTCCCTCCAGCATACCCTCACTCAGCAGTGAGAATAGGACTTCTGGCTTAGGCCTCTGACTCACTGTGGTGAGGTCTTCTGGGGGAGTGGCTGGGTGATGCATTGCTCTTGATACCTTCAATGGCCAAATGGCCTGGCACACAGTAGGTGCTTAGTGAATGCTAACGAATCAACCAGGATGAAGTTCCCAAGACGATTTATTTCCCACCCTCCCCTATCTTCTCTCTCAAAGGAGACATAGCAAATGATATCAATTGCACTAATGTCCATGTTGTTACCTACATTACAAGGTCAATAATTTTATCAATTCATTTATTTTTTGAATTTTATGTATCTAAGGAAGTTCCAAGTGGGTCACATCAGTGAAGAGGGTTTGAGCACATCTCATCATGCAAAGTGTCAAATGGCTGAACCCTTGTAAAACTCAGTCACCGCTGTGCCCTGCTCTCAGCCTTAGTAAGGCCCCCTCAAAGCTGGCATTAGGGGTGGGCTTGGATGTTCCACTTTTTATTGCCTGATTCAAGATGCCTTTTACTTCAAGAGCATGGACTGTCTAGACTTCCGCCACCCTTCTTGCCTTAGCTCTGACCTCTGTGATCCGAGACCAGAGCACTCAGTTCAGTTCGGGGCACACTGTGTTAACCTTGGCCCAACCTGGCAGACAAGACTGCCAGCTCGGAGGTTAATTCTGTAAAGGGCTCCCCTTTGCCTATGCCTCACAAATCTAACACTAAAAATGCCAGATGCAAAACCCGTCCCAGTTCTTGCAAGCAGCTACAGGGACACCACACTCCACCCTGTCCACAGGGATACCCACCTTTATCCACCATCCTAGCCAGGCCCCTGCTTTAGCCTTCAGGACAGAGGAAGTCACTCTGTCAGGCTTCTGAGGTGTCCTGACCAAGACGTTTACAGTCAGCTGTGTAGACAGGACAGCCCCATTCCCCACCCCCATCCCCAATCACGTTGGTCCCATAGTCCATGATCTGTGTGAAGGCAAGGATCGGGAGGCACAGCGTGTCCAGCCCAGGGCCTGTCAAAAGCTGCACAGGCCACTGTGACTTGATCAGAGGA
Source organism: Mesocricetus auratus (assembly GCF_017639785.1). Lineage (NCBI taxonomy): Eukaryota > Metazoa > Chordata > Mammalia > Rodentia > Cricetidae > Mesocricetus > Mesocricetus auratus. The sequence continues at coordinate 84,215,068 of NW_024429186.1, forward strand.
GAAAGATGCATCAGTTTATGGGGAAGGGTCTTAGACCATTTGCCTGGCTGCTGAGGGCACTTTAAAAACTGAGTAGAGAAGTCAATGGACTTTCTGGGATCATCACCAGACCCCACCCCCTTCTTTCTGTTTTTTAGTTTTTTGAGATGGGGCTTCTCTGTATAGCCCTGGCTGGCCTCCAGCTCATAGAAATCCACCTGCCTCTGCCTCCCAAGTGCTGGGATTAAAGGTGTGCACCACCAACACACGGCACTTATATTTTCTTTAGGGACTACAGTTTGGATACATATTTTCACAATATTCTAAGTCCTTCCTGGGATATTTTTTTCTCAACTCTTGTTCTGTAGGCTGTGTTTGTGTGTGTAGTGTCTATGTATGTATGTGTATATGTGTGTGTAGTATCTGTGTGAGTGTGTATGTGTATGTGTTTGTGTGTGAGTGTGTGTATGAGTGCGTATATGTGTGTAGTGTTTGTGTATGTATATGTGAATGTGTGTGAGTATACATGTGTGTTTGTGTGTGAATGTGTGTGTGAGTGTGTATGCGCATATATGTAGGTAGTGTCTGTATATATATCTGTGAGTGTGTGTATGTGAGTGTGCATGTGTTTGTGTGTATATGAGTGTGTATGTGTATATATGTGTGTAGTGTCTGTGTATATGTGAGTGCATGTGAGTGTGTTGAGTGTGTGTGTATATGTGTGTAGTATCTGTATATGCATGAGTGTTTGTGTGTGTGTGTGTGTGTGTGTGTGTGTGTGTGTGGTGTTCCTTACTCCAATTCCTAAAGTTCACAGAACTTTAAGAACCTGTTTGTATGAGGCCAGTTTCCAGCAAATTCTGGGGTGATTTCTACCATCCCCCTCTGGGTTGCTTCTTGAGGTCAGGCTGGGACTTCCAGCACAGCCTGTGGTATGTTCCCTGTTCCTATCCCCAAGGTCCTCTGAAGAGACCTCTGTGAGGTGGGGGTAGGAATCATAGTTCAAGAAACAGGTCAGTGGGTTTGGGAACCAGAAAGTAATGATGCCTATGATTTTCCTCACAAACAGGTTATGATCCGATGTGGTTTGAATGTCTCTCCCCAAAGTATACATACTGGAAACTCAATCCCCAGCACAACACTGTGGATTTCTTAGAGTTTTGTGGGTTACTAGGGCAGAGGACGAACACTGTTACCACAACAGTGAGACAGTTACTGCAGGAGTGAGTTCCTGACAAAGGGACACAGCCCGCCTCTTCCCTGCCCGCCACAGTCCTGTGGGACTTATGGTCTTCACTCTCTGGCCTCCACCACGAACAACCCAGCAGGAATGTCCAGGAACCCTCTGTTCCCCACATAACTCACCCCTTCTCCACACGTGCTCAGCCTCTGACCTCTTACTGTCTGAGGGTGGCTCTGGGTACACCTGTGCACTTATGACTTATTTACAGACTCAGGTGTTTGACAGTCAAATGACGACAGTCAGAAACCAGCTGAGACTTAAGTGAGTAGCAAGGAATCCAAAGCTGCCAGTCTTCCACCCGCCAAGGGAGTGCTGCAGAGATTCGGCTGCGTAGCCGGGACAGAGGAAGGAGCAACAAATGCCTGCTCTGCCCCTAGCTGACTATGCAGTAATAGCAAGCCACAGGACTGACCTCTCTGACTCTACCTGTCCCCTTCTGGAAGATAGCAGTCACACCTTTCCCTCTGAGACACCTGAGGCCCGTGCCGGCATCTTACAGACACTCAGCTGAGTTCCTGCAGAACTGAACTGAACTTTGCAAGCCTGAATTAGCCAGGTCATAAGCCAAAGACCCTCAGAGGAGCAGTGTTTCAGAGCTAATCCCATGCCATGCTTACAGCACAGACTATGGATACAGAAGCCTGTCTTTGATCCTGGTACCACCTCCATGGAAAATGGCTCTAGGCTCCAGTTTTGCCATCTGTAAAATGGGACCAGTAATAACAGCTTTTGAGTTGGGGAAGGATACCACCGCTGACCAGGGCAGCTCTCTGCCCATGTCAGAACCAGATTTTGGATGTTGTTCTGCAGCATCACAATGAGTGATGACAGGAAATCACTGTTAAAAGTCACTAGACCTTGAGCTTTCAAGTCCTCTAAGCCACTGGGTAAATCAGCAGTGGGGTAGGCATTCTTCACATGTGACTGTTATCTGCTAATGGCTTGCCACAGACAGATGTCTGGACTCCAGCTGTGGCGTCAGATCCCCTGGGAGATGGGGTCCAATGGGATACATTTTTATTTTATTTCATTTTACAGTTTGTTTATTAATTCTTTGCATATTTGTGTGTGTGAACATGTGCAGGAGCTTGTGCCTGTGGTGCTAAAGACTAAAGTCTGGTTCTTTGGAAGGGAAGCAAGTACTCTTAACCATAAGCCATCTTTCTAGTCCCAGCAGATGCATTTTTGACAAGTTCTTCAAGGGATGTGATAACACCTAACAGTATCCAATCATGTCATGACAGCTACTAAAGAGAAGACAAGTGGCCACTGGATAGCTTGGCTGCCCAGTACAGTCTGGTAACATGGGACTCCTGAACATTATGATACTATTACCAAGGGGCAGAGTCCTGTATATGGAGGGACATCTCTGAGGAACTCCTGGCACATGATTCCCTTCAGGCCAAACCTTCATCACCACCAGATAAACAACCCGATGGGACCTACAGTGCACAGGCAGAGTTCCTACACCAGGTTTTACTCTGGATTCAGGCCTGGGGTGAGTGGCTAACCTTCAGCCCCTTTATCAAGCCTGGAGTTCTCATAACCCTGACTCATCCACACACCCCCATTCAGATTTAGAAGGCCACCCATTAGAATCGCCAGGCCTGCAGTTGGTCCTGCTTCAGCAGATCCACTGGAGAAACATGGACCCTTCTGCTGAATTTCTCCACTCAGCAGTCAGGTGAGTAAAAGGAATTCAATTCAATTTTCCAGTAAATTCTACTATGTTCTGGAAGGACATGGTTTGAAAAATCTATTTTTTTGCTTTTATTTACTTAAGATCTGCATGTCTGGACATTTTTTATAGTGCCATGAAACTGCCACATGCTGAACACACACACACACACACACACACACACACACACACACACACACACCCTCGGGGGATAGACAGACAGACATCACACACACACAGAGACAGACAGACAGAAAGACATCTCATTACACACACAAACACACAGAGGGAGGGGGAGAGAAACAGACAGACATAACACACACACACAGACAGTCAGACATCTCATCACACACACACTCATACAGAGAGAGACAGACAGACATCTCATTTCTCTCTCTCACATACACACACACACAGACATCACATAAAGAGAGACAGACAGACAGACAGAGACAGAGATGGAGAGAGTTAAAAGAAAAGAAAAACAAAGATCCCACCTTCCTATAATAGTATCAACAACAGCACAGGTTCACATGCCAAAGGGACTCTACATCCTGACCTTAAGTTTCAGATGGCAGGAGGCCCTTCTAGCAGCCTGACTCTGGTGGTGACTGCCTTTTCCAGGGCTTCCCAGAGCCCACTCATGTTGCTTTCCCTGACTTCAGCACCATTTTTTAAAAAAATTTTATTATTATTTTTAAGTTTAAATTTAGATTAGAAACAAGGTTGCTTCACAAGTCAGTTCCAGGTCCCTCTCCGTTTCCCTCCCCTCCTCCCGTACCCTCCCCCTAACCCCCCCATTATCCCCTCATTTCCCCAGGGAGGGTGAGACTCATGGGGGTGTCCATAGTCTGTCATTTCATCCAGGGCAGGGCCTAGACCCTCCCCCAAGAGTTCAGGGTGAGAGTGCATCTCACATTGTTGGATGGGAGTCCAAAGTCCATGTGTATACCTGGGATACTGATCTACTGCCCAAGGATCAATAGATTTCCTAGGCCTCCTCACTGACACCCACATTCAGGGGGTCTTGATCAGACCCATGCTGGATTCCCAGGCTGATGCCTGGGATTCAAGAGTTAACCTTTGTCAGGTTAGCTGTTTCTGGGGGTTAAACCAGCCCAGTCTTAATCCCTTTGGTCATCAGTCCTCCCTCTCTGTTACTGGCTTTTTCAACACCATTTTTAAATCCAGAAACACAACTATCTTGCTAGCCATGCAAACTGCTGGGGGCTGAGGGCTCTGATGCATCATGGGATGATCTTGCTCCAGAAGGATCAAATGCCCAGATGAGAAGTTAAAAGCTCTTCAGTGTATTCATGATGTGGGAGTTGCCCATATTGGTGACCTTAGACCTAGTCCTAGTCCCAGATTTCTGTCCCTGCATCGGATCCATTTATTTGGGTCAGTATCCAGTCAACTTCAACTGAGACTCCACACACAAATTTCCCTCCTGACCCCCTAGCTGCCCCATCACCATCACGGGTGGACAGTATACGTGCATCCAAAGAATAGTAGGTGTGCATTCTTCTCCTCCCAGGCTCCCTAACAGCTTCCCATTGAACACAAGTTTACTGCGCCACACCTGAGTACCACTCTTTCAGGATTCTCTAAGGATTGATTCTTAGGCCCCAGCCAGACTAATGGAATTGGAAACTGTGAAGGTGAATTCTAGGTATCTCCATTTTGGAATAGAGCTCTCCAGGTGACTGTGCAGCTGTTTGGCCCTCACTGGGTAGGAGGGCCAATAGTTCCTCCCATAGGAAGAGCCTGTAGATTTGTGTTTATTAAGCCTGTAGATTAAGTTTAAATTTAGATTAGAAACAAGGTTGCTTCACAAGTCAGTTCCAGGTCCCTCTCCGTTTCCCTCCCCTCCTCCCGTACCCTCCCCCTAACCCCCCCATTATCCCCTCATTTCCCCAGGGAGGGTGAGACCCATGGGGGTGTCCATAGTCTGTCATTTCATCCAGGGCAGGGCCTAGACCCTCCCCCAAGAGTTCATCCTTTGATAAGCGGGGATGAGGAAAGGAAGAACACATGAAACTGCTTATTTGATTTGCTGGTCCAGCCACCTGATGCAGGGTTGCAACACCATCTCCTTCCTGATGCAGGGGAAGAGTTATCAGCCAGTCACAGGAAGCAGCCAGGAAGAGACCCTCTACAGGCAAGGAACCAGGAGTCCCACACCCTAAGCTTCAATAGTCAGGACTCCTGCCAGCTCTGGTCACATGGACAGAACTGGGAACTCCTTAGTCATACAACTCAGGCAGCCATAGCCCCAGCTGTGCCCCGAGGCTGACAGATGTGGCCTTTCGTTCTCACTTGGAGGCAGATGGCAGAGATTTCTCAGGATGCAGAAGACCCTCTCAAACCAAGACAAGCAAATCCCTAACCCTGAAGTAAGTAGACAGAAAGGGGCTAGCTGTCGTGCCTACAAAAGTGACCGATTAAGGGGGCTGCTGTGCCTCATTATCCCAGGCTTTGTGTGTGGAGGTGAAGAGCCAACAAAACCCATGTTTAACCAAGACTGAGAACACTGGCTGTGTGCCATGAAGAGACAAGCTGTGGTGAATAGAAAACACGTTGCCAGCCTCTCTCCATTCCAACTAAAGAGAAAGGGGCAACTCTGGAAGCCCGGAGTGTGCTAGGCTGACATCTCTACCACACCTGTTCTACATCAGGTGCTGGCCAGGAGCTGGGCTGGTAGACACTTAGGGGAAGATATATTGATGAAACATCATCAATCATGGCGGCCCGCCTTCACTTCATGCTCGGTTGTGCTGTGTGCTCTACACGACCATGTAGTTTAACCCTCTCAGCAGTCCACAGATAAGGAGCCAGATGCTTAGACATCAAGCTATTTGCTCTCCAGACCCTGGTTTGGAGTGGTGGAGCTCACATTTGAAACATGTCTGGTGACACACGACTACTAGGCTATTCTGTCTTTCCAAAGAGGCTCTAGTTCAGAGAAAGGGAGACAGGCAGAGAAGTGACCCAACTTTGAGGCCAGTTAGGATTTCACAGTATGGAGAAGCATTAACCAAAAGTGACCAAGAAAGCATGGAGCACACGCCAAGGCCTCGGTCTACACGAGCAGGCACGAGTCACCGACAACAGTGAACGGGGTGGACAGCAGATCTCACAGGCTGTGCTGCCACAGCAACTGCTGGAGAAGCAGAAGAATGGGAACTCAAGCTGAGGAGGGAGGGTGTTCCTCAGGAGGGCATTCGGGTGGGCTGTGGGAAGGAAAAGGGAATGTCTAAGGCTCCCTGGGTGGGTGAGAAGCAGGCAGCTGACAGCCCGTGTGACAGCAGAGAAAGCAGTTCCTACCCTACTGCCCTCCTCTCCTCACATGTCGGCTCAACACGCATTTGCTGTTCCTGCCATTGAGCAGGTATGACCCCTGCCTTCAAAGAACTCACAAGTGACTTAGGGAGGCAGGCCTAGACACAGAAGCCCACAATGCACTAGTCATCAACAAGGCATATAGAAAGGTCATGATGTTTGGGGGCAAGTCAGGCCTCACCATGGTGGCCCAGAGTTGGGTTCTGAAAGATGAGCATGAGTCCCGGAGGCCACGTATATGTGTTGTGGGGTTCCCCAAGGAGGCCATGTGCAGGGGAGGGGGAGTGCCCCAAGCAGAGGCAAGAACAGGAACACACACATTTGGTCTGACAGGTGTTGTGGTAGAGAAGATTCCGGGAAGAAGGGCGGGCCTGCCAGAGAGTGGGAAGCACCGAGTACCGTGTCCCAGTGTATGAGACAGAGTGCAGAGAGCAATGGTTAGGTTTTCTTCAGAAAGCAATGCAGGGCTGATGAGCCAGGAAACAAGGGGCCACCGTAATGTCTGTGAGTAGCGAGTGCACGTGCAGGCAATGGCTGAAGGAACGGAGAAGACAGACGACCTGGAGACTCTTGGCAGCGGTTACTGTCTTCTGACTTGGGCTTACTGGAAAGAGGGGAGGCGGGCAGGAATGCTGCAGGAAGGGATGTCATGCTACACTATGATCCAAGACGTGTCCAGGGCCTGTGTGAGGCCCTAGAGGACAGTGTGAATAGGGAAGAGCTCTGAGAGAGGATGAGGGTTAGATGAGTCCTGAGAGAGGGAATGAGACATCAGGCTGCTCTCTTTGCTGTAGGAGCACAGAGCACAATGGCTGTCTGTAAGTAAGTCAGGAAGGACCCCCCAATACACACAGACACACACACAGACACAGACACATACAGACATACACACATACAGATACAGACACACACACACAGACACACACACACACACACACACACACACACACACACACACACACACACACACACACACCGAGACACCCTGAGCTTGAGCGGCCAGCCTCCACAGCTGAGAGAAATAGCATTATCAGATCAGTCACACAGCCCACGTCAGACTAAGACATACAAGGAGGACAAAGTCGCTCTGCACCTGTGGAGTCTGAGTAACTGATCTGTTGTTCAAGGAGGCAAGCTAGATCCAGAGAGAGGGAAGGAGGATTTATGAGGATACAGATGAGATGGCCCAGAGTCAGAAAAATGACAGCAGATACCCTGTGAAAATTGTTTCAGGATATGGGGACCACCAAAACACAGAGACGAAAGAGGGAACGACACCCCAGAAAAGCTGGAGCTAACGTGTGACAAACAGCAAAGGAAGCAAGCATCAGCTGCCCAGAGAAGTCAGGCTGCACGGATGCTGCACCCAGCCTGTGTCCCTGGCGGTGAGAAGCCAACACTTTCCAGGGAGAAACTAGAGTACAGATGCCAACTGTCAGTTGCTGGCATGAGTGGTCTGTCTCATCCGTTTCCATTTTAAACAACCTACACTGCAAGAAGGATTAAGCAGGCAAGAAGCCAGCAGACTTTTCTTCTCCTATCCAGAGTCTACCCAGCCACTTGGGACTGGAAGTTGGAGGGGCTCAGCGAAGCTCCCCGTGTGTGGAAAACTACCCCGTCACCATGGAGTGGCACTCCCCAGCCTCCTGCTTACAAGTAACTTGCTGTTTCCATAATGATGTCAACACTGTAATGTAGATCACATGGAGACCACCTGCTTTGCAGCATCAATAGGCTGAGGATCCTTTTGGTTAGTTAATCCAGTGTACAGGTGAATAATTGCGTGTAAACAGTGGGTACCATTCCCAGCATGCTGAGCTGTCTGCCTACTTCAGAAGGCGTCATCCTGAATCTAGCCACCCATGCTGACTGACCTTGCCCACCTGCCTCAGACATGGCTTTCTAGGAGCAACTGCTGTGGGAACGACCCTTGGGTGTTTACTCTTGAGAAGCACATGCTCCTGAGTGTCACACTGGCACAGAGCTTGATCACATGACTTGCACTGACCAATGGATCCTATGCAAATGTGATACAGGCAGAAAACTCTTGTGCACGGGCACAGAGTGGTTGGCTGCCCTCTCACCCTTTTTGGAAGCCTGGCATTTCACACAAATAAGCAGAGGCTGGCCATAGCAGAGTGGACGAGGAAGAGCCTGTGCTGCCCGAGCTTCTCCAGGCCAAATGGGCAACACTGGCTTTGAACTCCTAACCCTCCTGCCTCTATCTTTCAAGTGCTGAGATCACAGGAATGTGCCCACATAGCCAGTCTGTGCTTGCAGTCTGAAGTCATCAAGATTTGGAGGAGTCCCTCCAAGACTCAGCGAGCACTGTACTCAAGGAGGCACAGGGAGTGCGCACTGGAGAGGGGTAGAGTAATAAAGACTGCTACCTTTCTGGTAGGGCTTGGCCACAGGGTTCTTCACTCGTAAGGTACCTACTCATCCATCCCCGAGGCTTAATGGTTGCTGGTGAGGACAGAGTGACATCTTCTTCTTCTTCTTTTTTTTTTTTTTTTGTTTTTTTTTTTTTTTTTTGAGACAGGATCTCTATGTAGCTCTGGCTGTCCTGGAACTCGCTCTGCAGACCAGGCTGGCCTCGAGCTCACAGAGATCCACCTGCCTCTGCCTCAAAAGTGCTGGTATCAAAGGTGTGCACCACCACTGAAAGGTTCAGGCATTACGCTGGCCTGCCCTGTTACCTGGCAGGATGCGCTCAGGCAACACTCTGGCCAGCCCAGAGTTCCGTGAGAACCAGGCAGGTGCAAAGGACCCCTTTAAAGGACTGACCCCTGCCCGTTTACGCTCTCTCGCTCTCTTCCTCTCTTACTCTTGCTCTTCCTCTCTTCCTCTCTTGCTCTCTTCCTCTCTCTTGCTCTCTTCCTCTCTTCCTCTCTTGCTCTTACTCTGTCTCTCTCTCTTATCTCTCTCTCTCTGCTCTGCACGGGTTGGTTACCTCTCACCCCCCTTCTCCCTCCCCGTCCACCAATAAACTCCACGTGGGATCGTTGAGTTGCGGTCTGTGTCTCCTTACTGGATAAACCTAAACATTTTAACAACAACCACCACCTGGCTAAAAATACATTTTCTTCAGTGGTGTAACCACCAGTAAGTTGCCCATACTCCTGTAAGTAAATAACCCATTACCTATGTTCCTATAAGCAGCCCTAATTAAAATCATTTGGAGACAAAAAACAAAACAACTACAATAAACAAAATGGAAGTGGAAGGGGAACTAGTTCAGAAAAGGAGTGAGCCTGGGCTGGGGAGACAGGTCCAGTGGGTAAGGTCCTTGCTGTACAAGCATGAAGGCCCGAGTTTGGATCCCCTGTACTCAGATAAAATGCTGCGAGTAGTGGTACACAGCAGCACAAGAGGCAAAGCAGGCGGGTCCCAGGGCAGGGACCACTGGCCAGTCAACCTAGCCATTCAGTGACATTCAATGAGACCCTGCTTCACACAACAGGGTGAAGAATGGCAGAGGAAGACAAGCAACACTGACTGACCTCTGGTCTCCACACCCATCCCCACCTGCGGTGGTCTGAATGAGAATGCCCCATAGACTCCGATATTTCAATCCTGGTCTCCAGTGTGTAGAACTGTTTGGGGAGAACTGTGAGCCAGCCTTGTTGGAGGAGGTGTGTCACTGGGGATCAGCTCTGAGGTTTCAAAAAACTTCTTATCATTCCCAGTGTTAACTCTCACTGCCTCCTGCTTATAGATCAAGATGTGGGCTCTCAGGTGTTTCTGTCGCCTTCGATCTGTCATAGACCTTAGCCCTCTGAAACCATAAGCCCAGTCAATGCAACTCTCATGAACTGCCTTGGTCATGCTATTTTATCACAGAAATAAAAAAGAAACTAAGCAATACACCACCCAAGAATATACTGTTCTGGATTTGAAGGGTCACTGTGCTCTTGCAAGAGTGTCTCTATTATCTCCCCAGGGCACCACGTTATTTTGTAACGGGTGGCAGTAAGACACACTACAGTGACACTGTCCACACAAGTGTTTTCTACTGAAGAGAAAGGAGGCTGGCTTTCTAGGAAACCCACTGCAAAGACATCAAGGCATAAGAGGGCACAGAGGGTCTCTGGAGGACAAGATCCAGCAACCACCAGCATCCCTCAGCAAAGAAGCCAGGAGATGCAAGCTGGTCCATGGCACATTGACAGTGTGCCGCCATCCCTTCCCTCCTTCAACCTGCACCATTTTCTGTGTGCTGACTAACTGGGGGCAGCTCCAGGATGTGAGGAAAAGCACCCCCTTGAAAGCCCAGGCAGGGAAGTTCTTGCTCAAAGGACAGAAGACAAACGCTTGCTAGGCTGTCCCTTTCCCCAAGCACATTTACACAGGGAGGGGGAGGAAGAATGAACCAGGGCAGGGGTGTCCAACACTGTGAAAAATGACTTTTAGCTTGGCTTGTTCTAATGAAGCCTGAAATTCAGACGATTCTTTGGTGTGCTCTCTGTTGGTGAAGCCCTAGGGGCCACACCATCAGGAGTACCAATGTCTGGATGATTTATTCCTCAGTGCTCATCCTGTGGGTCACAGAAGAGATTCACAAGAGCATTTTCTCCCCAAGCAGTGTGGGTGCAACTCTAGGTACCGTGTGACCTGGGTTTTGGTGGTAGTAGTTTTGGAGGTTTTTTGTTTGTTTTGTTTGGGTTTGTTTATCCAGACAGGATTTCCCTGGCTGTCCTAGAACTCACTCTGTAGACTGGGCTGGCCTCAAACTCAGAAATCCACCTGCCTCTGCCTCCTGAATGCTGGATTAAAGGTGTGCAACACTACTATTTGGTGTCTCTCTTTTTTAATCACATTTATCATTTATATGGGGAGGGAAGCTGTGTGCACACGCCATACTGTGCTTGTAGAGGTCAAAGGACACCTTTCAGGGGGTTCTCCCCTTCCACTGTGTGGTTCTGGAGTAAATGCAGTATGCCACACTTCCACTCTGTGGTTCTGGAGTAAATGCAGTATGCCACACTCCAATCTGTGGTTCTGGAGTAAATGCAGTATGCCACATTCCACTGTGTGGTTCTGGAGTAAATGCAGTATGCCACACTCCACTGTGTGGTTCTGGAGTAAATGCAGTATGCCACATTCCACTGTGTGGTTCTGGAGTAAATGCAGTATGCCACACTCCACTGTGTGGTTCTGGAGTAAATGCAGTATGCCACACTTCCACTCTGTGGTTCTGAAGTAAATGCAGTATGCCACACTCCACTGTGTGGTTCTGGAGTAAATGCAGTATGCCACACTTCCACTCTGTGGTTCTGAAGTAAATGCAGTATGCCACACTTCGCTGTGTGGTTCTGGAGTAAATGCAGTATGCCACACTCCACTGTGTGGTTCTGGAGTAAATGCAGTATGCCACACTCCACTGTGTGGTTCTGGAGTAAATGCAGTATGCCACACTCCACTGTGTGGTTCTGGAGTAAATGCAGTATGCCACACTCCACTGTGTGGTTCTGGAGTAAATGCAGTATGCCACACTCCACTGTGTGGTTCTGGAGTAAATGCAGTATGCCACACTTGGCAGCGAGTAGCCATACTTGCGAGCCGTCTTGCCTGCCCTATAATCTAAGTTTTGACAAATGGTGTGACACTGAACTCTGAATAGGATAAAGTGCTCTGGGTTCCAAAGGCCTGCTTCAGATCACCATCTGACACTGATGAGATTTGAAGCCCTGCGTAAGCCCTTCATCTTGAAAACCTCAATGTAAGAAGGGGCCAATAAATAACATTCATTTCTTATTGAGGTTAAAACTCCTTATGAGGCAGAAACAGCAGTATATAGCTCTGTATTCTTAAGTATAAGCACCATGCTTCACACGAGTAGTCTTCAACTGCTGCTGTACATACTGACACTGTACCCGTTGTACGGCACATTCCTATTCCCTTCACAGCCCCTGGAATCTCCATTCTACTTCCTGCTCCCGAGTTTGAGAACCTTCGATACCACATGATGGAATTATAATTCAGTGTTTATCCTTCTGTGTGACAGGCTCATTTCACTGGCTCAACATCCTCCAGGTCCAAGCACACTATATTCTTAGAATAATTTCATGACACTCCCTGTCTGCATGGTAGCATAGATATTATTAGTTAATTATCATTTAATAAGATGGCATGTAAGCAGAGACATGACAGAGGGGGGCAGTCACAAGGCAGGGGCACACACTGTGGCAATACTCAGGCACAAGGCTCCTCGGTTAATGGGAAGGTTTCAGGGACAGAGTTCAGGAATTACAAGTCAGAGTGGCTGGCCAGAGAACATCGGTGCTGGCACACACCTATGATTATCTAAAGACACTGAGGCAGGAGGATTTTGAGCTCTAGCTACCTTGGGCTACATAGTGAGTGAGTTCGACCCAGCCTGAGATAATAGCAAGACCCTGTCTCAAAACAGTCAAAAACAAAAGACATTTGCCCTCAGTGCCAGAATAAAGGAGCTAGACTGTCATGGACTAAGGACACAGGTAACAACTGAGAGGCATAGACTCATGTTCAACAGCGAGATGACCTCATGGCTAAGTTTGGTGGCCCTTTGTAGCTGGAACCAGGGCAGTGGAAGGGACTGGGAGAAGTGGCCTCCTCTTGACCCTGGCCCTGTAAGGTGGGCAGTGTCTTGGTGCACTGGTGGTTGAGGAAGCATGTGTGCATACTGTACTAGATTCCATTCAGAGAAAGACACAGCTATCAACTGGCCTGGAAGGGTTGCAGGAATGACTGAACTCCTTCAGAGATGTGTGTAAACTCTTAGCCCTGACCCTGTGACTATTGAGCCAATATCCTTGAACTCAGTATTCTTCCTTCCTTGACCTCCAAGTTGGGCAGGTCGGGACCACTAGTGTGCAGAGTCACGTGGGACCAATGCTAGAATCAGACTCTAAGAAGTAATCGCAGTGAAATGGGTAACAGTGTAGACCCTATTCGAACACGACTACTGTTCTCATAGGAGGAGGAGAGACAAGCCTGCATGAGAGAAGATACTGTGAACATGCACAGGGAGAAGGCCACAAGGAGACTCCTGACAGCATCACCTAAGTGACAGACAGGGCACAGCCTCTCCTACAGTCAAAGGGGAAGCAGGCCTGCCGACGTCTGGACTTGGAACTCCCCCCTTCCAGAGCTGTGAGAGAACAATTTTGTGATTTTCAGCCAAAGTTTGTAGCACTTTGTTGTGTCATCCCTACCAGACACAGTGCAGAAGCCCAGAAGAGAGAGGCTTTAACATGATAAGGATGGGCGTATCATTTAGGCGGTGGCATGGGTCCTGAGCTCAGGATGAGAAGCCCAGACTGGAGACAGAAATTTTGGGTACGTGTGCAAACAGAGCAGGTTTAAAGCCGTGGTGCTGGCTGAGGCCAGCAGGAGATGGAAATATGAGAAAGGAGAGAACCAAGGCCAGAGCCTGGGGTACTCCAGAGCAGAAACAGAAGAAGTGGGATTTAAGATGGGCGCACTGCAAGGTGGGAGGAACCATGGACAGCAGAAGCCTGGGGTCGGCATTCCTCTTCTGCTCCCACTGTCCTGGGGCCAAGGCCTTCCTCCTGGCCTCCCCAACATCCAGACTGCTTACCTCACAGTGAGCGCTCACTGGGCCACTCAGCCGAGCATGGGCCACTGCCTTTACTTCCTGTGGCCGCAAAGTGCCACTTCCGGTGCTTCCTTCCTCTTGTTTGTTTGCTATATCCCAGCCCAGGCAGAGGAAGCGCCCTGCGCCCCCCAGCGCACCCCACGCACAGTGCTTTGGCACGCGGCAGGCTCCCAAGCAGTATTTGCAAGATTAATGAACCAGAGACGGTCTCCTCGCAGGCACACCTGAACACTGAGAAAGCCGTATCTTTTCCTGTACTTGTTCAATTGATTTCTCACTCTCAACAGGTGGGTTTTACATATTTTCCCGTGAACTTTCATTTTGACCTACACAACTCAGACAAATGAGATGTCTAGGAGTCTTGGTTTCTTTCAGTCGAGACTGGTTTTCAAGCTTTGCTGTTGGTCACAGAGCTGTACGAATATACCATCAGTTACAGCTAATACAACCCCTAAAAGTGCCGGTGCAGCAACGACTGCTGCTGTGTTCCCCACAGCTGTCCCTCAGGCTTCACCCTTTCGTCCCAGACTCATGCCTTGACACTGCTCTGCTGTGGGGGGCTTCTGCGTGAACACAGAAAGATCTGTCTCCTACGACCTGCATATAAAAGCGGCCCCAAAGGCTCAAGTGTTGACAGTTTGGCCCCAACTGATGGAACTACTGGAAAATGATTGCATCATGAGGGTGCTAAGCTCATCACTGAGTGAAGCAATTGATGGATTTACAGCCTGGCTGGAGAAAGTGGAGCCCTGCGTTTGGAGGGCAGATCTCATCCAGGACCTCTCATTTTCCTCTCCTTCCTGTCTGCTTCTCTGTCACCAGAACAGGGTCTCTACTACCCCTTTCCCATGATGCTCTGCCCTACTCCAGGGACCAAGTGACCCCGGGCTGAAACCTCTGAAACCACTAGTCAAGATAAACCTTCCTTTTAGTAAGCACACAGCCCTACCTAAACTAGAACCAGGGGGAACCTTCCAGCCTCTAATGCATCCACCTGCCTATGATGGTATGGGGAGCCCCTCTCTTCTGATGACTTCATGAGCTCTTGCTAAAATACCTTGCTTAAAACAGACTGAATCACATGCCCTGAGCATCCAGCTGAGAGACTCTGGGGGAGGAAACAGCCTCTCTCTGGTGTAAAGCGTTCATGGTAAACCCAGTAGGCTACTAGGATCACCAGCTTTCTGCCTAGTGGTTTCAGTCGTGTAGTCTAGACATTCTCTTCACCTCTAAAACCTGAAACTAAAATATAAGACCTTTTGTGATAGGAATACAGAATGGAGGACTGAAGGAGAAAGGATTGGAAGGAGGAGAAACTATCTATTAGGGCTGCTTTTTGTTTTTTTTTTTTTTTTACCCCTTCAGGGTCTACATGTGAGAAATCTGAAAGCTAGTGTAAGAACAAAATATTACATTTTAAGTTTTAATTACATTGCCTTAAGAGATCCATGAAATAAAAAGGTCGATGATATACAAGCCCCTTGCCCAAGGACAGATAGAATTCTGGGATCTATTGTTTATGGGAGGTAACAGCCACATGTTTTCATGTTTTCACTCTCCAAACACATGTGGGCAGGAGGTTTACAGGCAGGAAATACGTCAGGATGTATGCTTGCTCCTGACTGGACATAATGGGAAATGCAATGAGTTATGGGTTTTCCTTCCTAATACCCTGCAAACCTTGACTCAGAGCCATTTTCTGGAAAGCTAGAGATGGACCTGGTCAGAGTCCATCCACCTGGCCAGGATTTAGTTAAAGCTTGCTTCAAATTTGGCTTTGAATTGTGCTGGTGGTTTTATTCTTGATTGCTGGCATTAACACTAAGCAGGCCAGATCCATTAGAATAAAGTCAGGTATAACTACACATGCATTAAGCAGCCCAGATCCATTAGAATAATGTCAGGTATGTTTTTAATGGTGCTTCCTTCTGAGATCAGTTTTATTGTTGTTGTTTATTTGCTTTACTTTTCCCCTCTGTTTCTTAACTCCTTCTGTATTTCAGTGATTCATTAACTCAAAGGTGGGGAATACTTTAAAATGCATATATGAAAGATTACAAAGGACGATGAAAGAATGGAAGACTGAGGAGGAGGAGGCCAGAGGAGTTGGCAGAGATGTAGAGTCCTTAGTTATATAATGCAGTTATTTTATTCACTTTTTTTTTTTTTTTTTTGGTTTTTACGAGACAGGGTTTCTCTGTATTGTTTCGGAGGCTATCGGTCCAGCCCGGCCTCGAACTCACAGAGATCCACCTGCCTCTGCCTCCCGAGTGCTGGGATTAAAGGCGTGCGCCACCACCGCCCGGCTTATTCACTTATTTTTGAGATAGAGTCTCACTATGTAGACCAAATTGGCCTTGAACTCACAGGGATCTGCCTGCTTCTGGGGCTGGGATTAAAGATGTGTAGCATTGTCGGGCAGTGGTGGCTCATGACTTTAATCCCAGCACTCGGGAGGCAGAGGCAGGTGGATCTCTAAGAGTCCGAGGTCAGCGTGGTCTACAGACTGAGTTCCAGGATAGCTACAGAGAAACCCTGTCTCGAAAAAAAAATGTGTAGCATTGCACCCAGCTACCCAGCTTCCTTGAATAGTTTAAAAGGTAACATTTTAATTTGCCTCGCCTTCTCATGGCTAGACAGTCAGAAAAGATACAGAAAATTTGATGTAAAAATAAATTCTTTAAATAAGAAGAAAATGTTCTGAACAGCCTCTTCCTGGGGTTTCGTGTTTTATTACTCTGTTTCAGAGAAATTGCCAATCGGGAACAATCAGTTCACAGGCCTGTTACAAAACACCATTTACTGGGAACTGTAAGGACAAGGTGGCCTCTAAAAGGAGGCAGGGGGTTGTAGGTGGGACTGATCCTCTCTAGGAGAGGGACTCACAATGCTCTCCCTGTCCTCTGTCCCTATCACCTTTGTCTCCTCAGGGGAAAGCCATCTTTTCTTAAACAAATGAAGATGTGTGTCTGACTTTCTGCAGCTGCCTCCTTCTATCTGGAGAACCAGCTATTATGGAGTGAACAGAAGAGAAGTGACAGCTACCAGCCGAGAGTTGGCAAATAGAGACCCAAGATCCTTTCCCTAGCTGCTTAGGAACAGGTATGAGGCCAGCAGGGTGACTTTCTGCCCCGTTGCCAGAGACATGTGGTCCCCTGGAACATTCTATGCTGAGGTTGTTTTGCTTTTTAAGACAATAAGGCAATGATCTTATAAACCTCCAGAGAGAAGTTGGGTCTTATCAAGGACTCAAAATGGCAGAAGAGTGGTGGCTTCTGAATTTATTTTAGTTAGGTTTTCCATTTTGTGTGTGGGTGAGGTGTGCATGTGTATATACATGTATTAGCATGTGTGTGGGTGAGGTGTGCATGTGTACATATGCATATAGCATATTAGTATTGTGTGGCTGCATGAAGAGATGATTTTAGGAATCACCCTCAACCCCACTTCCATTTTATTCACTGAGGCAGGGTCTCTCAATCAAACATAGACCTTGAGAATAAGGCTAATCTTGCTAGTTAGCTTGCTCTGGGGCCTCCAGCTCTCTACTTTGAAAACTTGAATTATAGGCAGGCCTGTATGCCCAGCTGGCATTTACATGGGTTCTTTGGGACCCAAACTCCAGTCATCACTGTGTGTAATCATAGAAGCATCTCCCCAGCCCAACCTCGAAATTTTAGATGTTACATTTTCAAATGACAATTCTGTGACCCGGCCTCCAAGGCACTTTTATTTTCATGTGGGCCTTTGCCCAGAAGATACTATGCACCCTGCCCTCTCCCCAAGCAAAGGCTTAAACCAACAAACAACATAACAACAAAACTAACCAACCAATAACAAGGAACCAAGACTTGAGATCCAAGAAAAGAAGGATCTAAGCCTGAGGCCAACAAAGGGAAGGCCCAGTTAATTTTAGACAGCAAACCCAAGGAACAAGTCTAAGCTGGGTGCTGCAGGAGGAGGGGCTGTCTGAACGGAAGGATACTGCAGGGCTAGGACCGATGAGTAAATGGCAGCAGTAGACATCCAGTAGGTCTCCTGGAGCACTGGGGGAAGAACTCAACAAGGGTAGACAGTAAAACCAAACAGTCTTTTAAAGATAATTATTAGCTCAAAGAAAAACAAGTGAGCAGTTGTGCAAGCAAAGAAACACCATCTCAGGCCAACAGCCGATTCTCTAGTGAATAAGGTTCAAATCATCTTCAGACTGGAAACACAGCCAACCAGAGCATCTGCCCCACATGGCACAGCTGTTGGGAGACTGGGGAGGGTTTGTGTTAAAAGGGGCCCAGTCCTTCTCACAGGAGGTCAGTAGGTGATGTTTTAAACCAATAAGCCAGGACTGCACTCAAGACATCTGACCAAGGGCAGTGATTTGGAAGAAAAAATACTTCAAAGAAGCTCCTCTGGGAAGTGGGGTTGGGCTGAGCAAGGAGACTGCCATTTGATTTTAATCTACGCTTTTACAACACATAAAAACAAAACACAGTTTAAAAATGAAAGCATTGTCTTGAAATTTTAATATAAAAATATTCCAGTGGGGAAATGAGGGGATCAAGGCAAAAGTGGAGAAAGAGAAAACAATGAGATCTTTAGCACCAAGAATACCCAGCACAGCACTCCAGCAAAGCCCACCCTCCACCTGAAGGAGGCCTGGTCTAATCACTTCTTTCAGTTTGCCTCTGAGAACTTCCCATCACTGTCACCCTCAAGCCCTGTCCCAGCACAAGCTGAGGCCTCAGGTGGGAAGTATGTGTTGAGACTTGTCCCATGTTTGATTCCTTCGTAATGGGGAGAGGAGAAGTCAAGAATTTCAGGAAAACCACAGTGTGTGGGGACCAGGGGGGAATGCTGAGATCAGGGTGAGATGCATTGAGGACAAGTGTCAAACACCAGAAGCATGGCCAAGTTGGGGCCTGGGACACTGGCGAGTGAGCTCACCGTGAGTCAGCAGGCGAGGGCCCTGCAGGAGTCTGCAGAGCTCCCCTTCAAGGTCCAGTGGCAAAGAGGCACTGTCCCTTCCTTCCTCCTGGGAAATCCTGAAATGGCTCCCATGTTAACAACACCTGAGTGCTTCTTTATTTTGATCAGCTCCTTGACATATTTAGAGACCCTAATGAGAACAGGAAATAAACATCGTTTAATTGAAAACAAGGGTTTCAAAATGCACTTGCTACTGATAGTTACTGTTGATACAATAAAAGGTAATTTCACAAAGATGTGTACAATAAATTAAAATAATCTCAACATAGTCTTGGTGATGCATATCTTTAATCCCAACACTCAGGGTTCGGGAGGCAGAGGCATTGGATCACTATGAGTTAGAAGTCAGCTGATCTACAGAGCAAGTTCCAGGAGCCAGACAGAATTACATGGTTAAAAATTAATTAATTAATTAATTAAAAAAAAAGCCGGGCACGGTCGTGGATGCCTTTAAGCCCCGCAATAGGGAGGCTAAGGTAGGCAGATCTCTGAATTCAAGGCCAGCCGGGTCTACAGAGTGAGTTCCAGGATAGACAGGGCTGTTACACAAAGAAACCCTGTCTTGAAAAAAAAAAACATGCTCAGTGGGAAAAGGCACTTGCTGCCAAGCCTCATGATCTTACTGAGCATGATCCCCAGGACCCAAATCCTAGAAGGGGACAACTGATCCCTACATATTATCCTCTGACCTCTCATGCGTGTAGACACAAACACAATACATACAAATAGACACAGAAAGATAGAAATGCTAAATAAAAACAATTAAACAGGTTTAATATTGAGCCAGGCATGGTGTCGTCACCCATCTTTAGTCCCTGAACATGGGAGGCAGAAACAGGCGGATCTCCGTGAGTTTGAGGTCAATCTGGTCTACAATGTGGATGTCAGGGCAGCCAGAATGGTTACACACAGAAACCCTGTCTTTAAAAGCACCAATTTTTAAAAATATTGAAATAATTGAACTTGTGATTGCTCTATTCAATCCACGTGAAAAGAAGAGTATCATTCAGTGTGCAGAGAAAAGAAACTGATGTTTTCTGGTGGGCTTTTTCTGATTACAGAAGTAAATGCTTGGTTGCTATATTTCTGGAGGTTGAAAATCACACCGAGGTTATTCAAGAACACATGCTGTTCTTAGGACACACACCCTGAAGTAACTGGTAAAGAACCATGAAGAATGCAAACTGCTCTCATGTGGTCCAGAAAAATAGTATTGATAACTATTAAAGATACAGATCTAGATCTTCCGTCCCTCTGTCTCTCCCCCCCACGAATGGAGCTTTCCAGTAACAGCTAGATCTGGGTAAAGGTAATGGGGTATTTTGAGTACTGTTCTTAGTAAAGAAAAAGTTAAAGATGGTAAAAAAGAAAGTATGAATGTTCGGTACCTCAAAAAAGCTCAGAGGAAATTACTGACATTTCACAAATATTTTCCAAATACCCTGAATTCATGCTGGAAACTAGACTGCCTCAGAACAGTCAGTGTGAAAGAAAACTTCTTTAGGATTTATTTGACTCCCTGTGGTACAAATTCAAGGTTGAATGTCCAGTTTGCATAACAGCATTAGTTTACAATAAAGAGGCTTCTAGTCTTTTACCAACTTCACAGCTACTAAGGAAAGGGGTCTTTAAGGACTGGGCCAATCTTGGTAAGTTTCGAACACAAGCATCACAGGCTGTGCGGAGGCCGGCAAAGGCTCAGGACAAAGCTGCAGAGAAAAACTGCAATTGTAGAGAGAGGAAAGACTCCATCTAAAAGGTGGGTGTCAGAGCCATCTGGACTGCAAAACACTGCAGCTAGGAAAGACTGCAGGGGTGCACCCCTTATTGTGGACTGCTTTTGAGGGGCTGGGCTAAACCAACTGGGCTTTAATGTTAGAAACCCTTATTTTTTGGGAAAGAAGACTGGTCACCAGCAAAGTTCAAAGTAGTCTGTAGGTAACCCTGCCTCGTGAATGTGTACATTGGCTTTAAGAAGTTGTCTGCATTTAGGTTAGCTTTTTATTCTACTCTTATTTGAGTGTTTTGTCTACATGTGTGCCTGTGCCTGTGGGAGCCAGAACCTGGTGTCTAATCCACTGGACCTGAAGCTACAAATGGTTGTGGACCCCCACATGGGTCTAGGAACAAACCTGGGTCCCCTGGAAGAACAGCACTCTTAAGGACTGAGACTTCTCTCTTGTCCCTGGGCTAACTTAAAGAAAAAAAAGACTATATATGTTAGATTTTGTTTTCTTTATGGCTTTTTCAAGACAGAGTTTCTTTGTAACTTTGCAGCCCATCCTAAAACTCACTCTATAAACCAGACTGGCCTTGAACTCAGAGAGCCACCTGCCTCTGCCTCCTCAGTGCTAGGATTAAAGACGTGCGCCACCGCTGCCCAGCCATATGTTGGCTGTTAGACAGTAAAAAAAGATTTGAAATTGGAGAAAAGCAAAATGCATGAACTTGTGCTTGCATTCAATACGAAAAATGTATGCCCCAGTCAGATGTCCTCTGTCATGTAAATCTGATGACCTCAAGTCACTGAAGCTTTTCAAACTGATATTTAAGAAAATTCTCACAAAGTGTACATGTCAGATCCAGGGAGACGAGCGAGTGACAGTTTAATGTATTCTGGGAGCAGAGCTGCTGGAGGGAGCAGTGGGCACTAGAGGGGCAGGGCACGAGACCCTGTGACCCTGCAAGGGGAGAAGGTGCAAATGTTGGACAGGGACCACAGCCGTCTCCTTAAAGAAGAAGACTGCAGACAAATCCATGTCTATCGCCATGCACAAAACTTAAGTCCAAATAGATCAAAGACCTCAACATAAATCCAGCCATACTGAACCTCTTAGAAGAGAAAGTGGGAGATACTCTTCAATGAATTGGTACAGGAGACCATTTCCTGAACATAACACCAGTAGCAGAGACAATTAACAAATGGGACCTCCTGAAACTTAGAAGCTTCTGTAAGGCATAGGACACAGTCAACAAGACAAAAAAGCAACTCACAGGATGGGAAAAGAAATTCACTAACCCCGTATCTGACAGAGGTCTGATCTCCAAAATTTACAAAGAACTCACGAAGCAAGTCTCCAAAACACCAAAAGTTGCAATCAAAAAGTGGGGGACTGATAAATGGGACATCTATACAAGTATCTATCTATCTATCTATCTATCTATCTATCTATCTATCTATCTATCTATTTCTATCTCCATAAAACTCAGAGACCTTCATGGAAGAAAGGACAGAAATATTTAAAGAGCTGGAGGTCAGGAAAGATTCAGTTGCAAATGTATCTTCTAGAAATGTAATCAAGAGCTCACAGCACCTGTGGTTGACTATACAAGACTCACACAAGATCAAATCAGTCAACATTCAAGCATGGATTAGTGAGAGGCTCATGAGCCTGCAATCCAAGCTGAGGAGTTGTTGTCAGTTAATGGATACTAGGAGAGGGGGAGTCAGTTTTCTATAAAAATGTGTCTCCTGGTAGGTCAAGATCATGCTCCAGTGAGTGGACCCACATCCAGGAGACCATGGGTAGTTGGCCACATTGGATGGCCACATTGGACTGAGTATGTTGTTAGAGTCATGAGACATGAAGTTAGGAGGGTAAAGGGTAGATCTTGGAGGAGTTAAGCAGAAGAATGGAGTAGTTTAAAAAAAAGTGGGAGACTGAACTAAATAGAGAATTCTCAATAGTGGAGTATAAAATGGCTGAGAGACACTTGAGAAAGTGCTCAACATCCTTAGCCATCAGGGAAATGCAAATCAAAACAACTCTGAGATACCATCTCACCCCTGTCAGAATGGCTAAAATCAAAAACACCAATGACAGTTTATGCTGGAGAGGATGTAGAGAGGTGAACACTCCTCCACTCCTACTGGGAGTGCCAACTTGTACAGCCACTTTGGAAATCAGAAAAATGGGAATCGATTTACCACAGGACCCAGCAATTCCACTCTTAGGCATATATCCAAAAAATGCAAATTCATACAACAAAGACATTTGTTCCACTATGTTCATAGCAGCATTATTTGTAAGAGCTAGACCCTGGAAGCAACCTAGATGCCCCTCAACTGAAGAGTAGATAGAGAAAATGTGGTGCATTTATACAATGGAGTACTACTCAGTGGAAAAAAACGATGGAATCTTGAAATTCGCAGGCAAATGGATGGCACTAGAAGACACCATCCTGAGTGAGATAACCCAGTCACAAAAAGACAAACATGGTTTGTACTCACTCATATATAGATTTTAGACATGGATCAGAGGAGTGCCAGTCTGCAATTCCACTGACAGAGAGTCTGGGAAACAGGAAAAAAAACCTAAGAGAGATATGCATGGTAAAGATCTCCTGAACAGATTGGGAGCACAGCTGGACGGAGGGGGGAGTGGGAGCTGGGAAGAAGAGAGGGAGAGAAGAGGAGGAGAGAGTTGGATATGGGGGAGCAGGAAGGTTGAGTTGGGGGAAGAACAGGGGGAGAATAGGAGGAGAAATACCATAACAGAGGGAGTCATAGGTTTGAAGAGAGATCTGGCACCAGTGAGATCTCTAGCGATCTGCAAGGATGACACCAACTGGCAAACTAAGCAATAGTAGAGAGACTACCTTAAATGCCCATTCCTGATAATGAACTTGATAACTACCTTATATGCCATCCTAGAACCTTAATCCAGTCACTGATGGAAGCAGAGGCAGATACTCACACTAAACAGTGAGAGAGAGAGAGAGAGAGAGAGAGGATCGATGAGCAAATTGACAAAGAATGGGCTGGCAAAACCAGCAGAGACAGCTGATCTGAACAGGGGAGAGCTCTTGGACCCCACACCGACAGCTGGGAGGCCAGCATGGAACTGATCCAGACACCCTGAGTGTGAGAGTCAGTGAGGAGGCCTGGGCAATCTATGGGGCCCTGGGCAGTAGATCAATACTTATCCCTGGCATACAAATGGACTTCGTGTGTCCATAACACAAAGAGGGATGCTTTCTCAGCCTGAACTCTTAGGGGAGTGCCTGGACCCTACCCTGAGTGAAATGACAGTGGGGATAGCGTAGGAGGCTGAAGGGGATGGTGGAGGAGTGTGGAAGGAGGGGAGGGAGAGGTAGCAGGGATTGACATGTGAAGCAAGCTCTTTTCTAAAAAAATGTAATAAAAAATAGTGGAAAAATTTTATTTTCTTCTAAAATATTACATCTTCTTGTATTGAAGCAAAACTGTTATTTCTTTCTACAAAGTTAATATTATTACTACTAATAATGTATTTGTTTTGATGGTCCCATTGGATACTATTTATGCAATAGGCTGTGACTGTCTGGGTAAAAGTATTAACAAATTTTAGATATCCAGATCATAATTCAAGAGACTATCAGATTATTCCAGTCAACTAATGGTAACTACATTATTTGTTCTGAAAAACAAAATTCAATATGAAGAAGGGTTAAATATTAATAAATACAACTGAAGAGTGGATAGAGAAAATGTGGTACATCTACACAATGGAATCTTGAAATTTGCAGGCAAATGGATGGCATTAGAAGAAACCATCCTGAGTGAGGTAACCCAATCACAAAAAGATGAACATGAACCCTCATCCAGTGGCTGATGGAAGCAGAGGCAGACACACACAGCTAAAACCAAACTGAACTCATGGAACCCAGTTGCAAAGAGGTGTGATGAGCAAAGGAATCACGACCAGGCTGGCGACACCCACAGAGGGTGACCTAAACAAGGGGGAACGCATGGACCCCAGACTGATGACTGAGGGGCCAGCATGGGACTGACCCAGACACCCTCCCCCTCCCCTGAACCTGGGTGTCAGAGAAGAGCCCTCAGCAACTTATAGGACCTTGGAGAATAGATCAGTATTTATTCCTGGCATGCAAATGGACTCTGGGAGCCCATTCCACATGGAGGATGCTCTCAGCCTGACACATGGGGGAGGACCTAGGCCCTGCCCAGGATTATACGACAGACTCTGAAAATCCCTCATGGAAGGCCTTACCCTCACTGGGGAGTGGAAGGGAGATGGAGCAGGATGGGGGCTTAGGAGGAATAGGGAGCTGGGGGAGGAGGGGAGGGAAAGGAACTGAGAGTAATATGTGTAGAAAGTTAAATAAAAAAATAATTAATTTTAAAAAGAAGCCAAGATGTAGAGGGACAGACAGAACATTCTCAGCACGGAAGGATCAGACACATAGCTCCCTCCCTGCACATCCCTTCTGCTGGCTGTAGCAGACATTACAGACTAAGACTTCCTGAGAAAGGGGAGGGCTTGGAAGACTTGGCCACAAGAGAACAACATAACATCCTCCCTGCTTCTGCCTTATTGACCTCATTAGAACTCAGGACACAGGCAGAAGAACAGAGAGCTTACAGACAGAGTTCCAGGAGAAGAAGCTCTGTGTTCAAATGGTTGTACCCAGTGTCTTCAGTTTCCTTAGTCATGAAAGGGGATGGAAACTTGCAAGCATTAAATGAGCTTGTTCTTGGCATACTTAGGGCAAGCTGGCTAAAGTTAAGCACTCGATACAGTTCATCGCATTCCCTCTTTCAAAACACATAACATCTAGAGCCTGTGTTCTCAACTCTGGGTTGTGACCCCGTTGGGGGCCAAGAGACCCTTCCACAGGGGTCCCATCTCACATATCTGAACATCAGACATTCATATCATGACTCAAAAAAGTAGCAAAATTACAGTTACGAAGCAGCAACAAAATAATCTTATGGTTGGGGATCACCACATGAGGGTACTAGAGGGTAGCTGTTATGGAATTTCCCACCCGGTTCCACAGCCACCTTGCCCCAAATGAACACACAGACACTATATTAATCATAATACTGTTGTAGCCGGGCAGTGGTGGCGCACACCTTTAATCCCAGCACTCGGGAGGCAGAGGCAGGCGGATCTCTGTGAGTTCGAGGCCGGGCTGGACGACAACCTCCAAAACAATACAGAGAAACCCTGTCTCGTAAAAAACCAAAAAAAAAAAAATATAATACTGTAGGCCGATGACTAGGGCTTCTTATTGGCTAGCTCTGTCTTAATTATCAACCCATTTCTACTAATCTCTGTATTTCCACATGGTCTTACTTTACTGGAAAAGGATCCAGATCTCTTACCCCTTTGTAGTCTCACATGGCGTCTGACTCTGCCTACATTTCTCAGAATCCTCCTCATCTCCTAGACCTGCCTATCTTTCTGCCTCATTAGCCGAACAGTGCTTTATTCACCAACCGATAAGAGAAACATATATGCAGAAGGATATCCCCCGCCATCATCTCCTCTTTTCTGCCTTTTCAACTTTAACATATTATTAAAAAAATCTGGTAGGAAGGACAGAGAAACGCTCCTGTGGTTCTCTGTATTTTTCTTTGTAATTGTTCCCCAATAAACAACCATTTGTCATCTATCTTGAGTCTAGTGGAATAAGTACTTCCTCGACTTCAGGTAGCAGCATTAGGAATGCTGAGAACCACTATTCTAGAGTGAAAAGTGTATGATAGCCCTGGGACCCTAGGAAAATATGGCTCTCTGGGAAGGGACAGACACTACCTACCAGTCTACTCACCGTAGATGTGTGTTGGCTACCTTTAGGTTTTGTTTTCTCTCTGAATGGCAGTGGTGGTGGCAGTGGTGGTGTGTGCTCCTGTTTTACTTGTCCACCTTCATGGCATCTCCTTCTTTCTTTTTTGTTTTGTTTTGTTTCAAGACAGGGTTTCTGTAGTCCTGGCTGTCCTGAAACTCACTCTGGCTTCAGAGATCCGCCTGCCTTTGCCTCCTGAGTGCTAGGATTAAAGACATGTGTCACCACTCGGATTTCTTTGGTTTTCAGTCTCTCTCTCTCTCTCTCTCTCTCTCTCTCTCTCTCTCTCTCTCTCTCTCTCTCTCTCTCTCTCTCTCTCTCTCCCTCCCTGCTTCCCTCCTCTTCCCTCCCCCCCTCATCATTTCTCAAGAGCATATGGAAAGGTGTCTGGGGAGGTGGATGAACCCAAGGAGCCTGGCAGACTGGCCACACTTTGGGCTTTGATGTTGAGAGTTGCATGCTCTGCAGTTTATAAAAACTCCCAGTTAAAACAAGTTGATAACACCCCTACTAGACACCACAGGCTATCAAATAAAAAAGAAAAAAAGCCCAGTGGTACTGGTAACATCTTTTGAAGTTGTTTGCCAGCAAGGTCCCACAGACCCCCAAACATTACAAGCTATTGCCATCTCCTGGTTACCCACCAGAACTAGATAATAAAATGTAAGGCTGGAGACACTACATACTTGAGTCTTACAACATGGAGGAAGCAAGCTAGTACTGATGTAGAAGCTTCATCCCTGCAGGCCAGCTTTCACAGTACAAGGAGGTGCTATGTAATCACCAATCTTGCTCAGCTGTGAACCCTGCAAGCTACAATATGACTGTCTGGACAAGACATGCCCACTGGTACAACAGTGGCATCGATGTTATTGCTATATCCAGTCGCTTTTTGTTTGGATCTAAGGCCTGATTAAGCCCATGCTTAGCATCAATATCAGGATCAAGAACCTGTGGCTAGACCCTAGAGGAGAACCTACTACTACTATTCTTTAAACAGGCATAGTATTAAACTAACTCTAATGACTTATCCGTATATGTAATAGTTAATGCATCTCTCAACACTCATCAGAGTTTCTGTTTTCAGTAACATAGAAATGCATAACTAGTCAAGGTGCAGAGAATAAAAGACTAGACCATTAAACCCTAAATGGGACATCTGAATCCCGCCTCTTCCTCCCAAGGCTCAGATCGCTGTACAGGAGACATTGGCAAGGCTGAAGAGGCAGAGATGGTGGATGACTGCAATGAGAGAGTGTATTCCAGACACAACAGGATTGTTGCACACACAGACTAACATGGACTCTGAGAGCACACACAAGACCAGTGTATCAAGTCAGACAAAATCCACCATAGCGCAAAGTCCCACCTAAGTTTCTTCTAGCTGAGAAGCCATCAGCAATTCATAGCTGCTGGGAGATGGAGTCTGTTTATTTTGTTGTTGTTTTGTTTTTAAACCAAATTTTACCTACAATTTTTTATTTTATATAATTTGTATACAATATTCCATACTCATTTTTTAGAATTTTATTCTTCTCTCATATATTATATTCCAACTGCATTTTTCCCTCCCTCCACTCCTTCCAGTGCCTCTCCCAACATCCCCTCTCCTCCGGATCCACTCCTCCATTTCCCTTCAGAAAAGAGCAGGCTTCCCAGGGACATCCACCAAGCATGGCAGATGAAGTTGCAGTAAGACGGGGCATATCCCCTCATATTAAAGCTGCACAAGGCAACCTAGTAGGAGAAAAGGGGTCCCCAAAACAGTCAAAAGAGTAAGGGACAACTCCCACTCCCACTAGTAAGAGTCTCACAAGAAGTCTCACCTGGCTGTACATGAAGAGGGCCCAGTCACTCCCACGCAGGCTCCCTGATATTCACTACAGTCTCTTGAGCCCCTGAGCCCTGTTTAGTTGATCCTGTGGGTTTTCTTGTGGTGTCCTTGACCCCACTGGTTCCTACAATCCTTCCTCCCTTCTTTTGTAGGACTCCCCAAGCTCTGTCTAATGTTTGGCGATGGGTCTCTGCATCTGCTTCCATCAGTTGCTGGATGAAGCCTCTCAGAATATATCATATGAAAAAAATATATTTTCAATAAAAGAAAAATTAACAAACCCAGTGAAGTTAGTAAACGCCATTAAAATTAAAAAATAATTATAATAATATATATGTATACATATACATATTTAAGACTCTCAGGTAAATTAGCCCATTGCATTTTCATAACCAGCCAGAGAAGAAGGCAGAGCAAGCTAGTGTTTTTATGTTTTTACCATCATTTAAGAGATGACGAGAAAACTCAGTCTTCCAATCAGGTGGCTTCTATAATTTCCCACTGGTAACATGGGACCAAGACCCTTTTTTTGTTCTTTCAGTGAATATATTATTTCTAAGTGATTGTTTTTTGCCCAATACGATCTAAAACTTTTATGTCTACGCAGTGCTAAAAACGAAGCCTAGGCATCACACTTGCCTTACCACCAGCCACATCTCTAGTCTCCCAACTTCTAATTCCAGTTACTTCAGTTTAGCTTTTAGTTTAAAAATCAGTATCCACTCTCTAGTATTGCAGACTGTTTCATGGTAACCTTAATTAGTAGAATAGTATGTGTCTATCATTTATAATTAAATACACAAATTTGGGATGCCTGTGTCAGATAATTTTTACATAAGGGATAAAAGACTATGGTAGTATACTGGGGAGTCACTCATTACTCAGGGTTTGTTTCATGAATGTGAATTTAGAAGTTTAGATTTGTAGAACCTGTATAAAAACAAGGTTGGGAATGGTGGTCTTTCCGTAATTCCAGCCTGGGAAGGTAGAGATGGGATTCCCAAAACAAGCTGGCTAGAATGACCAGCAATATGGGGGACTCTGGGTTTGACTGAGAGACCCTGCCTCATTGAATAAGGATTCCCAACTTCAGCCTTTTTGCCTACATATGAACAGGCACTCCTCCACGTGTGCCCACATACATACATGCATAAACCTGCACACCACACAGCACGCACACACACAGAAAAAGAAGAAGAACTAAAAGAGCACGGCGATCACTGCTATTAAAGTCTCAAAACTATCGGAGCCTCTCAGCCAATTCTGCCCTTTTTATTACTGGTGACTTTTGGTCAGGAACTTTTACTGGTAAACTCTGCAGATTATTCCAGTCTGGCAGCAAGAGCTCTGCCTTTACATTAACAGCAGGTGCTCTCTATTTTGTACAAAGTCTAAGGCCAACAGGAATCAGTGCAGCAAACAGGGTGGCCCCCAGCTTGTGCAGCAGACACCTCGAATTTGCAGCACCAAAGGGTGCAGGTAAGCATGGGGCACCCTGGTATTTGCACATCGTTTTTTTTAAATAACAAGACCAAACTGCTCTTACAGGTTGATGTCACTACAACTCTGTGGCATTTACAACCATGGCACTTTGTGTAAATGGGAAATTTTAGGGAGGGGTGTCTGATTTGTTCACTGTCCACCCCTACAGTTCCTGAATCCACCAGCATACAGTCACTGTCTGTTGACTAGCTGAGCCAACGGGGGATGGGTTACCTTCAACTCCACCCTTTCTCCTCAGCAAAGCACCCTACAAGGGTAAAAGGGAGACCAGTGCAAAGACAATGGGAAACTAGTAAAACTCTGGAAGATTAAATTGTGTTGAGGACTTGAACAGGATGGAGGCGGCAGGACATCCACAGAAAAGATGGAGGATACTATCCCTGGGGAGGCACCAGACATGGAGGCACAGCATTCCCCAGGGGCATTTGAGGAGCACAAAGGGCAGGCTGGGAGAGATAACATTGGCCATTCTCATAACACCATGCCATTGGCTCCTTCCCTATGTCTGTTCCCAGTGGCCTGCCTCTGAGAAAACAGAAAATGCCCTGAAAGAAATGGCCTTCATATACTGATAAGAGAAAACTCCCCCAAAGAAAGACCCTGGGCCATCCCCTGGAAGCTCAGAACCACCGAGCTGTTCCTGAATACACATGGTTAAAGAGCCCCAAACCTTTGAAGTCCAAAGCTGAAGGCCAAGAGTAGAGTCTGAAGGTGGTAGTGTTTACCTAGCATGCATGAGGCCTTGGGTTCAAGCCCCAGAAACTCAAGTAGAAGCAGGAAGGAGAGGGAGGGAGGGAGCGAGAGGGGGAGAAGGCACGCTGAGGCTCATACAAGCTATCTAATGAAAAGAAAAAAGGTGTAAAAACACTATTGTTCACCTCTTCAGAGCATAAGCAGGAAACAGAGATGTGGTGTTGAGAAATGGGCTGGGGGTGGTTAAAAGCTCTTAAAAATCCAAACTAGGTGGCAGGCAAAATAAAAGTGTAAATACAGAATTCTTAAGAAAAAAAACTGGTGGCTGGGCGGTGGTGACACACACCTTTAATCCCAGCACCCCAGAGGCAGAGAGAGAAGATCTCTGTGAATTCGAGACCAGCCTGGTCAAGGGGAGCTAGTTCCAGGACAGCCTCCAAAGCCACAGAGAAACCCTGTCTCCAAAAACCAAAAAAAAAAAAAAAAGAAAGAAAGAAAGAAAGAAAGAAAGAGAGAAAGTCCCCAACAGCAGACTCCTGAGAAATTTCAGACCCGCGTGGATAAAGAGACCATCCTGAGCGCTTGCCAGGAATGAAAAGGGCCACATAAGGCCTGGCATCTCCTACGGTGGGGACACAAGAGATGACAGACAATACACAATGACTTTGAAATTCTCAAGAGAAATAATTTCCAGTTCCCAATACTGTACAGTTACCAAGAACCTTCCATATTTTACGTGCTCAAACACTGCCGTTTCTAGAAGATGCACAGGGAAGAGACAAACCACCAAAGGAGGCAGTGAACGAAGTAGAAGGAAGCAGGCCTTCAGTGGTAACTTCACAGCAGGCTGGAGCAGGGGCCCGAGAGGACGGCCCAATGCACCTGTGAGCTAGCCCTGGGTAATGGGTGGTCTGATGTGTCTGATCAGCTGCAGAGAAACACTATTGGTCTCTGCCTGGTCCAGAGTAAGTTTATAGAGATCAGTGCAAATAAAAAGCAAGAGACGATTATTTTAGGATAAGCAAAAATGCATGTGAGAGGAAGTGTAAAGCCAATGTCTGGCGTTGACAAAGGCAGCGAATACGCTTATTTTGAGGAAACGGGGGACAGCGCTGCAGGTCCATGTCATCCACATCTTGCGGTATCCTTTACCAGGTGATGCTCTGGGTGCATTTCACCTGCCACACCCAAAGCCAAACACCAGGTAAGTTTGGTTGTGTGCAATCTCTAACTTTCTGATTTGGATACCTGCTATTTACCAAAGCTTAATGTTAACCACATCCTATAGAGGACTGAGACAATGGCCAGAGACAGGAAAGTGGGGTGGTGTGAGGACAAACCTCCCCAACTGTGGCTCGGTCTCTAGATCATTTCTTACCTACCGCTGACTAATTCACTTAGATATGCGCACACACATGAACCATGAGGTAAATGCTGCAAGAAAAGCTAAAATTTAAAAAAATGTTTGTGCACATACACATATTTACTAAGCATTTTCTTAAGAGTACTCATTTAACCTTAATGCCTATCGCTCACTAATGGCCTTTTATTGAGCAATATGCATCCCCACACCTCAGCTGCTGCGCCTGTCAAACAGGGGCTGGGGATCTTTCCCAAGTCTACAAGTTCTATGCAAACCCTAGTTCTCTGTCAGTGTTGCTAATATCATCCAAACTCAAAAGTTTGAGCTGTAACTAATATTGTTTTTAAAAACTAGGGTTTGTGTCACGAAACAGTTTTTTACATGTGCATATAGTCCCCAAAGAGAGGCATCTGGGTAAACATGCAGTAAGAGAAGCCTGTGGTTCGCCAGGCAAACAGGAGGTGAGCTGTGTCTGCTCTGTACAATAATGCTATGTGGACCGATGGCTTGGCTACAACTGGTCAACCTCAGCAGCAACCAAGCAGACATATGCCAGATCAGACGGCACGGACACCGCTGAATGGTAGGCGGTGCGCTGGAGAGGGAAAGAAACAAGGAGATGAAAGCATATTGTTTTACAGAGAGATCTGCAAACACTTTACCTGCATGGGGTACAGAGGAACAAAGGGTCCTAAAGGAGCTGAGAGAAGTTTGCCATGGAGGACAAAGAGTGGAAAAGAAAGACAGGAGGGAACACTAGGACTAAGAAGGTCAGAAACACACCGCATAACTACAAGCTTGGTCTCTGTTCCAGCAAGCACCTACTACATGCAGAGCAGAAACAGGACAAAAGTCACAGTGGCACTCACATTTGACTCCTTCTGTTGGTTTCTGAACCTCATCCCCAAATAAAGAGCATTCTGTCTTCATGCCCAGGCAGTAAAATGCATTATTATATCATTCATTAAACATTTAAGCTATTCATTTAAAAAAAAGCCCGTCTTTAGTGTGGTAAAATAGCCACTGTTCTTATGAACACAGCACTTTTTCATGTCTTTAAGATAATAATAGCAGTGTTTATGGAGTGCTTTATAGTCTGGCAATTGTGCCAAAAGCTTTCTGTAAAATACCTTGTTTAATCCTCCCAACAATCCTATGAAGTAGCTTCTAAGGATCTACAGTTCTTTGTCCAAAGCTCTGGGGCCCACTGGGCTTCCCAAATCAAATTTATCAGGTTTTAGTGAGGTTATCGTGTAGAGTACGCAGTGCATCAAACCCAGCAGTCTAGAACTGCATTCTATAATCAAAAACATCAATACTTCTGTAGGGAAACACTGCAGGGGTTTGGATTTTCTAAACACAGCTCAAAATGGACATCCTGATTTGACACACAAGGAATGAGGCACCAAAATTATGTGACTTGCCCAAGAAGAAAGAGCTAGCAGGTGGTGGGGCCCAGAGCTGACCCTGGGTCGTCCGGGTTCCTTACTGTACTGCCTTCTTCGTGTTTGACTTGCGTTAGAGGTCTTGTGTTGGTGCGGGTCACACATCACATCTTCACTGCACAAACCATTAAGAACCTGAGTACTGATTGCAACTGACTCGTGTTGGTGCATCAGAGAGCCAGGGGACAGCAATGTTTCCCTTCCCAGGAGAAGACATGAAGAAGACTGGCTTGTAGCTCCCTGCGGCAGCCTCGGCCAGATGGTTGGGCACCCGGGGCACCTGGGAGGTGGCTGTGTAAAAGACAGGACAGGGCGACGAGAACACAGCACCAGGTAAGCTTGGCAGTGGGGCTGGCGGGACAAAGGTAAGGACTGAAGAGTGTGTTGGCATGCGCCTGCAGCCCCAGCATTCAGGAAGCTGGCGGAGTCCAGGCCCAGGCTGGCCTTGGCCACACAGTGAGTGTGGAACTATTCTGGGCTAGCTACATAGTGAATCCAAGGCCAAATTGTGTTATATAGGACCCTGTCTGATTATGTCAACCAATCAATGGGAAATAATAACAATAATTGTTATATATTATATACCATATAGTTTTTTTGTTTTTTTGTGGGTTTTTTTTTTTTGGTTTTATGAGACAGGGTTTCTCTGTAGTGTTTTGGAGGCTGTCGGTCCAGCCCGGCCTCGAACTCAGAGAGATCCTCCTGCCTCTGCCTCCCGAGTGCTGGGATTAAAGGCGTGCGCCACCACCGCTTCTTTTTTTATTTAACTAACATTTTTTCATATATTTTACATACCAACCACAGCTCTCTTTCCTCCTTTCTTCCCGTTCCCTCCCCCCAGCACACAGTATTTCCGAGGACTGTCTGAGTTTGCTTTCTATTGCTGTAATAAATCACTGAGCAGAACCACCAGGGGCAGGAAGGGGCTGACTTGGCTTACCAGTGACAGTCTGTCATTGAGGGGAGCAGAGGCAAGCACCTGGTGTCAGGCTCTCAACCTTCTAACACTGCAACCTTTCATGTTATGGTGGTCCTCGACCATGAAGCTATTTTATTGCTACTTCGTAAGTGTAATTTTGATGCTGTTATGAATCACAATGTAAATATCTGAGATGCAGGATATCCGGTGTGCGACCCACAGGTTGAGAACCACTAAACTAAAGCAAAGTCTGCGGAGGAAATCTTTGTACAGCGGTAGGCTTACTCACCCTTTCTCTGCAGCCCCAGGCCCTGCTGCACAGGCATGGTACTATTCATAGTAGGCCAGGACAGCAACCAAGAAAGTACTCACAGGTCAATCTGACTGCAGACAAGGCTCTGACAAGGGAGGGACTATTATTATGTGTACCTGGAAGCAGAACTCGGGGTTCAGAGCTCATCAGAAGCAGAACCCAGAAGGAATGAAGGGCAGGAGGAGAGAAAGAATGGGGTGCAGAAGTAGAGAATGCACCGAGGGGACCTTGTAAGAAGGCCCACGGCACATGCAAGGCAGTTCCCAGCTGTAGCACAGAGAGCCGTTTCCTACAGCAATACTAAGGTTATATATGTCTCCGTGTGGTCAATGGCTTTGACAAGAGTAAATGAAAAGAGAACTTAAATATCTGCCAACTTCTTTTACGTGCTTTTGCTCTAGGAAGGCGAACAAATAGGTGGCCCCCAATCTGTGACTCAGAGAAGGTGATCAATACCTTTGACCTGCTCAGTCCTCAAACAGCAAGAGCAAGACAGAGACAGCTATACACAATGTGGAGGAGAGAGAAGAAAGGATGGCAATTTTATGGTAATTTAATTAATTTAATTTGCAGCTACAAACACCCACAAATACACACCCATTGAGAAGACCCACACTTCTGCCAGCTTTCTCATCTTCAACATTAGCCCAAATCATAGACCACAGTGAGTTATCAAACCAAATTTATTTTCACAGCAGAGAAAAACAACTTCCCCTCAGGACTGGCCACACACATTATATTGTTTGCATTCCAAGCAAAATCATATGCCCTTAATGAACTGGATGGTATAGTGATCTGAGGCCCCTCTCTAGAAAACAGGGAGTGAATGGAAACAAGACCACTATTTCAGTCATGTGAGGAGAGAAACATGCCCATGAGGAGGCTACACAAAAGCCCCAGGTGCTTCTCTGGTATGAGCATAAGACACAAAAAGTCCTTGTCACCAAGGGCATGCCAATGCCTTACCCAAAACCAGAAGCTTTCCCAACACCACAGGTTCAGTCCCTGACCAAATGATGTCAAGCATCAGAAGTAGGTCCGGGAGTGATGCAGACATCTGACCCCCTCCCTGGAGCCTCTTTGGCAGAGCTGGAAGAAGGGTCAGGGACCGCCGGGGGGAATCTGTGGCTCACCAGACTGCACTCTTCGCCTTCAACACGGCTCCATGTTTACCCATTTTTATCAATTATTAATTGAGCCTTTGCTTAAATTATTCTTTGGAAAATTGTCTTACAAAAGACAACAGCATCAAGAACAAAGATGATGACTTTGAAAACTGCTCCCTCACACCTGTGGCATGTCTTGGTTTGTTCTAGAGGATTTTACTTTTCCCTCCTTCCTTGCCCTCGCCCAGCGTGGAGTATGGCCAGCAATGGCTGGAACAGGATAGATGTCATTGTGATTTGTGAGGTTTGGCAATAAGACATAAGATCTGAGCCCTGATCAACACAGTGAGTCAACAGCAAGCAATTTAGGGAACAAATTCCTGCATTCTTACAAACCTGTAGGGGATTCACACCCAAAAGACTCTTGGCCTTGAATCAGCAGGGTCCATGTTCACTAAGCTCCATGGAGCCCACATTCCTATCTCCACAGAGAGGCCAAGCATGGTGACAAATGCCCTTTGTGTCATGGCAGGACCCTGTCCAGCGTCTCTGGAAACAGAAGGGATTCATACGCCATGAGCACAGCTGAGACCTGAGCTTTGTCTTTGCAGAGAAGTAAACATGTTAACAGGCAAGGTTCAGATCTGTCCTGCTGACAGTCCCCACACATCTTCCAGTGCTGGGCCTCTCAAAGCTGGGCTCTCGGGAGCCCAGTGGTCACTCGAGGACTGCCTGGCCCTCTTCATCCACTTGGAAGTTCTTCCTCCTGTGTTCTTAAGGGCTTTGTGTACAACTTGAGTAAAGAATGAAGTACGCATGGGCACGGTGACTCATGCCTGAAATCCCAGCACTTGGGAGGCTGAGGTAGGAGGACTGAGTTCAAGGGTAGCTTGAGCAACAGCCTAAGACTTATCTCAATCCTCCATCCCCTGCCCCTCAAAGGAGGAGGAGGTGGCAGCCTGGAGGGAGAGAGTAAACTGTGCTTTGTCCCTTGTGATGCAGCTCGGTCTGCCCCTGCTCCACCCTGGGGCACACAGGATTTTGCTTCACCCCAGCTGAGAAATGTGAGTGCTGTGTGCTTCATCACCAGGGAGAGAGTCAGGAAGTGCTGCAGGTCTCCTAAACCAATCTGCAAAACTCCTGGGTGATTTAAAATGCCTGGAAAGCAGTCTGTCGTGGAGTGCTGCTTCCAAATATCCAATTTCCAATTCTGTGGGCTGAGCTGATCAACAGGTGAACAAAGTCATTCTTGAAAGACACTCATGTGGCAAGGGCTGTGGCCTAGGAAGCATGGAAAATGCTGGAGGCATTTGAGAATAAACATGGCAGGATGGTAGGGTACCTATTCTCTATTCCCTCCTAACCCCATTAGCATCCAAGCTATGTTAAAAAGCCATAAACTACCAGAACAGTATAACAGACCTGATTGATGCTGTCACATTCTGAATGCTTCTGGAGAATAGGCGGACACATAATAAATGCCATTGGGAAAAGAGGAGGAGAGGGGCAGAGACCCAGGCTGATCTGAGTCCCCAACTCCCAGGAAAACCCAAGGCTGGGGGCACGGGCTATCCTTGAAAACAGAGATGCTGGGCAGCTAGAGACAGGACGCTTACATTTTTTCAGACAAAAGCCTGGAGACATAAGGACTCATGATGATAGGGCCAGGGTGACTCAGCTGTAACACACAGGAATCAAAATGCAAGCCCAGCACCAATTTGCTGGAGAAACTGCCACAGAACTCTGCCTGAAGGCCAGATACTGGCAGTGAAAGAGGCCTTCATTTTTGTGACAGAATGTTATATATCACAAAACACATGTTTTAAAAGGTCTACAAATAGTAGGGAATTGTGGATATCTTAAATTATAGAAATAAATTTACGCCTGAGGAAAGAAACTGAAACTGTCGCGGAGATAGCTAATTACCTACAGATCAGAAACGTGGAGCTCTACACCTGAGTTTTGCCTAATTTAACATCCAAACGTACGACAGCAGCTGACCCAGAGCTGAAGCACAGAGCTGGGAACATGGCATTTTGCCATGGTGTAGAGGTAACACCCAGACACTGGACACACCCAGTGATTCTGAATTAAAACACAACTGGTCCCAGAGACCGGCTGTGTACAGTCCCCTGTAGCAGCTGTGCCCATCCTATTCTCTGCCTCCTGCCAGCTTGACTTCACTGCTTAGGGTTGAAGGTGAAGTCTGTTACTTGTGCTCCACTCAACTCCCAAGTTCTTCCCTCCCTGGAACCTGCTGTCTACACAGTCCCCCGCCTCACTTAGGCTACTAACATCCACCCCGGTGACTGGACCCAGAAACCTGGGCCATCTCCACCTGACTACATTCATAGGCCCACCTTCAGTCCCACAGGAAGGGGTATAGTTCAACCACCAAAGATTTCATTTTGAACACAAAGTTCCAAACGGCTGGTCAGGATACCACTGAATAGGCGTATCACAACAGTTCAACTAGTCTCCTATCTTTAGGCCTGTAGGCTTTTTCCTCCCTGGGGGAGAGGGGAGGCAGGATTTATTTGTATTTTATGTGTGTGGGTATTTTGCTCAAATATATGTTTGTGTACTATGTGCATGTCTGGTGCCCTTGGAGACCAGAAGAGTGTATCGGATTCCCTGGAACTGGAGTCATAGACCCTTGTGAGCCAGCATGTGGGTGCTAGGAATTGAACCTGTGTCCTCTGGAAGAGCAGCCAGTGTTCT
Source organism: Mesocricetus auratus (assembly GCF_017639785.1). Classification (NCBI taxonomy): domain Eukaryota; kingdom Metazoa; phylum Chordata; class Mammalia; order Rodentia; family Cricetidae; genus Mesocricetus; species Mesocricetus auratus. Next base: position 84,253,368 of record NW_024429186.1, read on the forward strand.
TAACTGCTGAGCCATCTCTCTAGTCTTGGCTTTTCCACTTTTATCAACAGCAGAGTACTGAAAATCCTCGTCTACAAGCCTGTGTGCATACATATATTCATTTCCACAGTTTACATTCATATAGAGACAATCACAGCCAAACATGCTAACAAACACCGAGATAGGTACAAATGGCCAACTGCTTTCTTGGATGGTAGCCACTAAAAGGTTTCCTACTATCTGGCCAGTCTGAATTTCTTCTAGAACAACTGCTTTCTTCTTCCCTGACGCCGAGTGCCACAGTGCTGAGCACACTGCAGATTCTCAGAACAGTATTCTGAATTATATTGAGGAACTGAAGAATTTCCCTTGCTATATCACTGAGGAAAATGGTGACAGGCACTCTTCCTCGTGGGAAATCTGAGGCTGCCCCTTCATAATGGAGCCATGCAGAGAGGCTACAGCAAGGAGGAAGGGGTCAGCAATGAGCCAGAAGTCATCCAGTTACCAACCGTGCCACTGAGAAACTAGGGACAGCTTTCCTAGGGGTCAAGGTGGCCTCTAGGGATTGCTGAGTCGATTTTGATATCCAAAACAATGGAACATGTTTGTGACCTCTAAAGAGGTCAGGTGAAATTCAGTTAGTGTTTGTAGAAGGAGGCTCAGGAGGGATGCTGAGATGCTGAACAAGATGCAGATGAGGGGCAAGGCATCCTGAGGCCCATGCAGGCCAAGGAGGCTTCTTTCTCCCTGCCCCTGCCCCTCTGGACTCCATGTGTGCCCTTTTCAATCTGTTATAATTTGAAGCAAGCATGGTAGCTCACATTTGTACTCCCAGCACTGAGAAATGGTAATCTTAAATCGCAGACTGGGTTGAGCTCTAATGTTAGATTCTGTCAGCAAACAAAACAGTACATGTTAACTTTATAATAATAATTTAAAAGTTCCTAGAGTGGTCAAAGGCATGAGGTAGATGGGTCAATTCTGAACACGTTAATACAATTTAGACTCCATTTTATCTGCATTTCAGTTCTAGAATTCACTGGGAGAAAATAGTTCCCACTTCACCTGTGGTCCTGTAAGTCTGGTCACCGTGAGGAACTTAGAACCTACCTTCTTATACAATGGAGGCAGTATCTCTTCTGGTCAGCAAGAACTTGCTTACCCTTCATGAAACCACAGCAAAGCCAATACTCATAAAGAACAAAAGTCCACTAATCGACGTACGTACTGAGGGGACTTTCACATAACTGTTAATAGACCTACTTTTTCTAAAAATAAAATAAAAATCTAGAGATCTGTCTTAGTCACTGTTCTATTGCTGAGAAGAGGCACCATGACCATGGCAAGTCTTCTGAAGAAAGCATTTAACTAGAGGCTTGCTTACAGTTTCAGAGGTTAGCTCACTATCAGCATAGTGACAGGCATGGCACGGCTGCAGTAGCTGAGAGCCACATCCTGAGCTCTAGACCTTAAAACCCATCCCCAATGACACATTTCTTCCAATAAAGCCACACCTCTAATCCTTCTAATTCTTTCAAATAGATCTATTCCCTGGTGACAGCATTCAAATACGGGAGCCTATGGGGGCCAATCTTATTTAAGCCACAACAAGATTTAACAAGTAGCACCCTTATTTCTTATTAAAAAAAACTTTCAGCATAGAATAACAGCAAAGCCCTCAGAATGTCCTAAAAAGGGTTGAAAGCAGCAGGTAAGGAGAGGGTCTTAGGGAAATGTATTAGGAACAAGGTTATTCTGAGGGGAGGTGACCTTCGTCATCCCTGGTGAGAGATGAGGGGAGCCAGGAAAGAGCTGGCTAACAGTTCATGCCCAAGTCAGGTGAGAGGAGGAAAGTCCATTCTGAGAGCAGAGCTTTGGGCCTGGGGAGCTAGCTGGAGGGAGGGGAGGAACCTGGGGAGCTAGCTGGAGGGAGGGGAGGCAAATATTCCCAAGCCTCAAAAATGGAATGGAAATAGAGGTTCAAAAATTCAGGAAGACCTACTGAGACAAGAGAGAAAAGTCAGGGACTAACCACAAGCCTCCGTCCCTTCCTTGTCCTGACACACAGTGATCTGGAACTCCTTTGGAGGTGCCCACTGAAACCCGATATAAAAATGATGCTACTCATCTATTACTGGATGTAATAGAGCAGACCCCAGTCCCCAAGGAAAAGGGCAGAGAAAGAGCTATTTAGCAAAGGCACATCCCTCCCAGGGTCTGCATCTGATGTGCAGACAGCTGAGAAGCGGTTGGAAACAGGAAAACTGTGATCTGGGAGGACTTTAGGACCCCTGGTAGATTGCTTTAGATCAAACACGGAATCACAGGTTTGAAGAAGGAGGGAGAGGGAGGGAGAGGGAGAGAGGGAAGAGAGAGGGGAAGGCACTAGACCCTGTGGACCTTTGCCAGTCATCTGTCTCCACAGAGAATGGCACCACACATGGTGATTGCTCTTGCGGGAGCCAGTCCTAAAAACAAGAGTTATGTTCCAAGCCTTCTCCCTTGGAAAATAGTTTCCCTCCAGCCTCAGCAAAAAGAGGTGGGAAGGAATGCTTCCATTTGCAAATCAATAACTCCCTCTAGCACAGCAGACTGTAAACAGCAGTATGTGACCAAAGTGGTTCATGTTTCCAACACAATCCTACCCTCAAGTAGATGAAAAATGGCACAGGCCTCCTGGCTGTGTCTGCTGGTGCCACACCGGGGGCAGCAGATGTCTGTCTTCCTTCCTTCCTTTTTCTATTTTTTCTTCTCTTTGATGGAAACTCAAAAGGTTTCAGCAAAGCCCGCTGAGGAAAAGAAAATACATTTTACCATGCCCTACTTCGCTCCGCTATCTGCAGAAGGGTCATCAGGAAAACACCTATGCGACAAGGGAGTGACTCTGTGGGAAAAGCATCTTGGTCACGATCAGCCAGAATTCCACACATGGGAGCACTGGAGAGGAACCCACAACAGGCCCCCAGGGATTTAGCGCTCGCCCTCAAGGGTGTCACCCATGGTACAGATGGATCTGCAGGCCGGTGAAACCCTAGTAGAGAGCGGGGTCTGGAAACCAGGGGCTGAAACTGCTCTGGTCCTTCCAGGATGAGTCCCATGCCCAGCACACTGAGACAGTGACAAAGGCGGGCAAGCCTCACTGTCCACCATAGTTCATTCCCTACTAATCGCTCTCCCTTTGGCACTGAAGCAAGGCCCTGGGGCAATGTGGAATTGACCTGAACTTGAGGATCCCTGGGCAACTCCCTGACCAGGTCTCTGTGAATCAGTCCCCCTGCCCAGCTGAAGAGCTGCCTGGAGTGAGAGCTGCCTCTTCGTCCCTTATGTGTGACACTCCTGAGGGAGGCGGAAGAATCTGGTCCTTCATGAAGGGACATCTCTGATGAAAGCAAGCATCCCTCTCGAAGTCACTGCAGAGATTTTTCAAATTGCCCACTTGAGGGAAGCCACCCATGCAAAGCCAGCCAATGGCATGACGTAAGGCAGCCGTGGGTGTTCTAGATATAAATTCAGAAGCTTCCTTTTACAGAGGCCAAATGGCATGCTGTTAGGGACAACGGCTCAGCTGAGAGAAGGTTTTTAGGAAGCTGACACACGGAAGAGGGAAGAAGGCACCTAGTGGATTTCATGAGCTTGAAATTCAAAACCCGAAGGTGGAAGATGGTTGCCTGATGGTCTGACTTCCCTCCCAAGCATTTTAAATAGAGCAAGGGATTTCCACACCTCAGTCCAGCACAGTGCCGGCCCTCATTCCCAACGGCCCAGGCACAGGAATGTGAATGCTGGCCGTTTCCGCTTTGAACTGGATTCAGACGGCACCGATAAGCACACGTGGGCCCGGCGGGCCCCATGGTCTGCCCTGCATTGTCGACCCCGGGCAACAGAATGGCAGCCGTTAGCAGTCACGGCACAAACTGAGAAGATTGCCTTCTCCCCCAGTCTCTACTCAGACGGTCCAGGGGGCAGGGAAGAACCTCCGCTCCTTAGGGAGCACACACTTCCGCGACTGTGCGCATCTACGCACATCCCCAGGAACACGCACTGACCAAGCCCCTACCTTGTGCCCGTCTGGAAACAGGAGCAGACATGTGACAGGCTCTGTGCCCAGAGCCCACAGGGAGGACAAGGCACAGTCACCTGAGATGTGCCCGGGACTCCATGAACTCAGCACAGGGCTGCGGGGAGGTGCGCCAGGGAAGCCTCATTTGAACTGGGCCCTCATGGATGAGTAGGAAGGGGACAACGGCAGCCGTGAGAAATGGAGGCATATGCACAGAGCATAAAGAAGTCTGTGCAGAGGACAGGGACACAGAAAGGGGTGGGGAGTGGCAACAGTCAAGGCATAAACACCCTTCACTCAGTGGACCCTAGGGAGCTGTGAAGCTACTCTACAGGGCAGAATGACTGATGAGCAACCTAAGGCCGGAACAGAGGCAGTACCGCAAGGAAGGGAGCCGGTCCTAGAGAAAAGGCTGTTGTGGACAGCCGCCGCTGCAGGCAGAAGAGCGTGTGTGGAGTGCAGACTACGGGCTGCAGACTACAGGCATCCTGGCTGCAGGAAGCGTGCCAGCTTGGGAACTGCCAGGATTAGAGGCACGAGGTCTGACCATCTCAGTTCATCCGCTAACTCTCTAGTGAGCTTTCCTAAATCTAAACACCCTGCTCTCAGCTCTACCTTTTCTGTCTTCTCCGGGATAAAAATTTTGCCCTGCATGGCTTCAAAACACTGTCTAATGCTTGCTCTAGCTCCAATGCCAGAGGCCCCAGAAGGGAAGCCCCATGCATTTTCTATGGAGTCTTACCCATAGGCCCATATCCACACACAACGTGTGTGCCTCCCTTCCGGGACACAGGGACACCCTTCCAGGCTTACCTGACCTAGTGGTAGCAAGCACCCCACAGCCCATCCCTTCTGCTGCCATGTCCTGGTCCCACAGAGTGATGACAACTCCTGAACGAACCTCCACAGGAGCCTTCTAAGGACATCTTTCTGCATAGAAAGTCTGGACGGGAATTCTTCAACCCTAATTTCCTTGGTGAACTCCAGAAGGGAGGCATTTAAGATGGGGTGAAATGACTCATTTAGGCTGATGAATCCCAGGTGTTTTTGCTGGAAATCTAATTGCTAATATCTGAAGCAGGAGAACTCTGGGCATTGGACTGCGGTATCTCATTCATGTTCATAAGCCTCACGGTATCTAATTGCACTGGATCCCCACAATAACACTGGAGGTGTGTGTGCATGGCACAGAGCACAGGGACCCAGGTCCTAAGCCAGAATGCCTGGGAGCAAGACCCCTGCCAGGCCAGTGACTGGCTGTCTCACTGACCTCAAACAAGTATTCCTACCCCTCAGGTTTCCCTGGCTCCCCAGCTTCAAAACAGGACCAACACTGATACCTAGCACACAGTGAGCAATCTACAGTGTTTATTAAAGAACGCTTTCCAGTTTCCAGAGGGTTTAAATAGTACAGACAGGTTGAGCTAGCCTGGGGTTGCCTGGCTGGAATGCAAGAGGCATCAGAGTGCTTTACTTGAAGACTAGAACTAGACTCTCCATACCACCCTCCCATTTCTCCCCCTGATGCCTTGGGAAAGCACCTCTCTGGGGAAACAAAGCTGGCTATCACCCAACAGCAACTGTGTCTTGGAAATTTTTGAAGTAAGATTCATACAACCAGAAATCATTTGAGCCACTTGAAAGTACACAATTCGCACATGCACAAACATCACCACTATCTAATTCAGAATATTTTCACCATTCTAAATAGAAGTCCCATCCTTCCCATCTCCTCTCTTTTCCCAGGCCCTGACAATCCTGAATCTATTTTCTGTCTGTAAGTTGCACTATACTGGACAAACAGAATCCAAAGTAAGTGGGCTGCTGCTTTCTTTTGCTTGGCACAGTGTTGTTTTGTTTTGAGACAAGGTTTCCCTGTGTAACAGCCTGGCTGTCCTGGAACTCATTCTACAGACCAGGCTGGCCTCGAACTCACAGAGATCCGCCTGCCTCTGCCTGCTGAGTGCTGGGATTAAAGGCGTGTGCTAGCAAGCCCATCTTGGTGCAAGGCTTTTAAGGTGTCCACAATATGGCACATGTCAGCACTTCATCTCTTCTTACGGATGACTCGTATCCCACTGTAGGACAAACCCCCTTCTCTTCAGCTGTGCATGGGTTTACGGACATGTGGCAGCTTCTACTTTGGGCTACCATGGACACCCATTACAACACATAATTTTCCTTTTACTTAAAAAAATACATTCATATCCATCCTAGTGGATGTGGAGTGATAGCTCACTGTGGTTTTGACATGTACTATAGAAACTGAGATAACAGTATATGAATTGTGCCCTTTTTTCTTTAAAGGAGTAGGTTGACCCACACACAGATCACAGCAGGGAAAGCTACCATTCAAGAGACAGGTTTGTTTGCTCAGTTCCTATGTGCCACGATCAAATGGTGGTCTGTTGGGTTGGCATGAATCTGGGAAGGCTGCACAGTCCTTGTGAACTGTCCCATGTGTCTAGGCCCCTCTCCACTCTGCTCCTGGCACTGGATGCCAGGTTATCCCTGTCTTCCCAGGGCCTTTCAGCTGCCTTCTCCTGTAGCCCACTCTTGCCCATAGGCTTGACGATGGAATCAGCAGGAGGCTGGGGGCAGAGGGCTCTGCAGATATCTGCAGATGGAGCTACAGATATCTTTCCCACCACAGGGGCATCTAGGAGGGTCAAAGAGCAGGTGGCTCTGGCGCCAGTCAGCATTACGATTGGAAACATGCTGAAGCCAAACCATCTGAAGTCCTGCAGAGGAAGGTGCAGCTCTGGGGAATACCTTCCCACCACTGTCCAGGCCATCCCCAGCTGCACAGATAGTCTGATGTCCGCTGGGGCTACCTGGGCATCAAGCTCTGACCCCACCTTATCAACTGAGCACGGAGGCAGGGACCTACAGTCTCGGCATTTGAGAGGTACAGTCAAGAGGACCAGCCCCTGGTTCCCGTCCGGCCAGGGAACATGTGAGATAAAATCCCAAACCACAAGCACACCCCTGGCCACCACTGTGAAGGGCAATGTCTGAATGCTTGGTCCCCAGCTGGTGGCACCCTTTGGGGAGGTGCTGAAAATCCTAGGAGGCAGGACCTAGCCAGAGGAAGTAGGTCACTTTGAAATTTGTGCCTGACCCCAGGGGCTCTCTCTGCCCCAAGAGGAAGGACGGCTTCTGCCCCAAGCCTCACTGCTGTGTATCATCACAGTGCCAGGGTCAACGGCCCAGAGACTCAGGGCTGACCCCAATTAATCCCTCCGCCACTGACCTTCACTAGGCCCCCTAGGTGATTTGGTCACAGCCATGGAATGACGACTACCACAGGTGGTTGCCCAGGTGTGGTGTCCCAGGCCTCAAATTCCTCTTGCTTTGCACTGCTGCCTTCTGGCCACTTGGTATTTTTCTAGACCTTTGCTGGAAACGGGAGTGAGGAAGAATAACGGCCCCCCCCCACTACTCCCAGAGTCCTTATAGGAAGGTGTGGTTAAGGGGTGGCTGAAGCCCATGGATTCTTGCTCTATCATTGTTTAATAAAATATCTCCATGCTTTGTGTGTGGCTTAAAACTATAATGATCTTTGATCAGTTCTCCTTTAGGTCACACGAGATCCACATGGCTGGCAAGTATGGCTGCCACTAGAAGACCGGTTAGAACTGTTACCAGAGTGCCTACCCCCAAGCAGCTTAGGCTTCCTACAGCCTAGCAGACAGATTCCAAGAAAGACACCCAACAACAAGTGTTCCAGGAAAAACAGAAGTTGATCCAGCCTCAGATGTCCCAGGATGTCACTTTATCATGTTCTATTCAAGAGTAAGTCACACAGAACACTTCCCAACTCCAAAGACATCATAAGTCAACAAAACACAGGTACACAGATCCTCAACCAAATTCTGTCACACCAAATTCAGTTACAGGATCAGACGCCACCACCAAATGGAATCTATCCTGGCAATGTAAGAGTGGTTCAAGCTATGGAAGTCAATAAAGAACAAAACCACACAGTTTATGAATGGAAGCAGAAGTGCACAGGACAAAAATCCAGCAGCTGTCACGATAAAAACAACTACAAACCAGGAGCAGAATGGGCAAATGTGTTTATGAAAAGTGCAGATCATACTTCCTAAAGAAAGATGGCAAGCTTTGTCCTTAAGTACAGGACAAGGATGCCCACTCTCACCACTTCTGGATAGGGTTGTACCAGAGAGTGTCACTAAGACAACTGCAAACAAAAAAGTAAAAACACCTCATTTGTAAACAAATTATCTTATATGCAGAAAACCTAACAAAACAATCAGACAGAGAACTCATTGAGCAAGTAATGACAAAAGCAGCTGTGTTTCTATGCCCTAGTCATAAACAAGCAAAAAATGAAATTAAGATTCCACTGACCATAGACATAAGACACTTATAAATAAGAAATAAGTCTGACCCCAGTAGTGTACAAACTTGTCTGTGAAAGGTAGAAGGTTCTGTTATCAGGACAGGGGCTACAGTGTGGATACCGCATGTGGAGCGGAGGGCCCTGTGGGTAATGAGGCAGTCCTGGGAGGTGAGTCATTGGAGGCATGCCCTACCAGAGAACATTGAGACCCAGGTCCCCCTTCCAGTGCCACAGGTGGTTAGGTTAGCTCTCACCCCTTAGTCCCATCATGAAGTGACAGGGCCAACTGAGCACCGAGCAGGGGTTGAGCCCTCTGAAGCCATGAACTCACCTTATAAGATGGCTACTGCAGGCAATTTTAACACAGCAATGAAAGAGCAGTGAAAGAGTTGGCACAAGTCCTTCAGCTGACATACATATACAGCATGGTCTTTCTGAGAATCTCAGACACCTTTTGCTTTTCTTCAGAAACGTATAGAATGACCCTGAAATCCACATGGAAATTCAAGGGTCTTGCATCGTATTGTCTCAAGCCAAAGCACCCTCGAAGAATCACAACAATGGAGAGCACAGATTTCCTAATTTCAAAACCTTCTGTGAAGCCACGGTAGCCAAGATAGTTCAACAAACAGATCAACAGAACAGACGCCCAGAAGCAAAGCTTGCCACTGAGGAAAAGTAATGACCTTTGACAACAGTGTTGGACAACTGGACAGACACATGAAAAGTAACAGATTCAGGCCTGGGCCTCACACCACACACAAAAACACTAGAGACTCAAAGTGAATTGGAGACCGAAATGTGTGTACTGAAGTCATAAAGCCTTCACAGAAACTGCAGGCATAAATTCGACACAACACCCAAATCACCAGCAACAAAAGAAACGTCTGACCACTAACTAGGATGGCATGGGGCTAAAAAGCTCGAGTGTCTCAGTGCACCTCCAAGGGTGGGACAGTAAGTCATGGATAGAAACAGCCTAGCCTGGCAAAGAACTTAAAAAAGAAGCTGGAAGAAAGATGCTGATACATGCCATCGAGCACAACGAGAGACGGTGAAGACAGTTACCAGGGAAAGGCTGGAGTCACAGCGAGACTAAGTCACAGAGAGACTAAGTCACAGCGAGACTAAGTCACAGGGACTCCACGGCCCACCCACCAGGAGGACTGAGAGAAGAAGTGTTGGCAAGGCGTGGGGACTCAGCATTGGTGAGAATTGAGAGTGGGGCAGTTGCTTTGGAAAAACATGTGATAGTTGCCCAAAAAGTCATAGTTACGATATATTACAGGAAACCAAAAATATATGTCCACACCCCGAAAAACAGTATGTAAGTGTTTATGCCACAATCCACAATAGCCCAAAGGTGGACATAAGTCAAACATTCATCGCCTGGTGTGTGGATAAACAGGATCTGATATACCCTGCAATGGAATACTATTTACTCACAAAAAGGAACAAAGCATTGACGCACACCATAACATAGAGAAGCCTTGAAACTATGAAGTGAAAGAAACCACACATAAAAGGCCATCTATTACACAGGTCCATTTCTACGAAATGCCCAAAACAATCTACTGCCAGAGCCTTGTGGGATACTGGTAAGATTCTGGTAGTAGGTACCACATATCTTTTGGAGACAATAAAAATAAAAGTGTTGTAGACTTAGATAATAGTGTTAGTTGCATATTTTGGTGCTTATACCAAAAACACACACATAATTAAGCACTTTAAAAGCGTTGTTTTATAGTGAATGAATTATATCTCAATAAAGCTAATATTAAAATGCACACATACATAAAAGGGAGTCCCAAGATCAGTCAAGCGTCACAGAGGAAGATGCCATTGGGGGGCATATTTTTTCTTTTTCGTTTTTAACCACAATTCTTTATCGATTCTTGGAAATTTCACATCATGCACCCCAATTCCACTCACACCCCAGTCCCTCCATAACCTCCCCTCACCCCTGAGGCATTCCCCACCCCAAATCGACTAATAACAAAGCAACACACACACAAAAACAACACTCACTCCTCTGTCTTTCCAACACCCTTTCATTCATCCTAGTGGCATCGGGTGCTTCGGTGTCTCGCACAGCACGGTGTACCCTTTTGTCCAATCAGCCCCACCCACAAATTGTTCAAGTCCTCTGGCCCTCCACCTTCACTAAACCCTCATGGAAACTCCTCTCAGATGTCCTGGTCTTGTCCCAGGTCATGGAGATCTTGCAGGACCAGCCCCTTCAAGAACTCAAGCAGATCCTAGATGTGGTAGATGTTAGGCTGGCCCAGGGTGTGGGCCTGGGTGGTAGTTCAGCTGGCCCCACACGTCACTGGGACCGCCCCCATCAGGTGGGGTGTGGAGCCAGCTCTCCCACGCCCATGGTGTGGGGTGGGGCCATCTGGGAGGCATGTTTCTTGTAAGGGCATCAATTGAGGACCACTTAACTCATGCTCTTCACTTGACAGGTTACAGAATCAGGAGTTAGTCCCTAGACCACTGATTGTGTGGGTCTGAGTTTTGCCTTCTTATTCTCACTTGTGAGAATAAAACTGCATCCTGATTATTCCCTGGATTTCTCATAGAAGAATGGTCCAACAAGACACCTAGGATCACAGAAAAAACATGTGAGTTACAATACTTAAAGAAGAGATCTAGATGAGGTGTCTAGAGAACAGGTCGAGATAAGACGCCTAGAGAAGAGACCTAAATGTGATGCCTAGAGAACAGGTCCAGATGAGATGCTAGGCAACAAACATGCCCAGACAAGAATCAACAAGAAGCAGGACGGACAGATAAAATCACGGACAGGGCACATACTTAGAGCTGATCACAGATCTAAATGTAGAGTACTGGGGAGGACCCCACTTGTACAACAGTTGTTAACCCCCAGAGCATGAGAGAGTACAGGAGCTGGCAAAGTAGAAAGACCCAAGTTCCATCTTGGCTGAGCCATGGATCAGCTATGAAATCTTAGCAAATTAGTTTTGTCTGCTCCTGTCTGTGTAGCTGTTCACAATGGAAAGATCAAAGGCTGATATATGTGAGGTACCTGGGAGAAAATAGCTGTTCAGTAAATGACAGCTTTTATAACTGGCACTGTCTCGACAGCATAATTATTAACACAGGAGTCATTGCTGTCCTCTACTGGTTCCTGCCTGGCCTAGAACTCAGAGTTCTATTTTCTTAGTTACTTGGGGCCTTCCATCAAGACCCAGTAGCTATAAACCAGTTGGAGTGTTAAGGTTTTTAAAAATCAAGATTGGAATGTGACAGCTATGGTAAATTAGCCTGCAGAACATTTGTAAAGCCATCAAAAAAGAAAGACTATATGAACCAATTCCCAAGTAAGCCAAAGCTATAGGAAGACAATTCACAAGAGAATGTGTGTGAGGTTGCCAGACGCTAGAGACCACAAGGGCAGACTAAAACAAAGTAATGTTTGAATTTATCAAGTCACAGAACATTTGAAAAACCTTTGGTTAGCTACTGGTCTCAGCTACTGATGGGAATATTAGTTGAAACAATATTTCTAGAAGGCAATTTAGCAATGAGTATCCCCAAAGCAAAACAAAAAAATATGCCTAGACTTGGCATTTTGCTTCTATGGATATACCTTCTAGAAATATGAATGTGTGAAAAAAACTTAGAGGAATATTCATTTGACTCCAACATTATTTTTAATAATGAAAAACTGAAAATCCAACAACAGGGAATTAGTTAAATTTTGGAATGCATAACTGGAAAGGTACTCACCATAATGAAACAATATAAAACCATCCCATTTATCAGCCATTTATAAAAGATCACTTCTGATTTGTGGCAGGTAATCTTGATTGTCAGGGTTAGAATATCACCAGATACTAAAGCAACAAGCTTCTGGATGTGTCTTCGAGGAGACCCCAGAGACGGTAAGTTCCTGAGGGCTCCAACCTAAGGAGCAGACCATGGCTGGGAGGATCTGTAATATGGTGGCAATATCAGGGAGTAGGGAAGGGCGGGGCGGGGTGGGGGTGTCGAGCTGAAGACCTGCAATGAGGGAGATGCACCCTGCCTGTCTGCCTTCTTCTCTGCCTACCGCACGCCCCACACAACCCGCTCAAGAGCCTGGGGGTCAAACCGTGACACAAAAATAACCCCTCCTGTTTCTGTCAGTATTTGTTCTCAGCGATGAGGAGAGTAACTAGAGATTGGCTGAATCCAAAGCTAGCTGCATTATATGCTAATTTTTTGTTTCTTCTTTTGTTGATAAGGTGTTTTCTACCATGATTATCTGTTACTTTGTATTAAGAATAGAAATGGGGGGCAGCACAAGCTGGACGAAGGTTCGTTCCATACAGTGTCAGTACCTATTTCAGAAGGCACACATGCACCTGCAACGCCAGCCCCAGGAGATCTGACATGCCCTTGTGGTCTCCACAGCCAGGTAGGTGTGTGCAAGTGCGCGCGCACACACACACACACACACACAAAGATGAACTTAATTTAAGAAAAAATAAAGAAATTTTATCCATGGAACCTCCCTTGATGGGCTCAGTTGGCCCAGTGCAGAACACATTTTTACTCATGACCATCTATCTGCCTTAGCCCTTGCCCTGAAGCCCTGAATACATCCCCTCAGCCAGGTTCCTGCCTTCTATAGCTCTCAGGGTCACATGCTGTCTCCTCATCCCACCACCTCCTGGGTAACACTTCCACACATGACCACCTTCCTCCCATTCCCAGAAACACAGTTCTCTCCAGCGCCACACAACTACACCCAGGAGGCCATGCCTCCCACCCCAGGCCCTCCCTCACTGAGGACAAGGGGCCAACATGGGCCTCTGGAAGGAACTGTGCAGCTCAGTGGACTAGGATAAATGATGACAGTTCCTGACAGCATCACGCCTGCCAGAGGATCCCTGCGTGATGATGGACAGATGGCAAAGAGAGGAGGCATGGGCAGAAAGCAGGGAGCTCCATCAGATCCCTTCCGACAGATCAGAGATGAGCCAACCTCTCTAAGGCAGGACATCCGGCTAATTGTACCCGCAATTCTCTAGACCGCATGATAGGAGACGTTCACGTCTGCTGATGAGCCAATGACATGAAGCCGCTGACCTTAGAAGGTGCAGCTGGCTAGTTTCCATATGTCCCCTGTCTCCTAGGCAAAAAGAATACAATTCACCAAGATTCTACCAGTGGCCTTGAGATCGCGGGGCTCCTAAGGACAGGCTGGCCCCAGATGACAATGGAACTCCTGAGTCTGGGCCATTTCCTTCCCTCTTGTTTCCCATCTGGATCTGCAGCAAGGTCAGCTGCAGCCACCACTCCCTCCCTCTTCACTCTTTAACGGAGTCCAAGAGGGAGAGGTTGTAAGTTCACAACCTTCACAACCTGCACGGTACCAAGGGCTTTCGGAGTTTACTAAAATTGTGTGCTTTATTCTAAAAATATTGCCAACTTTACTGTCCACTCTGGTTTTGGGCCTTACTGTATTAGATTATTTCTAAGCTACACTCTCCCATGTCACACATGCAACATTGTTAAAAATTGAGCTGACTCTTAGCATGGACTAATTGGAAATATTTTTTCTCATAGTATTATAATGACCAGGGCATTAGGAGTGATGAAACATAAAGACACGCACACACAAAAAATAAAATAAAATAAAAAAGAAAAGAAAAAGAAAAAAAACCACAAAAACACAAAAAGAACCTCTCTCTAGAATCAGAACCAATGCTGAGAAAGCTGGGCCAGGCTTACGGTTCAGGCCATTCCTAGATTGCGTCCTGAAAAGCCGTCTCGTCATGGGGCAATCCAGCTTTTGTGCCATGTGCAGCAGTGACGAGGAACCCTTGCTCTGAACAGTGTCCTCCAGTCTGGCTGGAACTGTTTTCCTAGATGCACCAGGAGCCTGTGTGAAGTTAATCACTGCACTAACTTCACCTCCACACCAACACTGTGAGATGCCTGTGGCGACTCCACTTTACAGATGGGAAAAGCAAGGCTCTGGGCGGCTGGCGAGTGCTCCCCTGCACAAACCCCGTGCCTTGTGAAGCTCTGAGTTTCTTTAAACACATGCATACATTTTTTACATGCAAGGGAGTCATTTGCCATAGAGAAGCAACCAACAAAGGCCCTGTTACCGTCACTGAAACAAAAAGTACACACAGCACGCACCTTCTCACCTCTACAAATTCCTACCTTGGCCCTGATGGGGGAAGTCCTTCTGTGTATATGTTGATGAATAAAACACTGTTGGCCAACAGGGAAGCAAGACAGGCGGGACTAGGAGAGAGGGAGGATTCTGGGAAATGTAGTCAAGAGGAGGGAGTCGTCATGTGATCGTGGGAGGAGAGAACGCAATAAGATCTTATAAAAGTATATATTAGTAATTATGGGTTAATAAATAAGTCAGAGCTAGCCATTAAGAAACCACAGCAAATGACCAACAGCTTCATAATTAGTATAGTGTCTTGTGTGTTATCTGGGAACCCAGGCGGGATCCCGCAACATGGCCCAATGCGGGACTCAACACACTCTAAGTGCTAATACTTTTATTAATAAGACACTACCACTTTTTTCTCCTGACCCTTCTGCCACCACCCTTGGTCAGAAAGGCCAGTGCCAGGCACTGTATCATAATTTCATGAGGCACTGGCCCAGTTCTTTTAACTTTTCTGTGCCATCACAGCCGTGTTCTCTGGAAGTCCTACCAACCTTCGCAGTCAAGCTGCCCCCAGAGGCCCGGCCCTGTCTCCATCTCCTCTCAGGAACTTTGCTGGAGCTTGGCATCTTCACAACAGTCTCTACTGTAGCAGGCTTTTCAATATGACACAGAGACAGAGGTTCCCTGACCGCTCTCAAGGGACCTGTGGCCATCCTACACCATGCTTTCTGGCAGAGGGAAACCCAATTTGGGATCTTTCAAGTTTTTAAAATTTTGTTGTTATTACATGTGGTATTATGGGGTGTGTATATGGGGGGGAGGACTAAAGTGATCCCTCCTCACAAACCACCTGGGCATGAAGCAGCAGCATGTACAACAGCCAAAAAATAAAATAAAATAAAAAAGACGGAAACCAACACAAATTTCAGTAAGACAAATGTGTGGATAAATAAAATGTACTTATGTATGTGCAACAGAATCATGTTCAAGCTTAAAAAGGAAGAAGGTTCCAGCATACTCCTCAACACAGATGAACCTTAAAAACACTCTGCTAAGCTAGTCAAAAGGAGAAATGTCAAATGATTCCCTTTCCATGAGGGGCCTAGAACAGACCAACTCACAGACACAAAAAGGAGGCCAAGAGGGAGCAGGGGAGTTGCTGGCTAATGGTCACAGCTTCTCTTTTAGACTTTGCAGAAGTCCTAGAAATAACTGGAGGTGAGGGTTAGACAACCCTATACATGTATTCAGTATGCTTTAAAGCTGCTAAAATGCTAATTTTCACTATGTATAATTTTAAGTTTAAAAGATAAGAGAATTCTACCTGCCAGAAAGAGAGAGAGAGAGAGAGAGAGAGAGAGAGAGAGAGAGAGAGAGAGAGAGAGAGAGAGAGGAACAAAGAAATTGCAGTATTTTCTGAGTCTCTGGGGGCAGGGGGAGTTCACTTTCCACACCAAGAAAACATTCCCTCAGAATGCCATTCCCCAGGGTTATCTCTTCTGAAAGGGAAGATGCTGGGGTCCACTGAAGAAGGGTGACATGGACTTGTCACCATGGCTTTCCTCCCGCCACCCCCTGCCCACAGCCACAGCACCCGAGGCAGCCAGAGTCTCCCACAGGCCTGCGGCAGCAGGCCCTTTCTCAGTAGGCATAAACTGCCATCCTGCTATAAATCCTCTCCCACAAAGAGCTGGATACTGGTCCTCTCTCTCCGTGCCAAGAAGTCTTTTTCTGACCATCTGCAATCCATTCAGAGGCAACCGACAGGAAATGGCGGCAAGGAAAACCCCAGAGAAAGGCAACTGGTGGGCCCACCTCTCCTCCAGCTCTGGGCCAGCCCCAGGAAGTGAGCCTTTCTCAGGACACAACATCTGTGGGAACTCTGAGAGAGGCTGGGCGTCTGTCGGGGGCTAAATGGGCTGGAGACAGATGTTCACAAATGAAGTAAGAAAAGACTGCTGTATTGAGAGCTTCTTCTAAATTAGTTTTGGGTAAAACTCCTTTGGAAAAAGCAAACCCCAGACCCTGAGAGGGAAAAAGAATCGTATCAAAAGTAACCTCAAAATTGCTTTCTTCTGGTTTCTATGGACAATTAGACCACAATTTGAAGTAATGAAAATCTTTCTTATTGTGGCTCCCCCTCCAGTCTGGTACTGTCAGCTGCCTGGTAGTGACAGCTTTGGCACCAGCAGCTCAGGCCCTCAGCCCACCGCAGTGGCCCTCTAAGCAATTAAAAGTTAGATGATATAAGCTTACACTTTGATATATTAAACAGTTATATGATATAAGCTTACAATTTGACATATTAAAAAACCACAACTCATCATTTCTCATTACCCTGGTATACTGTACTGCTATGCATATGTTGAGCAGGGGTTAGTAACTTTAGAACAGGCAGTGGCACAGTAACTTCTTTAGGCTTTGGGGTCATAAGGTCCTGCCTGCACTACTCCACTCCACCGTCCTGGCACAAAAGCAACCCCAGGCCCAGCCTAAATGAACAAGTGTGGGTCTACTCCAGTAACTCTCCCTTCTCTCCACACGGTCTCATGCAGCAGCCCAGGCTGGCCTCAAACTTGATATGTGATCCAAGTTCGCCTTGAACTTAAGATCTTCCTGCCTCTGCCTCCCAAGGGCAAGGATTTCAGGCATGTACCACCATGCCTGGTTTTATTCCTTGCAAGTGACTCAACCTAGGGCTGTAAGCATGCTAGGCAAGCTCTCCCCCAACTGTCTATACCCAAAGATCTGCAATGAAATCCAAATTATAAAAAAGGCTACAGCTGGATAATGCCAGTGGGTCTGGGTTGCTCACTACTGCCTAAGAAGTTGTTCACACTGTATTGGCACCGTGGACTATTCAATAGGGCAGTAACTAGCCTCAGTCCTGAGTCCACAATGAGAGCTTGAGATGCAGGGCTTAGAATTAAAAAAAAAAAGCCCTGGATGGGATTATTACTGACCAATTGTATGCTAAACAGCATTTTATCAGTAAAATTTGTAATTAGCAACTTTTTAGAGTAAATATTCATTAAAATACTGACAGTAATGGGTTAAATGTAAAAACCTTAAAGGAGAGAGAGAGAGAGAGAGAGAGAGAGAGAGAGAGAGAGAGAGAGAGAGAGAGAGAGAGAGAGAGAGAGAGAGATTGCTTCCTTGAAATCTTAAGGAAGTCTGCAGTGGTCCATCACACGGATGAAGCCATGGTTTCTATTTGGTCCTGATGGAATTTTACCATAACCTTGTTTCCAAAAGTTGCTTTCTGGGGAACCAAAGCTCTCCAAAGGCCTTTGCAACTCTTTCCTGGAACACTCAGACTCTCCACGGCCTAGCCATGTTTGCTGTCTATCTGGGGTGATCACCCTTCCTCCCCCCTCCCATCCCTTACACCTCCCTCCCTTCTCCCTCTCCCTCCTTTTCCCCTCCCTCCCCTCTCCCTCCATCTCTTCTTTCCAACTTGAACTTGGCCTCTACAACACACCCTTTACCATGCTCCGGGCAGAACCATACCAAGCAGCCCTGCCCTTAAGTCAAGACTCTTGCTGACCACAGACTGAAGTCTCTTTTTTTCCTTATCACTGGGGCTCTCCAGACTCACTGCATTCTCCGTACAGTGTCAGGGATCCCAGTGAGCTGCACGTTCCCGAAGACATTGGCCAGGCTGTTTCCTCATCATACCACACAAAGAGCCCAGCCCTGTGTCACCCACACCCTGGGTGCTCAGCGGTCTTCTGCTAAGCCAGTGATAAAGAAGCACCCTGGCCTCCTGACACACAGGGCATCACTTACCTCCATCTGCAATTTGACTCAGCGGCTCACCCAACCCAGGCTAAATACTCCAGCTGGAATGTGAGAACCAGGTTACTTTAAGTGTAATTATCTTCTTCCTTTCCCTTCGGTGTGGGGGCTAATGCTTCTCGATGATTTAAAAGACTCAGGACTGGCTTGAACTGCTCACCCTGCCTCTGAGCTTCCACGTGAATATGTCTTCGCAACACACACCGTGAAATGCCAGCACCCTGCCCCTGCCCTCCGCACCAGCTGAAGAAGCATGGTCTTCAACCCCAGCCTCAGAAAGTTGGTAATTCCTCTGTCTCTCAAGAGGAATTTAAAACTGTGGTTCCTTCCTGCTCGTCAGAATGAGGTCTTCTTTATAGAGAATGCTGGCCAGAAAAAGTGGGTCAGAAAGAGTCTGTCAATGATCATCCTACTCCCCTGTGAAGAGACGGTGAATCCAGGCAAGGACCCCTGATGGATGCCAAGGGAGCTCCAAGAAATTCCCTGCTGTGGAGCAGAGATTTTGCTGGGAGCCAGAATGGTCCCCACACAGTGATATTCTTATTGCAGAAGGAAAACCCAGCTTTGCAATGTACAGCATATTTTGTCTAAGATGAAGCTCAGAAAACTCACATTAGTTAGCTCAAGAAAACAGTCAAATGTGGCGAAAGTTACACTCAGAAGTGAAGTGTCATTTGGTACGTGACGTATTTGAGAAGGCTACAGAGAGAGATTTATATGTTCCTCATCAAGAACTTGGTGGATATACTTTACATATAAATAAACTTATGTATACATTTCGTGTGTGTATATATGTAAATATGTATACACACATATGTATATATAAATAAATTTACAATGAAACAAGACACAATGCAGACCAGCTTTATTCTACGTGGTGTGCACATAGGGACTAAGATGGCATCCACCTTTTTCTGTGTGAGAAATGTTAATGTTCACATTGAATTGGATGCTGTAAGATGGTGTTTACCTCTGAGTATTAAAAGTGGAACTTCCCAGCACTAGAAAGATGATGGAGCAGGTAAGGCACTTGCCATATAAGCCTGATGACCTGAGTTTGATTTCTGGCACCCATGAAAAGGTGGAAGGAATTATAAGAATTGAGGGCCCCAAAGCACAGTGGATACAGCCGGCAGCACAGTGTTCAGGGGAATGGATAGGCCATAGAGCCTGGGAGGCCGGGAAAATATCTCCAGCAGCAAGAGGGTGGGTGTGAGCACAAGGGGAGACACCAGAGGCAGAGGAGAAACGGCTGATCCGATCGCCTGTGAGGCGGTCTTCCTGCTGGGATACGGGGAACTGACGAGAGCTGGAGGCCTTCAATAGTAAAGGAGGGTGCTCATTTACTGAACCCAGATAAATGTAACCTAGGGGAGATTAATTTTTTAAGTGATTTGCAGGGAAGGGGGAAACAGGGACACTGAACACGGAGGTAGTATAACAGTCTGGTTCATGGAGGACAGGCTAGCCCAGGATGAGGACCAGGGAGTGGAAGCCAAAATTGCTCTCAGTATACGAGACCAGACAGGAGGCTTTTCTAAAGACGGTAGGTCAGGGCCAGCACACCTCTGTTTGAGTGATGAAGAGTGTGGGGGTTAACGGAGACACCTTCGAGGGGCTGGAGGACGCAGCCCTCCAGGGACAGAGGATGACCCCTCTGCTGAGAAGCTGGGGTTGGGACAGACACAGAAGTCACCACAGAGGGAATGCAAGGGTTGAGCAGGCAACAGGGTACCGGCAGCAAGGAGCCTCATGAGGGACGGACATAAGAGGAGATGCTGCTAACCCTCTAAAGGAAGCACGGCCCTCGCGGGGCTCTCAGGCTGACCACTGTACAGCAGCCGTGTCCAGCCTCCTGGCACTGTGATATGACACTGCCACCTACAAGTGTGTTAAGCGATTCTTGGCTAGCCTGGGATGCACTGGGACCACGGGCCACAGCTTAGACACATCTGATTTACAGAAGTTCCCAGTAACCCCATTTGGGGACCAGGGAGACCCTTAATCTGTTCAGGCCTGATTTTGTATCACGGGTTTGTCTTTGCCACTGAGCCTTTTGTGTCAGCCTCAGGAAGTGGCAGCATTCAACTGCACACATGCCTGCTTGGGTCTTGCCCTGCTTCTGTGGAGGACGGTAAGGAAGAGCACGGCGTATGTATGGGACGCTCCCAGGGAAGGCATGAAGGATGGAAACATGGTCTGCGGGGCTCCTGCTCATAGGCAGGCCACACAGGGTTTTCCTTTCCCTGAGGTAACCAGCGGCACTTTCCAACGGCTCACTCCCTTCCTCCTAGTCTGGGACATGATACTATGACCTTTATCAGGAAAATAAAAAACAAGTAATAAGGTCACCAGTCAGTAGGCCGGGGCATTTAAGTCGCACACGGAGGAGGGCCTGCAGGAATGGCAACAGTGCTGAAGAAAAATCACAAGCTAGAGACTCTCTGGCCTCTGAAATGAAAGTGTGAGGAGACAGCATCCCTGGAGCCAGTAAGAGCCTCACCAAAGAATGTTTAAAATCCAAAGTGACAGGGGCTGAACATGGCTACCTCACCCTGCCCTCCTGTGGGAGACACACTCTGTGTCTTTCTCAACCACTCAGTCCAGTGAACATCCTTCATTGCTGCCCTCAGAGCTAGCAACAGCTAGGGCACACTGTGGTTGCAGGAGGCAAAGGATTTTCACACCCACTTAGCAGGCATATCACCATCAAAAGGACACCTTGAATGTGGCAGGTATTGAAAAGCTATCTGCACTCAGTCATCCAAAGGAGCACACCCTTTGTAAGAATACTAACAATTGCAACGCCAAGAGCAAACTGAACAGCAGCCCAGAAGATGTTCAAAGGGGAAAAAGAGAGACATCATCACTGTAGATAGATGCCCCTAGAGTTGCCTGGCAACCGTCTTTGCTAACACCTTCTTCTAAAAAGGAACAGTTTGCATCAGTTCCTGTGCTTCCCTGGGGCCAGTTGCTCTGACCACACAAGCCCAAGGCTGGGATCCTGGGATAAGGAAGCCCATCTCTGACAGGCTGCCATGGACCTCACGGAGGCAAGGGGACAGAAGCTAGTCTATGCATAGTTCTGCTGCTGACAGGACACAATCCCCCTCTGACAAGGCTGAGCTGGGTGTAACAAGCCAGGTGTCCAGGAGCAACACTTAAGGTCCTTGCTCTGTACCCACAGAAGCCCATGTGACCACCTCGCAAATGTGTCTTCAGTATGCCTTCAGCAGCACTGATCAGAGCAAAGAGACTGGGATCAGCCAGTCTCAGGGTTTGAATCCCAGCTCCCCTGTTTCTCAGATCTGAGCCTTGGCTCCCCAGTTTCTAAAATTTGGCTAGGAACCCTCCCACGGTGATTATAGGGACCCAATGACAACATGCACATTTGGCCCAGTGTCACACACTTAGTCAGTGTCCTGAAGCAATCTTGATACAGTGTGTCCCCTGTAAACAACAGTTCAGATAAGACAGAGAAGAGGACCTGAGTATTCAGTAAAAATGACCAAAAGTACAGCTTACATTACGGAGCATCTATAGGATGCCAGATAGTATCTCATTTATTTTTACAGCAACTCTGAGAGGAACTATTATTCCGCTCTGAAAATGAGGAAATTAAATCTGAAATTACCACACAGCTGGGAAATGGTTGAGTCAAAATTTAAATAATGCTGCATGGAACTCCCAAGGCTGTCATGCCAATGAACTCTGTATGTAGTGAAATATACACAGCATAGCATTAACCACTGTAGCTATTTTTAAGTGCACAGTTTTGTGGCTTTAAATACATTCACACTGTCACAGAACCCTCACCACCAGCCATCCCCAACCCTTTTAGCCTCTATACCCGAAAGTCTGGACCACTACGTCCAAACTTTACATTTCCAACCTCAGCCCCCATGATGCACATTCTATTCTGTCTGCAAACATGACTCCTCGAGGAGCCTCACAGAAGCGGCCTCAGGCAGTGTTGTCCTTGTGAGGTCAGCACATTTGGGCAGTGGGAAGGACTAGGAATTGAAACCTGTGCTTGTGCACGCTAGGCAGGTGCTCTACCATAGAGCCGTAGGCCAATCTTGGTCAATATACTTTAGAAGAACTGGACATCATCTTGGCAAGGGAAGGTGTCCCAACCATCTACCATCTACCTCTTCAGCACCGTCACCTGTTTGTCTAGCCCAGACTCCATGACCTACTGGGGTACTGGGCCAGGCCACAATGCTCCATGGTGTGTGTGTCCTTGTACCATCGACATCCACAAGCTGACAATCTGTTTTGCAGAAGTCAGCACACTGTCAGTATAACCATTTGTATGTTCAAAGAGTCTCTGACTCACGTGTATCTTCTGATTACAGTGACCCGGCACCGGTTTGTCCTGCCCTTCCAAGCAGCCAACCCCTTAAATTGGCAGATGGAATTGTGGGGAAGGAAAACCACACAAGTACAAAGCATCTATACTAAAATAATGCTTGATCCACACAAATTCCAGCTGTTCTTGCAGGAACTGGTTACGCTAGGCTAAGGCTCCGCTGCTTAGGATCCTAAGCCCAGGCCTAAGCCCACTTGCAAGAAGGACCTTCCAAAGTTCTCCCTAGCAGGTCCAGTGTCTTAGGGTTCAAAGTCAGGTCCATTTGGCAGAGGTAGCCATCCTGAGCCCTTACTCGGGACACAGCAGGGAACCCATCGTTGCAGGACCCTAGACTGAGTTTTAAAAGAGATACAGACAGTCCACCCTTGCCATTCATTTTCTACAATATTTCCCAAAGATGCAAGCCATTGGCTGATGCTCTGTTTCTATGACAGCTATATTTGACTGCCCAAGTTGCTGAATGATTGCTTGTCCCAGATGTGAACACTAGGTTGCTTGGGGTGTGGGGTCCTCAGATACAAACAAAAGATTTGATTAGGACCAGGTCTTACAGTGTTGGCTTCTACCACTGGATGGGATGTCCGTCCACTCAGAAGGATGTCAGGGACGAAGCCAAGCATCACAAATGAAAATCAGCCCATTGCATGGAGAAGCTAGCCTAACTAGCCTTCCGGCATGAGCTCTGCAGCAGAGACAACGGCTCCTGCCAGCTGGCAACTGAAGGGGTCAACATGGCCCCACAGCCCTAGATGATGCTGTCAAGCACGTGGCACACTCATCAGAAGCCATCAAGAGCCAAGCCTGGCCCTGCCCTCCACACTTCCCAGGTCCTCGTGTGGAGATCCTGAAGCCAGCTCCTCTGCTCTCTTACGCTCATCCCCGTTTCAAGCACATCCCATGGGTAATCACACTGCAGAGAACGCCAGTTATATTTCCAGCCTGACTTCACTATAAACTGAAATCGGAATGCTTTGCCAGGGTGCTCCTGACATCAGGGGCTGCTGAATACAAAACGCCACCGCTGTTAGAACCCCTCAGCCCCCAGAGAGAGGGAGGCCTGGGCCAGTCGGAACAAGGACCCTACTGTTGCCACCACTGACTTCAAATGGGGTCACAGGCTGGGAGACTTTGGAGGAGTTCCTGGGGAGACCCAGCCTTTTCTCTTCTACAGTCGTCTGCTTGGCCACAGCACTGCTGACATCCACGGTCCATCTGACCTGTTGGAAGGTTGATAAACTGACTCATATATGGGCAGTAGGCCCAAGGCATGGAACAGCAGAAAGAAAACCCGAATTTTCCTCTCGCTACTTTCCTGTATTCTTACCTCTCCTGCCTCACTTTATTCTAGTGGCTCTCTACCAGGCCACTCTGCCTTCCTGGCACATGCGGAGACATCTTGATTGTCTACACACAGAGGAGTGAAGATCCACTACCAGAAGCCAGTGAGAAGAAGGCACTGCTATACATTTTATAACACACACAATGGTCCCTGTCTCAAAGAAATACCTGGCTCAAAATGTCAGCAGTGTCACTGGTGGGAAAAATGAACACTTCTGCTCTGCTAGCTTCACTCCAGCAACAAAACCTGCTTTCTAGAACATTCCATATTCTCCTGTACTTTGGGCCTTCACATATACTGCATCCTCTAACTCCATCCTGTCTAGGTCCATATGACAAGAACTTCCACCTATCGTTTGGGTTTTAGCTGCAATAGAATTTCTTCTGGCAGGTCTAACGGAAATCTGACCGTCCTCTCGTGCTCTCCAACAGCACACCTGCTTTCTGTCAGGACAGCCCTCACAATCACTGTGGCTTTTCTGATGCCTGCAGCTGCTGCCAGGAAGGAAGAACTCCCAGGGAAGGGCATCGAGTCTACCACTGCCCTGCCCCAGAGTTAGCCCAGAGCTGGCACGAAGGGCGGGGTGGGGGAGGGCGGGTGGTGGGGATGGGAGTTGGGGGTGGATTCCACGTAGGAAGGAAGTTAAAAAGGCACAGCACCTTCCTACACACAGGTACAGCGGAAAACTCAAGTCTTACACTGTTGCACCTTTATACTACAGTCACCAAGACAGAGAGAAATGGCAAGATGGCAGGCCATCACAGGCAGCTGTCACTCATACAGCAGAGCAGCTATGGAAGTACATATGTACTTATTTCAATGCACCCAGGATATCTTTGGAAGGATACAGAAACAAATGGGTGTACGAGAGACTTTTCAGTATATACTTTTGAATTCTGTAATTCGGAGATTATTTTTTAAGTAGATTTTAGATGAATTTAAGGTCTACATCTTCAGAGCTAAAGAATAAACAAAAAATCCATTATTCTTATGGAAAATCTAACTTAAGCCTTGAAGGTAATATTTTGTATAGTTTGCGAGGCAACTTCCTGTTCTGGAAGAAAGGAAACCTGAGACACATGTTCCATGGGGCACATGGAAAGTCTTGTAACTATGAAGAAACACTCATTTCCAAAGCTTTGCATTCCCCGAGTGGACGGTCTGGCTGCCCTGTCCCAGCTTAGCTCTCCTCTGCTTGTCAGGTTGGCGCCATCACTGTAACCCTGCGTCTCCAACACCTCACTTCTTTCTTTCTGCTCCCCACCTAAGCTGCCCACCTCCCCTCCCCTGTCCTTCCTGCAAGCCCAGGGCAACAGAGATGCCAATGAAAGACCCACATAAACAAATCTTGCTGCTCCCAGGTGTAACGGAGAGCAAAGCTGAAATTAAGAGTGAAAATGAGGTTTATCTGTGTAATCTGCAGACTTGGGCCTCCCATCTCTTCTCAGCACAGATAACGGAGCTGTCTGTGTAGTGATGAAGAGGCTGGAGATAGTTTCCCATACATCTCCAAGGCTGGTCTCTGGCTTCCCTGGTTGCGGGGGAGAACACAGCATCTTCCCAGCCAGCTGCTGCCTTCCAGCTGGGACCCCGGCAGAGTCGGCTCCTGCATCCCCGCCCCCCCCCCCCAGCGTCTCGGGAGCACTCGGCCTTTCCCGGAAGGCTTCCTCTGTCCAGCTCACTCACGCTTCACATCTACCTTCCCAAAGGAGCCCTGGGAACCTTAAACACGCTCGGGCCCAAGTACAGGGTTCCGAATGTCCTCAGAGGACCCAATTTTCTCCATAATAAATGAAACAACTTATCGTTTTAAATGTATTTTTTGTAGACCTCAGAAGCCACCAGAAAGGAGAAAAAAATTAAAAATCAACTCCTCATGTTCTGAAGCCATGAACTGCCTAAGTATTTTTCTTCTGCTTTTGACAAAACCCACTTCCATGAAAAATGCTATGTCCACATAAATTGTTTTTATTTATTTATTTTTTATTTATTTATTTATTTTTATTTATTTATTTATTTATTTATTTATTTATTTATTTATTTATTTTGGTTTTGCGAGACAGGGTTTCCCTGTGGCTTTGGAGGCTGTCCTGGAACTCGCTCGGTAGACCAGGCTGGTCTCGAACTCACAGTGATCCGCCTGCCTCTGCCTCCCGAGTGCTGGGATTAAAGGCGTGCGCCACCAACGCCCGGCCATAAATTGTTTTTAAATCATTAAGTTTCATAAAATTATAACACACTGTGTTCTAAAATGAAGTTCTTCATACAGTATGTCTTTTCTTTTTACCACTTAAAAATTCATGGTAATTAAAATAATATCATTTTACCGAACTAGTTTCAATAATAAATGATGGTAATAGTCGTAATAATAAAAAGGAATAAAAGTCGACATGCACTCAGCACCTGCTGTATGCCGAGCTCTCTCCTATTATCTCATTCATACTTCCTGCTAACATCTGTTTTATAGTTAAGGGTACTTGTGAGACACCTGGACCCTATTCTTTGTCTATGATTGGCATTTCTTTTTAAAAAATTGGGTAAGGCCCTTAGTATTGATAACCGGTAAGTACTGGATCCCCAGTTATTGGGTATCCTCTGCCAATGCAATAAGCCAAATCAAAACAAATTAATAACCCGGCTTAACAAACAGAGCAGAGCACTTCTGGGTAGCCCTGGGGAAGGCAGGAGAGAGAGCACATGGCAGGTCTGGTGAGTAGGTCTTAAATAGCCTGTAGGTGTGGTCTTGATCAGCTGGGGGAGGGACTTCCTGAGGGGCGGGGTCTGGAAGGGAGGTGTGGAAGCTAGGGCGGAGCTTCTACCTAGACAAGACCAAACTGAGTAAGACTTTCTCGTGGGCAAAGTCTTCAGGTGACACCTACCACGCGGAGGAAAGAATAGTATGAAATACAGAGTTAGCACAGAAAACCAACCTGCCTTGGAATTTTCTATCAGTAATCCAGTTCTCATGAAGATTGCACCAGCAAGGTTCCTGAGAACCTCCTCTGAGGAAAGCTTATGACACTCAGCCCCTCAATTCTCCTGGGGTCTGCACTCAGCCCTGAAGACCCCAAACCATTCACAACTGTTTCTAGTAAGCAGACTATACTTATTTTTGTCACCATTGACATAAACTTTTAAAAACCGAGAAAATATACCCAGTTATTCTCAATATTTCTGAAGTCATTTAAGATTGTTTTGTTGTTGTTGTTGTTTTTAATATGAGGGGTTTTCATGTATTTCATTGTTGTTGGTGTTTGGTTTGGTTTTTTGTTGTTGTTGGGTTTTTTTTCCTCTCTTTTTAACTTTTCTTTAGAGGCAGGTTGTTCAGTGTGATTAAAGGTAGGGACAGTAACAGCGAGACCTGGGTACAGGTCTCCCCAGGTCTCACAGGGATTGTGGTGGGCAGTTACAGATTGTTACAGTCCGGAAGAGCTCTCCCAGGGCCTAAGTGGGAAGCTGGCTCCCACATCTCCCTGGTTTGTCTTGCAGGAAGCTCCTCTAAGAAAAGCCTCACAAAGCCCAGGCCAAAAAGGAATTAGCAACAGGGTACAATCCAAATACCTTTGCTGAAGGCTTTGTAACTATAATTTTAGAGGGAACAAGAAAGCTGATGTAAAGACTCTATGGAGACTTCAGCTCATCGGGCAGTTGCTACTCAACGTAGGTGACGGAAGAGAGCACGGGAAGGTTAGTGGGACAAGGGATGCACAGGGAATGATACTGCAGCTACCAGATTATTCAAAAAGTCTGCTAGCGCCTACGGTATTGCCCAAAGCAGCGATGAGAAAGCTCAGAAGGCAAATGATTCTTATTTCATATCTCCAGCCCAACTTCCCTCTCTGACTTCAGTCTAAAACGACTGCATCACACCAATGCTCAGAGACGCAGTATTCACAATAGTCAAAAGATGGGAGTGACCCATATAGCCAGTGGATGAGTGGCAGATATAATGGAACTCTACCCTGAAAGGGAACGTATGAATATATCACACAACACGGACGAATTCTGAAAACACAAGAGGAAGAAGATAACACAAAAGGTATCGTGTGATTCAGCTTACGCCAGGAACCTAGAGCAGGGACCTTCACAGGGACATGATGAGAACAGAGGCTGCCAGGACAGAGACCCATTGGCCAGCAGTGCTTTATTTACATACTGTATTTACATGCGCGCAGAAGGGCGTCCCCCATCAAGGGACTGTGCATCAGTCCAGAGTGCCTGGTGGAGGTGGTGCAAAGGCGGTAAATGAAGAGAGGTGGCATAAATGCCATTGGGCTGTGTACTCAGAGGGGCTTAAAATGGTAAATTTTATGTTATATATTTGGCACCACAACAGTCATTCCTGCCGTTTCTCAATTCCAACCCTAAACTTTTATTCATTTATTACCATACTTCATCTCAAGACTTGCTTCTAGCCAACCAATCCAGTCATTTATATTCATAAGCACAGATCCCCAGAGTTACAAGGGCCATTTTATGTCCTGCAAATGACCCTCCAGAAATACCTACGCACCCTAAGGCCTCCCACCTGATGGCTCTAACAAGGAGGCCCAATGTGACCAAATACTCTGACACAGAGGTCCAGCCCAACCCAGAAGTTCTTACCATGGAACATGTATTTGTTGTACATATTTTTTTTTTCTATAAGGAAAGCTACGCTCATACACCAGGACAACCTCAGGAACCTCTCAACTTCTCGCCCAAGGACACTCCATCAGGTCCACAACAAAGAGGAAGCCCATGTGTCACCATATAACCCAGCTGTAAGGTACACAGAACAATGGGTGTCCCCCATGAAGGTGCATTCAATTAGAAGCAAAGTCTTTGTACCTTTCCAGGACAGAGGACATAATAAGCAAGATGTAATATCTGTGACTTCTGAGGGAAGAAGAGGTTTTCATTTTCCCTTAAAAGAATCTCATGCAGCAAAGAGAACAAGAGCATTTTGAAATAGACGGCAGTGGCTGGAGAATCTGAGCTTTGCAAATTGTGGTCCCAATTCACCATCCTGGCCTGCCAGGTGCCAGGCCCAGCACGCCACAGCCTTTCATCAGCTTTAACATACGGGCTTTTGCACCTTCACCTCTCAACAAAGCTGGTGGTCTGAGAGCTCAGCCTTCTAAGTGGTTCAAGAGCTTTCTGGGATCCCTTTCCACTACCAACACACATGGACATTCGCACAAGGAAACTGCCACTTGTAAGGAGCCCACTTGACACCATTCCCTCCTGCGTGCGTCCTAAATACACACGTCAAAAATCGCACTGAGATGTTTAGAGACAAACATCTTTAGACTAATGTTTTGTTCTCCATGTACTTAGTACGTTAGCACACACATGGATGGAGCTAGAGGACCACCCCTGAATTTGCATTCTAACCTCCACTTTATTCTTTCCGGAAGAACACATTTTCCTCGCTGGACAGTCAAGAATTGATGTGGGCACTGAAAACTAACAATCTTGGATGTCAGTCCACAAAGTGAGGTCCACCTTTCCAAGAAGATCCCATCCACCTTTTCAGGCAAAACCCCCTGTCGCCATTGGACTAGTCTGTAAGGTCAAAGGCATTTTCTCCATTCATCCTGGATGAGCCAATGCTCCTACAGTCAAGTTATGTCTGAACTTTTTTGACACCTCTCACTGATCTCTTCAGGCCCTGGAACCTTTCTCCCACCACCAACTTCAGCCAGCTGTGTATATGAGACTCCAGTGAGGGCATCACAATTCTAATGAACCTATCTTTTCTTCAAGCAGAAAGTGGCCTCCAGAGTACTTCATTCGAAGCCAGAAGCCAGAGTGCCAAACGGTAGGCCTGCAAACAGCAAAACGACGAATACAACCGCAGGTATGTGATGCCCAGATATGGCAGTATGGGCTTCCCTCACAGGCCCAGATCCCAGCTGTCTGTCTATTCACGGGGTCCCCTTTCAGGTGTCATAGTTGCATGCTGTGAAGCACAGATCGGGAGGAACCTGCAGGCTACGGATCTGCACATATCGATGCCCCTACAATCTGCGACCAGACACAAAGTGTCACTTGCAGCCAAGGTTCGCCATACGGGTGGTTTTCAGTGAGAGTGGAGAAGTGGCTGCTGGAATGACTGGCCATGTGGGGTTCATCAAAACTTGAGAATTTACACACAGGGGGCTGGAATGCTAGTGAAGGGTGCCCCATGACCCACTTGGGGATTTCAAACTCTACCACCACCATCGGCCAATGGTGCTCCAAGGAGAATGGCTGATACCATCAGGGGTCTCAGACATGGACTCCAGTGGAGTGCGGTAAACCCCTGCCTTCCATCCTCCCCCAGCCTGCACCCCCCACCCCAGTTGTATTTATACTCCGAAGGAAGTTAGCAGGGAAGCAGTAGTCACCGGGGCGTGCTCAATTTTTGACAAGCCTTAGTCACTCTGTACCCAGCAGAACAATTCACATCATATTCCAAAGCCTGTGAAGACTGCCACACAAGCTAGCACTAAAATGCCAAGAGCTGCACTTACCTTCTTTATTAAGCCTCATAACCTCCCTGCTCTTGCCACCCTCCTTTCCAGCCTCTTCTAAATCTACATCTGCAGATGAAAAAGAAAAGGAAAAAAGAAAATGAGGAAAAAAGGGGGGGGAGCCAAAGTCAAGGGGGGAGGGAGAATGTTTATTGGCAAACAGATCAATATAAATACTGTATCTGAAAATCTTGCAAAAATTGACAATGCAACATTTTCTCTCGAGTCCGGGTTTCCATCTACCTGGCCCAGATAGGTACCAAAAAAACTAAGCAAGCAGCAACAGAGTCGCCTTTTAAACAGATACCACTGTGAGGCTGCTAAAGCCCACCCCGCGGGCTGCCTGCCCCTAGGGAGCCGGACACAGACAGGCAGACAGCCTTGCTGGCTGCCGGGCCTCCCTGTGCTCTGATGGTCTGTGTCTGTGTGTATTTATTTAGAGAGAGAGGGAGAAGCATGGAGGACGCCGGGGGCCACTCTCTCACACACACACACTTTTTCCCAATGGCTCTAGGTGAATGGAAAGGTTACAGGATAATAAAAGGAGGAACAGGCCGTGGGGTTCTTACTGTCGGAGCAGTGTAATTTGGCGGCGTCGATCCAGGAGGACCAGGGTTTGCCCAGAAACGCCTCCGGACTGGGCACTTTGCGGTGCAGTGTCGCCATTGCTGTTCCTTCTTGTTGCTTTTTCCCTGTTCCTTCGGCAGCAGCAGCCGAGAGACACGGGATTCGAGAACGCTCCGACGTCATCTTCGGAACGTTCCGACATTGAGTGCTCTGCGGAGGGGAGGAGGGCGGCGGAGGAGGAGGAGGCGGGGCGCGCTCGGCCCTGCCCGGCGCTGCTGGGCTGCGCGCGGCCGCTGGGGGCGCCAGGGAGGCGCGGAGTGCGCGGGGAGGAAGGAGAGCGCGCCGCGGGGCTGGCGGAGCTCAGGGCGGAGGCCAAAAGCAGACGTGCGGATTCCGCCCGGCAGGGTCTCCCCGAACCGGGATGCTGCGCAACGCCGCCCTGCCCAGCAGGCAGCCCCGCAACTGGAGCGACCCCCGGCAGAAGTAAAGGTGGCCTTTCCCGCAGCCGCCGCTGGAGGACCCAAAGTTTTGCACGCTGCGTGCCCCTTCCTCCCTTGGCCCCAGTCACCCGCCGTGCGGCGCTCCCGAGGGATCCCGGGGGCTTAGCGGGGACGAGATCGGCTCTTCTGCACCCCTCCACTTCTACCCCACCCCCAGGGCAGGGCGGCGACACTATCATACCACCCCGTCTCCTCTCCTGGTGAGCCTTGGAACCCGTTAGCCACGCAGATGCCTTCGGGAGCCAGAAGCAAAGGGGGAAATGGACGTGGCTCCGAGAAGCAGGTGAGTAGGGGCGCGGGATGCGGCCACACCATCCCGGGTTGCGGGACCGGCAAAATCCCAAACTCGATTTGGCTCTGGTGACCCGGACGCGTGTCCTCACCGGCAGAGCCACCGCAGACACTTTGCTGCGCTGTTGGAAGACCTTCGAAGCCTAGCCCCTCCCTCAGACCGAGCGTGTGGGGCGGCAGGAGCCCTAGGCATCCCACCGGAACCTGACTCCCCCGGGTGTGGAAGCTTGATGCTTTGAGATGACCCGCCTGACCCTAGGGGCAGGACCTTTTAACATCTTCTGTTATCTCTTTAAAATTGTTTGCTTACTAGGAATCTCCTGAACGGTCAAGACACCCTTATCCCACAATCCGTAACTTTTCTATTTGCCCCGCTTCCTTCCACTGCTGTCCCCGAGAGCCCTTTTGCCCCACACCGAAGCGTTGCTTGAATCTGAAATGAATTCTGGTGAGGCTGGAATGTCCTGGCACTCGGCACCCTGTACCTCCAAACTAGCATTGGGATTTGGGCAACTTATTTCAGCTGTGATCTGTATGTGAATGGCCCTGCTTGTGTCAGACATAGATAAATCTCTGTTAGCTTTTTTGAATGGATTGTTATCTAAGGGGCAACTGATAAGGAAATCTTGTTCAATACTTGTAGTTTGGGAAATATGTATCATACCTTGATATCTTATAATCCAGGCACTGTACTTGTCATTTCTTCATCCAACCATCTTTTCAAGCAACACTGTTTCCCATGGACCAATTGTTCACAGACTGGGGAACAGGGAGACTCACCCCGGCCCTCCCAGAGCTGCAGCTGGAGAAGGATCAAGCTTCAGGGGAGGTTGGCGCATGCGCGGTGTTACTAGTATGAAAGTGGTGTGGAGTTTCATAGCGGGGGCCAGCCAGACCCTAGAGGAGCTGGAAACAAGCCAGAAGTGATCAGAAAACGTGTCACTGAGAAAATGGAATCTGCTTTGCGTCTTGGAAATTGGGAAGGATTTCAAAGGATTGCAAAGCTGAGGTCTGGTTTTGCCAAGGGAAGGGGGCCACTCAGGCTTCGGCTGTGTGTGTGTGTGAGAGTGTGGGATGTGACTTAGCTGTGTCCTACTAGGACCATGATTGGGAGTTAACTGGAGGCAGCTAGGAAAAGAACACCATGTTCCATTCGGAGGAAGTGTCCCCAGCATGGTGTGATGCTCCTTGACTTAAGTGAACACATCTGTTCCGTCTTCCACTCTTCTTGCTAAGTTTCCCTGAACATGGTAAGTTGGGGGGACTTTGCTACACAGTTAGTTTTTCTGTGAGTTTTCAGCATCAGAAAGACAAGTGTAGCACCCACCTTGCTCTTTCCTGTCTGGTGGCAGATTAGAAACAGGACTAACATGGAAGACCTACACACGCATGCACACCCATGCACGCACACAGGACACACACACACACACACACACACAGATACCAGGAGCACCAGTTATATGAAGAAAGGAATCCCAGGCCTTTGCTGACTGATATCACCAGAGCCCCAGCCGTGAGTGGGTCTGGGATGAACACAGACTTGTTAGATAAGTGAAGTGTGGGAAACCACGACATCTGCATTCTGACGGAGCAGGACAGCCTTCTTGGGAATGTGTCATCTGTCATACAATTCCCCTGCTCCTAGCAGAGCCATTGGGCTTCAGTCCCTTGGGCTCCTGACCACTGTGGTGTGCACAAGACTTCTCTTCTCCCTGTGGACGGTCCTGATGGACCCTGTCTTGTTCCTCACCACTGTCATTTGCCAGGGCCACACAGGAGCAGCCCTTCCTTACCCCTTAATTTGAATGGAAAGAAGGTGAGTTTTGTTGTACAAATTGAAGCGAAGCCACCCTCACTATTTAGTGTGGTTGGGGAGGCAGATTGAGGAGGTGGTCTGATCAAGGGTTTGAAATCAGTGGCATCAATTGCAGTGTTGGCATTTGATTGAGATCCCAAATCCAGCTGAATCCCGACTTCTTGATCTGTTAAATGGGCAACGAAGCTGCTGTTCTCTTGGATCGCTGTATTAGGTGAAATCGGGAAGGGGTGCTGAGTCCTGGGCATAAGGCCTGATGTATCAGATGTGTTTGCCATGATATTCTCTCTCTCTCTCTCTCTCTCTCTCTCTCTCTCTCTCTCTCTCTCTCTCTCTCTCTCAATTGCTGCATTATTGTTTTTTTGTTTGTTTTTGTCTACTTGGGTCTTCTTTTGGTTTTTGGTTTGTTTTGTTTTGTTGTTTAGATGGGATATCACACTATAGCCCAGGATGCCCTCAGATTCGGTGTGGCCTCACGGCAGTCTTCAGCCTCCCACACTGGCCGCCTGTTTCTTTAGTCAGGATGCATGAGATGCTGTGAATAGCAGCTGGCAGTTGGAAAGACGCCAGCACTCTGATGTGATTGCTCCCAGTAGAAGAAGCACTGACACTTCTGTGCCAAACATTACTGGTCTGGCAGCACAGGGTAGCCCTCCCAGCATACGGTGAGCCCTCTGCAGGAGCTCTTCCACTGGGAACAAAGTTGCCTTTGCCTCACAAGGACAAAGCCTCATAATAGAGAGCAGCATGGGATCTCTACACATTATTTTTGTCTTCAAATATCTTGTTTCTTACAAAAGAAATTTAATATTGACTTCCAAGAGTGTTTTGCTTCTGGTAGTGAAATGATAGGTCACAGAGACCATCCTGTTACAAGCCCCTTGGGGCTTACCCCTCCTGCATAAGTTACTCTTCTCGATGTGGCAGCATACCTGACAAGGCAACTTGAAGGAAGGAAGGCTTTTGTGGTTCTGTGAACACTTGGTCACCAACTGGAACTGTATGGGAAGGATTATGTCCTTGTTGAAGAAGGTATGTCACTTTGAGACGAGGTCTTTGATATTTCAGAAGCCCAGCCATTCCCAGTTAGCTCTCTCTGCCTCGCAGTTGTATCGCGAGATGTGAGCTCTTGGATGTTACCTCTATGTTCATGCCTGTTGCCATGCTCCCCACCATGATGGCCATGGACTCGCCCTCTGCAACCAGGAGCCCCAAATAAACTACTTTATGGGTTGCCTTGGTCTTGATGTCCTATCACAATAGAACAGGAACTAAGGAGGGTTTCTGTGGCTCACAGTCTAAGGGAGCACTTGTTTCTCAGGGCAGAGAAGGTATGGCAGCAGGAAAATGAGGCAGCTGATCACACTCTGTCAAACCCAGGAAAAAGAGCCAGGCTAAAACCTCATCAGCTGGCTTTGTCCTGTTTATGAGTGGGGGCCACCCCCCATCCATGATGCTGCCCACACTTAGGGTCTTTCAACCTCAGGTGAGCCTGGAGGCTTGCCTCCTAGACAGTTCTGAATGCTGCCCACTTCCTGTCCCCAGACCTGATGGCATTTCACATGCCATTTTCAATACATTTCCTGACATATCTCTTATTGTGGGTATAGATGATACTGGGGTTTGTGTGTGGTCATTTTTCCTGCAGATTTTTGTTTCTTTTCTGTGTTTCTGTCTGGGAGTGTGTACACATGAATGTATGTGAAGGATAGAGACCCACTTTAGTCACTGTTTCTCAGGAGCTTCCCAACTTGTTTTTTAAAACAGGGATTCTCATTGACATTTAGGGCCCACTGATTGGGCTCAGCTGGCTGCCCACCAAGCCCCAGGGATCCACTTATCTCCATCACCCCAGTACTGAGATATAAGCATGTACCACCATACTTGGGTTTTTTAGATGGGTTCTGGAGATCTAACTCAGATCCTCAAAAACCTTTACCCACTGAGTCATTTCCTGGTCCTCCTGTTTTCATATATACTGTTACATGACATTACATGTGGAATACCTCATTCCTTATGACTGCTGCACAGTATTCCATGGTCCAGGGATCCCTCAGCTGTCACTTAACTGATAGACATTTTGGGGTTCTGGTTTTACAAAAGACAGGGTGATGACCACTTTTATTTTGCTACATGCTCTGTGGGCACAGGAGGGGGCATTTGTACCCAGAACCAGAGTTGCCAGGTACATGCACTTTCCATTTTAATAGCCCTGCCGACAGCTCTGACTAGTCCAGACTCCCTGTGGCTGTGTAGAAGTGTGCTCTTCTCCTCATACCCTCATTAATGCTCAACAGTTTCAAATTGCTGGCTCCTGGCAATATGAGGGGAACATGTCTTATATGCTTGCATTTCTCTCAATTTGGGTGTTTTTGAGCATTTTTTAATGTGCATTTTATTTCCAGTCTTTGAAGTACTGTGTCTGTTGATTTGTTGTTGGCAGTTTGAGACCTTTGTGTTGATTTGAAGGAATTTTTTGTGTCTTCCAGACGCGCGGCACTTCTGCCTGCTTGGAAATGGTGCCATTTTTCAGCTTGTCACTTTTCTCCTTTTGATCATCTTTTCCAAAGAGCGTAGGTATTTGGGACTTCTCCTCGCAGCCTTCTGCTTTGTGTCTTGCTTGAAGAAACTGCCCGTCCTCGAGGTTGTGAGTCTTTTCCTACAGTTTCTCTTTATGCTTGGCAGGTTTTTTGTTTCACATTTAGATATCCAAGTACTTTTGATGAATAATATAAGGCAAAACATTAATGTTACCCTTGGGAGGCCGAGGCAACAGGATTTCGAG
Source organism: Mesocricetus auratus (assembly GCF_017639785.1). Lineage (NCBI taxonomy): Eukaryota > Metazoa > Chordata > Mammalia > Rodentia > Cricetidae > Mesocricetus > Mesocricetus auratus. The sequence goes on from NW_024429186.1 coordinate 84,289,889, forward strand.
TTCTGGGACAGCCTGAGCTACATAGCAAAATTCTGTCTCACAAACAAAATTTAAAAGTGTCTCAGTTAAGGTTTTATTACTGAGAAGAGACACCAGGGCCACAGCAACTCTTATAAAGGAAAATAGTTCATTGGGGTAGCTTACAGTTCAGAGGCTTATTCCATTATCACCATGGTGGGAAGCATGGCAGCATGCTGGCAGACATGGTGCTGGAGAGGTAGCTGAGAATTCTACATCTTAATTCACAGGCAACAGGAAATGAACTGAGGAGCTTTGAATATCTCAAAGTCCACCCCTTAGTGGCACACTTCCTCCAACAAAACCACAGTTATTCCAACAAGGCCACACCTCCTAACAGTGCCACTGCCTGTGAGATTATGGAGTTATGGGGCATATTCCTTTCAAACTACCACAAAAAGGTTGATTTCTGGTCTTTCCCAGTTGTCCTTAGCACCACGTGCTCAGAACTACGAGGTCTGAGCTCTCCTCTGTGCCCATCACGTGAGCGTTTCTTCCTGGTTTTGGCCCGCCGCGTTCTCATTGCCCCACGGCACGGACTCAGACTCTTCCATCTTCATGTCAGTGTAGCGTGTGACCTGCGACAGCTGTCATTGTGGAAGTAGGCCCTGTCAAGCATCTTCTTGGGACATCACCCCACCCCCTTTGAATGTATCCCATAAACACAGGCCCAGTAGCCACAGCCAACATGAGTCTCCTCAAAGGCTCTCTCAAGGTAGGTTTCCAAACTAAGTATCTGTGACCTGGGTATTAGAAGGTAGGGGAGGGATGTGGACGTGCCCCACCTGCCAGGCATCCCACATGGAAGAAGCTGGGCCACGGCCAGAGGAGAGACAGAAACAGGCCTCAGGCAGGATTGGGCTCTAAGAGGGGACAGGGAGTGGAGAGATGCACGTGAGCCTGGGGCTTCCAGTCAGGCCTTCAGCAGCCAGGAGACGGTCTGCTGGGGTGATCTGTGGGTGGCTCCGGAGTCATTTACACCCAGGGCCCAGTTGGAAGGCTTTCTGCTTCCCATTTCGTTTCCTGATTCTAGCTGTTCAGGAAAAGTCCTGGTCACAGCTGGCCATGGGGCCTACGTGACACTTAGGAAGGGTAGGAGCACCCAGTGCTCTCACAGCAGCCCTATGCAAGAGACAGCACAGCACAGTGAGAAGAGGTTCTGCCGGGAGGCCGAGGCAGCTGCTGCCCAGCGGCCAGCACCTCCTGACACCTTTTCCTCGTGTCTTCTCCACACTCCCTCTAGGGACAGGCCCTGGCACAGACAGTGAAAATTGGGGTTTAGTCACTGGACAGGGAACAGGATCCTGAATAGTTAAGACCACAAAGCAGTCAGAGCAGAGGGACTAGTCCAGTAGTGGAGTGTGGCTAGCTCATCCCTGTATGGTGCTGGTATCAGGCATTTTAGTCCTCCTGTGGGCCATGGTTTTTCAGCCACCGTATGTCCAGCTATCTTTCTCCTGGAAGTGCTTGTCACTGTGTCTGGAGACTGTTGGAGTACTGTAACAAGAGTGTGGAGGGGAGGGGAGCTTTCTATCCACATCTAGTAGAAGCCAACTTAAACTTGATAAGCATTTTTTCCTGAACTCAAGGCAACCTCCATGAGACAAAATGATGGAGGTGAGATAGAGTGTGGTGCCCATGCCTCGAGCAAGTCCGAGGTATCAGGAGATGAAAGAGAAGACGTCCAACCGTTTGTGCTAAGAGAATGTGTCTGCTGCCTTCATTGCCAGAGAATGAGTGTGTGTATGTCTTTTCTGCAAGTGCTAAGAACTCTCTGTCTCTGTGTCTGTCTGTCTGTCTGTCTGTCTGTCTGTCTGTCTGCTCTCTCTCTCTCTCTCTCTCTCTCTCTCTCTCTGTAGGAGTGAACCCCACAAAGCTATCCACCCATGAGGGCAGGGACATGTAAACTGACACAGGTAGATATAAAAGGAAGTGAAAGGAAAAGGAACCTCCCTTTTTTCTCTTGGAAGCCAGCCACGCTTCTAACTCCTGGTTTGTGTGACTCTCTCTCTCTGGTAAATAAATATATTGCTTTCCATATAGCATTGAATATCTTTAATCTCTCTCTCTCTCTCTCTCTCTCTCTCTCTCTCTCTCTCTCTCTCTCTCTCTCTCTCTCTCTCTCTCTCAGGCTTATATACAGGCTTACATCACAGTGGAAAAGCCCCAGGTATAAGAGCTCATGTTTTCCTTGTGCTAGATATTGATTTCAGGCAGGCAAGGTCGGGGCTGTAAGCCAAGACTAGAGAGCAAGATATACCTGTGGCTATCAGCTGACGAACAATACACAGAAATCTGTGGGGGCTGGGACCCAACAGTGGAGAGAGCCTGATGTTGGGTGCCAGTGTCAGACAGGGAATGCCTAACCTCATCAACAGCTTTGCCACTGTGAACGGCTTTGGTCACACTCCATCATTACTAGGGAGACCCAAATCCTTCTCTCGGACAGCATTTGAGGAGTCAACTAGGATCATGGTGTTGGAAAGTACCTGTGGAATAAAAGGGAACACAGCCACAATCTTGCCAAAAGCAATCACCATCAAAATGCCGGCACAATTCTTCACAGACCTTGAAAGAACAATAATCAACTTTATAGGGAAAAACAAAAGACCCAGGATGGCCAAAACAACTCTGTACAATAAAGGAACTTCCAGAGGCATCACTATCCCTGACTTCAAGCTCTATTATAAAGCTGAAAACAGCTTGGTATTGGCACAAAAATAGACAGGTTGATCAATGGAACTGAACTGAAAACCCTGATGTTAATTCACACACCTATGACAAACTGGTTTTTGACAAAGAAGCTAAAACTATATAATGGAAAAAAGAAAATGTCTTCAAAAATGGTGCTGGCATAACTGGATGCTGACATGTAAAAGATTGCATATAGCTCTATCTCTATCACCATGCACAAAACTTAAGTTCAAATGGATCAAAGACCTCAACATAAACCCAGCCACACTGAAACTCTTAGAAGAGAAAGTGGGAGGTACCCTTGAATGAATTGGTACAGGAGCCCACTTCCTGAACATAACACAGACACTGACATTGACAATCAATAAATGGGACCTCCTGAAACTGAGAAGCTTCTGCAAGGCAAAGGACATACTCAACAAGACAAAATGGCAGCCCACAGAATGGGAAAAGATATTCACCAACCCCACATCTGGCAGAGAGCTAATTTCCAAAATATACAAAGAACTCAAGAAACTAATCACCAAAACATCAAATGATTCAATGAAAAAGTGGGCACAGAACTAAATAGAGAATTCTCAATAGAGAAATCTAAAATGGCTGAGAGGCACTTAAGAAATCACTCAACATCCTTAGCCATCAGGGGAATGCAAATCAAAACAACTCTGAGATACCATCATGCTCGTGCCAGGATGGCTAAAATCAAAAACACCAATGACAGTTTATGCTGGAGAGAATGTGGAGAAAGGGAAGCACTCCTCCACTGCTGGTGGGAGTGTAAACTCATACAGCCACCTTGGAAATCAGTATGAAGATTACTCAGGAAAATGGGAATCAGTCTACCACAAGATCCAGCAATTCCACTCTTAGGTATATACCCAAAAGATGCACAAGGTCATCTGTTCATCTACGTTGATATCAGCATTATTTGTAATAGCCAGAACCTGGAAGCAACCTAGATGTCCCTCAACCAAAGAATGGATAAAGAAAAATGTACATTTGCATAATGGAGTACTACTCAGTGGGAAAAAATACAACAGGCGAAATCTTGAAATTTTCTACAGGCAAATGGATGAAACTAGAAGAAACTGAGGTAACCCAGTTGCTAAAAGACCAACATGGTATGTACTCACTCATATATGGATATTCGACATAGAGCAAAGGATTACCAGCCTGCAATCCACACCACCAGATAAGCTTGGAAACAAGGAGGACCCTAAGAAAGACATACATGGTCCCGCAGAGAAGGGGAAAGGGACAAGATCTGAGCAAATTGGGAGCATGGAGGGGAGGGGAGAGGGAGTTAGAAGAAAGAGGAGGGGAGAAGAGGAGGGGAGAGGAGGACAGGAGAGAGCAGGAAGATGGAGTCAGGGGAAGAAGAGAGGAGAGCAAGAAAAGAGATACCATAGTAGAAGGAGCCATTATAAGTTTAAAGAGAAATCTGGCACTAGGGAAATGTCCAGAGATCTACAAGGATGACACCGACTAACAATCTAAGCAGTAGTGGAGAGGCTATCTTAGATGCTCTTCCCCTATAATGAGATTGATGACTACTTATATGCCATCCTAGAGCCTTCATCCAGTAGCTGATGGAAGCAGAAGCAAACACCCACAGCTAAGCACTGGGTCGAACTCCTGGAATCCAGTTGCAGAGAAGGAGTGATGAGCAAAGGGGTTAAGATCAGGCTGGTGAAACCCACAGAAACAGCTGACCTGAACAAGGGGGAGCTCATGAATCCCAGACTGATAGCTAGGAAACCACCATGGGATGCACCCAGACCCCCTGAACGTGAGTGTCAGTTAGGAGGCCTGGGCAATCTATGGGGCCTCTGGTAGTGGATCAGGGTTTATCCCTAGTATATGAATGGACTTTGGGAGCCCACTCCACATAGAGGGATACTCTGTCAGCCTAGACACAAGGGGGAGTGCCTAGGCCCTGCTCCAAATGATATGACAGACTTTGAAGATCCCCCATGGAAAGCCTCACCCTCCCTGGGGAGCAGAATAGGAACAGGATAAGGGGTTGGTGGAAGGCATGGGAGGATGGGAGGGAGAGGGAACTGAGATTGGCATGTAGAACAAGATTGTTTCTAATTTAAATAAAAAGAGAGAAAAATATGACGTCATTCTAGACCATTTCTTTCCTACTGCAAATGGAGAGCTGCTAGGTGCTTAAGCACAGCACGCACTGCAGGCATCTCCAGTTCATGGGTGATGATAGAAAATCTACAAAGGACACGCCTTCCACTGTTTCCCCAGCCCTAGTTGCCAGGCGCCTGCCCAGTGCTGCCGCACTGCTCTGCATAGCTGTCCTCTCCACGAGGCTCACATGGCAAGCATCGCAGACTTCTTACGACAACATGCCTGGCAGATGGCAGTGGGGTGGCATCAGGAATGTGCATACTGTCTTCCACCAGTTGGAAGGTGATCCCCGGGCTCACCGTGGACTAGATGGGCCGGAAGGAGTGACCGCTGTGCATCAGTCCTGACACTGGGCTAGAACAGGAGTCACCTTCCCTGCGGCTGCAACCACCCTGGGACCACCACCTCAGAGCAGTGCCAGGAAAGCATTTCAGTGGGCGATTTTCCAAGAGCGGCTGCCTTAACAAGGAGCTGGGGACACAAAGATGGTAGCTCCCCCAAATCTAGCCCTTAGTGAGGTCCAGATGGGGGTGAGAGAGTCTGTGGCGTCTTGACGACAATTGCACTATGAATTAGTGTGATGCGGGTGGGAATACATTGCTTTCATTTGGGCACAAGATTCCATGGACAGCGCCACCTTCAAGGGGCTGCAGATGAGGCCCAGTCGTGCAGAAGGCCACGGGCGAGAGTGCCAACACTGCATGGACAGATTTGGTGACACCTGAAGTTCAGGGTCCTCCTCAACCACACAGGAGTTCAAGGTCATCCTGGGATGCATGAGACCCTGTCTCAAAAGAAATATCACTTCTTTCAAGAAGAAATCTTAAAGCTAGGGCTGTGCTGATCCGAGGTGAGAAAGATGGGTTTTTCGAGATGCTCACACTAAGTAACAGCCACATTATAGTGACAGAAATCTCAGTGGCCCCATGGAAGTGTCCCTGGGGCATTCCTAGAAAGAGAGAAGGCAACATTCATTCAGGGTAGGTAACCAAGAGTCTCAGATGCCAAAGAGGCCTATGCTAGTCAAACCAGTGGCAGAATTAACATCTCCTTGCACACCCAGAAGCATTTTAGTTCAGAGGGTAATTCTATAGCAACTCCAATTCTGAGTGATAACTCTTTTGTTTATTCTGTAGATATCGCTGGCCACAGAAATGCCTCACTAAAGAGCGTTTGCCAGAGTCACTTCCTGCCTTTCTGAGGTGGTTGGCGCATCCCTCTTACATAGACAGCAATTATTGCAAAAGGAAATTCCAAAGGAAAAAAAGGCAAGCATATAAATGATCATCAACCTAGAAAATGAATGTTATAATTTTGATGTGTTGTTAATGAATTGCTATCCTCACAATATCTCTCTGCCTGTCAATCGTGTTTATAGATGTTTAGATCACCATTCTGCAAACCAAGATACTTTACTTACTGTGGTAATCCATAGCTGCATATATGACCATGAATATAAACATACTAAATATTTTCACATATTTAAATCTATATACATCATAGTTAATGTAGGCTAATAAATGGCTTTTTAAACAATCACGGCACAGCATTCCAGTGAGTGTTTATTGTTGAGCTGTACGTCTCTCGTCCCCAATTGTGTTATTAACAGTTATAATGAATGTTTGGTGTAGCTAATCTTTTTTAATATCTCTGATTATTTAATTTATTTATTTTCTTTTTGAGACAGTCTTAGTCTATAGTCCAAGATGGCCTGGAATTCACTAAGTGGCCCTAGGCTGGCCTCAGGCTGTGTAGCAATCCTTTTGCTGGGATTACGGGTGTGAGTCACCACACCTGCCACCCCCCCCCCAGTTGTTTTTTAGAGATTTTTCTGCAAATGAAATTACCAATGAAGGGAATATGAATTTAAGTTTTTGAAATTGCTAAAATTTGCTGAAATGTGTCTGATTTCCTGTTTTCCCATGATCTGGGCTATATCAATCTTTTTAATGTTTTGTTTTTGTTTTGTAGTGCTGAGGACTGAACCCAGGTCCCACACATTCCAGGCAAATACTCTGCCACTGAGCCCCAAGTCCTGCTCTCTCTGTATGTCTGTAGAGGCTCACAGAATTGACAGGGCCTTGAATTTGTAATCCTCCTGCCCCAGCCTCCCAAAGGCTGGGGTTACAGGTGGGCACCACAAGTGGGCTAGTTATATACTTTGTGGGGCAGGGGGTTCATGATAGGGTTTCTGTGTGTAGTCCTTGCCATCCTGGAAGTTGCTCTGTAGATCAGGCTGGCCCCAAACTACCTGTCTCTGCCTCCCAGGTGCTGGGCTTAAAGGCCACCATCACCCAGCCTAGTTATATCCTTTTTTAGAGGACCGCATTTTTAACAGAAGTAACCTGTGGAATTGTCAGAGTCTTGCCTGATGCATTCAAACCCTAGAGCGCCATTTTCAAAGGTCACAGCCTGGGCATCATGATGAGGTAAGGCTTGGTTTTTGTTCCCGTTTCTGTGGGTCAATAAATCTCTCTGAAGGCATTTAGTCTCTTTGGAAGCACACAGAAAAATCAGCTGCAAGGAAGAATGGATTTGTACATCTTTTTCTCTGTACCAGAAAGCTGTGTGCCTCTCATGGGGAAGGCTGGCACGGACACTGGGAAGGTCAGCTTGTGGGTTTCATGCAGTGACCCATGTTGTCCATTGATGAGGTTTATACAGGCTTTATACACTCGCAAAGCCACCACCAGCAATATAGCCTCACTTACTGTAGCCTCAGCTTACTGTAGCTTCCCGCGTGGTATGGCGTTTCTGTATCTTACGGCAATTTCTGCACTGCAGAAGAGGATAATTGGGGCAAATGCATGACCAGTTCCAGCCAGTTCTGTTAGAACCAAACTTGCACCTGGACTCTGGGGTAAGCCATTCATGGACACCCTGCTGGGCCCTTGGGCCTCCTTGTCTACCCTTAGGCACAGGGAGAGACTCCTACCACCTCCAGATCCCATGACAATCTGCTTGCCAGTCACAGACACCATCCCCTTTTATCTGCCCCTTTTCCTGCATGGGGAGGGAATGGAAGCCTCGAGAACCAAGCTGAGCCTGTAAGAAACCCAGGCAATCCTGATGTGGGCAGCCTGCCTCTGTCCTCAGAGAACCCCAGGACTAGGACCAGAGACCAAGATCCTCTGGGTGCTGCTGGGTAAGGGATTGTGGAGCAAGGATGGTGGCTAAAAGGATTCACATGGTATTGACAGCAGGAAGTCAGGTTCAGAAGGCAGGACCTCCTGTGCACCGCCCTCCTCTCCCGTGCACCGCCTCTCCTGTGCACCGCCTCTCCTGTGCACCGCCCCTCTCCCGTGCACCGCCCCTCTCTCCTGTGCACCGCCCCTCTCCCGTGCACCGCCCCTCTCTCCCGTGCACCGCCCCTCTCTCCTGTGCACCGCCCCTCTCCCGTGCACCGCCCTCTCTCCCGTGCACCGCCCTCTCTCCTGTGCACCGCCCTCTCCCGTGCACGCCCTTCTCTCCTGTGCACCGCCCCCTCTCCTGTGCACCGCCCCTCTCTCCCGTGCACCGCCCCTTCTCCTGTGCACCGCCCCCTCTCTCCCGTGCACCGCCCCTCTCTCCTGTGCACCGCCCTCCTCTCCCGTGCACCGCCCCCCTCTCACGTGCACGCCCTTCTCTCCTGTGCACCGCCCCTCTCTCCTGTGCACCGCCCTCCTCTCCCGTGCACCGCCCCCTCTCCCGTGCACGCCCTTCTCTCCTGTGCACCGCCCCCTCTCCTGTGCACCGCCCCCTCTCTCCCGTGCACCGCCCCTTCTCCTGTGCACCGCCCCTCTCCTGTGCACCGCCCCCTCTCTCACGTGCACCGCCCCTCTCTCCTGTGCACCGCCTCTCTCTCCTGTGCACCGCCCTCCTCTCCCGTGCACCGCCCCCTCTCCCGTGCCGCTTCTGCTTCTCTCTCCCGTGCACCTCCTCTCTCTCCGGTGCACCGCCCCCTCTCCTGTGCACACCCCTCTCTCCTGTGCACCGCCCCTCTCTCCTGTACACGCCCCTCTCTCCTGTGCACCGCCCCTCTCTCCTGTACACGCCCCTCTCTCCTGTGCACCGCCCCTCTCCCGTGCACTGCCCCTCTCTCTCCCATGCACCGCCCCTCTCTCTCTCTCTCTCCCGTGCACCGCCCCTCTCTCTCCCATGCACCGCCCCTCTCTCCTGTGCACCGCCTCTCCTGTGCACGCCCCTCTCTCCTGTGCACCTCCCCCCTCTCCTGTGCACGCCCCTCTCTCCTGTGCACCTCCCCCCTCTCCCATGCACCGCCCCTCTCTCTCCCGTGCACCGCCCCTCTCTCTCCTATGCGCCGCCCCTCTCTCCTGTGCACCGCCTCTCCTGTGCACCGCCCCTCTCTCTCCCATGCACTGCCCCACTCTCTCCCGTGCACCGCCCCTCTCTCTCCCATGCACTGCCCCTCTCTCCTGTGCACCGCCTCTCCTGTGCACCGCCCCTCTCCCGTGCACCGCCCCCTCTCCTGTGCACCGCCCCCCTCTCCGGTGCACCGCCCCTCTCTCCCGTGCATGCCCCTCTCTCCTGTGCACCGCCCCTCTCTCTCCCATGCACCTCCCCCTCCCCCGTGCACCGCCTTCCTCTCCCGTGCACCGCCCCCTCCCCCGTGCACCGCCCCCCCTCTCTCCTGTGCACCGCCCCTCTCTCTCCTGTGCACCGCCCCTCTCTCCTGTGCACCGCCCTCCTCTCCCGTGCACCGCCCTCCTCCCCCGTGCACCGCCCCCTCCCCCGTGCACCGCCCCCTCCCCCGTGCACCGCCCCTCTGTCCTATGCACTGTGTACTGTTTGGGAGAAGCAAAATTCAGTCTCTCCCTATCCATATTCCTATTTGGAATCATGAAAGTGGAAGGGCTGACCACACTGCAGCCCAGCCTGCTTAGACTCCAAGATAGCACTGCATGCTCTGCAGCAGGGGAATGGCCCTGTAAGCCTTCTTTTGCCTGGCACTCATCAGAGACCCTGGGAGGCGCTGACAGCATGTGAAGTATCAGCCTCTCATCCGGAGCTTCCTGTGGTTTCTGAGAGGTCAGGGCTACTTAGGGGTGACTGGGGCCCTTAGGGGGCTGGGGCCCTGAGCTTCTTTCTTTTCTGGAGGCTGGAGCTGGGAGAAAGGAGACAGCAGCACCCGCTCTGCACACTCAGTCACAAAGTGTCATGCTCTTCTGTGAGGCTGGCCCTGCTGGAGAGAGGCAAACAGAGCTCAAAGCGCATGTCTTCATCCTGCAAAGGGATTTCCAGAGCTACCGGCGACCTCTCTGGTGGCCTGAAAACATCAGGTGCAATCAATTGACCCTCGGAAGGTTGAATGTTCTATTACACAAGGAAGCCTTTGCAGGGTGATTCAAGTGGCTGCCCTGGGTTAGTGCCTTAGGCATTGACTGTTGTCCTGTGCACCCAATGGGAGAGAGAAATGGGGATTTTATGAGGGTGTGTATACAGGTCAAGAGCGGTGTAAAAATGGCATACAGAAACACTTGAAGCTGCTGGCTCTGAGAGGCAGCTACAGCCCAGGAGCACTGGGATGGGAGTGGGGAGCAGGTAATACTAGAAAGTGTCTTAGTCACTCTTCCATTGCTGTGAAGAGACGCCATGACCAAGGAAACTCTTAGAAAGGAAAAACATTTCATTGAGACTGGTTTACAATTTCAGAAGTTTAGTCCATTGCCATCATGGTGTCATGGTGGGGACCATGCAGCAAGCATAGCAGTAACTGACAGCAGCTGATCCTAGGCAGAGAGAGAAAGAGGGAGGGAGAGAGAGAGAGAGAGAGAGAGAGAGAGAGAGAGAGACAGAGAGAGAGAGACAGAGAGAGAGAGACAGAGAGAGAGAGACAGAGAGAGAGAGAGACAGAGAGAGAGACAGAGAGAGAGAGACAGAGAGAGAGAGACAGAGAGAGAGAGACAGAGAGAGAGAGCATGCAAGCCTGGGCCTGGTGTGGACTTTTGAAACCTCAAAGCCCACCCCCAGTGTCATACTTCATCCAACAAAGCCACACCTCCTAATCCTTCTAATCTTTTGAAACGTTCTGCTCCCTGGTGACAAAGCATTCAAATCTATGAGGCTGTGGGGGCCATTCTTACTCAAACCACACAGGAAGAATTAACATGTACCCTTTGTTGTAATAATGTTTTCAAGAGGGCAGGAGAGTGAGGGGAGTGGAGAAAGCAGAAGAGGGAGGAGGGTAGCCTTCAGGTGGGCTGTCCTGAGGTCCAGACCCTTGTATCAAGACAGCCTCGCCAGCTGGAGTGAGTTTTCTCAGGCGAAGGAGCTGTCAGTGCAAAGGCTGTGGTGGAGTGGTAGAGCTGGACACATTCCTGTCTATCTGTCTGTCTGTGTTCTGCCATGGGACTAACCTGTAGCTCTTGATCAAGAACGTGGGAGGCAGAAAGCTGGGAGGACTATTTGGAATTTAGAGTCGTGGCTTGGGCTTTACACTTTGCTGGCAACTTGGAACAAAATTATTTCCTAAGTGAGAAATGGAACACACATTGAGTGCAATAACTGTACAAAGGCCCCAAAGCTCAGCAAAAAGGGGGATGTAACAAAGGGGGATGTAACAAAGGGGGATGTAACAAGGGGGATGTAACAAAGGGGGATGTAACAAAGCTGCCAGCAAAGGTGACCTACCAGAACCGCTTTCAAGAACAGAGTACACCTCAAGGCAGCGGCCAGTGTGCTGCTCCCAGAGCTGTGACTGAGGAGCAGTTTATCACAGAGACAGACCGTCTGCTGACCTTTTCAGTAGTTAATAAGTGCTTGATGAACACCTGTCAGTTCCCGACACCAAGTAGGCTCTGGGAAAATAGCAGTGAGTATTCTGTAGGTGGCCTCAGAACTTCCCCCAGGGGACGAAGCAGGTGTGTTGTGTAATTACTATTTTTTACTATAATAAAAGTTTTAAGTTATGATCTTATTTTTAGTAGTAAAACAGTAAAAAAATCATTACAGAGGCATAAGTAGCTGGGCAATGGTGGCACACAAGTTTTATCCCAGCACTCAGAAGGCAGAGGCAAGCAGATCTCTAGGTTTGAAACTAAGCTGGTCTACAGAGTGAGCTTCAGGACAACCATGGCAGCACAGAGAAATCCTGCCCCAGAAAGAGGAAAGAAAAGTATGGAAAGCTATTCCACTAAGGCAGCAGAGAGAAATCATGTCTCAAAAAGAAGAAAAGTATAGAAAACTGTTCCACGACCTCCCTCTCCGGAGAAGCCAGTCAGCAGGTTAGTTTGTTTCTTCAACTTTTAAAAGTGTAACTAGAATATAAAATCACAGTCTTCTGGATTCATTTTTTAGTTCAGTGTGTCATGACGATCCTCCTTACACAAACACACATTTCTTTTTCATGGCTGAGTAATATTCCATGCTATGAATGCACGGCAATATAACTGTGGTCATCTTGGTAGGTCTGTGTTGTAAACAATACGTAAGAATATTACTCTGTGTGTCTTTATGTAGCCTGTGAATACATTTTTAAAGGATAAGTTCATAGAAGTGAAATGTGGGTCAAAGGGGGTTGAGTAGTTTAATAAAGACCGTAGTTGAGTGAAGGACTGAGGTGAACGCCGTGTCCTATAGCCTTAGCTACCACGATGTCAGCCATGGTTATCTGTGTCGGTCTGATGAGAATGAAAGCTTGTTAAGTGAATCATTTTTACCTCTGCCAACAGTAATCAGCCTCCTGTGGATTGGTCCAAGCCCTCATTGAGTGTGTATCATATGACTAAATTTGGAGGCCTCAAAGACGTTGGCCACAGTAAAAGGTCGCTGAATGTACAACAACCACAAAGTGATTCTACCACAAACAAAGGTGCTTCTGACAGCACTCACAGGAGCTGCATCACAAGTCCTCATTCCAAATGTGACACCCACACGTCTGTGACATCACGCAGCTCCGATGTTCCTGCTGGAATCTGCTAGACTCAGATTTGAGCTACAATTGCCATAAATGATAGTGTTTCGATGTTCACACAAATTTTTCTGCTCTTACAGACACATCAGGGTTGAATTGTGGAAAATCAAGAATATTTCCGTGCTGTCATCCCTCAGCACATGGGTATGAAGTACCATTACTGCTCGTTTTATGTTAGAAAGTTTGATTTTAAGAACTGCTGCTTGGGTTGCTGATTTGAGTTTCATAGAAATCATTCAGTGAATTCTGGTGTGGGATTAGGACAGAATCTCTAATAATTCTCAAATGCTTCAGTCACACTCCTAACATTTTGTACTATTTATTTATGAGAAGCAACATTCTCAGTATTGACAGTTATAAAATCAAAATATTGACCCGAAAAGATGTTAGAGGTGCTGTAGGTCCCACATATCAAATATTTAACCAAGATTTGATTCATTTATGTAAAAATAAGCAAGTACAATGTATAATTAATATGCACATTTGTTTCTGTCTTTAATATATTATAAAATTGCATATACACTAAAGAATTGCTTTAATATAAATTTCTTTATGATTTATTGTCCATAGTGCTTGGTTTGTATACAGATTTTATAGACCTGTGTACTATGAGTTGTGCACACATTTCCTGGGCAAACAGGGATCGTGAGTGTGGAAAGCTGACAAAACTTGGCTCTGATTAGAGACTAGAATTGCTGAGCTCTGGTGAGGGTGGCCAGGGCGTCCCTGGCAGTGCAGGCTGTGTGCAAAGACCCTGTGAGAAGGACACTGCAGCCAGACTGGGCAGAGAGCAAGGCAGGAATGAGAGGGAGGAGGCTACAGCTCCCAACACCTTCCAAGTTTCATTCCTGAAGGATACATGAAACACAACCTGACCAGCTGACCCTCTGGACCAGGAAGAAGGGGAGATGGATTCAGTGTCAACTGAGGCAGTGATCTTGGGGGTTCCAAAAGACAGATGGAGATGGCTGGACCAGTAATAGGAAGAAGTGGGGAGGGGAGACTGCAGAGTTATCGATGCTGCCCGAATGCTTGAGTGGGCTTGGCAGGAAGTGAGGTGATGTGGAAAGCAGGGCAGAGAGGGGCTGTCACAGGGACAACAAGGAGAGGATGAGGAGTTGGGAAGGTTTGAGCAAAGGCAGAGCTCTGGGAGGGACCTGCTCTGAGACAGAGCTCAGCCCTGGTGCCTACACCCACATCCACAGGCTCTGGCCAAGGGACTGCCACCCATCTACGCTGATCACCCAGAAGAGCATCCGAGCCGTGGTGTCCTGTGACCTGGAAGCCTGTGTAGGAAGGGACAGTGCCCCACAAAACTCCTTCGTGAGGGTGGGAAGAGAATTAGAGAGGGTGGCATTTGAAGCTGGGAGTCACAGGGTCCAGAGATAGGCAGGGGAATGAGAGAAGCCAAAGGAAGGAAGGAAGAAGAGGAAGAGAGGTGCTTCCGGGACGCTTCTGTGGGGCTGAGGGCCTGGGAGCACTGGCAAGGGCAGATGGCCTCACTCCTGAGTGTAGCAGACTGGAAAGTTCTCACTAAAGTTGTTCTCTCAGAGAGACTGCTATATTGGTAATATTTGCTCCTATGTCCATTATTAGAATCAAGGAGCTGCATGAAAATGGAAGAAATTCTGTCATACAAAACCATAGAGAATGGGTGTCCAGAATGGGAACTGAGAAGAACCTCTTACCAAACAGAAAGTAAAAGACCAAACTCCAAAAGGAGCAGGCAGAAAGCCTGACCTTCTGACAGAAAAGGCATTAACAGAGCCTCATTAATGAAGGAAAGCAGAGTCATTCATCTGTAGCCACCTGTACAACACCAAGCAAAAGAGGCAACAACAATATGAACTCATATTAATAGCTTATTGATAACATAAGTGTATTTAAAATCAATAGTTAACCTATAGCTAAATAGGACCCACATTGATCAGCTTTGCAAAATCTGATGATGCCAATGTCGGGGTCGGCAATGGGGAGTTAGCTGCCGCTACTGGAGATCTGTGAGACCACAGCATCATCTAACAACACAACAGATGCACATTCCATATTGTTTGGAATGAGTGTCTAAGAGGAAATTCTCAGGAATGACAGAATAAACAGTCTACCCGTGATTTTAGTGCTGGTGGCAGCCTCAATCTGGAAACAAGTAAATATCCATTAACTACAGAACAAATAAATTTTAATGATAATTCAATTGTAGAGCTTTTGCTTGCCTGGAACATGCAAGACGATGGGTTCAATCCCCAGCAACCCCCAAGAAAACATAGCATCTAGATGCAAAACTAAGCTACCAACGATTTAGCTTTTATTTTCCGTCACTGGGACCTCAAGGATCAATGTCCCAAGGTGGGTGATGGACGGTGGGCGGATGGGAAAACAGACGTAGACATGACTCATATTGAGGGGGAGGTAAGGAAATAAGATACAGAGACAGGACAGAAGAGAAGGGGTGGACAGGAAAGGCCCTGTCTGCCCTCTAGAGGAACAGAGGGAACAGGAGACCTGGGTGGAGCCTTTCCTTTAAAGGGCCAGGGTGCATGCACCTGCCACGTCCAGGTGTGTGAGAGGCACAGCCAGATTTGCCTGAGTTACAACATTCACATATTTGAGAAAAGTTCAAAGACAAGAGATCCATGTTGGTGCACTAGTGGCACACGCCTTTAATCCCAGCACTCGGGAGGGAGATACAGGTAGATCTCTGGGAGGCAGAGGCAGGCGGATCTCTGTGAGTTCGAGGCCAGTCTGGTTTACAGAGCGAGTTCCAGGACAGCCAAGGCTACACAGAGAAACCCTGTGTGACTGACGTGAAATCATAGCAGGGCTTCTCTGAAAGGAGAGGGAGGGCCCTCAGTGACCCTCCCCAGCAGTCAGTTCTCCAGTGCTTGGGATGCTCCGTCTTGACCCTGGGGTTAATTGCACACGTTTGCCCTGTGATTGTTCATTATACCATGCGTTTGTTTTGAACACTTTAATTGAGGAGTATTTTATTCCACAATTTAAGCAGGTTTAAAAAGGAGATAGCTAACACTTGTGAAATGCTTGGCATGGTGCCTGGTCCATATTAAGAACTCAACAGATGGCAATTTTATTTACTGTTCTAACTCGGTTGTTAGAGCCGCCTTGTCTCCTAAGCAACCTCCCAGCATCTCCTGGGTGAGCATTGTCTCCATGAAACCTAACTTTGAGGCTCACATTCCCGACTTTGTTTCCCAGGGTGACCCCAAGTGAGACCGGCTACTGAAGGCAGGGCTTTCCCAGTGGAAGGGGTGGTGTGTTTCACCACCTCATACACTCCTTGTGTGTGCTGTGAGAGCTTGGCAATGTGCAAAACTGGGGGGAGGCAGCTTCTCTGTTTTTATGCAATTCCCCAAAACTAGGTTGCTAGGATGAATAGCACGTGTGCATTCTGGGGACTGAGCCAGAGTCCTGCCTGCTGGAAGTTGGAGGTCAAGATGGAACCCCATGCAAGCAGGTGCTAAAGAATCAGAGAACGGAGCTGGCTGGGGCAGTCCAGAGGCAGAGGTCAGAAGTTCAAGGTGATTCTCCGTGCCCCCCAGTTTGTAGCCAGCTTGGGCTCTATGAAACACTGCCCCCAACCAAACCAAACAAACAAACGCAAACAGCAAACGGGAAAGAAGAGAGGATGCGGGAGGGAAAGGGGGCCTGTGAGTCTGAAAGACAAACTCAAACAGCAAATGAGGCAGTAAGGGGAAGATGTGCCCCGCCTCCATTTCAGGCTGAAAAGCCAGTGTATAGTAAGGACAAGCTAGATTCGCTCCTGTTTATGGTTAAACCTCTGTTTCTCACGGACTGGGCTGTGCTCCACCTGTAACCTTAACTACAAATGGTTCTGTACTGCATGTTCCAGGAATGGCAATCGTGTCTTCGTTTCAAAAAGTTGCTTACAACCACCTTACAACCCTACGTTTGTTTCAGAAGTTTCTATGACCACGGATGACTGACAGCCTTGCTGTGTCCATCTTGCAGCCACATCTTTGTTTCAGGAGGTCATTGTGACTCACTTGTTATGCTAATATTCTGCTCCTGCAACCCTGCCTGTTTGCCCACCAAATTCCCCACTTGAAACCCCCTGTCCCTGAGCTTTAAAAGCCTTGTCTTCTTCAAATCCAATCTCAAGCCCTGCCTTAGGCAGAGGGCAGTCCCTGTACACAAATGAAAAAGGTTGCTTTAGTTAATTTGGCCACGATGATTTGAGTCAGTGGTCATTTTCTTCCCTATTTTAGGTTAACAGGGCCAGATGAAGCCTGCGGGTAGCTATGCTTGCTGTGTATACAACCCTAAGTTCTTTACATTTCGGGGTATATAGAAATGTCTCTTCCTTCCAAGCCTATACCAGTCACTGGAGAGCTAATGTCCGAGGGTCTGGTCAGTAGCACTGTTCCTCACAAGCAGACGGGCAGACACACAGAGTGCTGCAGCCAGCCTTCACATTTTGGGAGCCGTGCCGAGACACAGAGGCAGGCAGAAATGTGTGCAAGGGCACACGGCCAGCACGTGCCAGAGCCTACGAGGGTCTTCCTTAGCACTTGGTTCCAGGGGAAGGGTGGAGTGAGGCGGGTGGGTGCTCATGGTGGCAGCGGCTTGGGAGTTACATGAATGTAGGTACTGCTAACAATTCAGAAATTCCTCAACAAACTGACCCAGAGTGGAGTTTAGGGAGATCCCGGCACTTGAATGACTTGGGAGCTTTCTCCCCATGTGGTGAGTTAAGAGGAAACGACTTTCACAAACTTGAAAGAAGCCAACAGGTGTCTGCAGAGCTTCTGATATGGGCTGGGATTCCGGCGTTTTTAAACTAAGCCTCCCAAATGCCAGGGCATGCCACCCATGGTTCCCTTCTTACATCACCCATAGGTGCATCCCCAGAACCCCCAACCAGAACAGACTGTCCCTGTGGGGCTGTTTACCACACATGGAAGCCGCACAGAACCTCTAACTGGAATTAAAAGCAAGCAGCCAGCGCTCCGAGCCTCAAGGAGAGAGAGTTTGCACAGCATTCCCCGCCACGTTGCTTGACCCTCATGCTAGTGACACATCTTTCTGTGGCATCCTCCCTGCCTGCCTCAGGCGGACAGCTTGTGTGTAAGGGCCGTTGGCTTCCATTAAAACTTTGCCATGACTTAGCAAAAGTGTCGTGGCTGCGGGTGGTCATCTGACCTGGGGATGGAAACATCCTGGCATTTCCCTAAGGGCAGAATAACACAGCCAGATTATTCTGCTCCCTTCAGTATGTTGTAGTTCTCATAGTCTCTTAATACTATTTTAACTAAATGTCGAAGCTTACAATTGTCCCATGTTTAGCTTAATTTACCACCATATGTACAGGTAGTTAAAGATGTTAACTGAAATGAGTTTGTTGAATATCTTTTTTTGTGTGTGTTTATTTGCTTATTTGTTTGTTTCTCGAGACAGGGTTTCCCTGTGTAATAGTTCTAACTGTCCTGGAATTCTCTTTGTAGACCAGGCTGACCTCAAACTCAGAGAGATCTGCTTGATTCCTCCTCCAGGGTGCTGGAACTAAAGGTATGTGCCACCACCATCCAACATTGTTTTGTTTTTGTTTTCTTTGAGACAAGGTCTCACTATGTATCCCTAGCTAGCTTGGACTCAAATCTGCTATTTTAATAGATTTTTTGGAGCAATTTTTAATTCACAACAAAACTGAGCTGTAGAAGTACAGCTTCTATACACCCTTTGTTCCTCCAACTCATGTAACTTCAACATTCCCCACCAAAGTGGCACGTGTCAGAAATGACTACCTGATACTGACATCACCATCACCCCTGCATATCTGGTACTGTAGCTGTTTCATTTTCCTAAGGAAATCTACACTTAACTTACTTTTCTCCTCTCTCTGCTAACCCCTGTAAAGCCACCCAGCTTTGTCTTAACCATCCCAGCGCTTTCCCTTTTCCAGAATAGTATAAAATTGAAGTCATACAGCATGTGCTCTTTTCAGATCTGCTCTTTTTCTCAACTAATGAACACATAAGATCCGTCCATGTCATTCCATGGCTTGGCAGCTCATTTCCTTTCAGTGCTGAATAATACTCCATTTGTCTGGATGTACCTCAGTTTTTTTCTTCTCTTCTGTTCTCCTGTTGAAGGACATCTCGGCTCCTTCTTAATTTTATCAATTATGAATAAAGCTTCTATAAACATCTGTGTACAGGTTTTTGTGTGGACGTAACTTTTCAGTCTTTTGGTAGATACCCGGGGAGAATGACTGGGTAAGATCATATGGTAAGAATATATTCAGTTTTGTGAGTCTGCCTAGTTGTCTTCCAATGTGGCGGGACCATTTTTGAGCTTCACCAGCAGTGTAGGAGAATCCCTGCTTCCTCACCCTGGCAGCACTGTGCTGCCAGTCTTTTTAGATGCTAGCCACACTAATGGCCCTGCTAGCCACACTAATGGCCCTGCGGTGGCGTCGCCCTTTTGCTCCCATTTCTATTCCCACATGCCAAGTGCTCCCTCTATATCTACATCTTCTTTGATGAAGCCTCTGTTCATATATTTTGCCCATTGTGAAACTATGTTGCTCATATTCCTATTCGGTCTTAAAAGGGCCTCATGTAGCCTGGAGAACAGTCCTTCATCAGGCATGTCTTTTGCCAGATAACCTCCCGATCTTTGTCTTGTCCTGTTTTCCTGAACACACATCATTGCTCTGTTATAGGTGGTAAAGGTTGTAAACATCTTATAGTTTATAACTTAAGAGAATTGTTTCCTTTTAAATTGCTTTTATTCTCATCGGGAAAAGTCAACTTCCTGGGTACAGAAGTAATTCTTTTTATTGGCTATGAGTGAAACTGTTAGGTGCTCATGAGGGTGAGAAACAGTACAGAGACCTGCCTTGTTGGGAAACTGTGCTTCTCTCTAAGACGACCAGGGGCTGGTGCTTACAAAGTCTATGAGAGTCCATGTTCCTCTGTGGCTAAGTGAAATCGTCATTGACTTACTCAGATGAGGTGGACTGTGGCAAGAACCATCTTTCTTTCACCTGCCTAGCTTGAGTATTCTAAGCAGCATGGAGTCCTGGGTGGCATGGTTCATGTGAAGTCAGAATTCACTCACACTAGGTCATGTGTGTGTGAATGGACGTGGCACACCGACCCTCCAGTGATGCATGAAGGCTATTTTGGTGAGTAGGTGGAAAACAAGACTCTACAATCCAGCACAAAGTCAGACTCCTGCAACTGTACACACCCAAGCCACAGGATCCACGGGGGCCAGGAGTCATTGGGGAACGTGATGCTGAACCTTAAAGCCGAGCTGAGCTGCAGACGAGCAGGCATTTGTTAAGACAATATCAGTTTTCAGCTGACAAGACTGGAGCTGCCACCCAGGCCCTGTGCGTCCAACACCATGCCCTGCCACTCGGGTCCCAGACAGCCAGGAGGGTCTAAGACACAGAGAGCACGACGAGTGAGCCCAGGGACACAGCCTTATCTCTGGCTAGGAAGAACTTCTGGGCCACCTGACTGTTAGTCTTCTTGGGGAGGTTGCTATAAATGGTCTCCAGAAGCACACCTCCAGGCTCTGTCTCTGCACTGGAGATGCAGGAGTACAACTGTTATGATACAGCAGGTGCCAGAGGGACCTTGGTGGGTGGGAGCCAAGAGCGCCCACGGTGGTGAGAGTCAAACATGTCATGGAGACAGCTCTCACATGAAGAGTTTATTGTGGGGGGAGCACAGACCAGCCTTGTGGGAAAAGGGGGAGAGAGACAGAAGGAGAGGGAGGTACAAAGAGAGAGAGAGAGAGAGAGAGAGAGAGAGAGAGAGAGAGAGAGAGAGAGAGAGAGGGGGAAGGGAGAGGGAGAGGAAGCAGGCATGGTTCTAACTTTTTAAGGGAAGGGAGCAGCACATGTGCACAGAGACCACACAGCAGGCCAGGGTACTTCCTGTGTACTGCCATGCATGCAGGGGTGGCACACTCTTCCAGGTCTCCAGGGGCAAGCCAGGTGTATCTGAATGCTAACAACGTCTGCAACTCAGCACTGTTAGAAGAGGTAGAAGAGGACTCACAAACCACTGTCTGGCATATAGTAGGGACTCCACAAATGCCAGGAAAATCAAAACATTCATCCTTATTCATTCTCGCCACAACCAGGAGAGTGGGAGTCTGTGTTCAAAGGCAAATTTGCCAACAAAAGCTCACTTGAAAATGACTGAACAATTGGTTTGTGTTACTGGAAAGTTCTACCCTTGCCAGCTACCAGCAGCCCCAGCTACCTAGCTTATTCTCTGCCTCTCCCCCTTCTGCTCTCCTCTCTTCCTTCTTCCCCTCCTTACCTCACCCACCATCGTGCCCCCTTCCCTCCTCTCCTTCCTCTTTGTCCTCCCCACCACTTTCTCCAGGGTCTACATTACCCAGTCTGGGTCTGTGCTAGCACAAGCTAGCTCTCTGCTCCAGTCTCTCTGACAGTTGAGAGCACAGACAGCATTAGGCCTGGCTCAGACCTGGTTTCTCTTTGTTTCAATTCTGCCTCTAAGGTGTGAGTTTTTCCCAAGTCTGACTTCCCTTAGCTGCACAAGACGGTTGTTAGCAGAAATCTGGTTCCATCTGTTAAAATTTTTTCCATGTGGTAGGGAAACTCCCCATGATAACAACTACCACAAGAAAGAAGCCCATTTCTTCCTCATAAAGAAAATATCAAGAAAGAGACAGTTTTGGTTGGGACAGTGATTTCACCATTCAGATATCTAGCTTGATTGATTCTCCATGTCTTGGATCATGGTCCAAATGACTGCTAGAGATCCAGCTTTGACATTTGCTTTGAGGTCAACTCATTGGGAGATCACAGAACGTTTTTTCCCACATTTCCTTGGCAGGCACCTAGTCACACTGGGTCATTACAAGAGAGCCTGGCAACAAGTGTGTGTTGGACTTAATGTACTCATTTAGGAATTTAGTTATGCTTACTCCTAAAAAGGTGAAGACTAATGATTTGGACCAGAGGACAGTGGTAGTCCTTTGGGAAGAAAGAAATTGGAAGGAAGAAATGTTGCTCAAAGACTCCAGAAAGAAGACCTGCCACGCCATTGGTTCAGACAAGGTTTGATTCTGCATCCCAGAATCAATCATTGTAGAGGGTGTAGGAGATGCCGATGCTGACTGGATTAGAACATTAGAACTTGAATCTGTTTGGACAGCAAGATCAGCTCCATAGCTTGTGCCTAGAACATTCAGAGAGCTGGCAAGACAATAAAGGGGTCAGTGGATGTCAGCCGAGTCTCTAAGCTACCCCAGGACCCTTTTCCATAGGCTGACCAATCCTAGGTTATTAAACTCTTCATAAAAGTCAATTCTAGGTGCTAAGTGATAAGCAGAGAAACTCCAGAGTCCACCAAGCCTTACTTCCAGACTCAGCAGAGTGCCTATTCTCCTGCAAAGATTAAGTGAAGAGTGCTGCTGTGAGCCTTGACTGGGTGAGTGACTGACACTTCCCCACTCCTGACTCCTGTCTGCTGCTCTTCCTGCTGTGTTTGCTTCTTTCCCAAGCCTTGGAATTCTTCTTGCTCTGCCAGCTTCAGTTTCTGCCTTTTCCCCTCCTTTTAGAAGTTCTGTTTAGGAAATACCACTGAGTCAGTTTCTGACCTGCCTCTCTCATCTGTCAAGGTGATTTTTAGTCCCCAAAGGCATGAAAATAAGAGAAATGATTGGGGAGGGCCAGGGATGGAAGAGGAAATGCAAGGGGCAGGGGGAAGGCAGGCAAGGGCAGCCTCCTCCGGCGGGATTCGAGCCTCCAGCCTCCCAGTGAGCTTTCCTCTTGCTCGCGTAAATGGGCATCAGAATCTACCTTGACTCAGCCAGCACGCAACAGAGCCAGTTCATCTGTGTGAAGCTAAGAGTTGAGCTGGAACACACTCGAGCTGGGAAACTCAAGGCTGTGAATCTCAGTGAAATGCCTCCCGGCTGTATCTAGAAAGGCTTGCATTCACTGTCTGCATCCTTCTGGACACCTTGCCTCAGCATGGATGGACGGAGGGGCTGATGCACCCAGTTTCTTATGCAAAGAGCGGTCCAAAGAATTCCTTCTGGAAATCAAGGTTCCCAGGGGTGCCCACTTGTCCTGGTAATGGGGTGGGATAATAGCTTCACTTCAATTACCAGTCACTGTAAGTACCTTGCATGTATAATAACAACAACAGATAGCACTCAACATGGTGATTATTTGGTTTCAGGCATAGTTAAAATTAGTTTAAACCTAGAAATTTATTTTATGCTCTTGTACCCCTGAGTATTGACTATCATTGGCAGCTGTCATCGACCACTCTGATTTTGAAGATGAAGGTCTGGGCTAGAGCTCTTTAAATAATTCACAGCAGGCGATGAGAACCTGGATTTAAGTCAGCTGTGTGTGCTCTTTTTTTGAAAGTGTGTGTGTGTGTGTGTGTGTGTGAGAGAGAGAGAGAAAGAGAGACGTGTGTGTGTGAGAGAGAGAGAGAGAGAGAAAGAGAGACGTGTGTGTGAGAGAGAGAGAGAGAGAAAGAGAGACGTGTGTGTGTATGTCATACATATATGTGTGTCTACATCCCTGTGTGCCTTCCTATTGCTGTGATAAAATTCCCTGACAGAACAGCCCCGGAGAGGGAGGGTTTATCTGGCTCACAGTTCCAGGTTGAGGTCTGTCATAGCGGGGTGGGGGTGGGGTGGTCACAGCAGAGTCGGCGGAGAGAACAGATACCTCATGTCAGTCTCAGTAGCCTCACCGTTTTCAGTACGCGTCCTAACCCTGAAATGGTGCTGCCACACTCAGTGTGGGCCTTCCCACATCACTTAACCCGCTGGAGAACATCTCTCACAGGCTTTCCCACAGCCAGCGTAATCTACACAATCCTTACTGATGAGGACATGATCTCACTCATATTAAGTGCACAGTTATAAGTCATGGCCACTGTGGCAGGGTAGCGGGGAGCACATACGTCGCTTTGAGGGTCAGAGGACAACATGGGTGTCTGTCCTTTCCTTCCACCTTGTTTGGAACAATTTCTCTTGTTATCCACCGGCTAGCTGGCCCACAAGCTTCCGGGAGTCTCCGTCTCCGCCTCCCGTCTCACCACAGGCCTGCTGGGAGTACAGATGCTGGCCAGCACATCAGGCTGGACAGGGTGCTGGGGATCCACATGCCAGTGCCAGTGACAAGAGCTTCCTTCATCCAGTGAGCTGTCTCCTACATCCGAGGCGCTGTGCCAGTGGTTCTCAACTGTGGGCCACACCCCCTTTTGAGGGGTCTAAAAACTTCTTCATGGGGTCACATATCAGATATCCTGCATTTTAGATACTTAGATTACGATTCATATCAGTAGCAAAATTAGTCATGAAGTAGTAACAAAATAATGGTTGGAGGTCACCACAACAAGAACTGTGTTAAAGGGTCACAGCATTAGGAAGGCTGAGAACCACAGATCTATACTAACTGTCCCCTGGGACATGTGGGCAGCGTATTGCTTTACAGAGCTGCAGACAGAGGCCTGGAAAAAGGCCAGATGCTGACTGAATACAGGTGCAGACAGGGACTCCAGAGTCTGTGCCTTGTTTGTGATGTCATACTGCCTCCACCAAGGTTATTTCCTCCTCAACACATTGCCTAAGGACCACATAGGGTGGCATGACAAGCCTGTAGCAAGTAATGGCTTGGCATGGCTTGGTCCTGCACCAATCTTGGAGTGGCTCCTGGGACCTGGAGGGTCGGGAGGCCAGTGCTTGTGAGGGCGGAGGGAGGCGGCCGGTTTCCACCTCAGCAAGAGTTCACTTGTGCTACACTGTCTCCTGGCTTCTTCCTGATGATACCCGAGGCCATAGGTCAGGGCTGACAGGGCCCTCTAGGACTGATTCTTTGTTTATTTATATGTGTGTGTTGAGGGTAGTGTGTGTATGTAGGTCCATGTCTTCAACTACCCAGGGGCTCTCAAGTTAATTTTGGGTCCACGTCACCTAGAACTTGTTCAAACACAGGGTGCTCCAGAATGTCTGACTCGTTAGGTCTCAGCGAGGCCTGAGAATGTGACCATCAAGTCTCCAGTGGTGAGGACAGGATGTTTCAGACCACACAGGGAGAACAGCTGTCTACTCCAGTCCCATTGCTCACTCATAGAACTCAAGATCGTCTTCCTAAAAAGAATCTTAAGATTTGAGGACACCGTGCATGGAAATAGAAGGAGAAAGAACAATACGTGTGCCAACAACCGGCGGGTAACAGGAAAGTTGTAATGTATACCCATGGGATGGAGAGGAAATGCACCCGCAGTGTGCGCAAGCCCTGCAAACCACCGAAGAAGTCCGGTGGCAGCAAATGGCCACATGTTCTTTTTTTTTTTTTATCACTTGCATGTTTAGCTTTGTAAAATCGCAGATCTCTTCATATTGCATAATCTTTTTTATCATTTTTTATTTTAATTTTAAATAGCTTGTTTTACATGTCAATCCCAGTTCCCTCTCCCTCCCCTCCTCCCGCACTCTCCTCCCCCCCCACCCTCCCACCCTATTGCCAAGTCCTTCCACATAGGGGATATCTAGAGTCTGTCATTTCACTCAGGGTAGGGTCCAGGCACTCCCCTAAGAGTCCAGGCTGAGAGAGCATCCCTCTTTGTGCTATAGGCACACGAAGACTGTTTGTATACCAGGGATAGACACTGATCCACAGCTCAGGGCCCCATAGGTTGCCCAGGAATGGCCACATGTTCTATGGATCTAATTCCACGCCTCAGACAGGCCCCTTCACGGTGGCAGGAAGCAGAGGGACGGTGCTCAGCACTGGGAGGAATGGGAAGTGACTGCTTGCTGGCTTTCCCTTTGGGGTGATAAAAAATGTCCTGAAGCTAGATATTTGTGATGGTTGCACACCATTGTGACATATTTTATGCTGCTGAGCCAAATACCATAAAGTGGCTAAGGGCTCAGTTTTGCGACGTGAGTATTTTACCACAATAAAGTATTAAGAGTGTGAGAGGAGTCTTGTTCCGACTCCATCTAGGTGGCCGGCTGAAATGTTTACAGGATAAGAGCTGAGGATGCAATGAGCCTAAAGGATTCACCTGTAACCATCACCCCGAGAGTGAGCACACCACAGCTCTCAGGCACCCTCAGGACCACGCGCTCTGGGGGTGAAGATTCAGCAAGTTTGAAGCCCACCTCCAAAGATTCTGTGTGCAGCCAGGACAGGGGACACTGGCCTGGAAGCTAACTGGCTGTAGGGGCTCATGGCCGCTGGGCACACACACAACCCTTGTCACAGACTTGTCATCTTCTTCCAGACTTGTGTGGGGACAGGGAGAGGACCTGAAGGAGGAGGCCCTTAGGATGAGTTTAGCTCAGGCCTTGGAAATCAGCTTTACCACCGCAGACATAGTCTGAGCACGCAAAGAACGCCATTTGGTAGAGTGTCTGTGAGGGAGGGACAAGGCGGCTTCCAATCTGCATTACCCATCTCTTCCAGACGGAGAGGAAAGCACGGTGCTTGTGCATGGGGACATCCTACACTGCAGCATCTCACCTCACCACAAGTCCAGCCTGCTCCCCCTTCCACAGGGAAAAAGGCATGTTGAAGTAGAGTCAGTAGAGACAGGTTAAGGGCCATGGAAATTTATTCTGCCCTAAACTCAGATTTTCTTTTGTCAGTCAAGACCAAGATGAAGATAAAAATCCACTCATGATTTCTAAACAGATATAGTCTGAATTTTGTCATGAGTTAGTTCAGTCCTTATTCATAGTTCATATTGTGATGTACGTTTATTCGGCCACACTAGGCCGTACACACAGTTTAGTAGTCTGTGTTCTCCCTCTTGGTGTCGAGTCTTCAGCATTTATCAGGTTTCATAGTTCATTACTGACATTTTGTTTTGTTCCAGGGTCTCGCTATGTAGTCCTGGCTGTCCTGGAACTCTGTATACCAGGCTGGCCTCGAACTCACAGAGATCCACTTGCCTTTGCCTCCTGAGTGCTGGGAGTGACATTATATTTCATTGGTGGTTTAACTGCAGTTTCCTTTGACGATTTATTAGGTTTTAGCCTGCTTTCAAGTTTCAGTATTAGAAGCCATGCTTGGAAGACGCATTTCATCATGACTGTTAGCTTTCTTTGACTTGCTTCCTTAAGATAAATTTCCCCTGAGTTCCTGGTATGTGAACTCTGCAGGCTTTTGACTGCATTGTTTAATTGCTTCACCTAAACGTGAGTTGCAAGCAGCCAGTGTTGGGATTATTTTCAACAACTTGCTGATGCTGAATTCCAGAGTCTGAAAAACACTACGAACTCTACATGCTCTACCTTGACATAAAGTAGTAAGTGACTCTGCACAATTTTGGGACACAAACACTACCCCTTTCCTCATTCCTCTTTTGGTGCCAGACCCTGCTACTTTGTAAGCTGCTTGAGGGTATACTGCAGAAATCAATAATTATTTTTTGAAGCAATGAATAATCCAAGCAATTCTACTTCCCAATAGTTTTTCTCTTTTTCTAACAGCAGAAGGTTTGTTTCCAAAATAAGTAAATAATATTTTATTTAACTTATATTGACTACCTAAAGGAGCTGTGCTTGCAGGAAAGATGAATTTCAGTGGGTAGGAAGACATTTACCCATATTACAAAATCATCACTCTTCTCCTGCCTTGTCTTTCTGAAACACCATCTTGCTTCTATGCCTGAAGAGCCAACTCAGGATCTAAGGAAAAGCTATTTGGAGTGTGCATTGAGAGGAAAAGAAAGGCTAAATGTCCCTTCCTGAGTGGATGTAGCTTTGTGCTCAGTCTTCTGAGCAGGGGAAGGGAAAGGGTTGGTTGCTTGTGCTCATGTGATAAATATGAACATTGGTACCCACTGGTTAGGGCAGTGTGTGACAGCAAAAAGATGCTGTGAATCCAATAATGTTTTTTTATCATTTTTATTTTAATTTTAAATAGCTTGTTTTACATGTCAATCCCAGTTCCCTCTCCCTCCCCTCTCCTTCCCCCCCCCTCCACCACCACCCTATTGCCAAATCCTTCCACATAGGGGATATCTAGAGTCTGTCATTTCACTCTGGGTAGGGTCCAGGCACTCCCCTAAGAGTCCAGGCTGAGAGAGCATCCCTCTTTGTGATATGGGCACACGATGACTGTTTGTATTCCAGGGATAGACACTGATCCACAGCTCAGGGACCCATAGGTTGCCCAGGCCTTCTCGCTGACACTCACATTTGGGGGTTCCAGATCAGTCCCATGCTGGCCTCCCCACTGTCAGTCTGGGGTCCAAGAGCTCTCCCCTGTTCAGATCAGCTGTCTCTGCTGGTTTTGCCAGCCCAATCTTTGCCAATTTGCTCATCACTCCTCTCTCTCTGTCACTGGGTTCCTTGGTTTCAGTTCAGTGATTAATTGTGTGTTTGCCTCTGCTTCCATCAGTCACAGGATAAAGGCTCCCGGATGTTTATAGACATCAAGTTCATTATCAGGAATGGGCATTCGAGGTGGACTCTCCACTATTGCTTAGCTTGCCAATTGGTGTTATCCCTTTAGATCACTCGAGGTCACTCTGGTGCCTGATCTGTCTTCTATCCTATGATTCCCTCTTCCCCCCTATTCTACCCCCACCCGCTCAACTTCCTGTTCCCCCATGACCAACTCTCTAAAACACCTCTACATCTCGTTAATTTCAATAGTTTACAGATAAATTTCAAAAACAATAGTAAGGAGATGAATGTGTCTGGCCACACCTGCTTGGTATATTCTTGCACTCTCAGATTCCTTGTTTGCTTTTCTGCAAAACTATGGAAATGCTGCCCTCAGAATAAACCAACATCTTATGACTGACGGGTGCTTAACCAATTAAGGAAACTCAGGAAGTGCTACAACCCCTACTTCACTAGTTTGCTTAAGGTAGGGGCGTGTGTGTGTGTGTGTGTGTGTGTGTGTGTGTGTGTGTGTGTGTATCTGTCTGTCTGTCTGTCTAAGGAGATCAGAAGATTCCCAGAAGTCTCAGGAGGTTGTGGCTCAACCAATGTGGGAACCAAACTTTGGTCCTCTAGAAGAGCAGCGTCCATAACCTCTGATTCAGCTCTCCATGAGCAAGTCCAAGGTATCAGCAAACGAAAGACAAGACATCCAACGGTTTGTGCTAAGAGAATGCATCTGCCATCTTTATTGCAAGTGCTAAAAGGTCTCTCTCCCTCTGCAAAGACGGAGCAGGCTTATATACAGGCTTACAGCACAGTGGGAAAACCCCAGATGTAAGAGCTCAATGTTTTCCTCATGCTAGATATTAATGTCAGGCAGGCAAGGCCAGAGCAGTAAGCCAGGACTAGAGAGCAGGATGCACCTGTGACTATCAGCTGACAAGCAATGCACAGAAGTCCGTGGGGGCTGGGACCCAACATTGACTGACTTTTTTTTTTTAATTACAGAATCTCAAGGCTGTACCTTCTCCATCAAAGGGCTCAGATCACCCAAACCCCGTTTTCCTCTGCCCATGTGTTTGTAATTTTTTCATTCCCTCATTGTCCCTAGTCAGAGTTTTGGGTCCCAAACCCTGCAAGGACAAGGCAGGTGTGACCTCTGGTAGATTGGCAGGGCAGGGCTCACACCCAAGAGTAGCTGGGTAACACAAATTGAACTCAGAGGCTTTCTGTTTGTTTTAAAAAGAGAAACACAAAATTTGGTAGGTAAGGGGGCATGGATCTGGGAGGAGCTGTGAGGGGGAGTAAATATTATCAAAGTACATTGTATGAACTATTCAGATAATTAATTAAATGTTATTAGATTTTAAATTATGTTAATTTATAGATTTTGGTTTGGATGGCACATGTGTGACACAGTACCTCTAGAGCGCAGAGTGTGACTTGAGGGAGTTGGTTCTTTCCTCCTGCCCTGTGGGTCCTGGGGATGGACTTCAGGTCACCAGGCTTGGTGGACACCTGCCTTTCTCATAGACACCTTTACTAGTGCCCAACACTATAGCCGGACTCTTAATCCAAGCTGCTGGGACTCATCCTTGATTTTCAATTTTGGCTGATTTTAAGCCGGCTTCCTGCCTGTTCACCTCTTAGCAGTGACAGCAACAAACAATTAATGGCATTTTTTAAATGTCTCACTGCCTAAAATAGTGTCTTCTTCCAATTAAGAAGTAATAGAAGCTTTACTTGCTTCTCCTGTCCCTTTCATGGCTGCAACATCTTGACATCTGCCTCTTTCCAGCTTTGCTAAAGGCCAAGCTTATCTCAAATGTAATAGGTCACATGCTTCTATTAGGGACAGATTGCGTGACTTCCACTTTCAAGGAAACTTTAGGCTGGTGCTTTTCAGACATGGACATTCCCAAAGGATCCCCAGGGT
Organism: Mesocricetus auratus; assembly: GCF_017639785.1. Taxonomy (NCBI): domain Eukaryota; kingdom Metazoa; phylum Chordata; class Mammalia; order Rodentia; family Cricetidae; genus Mesocricetus; species Mesocricetus auratus. The sequence continues at coordinate 84,319,987 of NW_024429186.1, forward strand.
CTAAACCGTCCTTGTACCCTGGTCATGTGTAGGTGATTCTAGGATGGGGTCACTCGTTTATGCAAACTTACAATGTCCCTGATTCCTACTAAATCACTCTAGCCTTATGACCCCATCTTTGTGTTTTGTTTTGTTCTTGTTCTTGTTTTTTTGAGACAAGGTTTATCTGTGTAGGCTTGTCTGATCTGCAACTCACTCTGTGGACCAGGCTGGCCTTGAACTTAGAGATCCACCTGCCTCTGCCTCTCAAGTGCTGGGATAAAAGGCTTGTGCCACCATCTGGTACATCTTTGCTTTTTAAAATTCAAATTAGCATATGGCCATACGTGCTTAAGCTATGAGAGCAGAGAGGTCACGAGAGTGGCTTCCAAGACTGGCCTTCCCGCAGAATTTTTTTGGAGGATTTTACAAAGAAGATATTTTTGTTAAGTTCATTAGGACTATATGTCACCATGAAATCTACATCTTGTATGTTTGTTCATGTACACATTAAACTTAACAAAAACAACAGGGGTTAACCCAAGCAAGTCTCAAATTTGTTATCCTCCTGCCTCTGCCTCCAGTGTGCTCTGATCACACCGGACATGAAACCTGAACTTGGAGATGCTCTTCCATGCTTCAGAGCTCAGCCCGATTTCTGAAGCATTAAGCAACCCAGACTCCCTGCATTTCTGACAGGCACGTGTGCCACCGACAGTGGCCTTTGCCCATAGAGCACTCCACAGGTCCCTGGAGCTGAAACCTCCCTCCTGTGGCTTCTACCACAACAGTGTCAATTTACTGGTCTCCATTGCATGTTTTAGAGCACAGTTATTCTTTTCCCTGTGACTTCTGAAACACTGAGACACTTATGTTTCTTCCCAGGGTTTCTCCTCACTTTCAAACCTTCCTCAGATTGTCCTGATCTGAACATGTATAGATTAGATTTGCACATGTATTTTGATGTGCAAAATATTTTAAAAGATCATAAAAGTTTTTATTCACAGTTTCCCTTTCCCAAAATGTCTGTAATCCCAGCCCTCAGAGGCAGAGACAGAGGAGCTGTTGTGCAGGACCAGCCTGGGTTATATACCCAGGATCTGTCTAGGGGCTGGGGCCGTTCATGCTCACTATGCATGAGGGCCTGGGTTCCCCACCCAACAACACACACACACAGCCTGACCAAGCAGAAATTTCAGAGTTCCTACGTAAGTCCCACCCCACACATGACCTCTCCTACTGCAGACATCACACACTAAACTAGTACATTTGCTACAAAGGCCAAGCCTATTTCAACACATTGCCAACCAGAGCTCAGTTTACACTGAGATTTATCCTTGATATCTGTGTTAGTTAGGGTTTCTATTGCTGTGAAGAGACACCACAACCATAGCGATTCTTATGAAGGAAAACATTTAATTGTGGTGGCTCGCTTATAGTTCAGAAGTTCAGTCTATTGTGGCCATGGGGAGACATGGAGGCATGCAGGTAGACATGGCTCTGGAGAAGTAACTGTGTCCCTACACCTTGACTCGCAGGCAACAGGAAGTACTCTGTGTATCACACTGAGGGAAGCTTGAGTAAAAGAGACCTCAAAGCCCACTCCCACAGTGATATACTTCCTCCAACAAATCCATACCTACTTCAACAAGGCCACACCTTCTAATAGTGCCGCTCCTTTGGGGGACCATTTTCTTTCAAGCCACCACAGTATCTAAGCCCCATGGGCTTAATGGAATGACCCACGTCCATTGCTCTAGCACCAGGCACAGGCTTCTCCAACACAGAGGTCTGTGTCTGTCCACTCATTCCCTGTTGCATCCTGGCAACCCCTGAGTTCCATTGCTTCAGTTGCCTCTTTCAGAATGTCTTTTGCTTGGACTCCCACTCGCTGTCTGAAGCCTTCTCATGCGGCTGATTTCTTGCAGTGCTCAGGCTTGCTCTGTGTGTCTTACCATCAGGCAGCTCCCTCCTCTTTAGCCTTGAACAATACTCCGTTGTTGGCATGCATCACACATAGTCGCCCATCTGCCAGTCCATTGCTTTTGAAACTGTGCTTTTGGATATGTGAGTTGAGCATGAATTCCTGAGAGCTCAGGAGTTTTAGAATTTTGGCTGGGGAAATGGCAAGAATAAGAACTGGAGTTTAATCTCCTGGAACCATGTGAGGGCCATGGTGGTACAGGCTGTGATCCCCGTGCTGAAGAAGCAAGACAGATGGTCCATGGAGCTCACTAATATTACTTGAGTCAGTGAGCCCCAGCTTCCAGTGAGAGACCTTGTCTCAAAAAGCAAGGCTCAGTGACCAACAAAATGGCTTACCGGTAAAGGTACTTGCCACCAAGCCTGAAAACCTGGGTTCACTCCCCAGAACCCATATTCTAGAAAGAGAACAGAGTCCCTCTGATTGTCTTCTGACCCCTACACAGGTTCTGTGGCATACATTCATGTCCAAGTACATACTTACATATATTTCATATATATATATACACACACACACATATACAAAATGAATAACTGAGTATTGAAAAAAACAAGTTGAGAAGTGATTGAGAAAGACGCTCAGCATTGACCTCAGACTTCTTGGTGCACACACATGTTGAGGGAAACCTTTTCCTTGTCAGCCGCTTTGGTTTTTCCCCACCAGGTACCTGGGCTCTGCCACGTTGTAGCCCCCGGCTGACAAGGAAAAGGCTTCACTCTACACACACACACTCAGCTTAAAATTTTAGAAGGATTTTAGAATTAAGAAACATCCTAGCATATAGTAGGTGCTCAATAATGTATTAATTAGTGATAGAATTACACTTTTTAAAAAAAGGAGAGAGACAGAAGCTAGTTAGTCCAGTGAAGCTGGCTGGGTGGAGGCCCATGCCCATTGGCTTACCTCAGAGAGGACTCTGTCACTTGGGTCTGCCCACCAAGCCGCCTTTGGCATGCAGGACAGATCATGCTTCTTAGGCAGCTGCATACACTGTCCCTGTCCTGACAGTCTTTGACAGCCCTGTTTTTGGAACTTGGACCATGTTTTTGTCTCAGCTACTCCCTTTCAGTAACTACTCCCTTGTGCTGTAGCTTCCAGAGATCCATGTGGCTCCCAGTTGCCTCTGTGAGGTCTTGTTGCTTCCTGGGACTGTGATTCACGAGGAAACCTGAGCCACAGGGCTCCCTAAGTCCTGCACATCTGCCTTTAGCTTCGGTTCCCTCTCAGCGTCTGTGTTCTGCTTTGCCCGTGTTGGAGACTTCACTCCCAGATGGTCAAGGCAGGGAGCAATTCCAGTCGCCAGCACCATCATCTGTGCCACAGCCGACTGCAGGCACTGCCTTTATGCCCTCACTGTTCCTTGTTCCAAGCAGGACTTTCTAGGACTCCTCAGGCTGGTCCTCACTCTTGTCTATGAGTAAAAGTGTTCCCTGTGGACACAATACTTTTAAAAGAAAACCCTAAGACACCCTGCCCTACTGTCCCCATCAAAGTACAGAAATTGTGGAATAAGCTTAGAAGGGCTATCCCTAGCCCCAACCCTATCAAATGAGCAGAAATGAAAGTTTGACGGTTCAAGTGAGCTGTAGTACTCAATCATGTGTCTGTGGTATCTTGAGCACAACTATGGGGCGATGAGGAGATGTCCCCTAGGTGCAATCATAGGAAGAGCAGCAACCCTCTCTGCTTTACTCTGGAACTGGCCCCCTTGCCCTCCACGAATGGGGAGTCCTCACATTGTAACTGCGGGTTAGTGTGTGAGCTCTGTGTTCATCCAGCCTGCTTAGTTCTCTCTCAATGCTTCCACCCATGTCCACCCCACCCCACCTTCTCCCTGTCTCTCTGACTGTATCTCTGTGTATTCCCCCATGGGCCCTCCACTCTACAGACTGGTTGAGGGCTTGACTCTCAATTCCATGAATCTAAAAGTTGTAAAGGCATGCAAACAGGGATGTACCTATGAGGTACTAGTGACATTTGGAATTTGTTCTGAAATAATCCATCAGGGATGGGGAAAGAAAAGCAAAAGCAGCCAGGCAGCCTTTAGTTCCAGCAGAGGCAGAGACATGCAAATCTATGAGTTGGAGGCCAACCTGGTCTACAAAGTGAGTTCTGGGATGGCCAGGGCTACACAGAGAAACTCTGCTTCAAAAATAGAAAAGCAAGCAAACAGCAAAAGAAAGGCAAAAGCAGATTACTGAAAATCATAGGACTTGAGCAGTGAGGTTCATGGAACCCACAGTGTATGTTTCTTTGGGTATGTTAAGACTGTAAGGAAGAAGTGACGTGTAGTTACTTTATTTAAAGATTCTTATTGTCAACTGTACATTGACTTCACTACTACATAATTTCACTTAAAATAGTATCTCAAATACTTCACCAAGAAATAAAATATCTGTGAATTATTGATGATGATGATGATGATGACGACGATGATGATGATGTCAGTGTAACCTGTAACTCTGGCTGGCCTGGAACTCTCTACGTAAACCAGCCTGGTCTCAAACTCACAGAGATCGGCCAGTCTTTGCCTCCTGAGTGCTGAGACTAAATGTGTGTGCCACTACATCTGGCCCCTATGAATATTTTTGCAAAATAATCTCACACATTGTTTGCCTCCTGCTGCCCAGTGTATGTTATGGTGTAGATCCATCAGAATGGGTTTGAAGTTTCAACATTAAAGTATTCAAGGCCATCCTGTGGAGTCAGGACAGAAATCAAGACAAGAGGTCCTTCACCTGTGAAGAACCCTGGGCCCCAGACACAGGCTCCAGGCCTCAGGCAAGAAACCCCAGACTCCAGGCCCAGACCCCAGACCCCAGGCCGAGACCCCAGACCCCAGGCCCAGGCCCAGGCCCAGACCCCAGACCCAGGCCCAGGCCCAGACCCCAGACCCCAGACCCAGGCCCAGACCCCAGACTCCAGGCCCAGACCCCAGACCCCAGACCTCAGGCCCAGACCCCAAAGCCCAGACCCTAACCCAGACACAAGGCCCAGGTTCAGACCCAGGCCCAAGTGCAGAGTCCAAGTCCCAGGCCCTAGGCTCTAGGCTCCTGGTCCAGGCCCAGACCCCAGACTCCAGAAGCCAGTCCCGTACCTGAGGCCCCAGACCCCAGGCCCATACCCTAGACCCAAGGCCCAGACCCCAGAGATCCCTGACCCAGACCCTAGGCCCAGGCTCAGACCCCAAACTCAGACCCAGACCCCAGGTCCCAGACCCTAGGCGGAGACCCCAGACACCATGTCCAGGCCCAGACCCCAAATCCCAGGACCTAGACTCAGATCCCAGACTCCAGACCCCAGACCACAGACCCAGGACCCAGGCTCAGACTTCAGATTCCAGACCCAGACCCTGACCTCAAATCCCAGGCCCGGACCCCAGACCTCAGTTCCAGACTCCAGACTCCAGGCCCAGACCCCAGACCCCAAACATGGGTCCCAGGTCTGGATCCCAGATCCAGGTCCAGACCTCAGAACCAGACTACAGACCCAAGTCCCAGGCCCCAGACCCTAGACCCCAGGTCCTCACCCCAGACCTCAGACCCCAGACCCCAGACCCAGAGCCCAGACCCCAAAATTCAGACCCTAGACCCCAGGCCCATACCCCAGACCCAGACCCCAATCCCAGGCCTAGGCCCCAGGCTTCCAGTACAGGCTCAAACCCAAGATCCTAGACCCCAGACCAGGACCCCAGATTCAGACACCAAGCTCACATCCTAAAATCTAGGCCCAGACTCTAGGCCCCAGGTCCAGGCCCAGACTCCAGGCCCATGTCCAGGCCCAGACGCTACATCCCAGATGCTAGACCCAGACCCAAGAACTCAGACCTCAGACCCCAAACCCCAGGCCCAGACCCCAGACCCCAGGTCTACACCCAAGGCCCAGGCCCAGGCCCAGACTCCAAGCCCAGGCCCAGACCCCAGATCTAGGCCCAGACTCCAGACCCCAGTCCTCAGGCCCCAGAACTCAGGTCCAGACTCCAGACCCCAGACCTCAGGTTCCAGGCCCCAGGCCCTGCCTATAGTGCAACTCTTGAGTCAGGATGTAAGGGAAGAGAGAGAGAGGCTGGGAATACATGAAATCTGCACATGTGTAGACATGATTCTATAGGACCTCAGACGTCTGCGATGAGTATTTGCATTCCTTCTCTCCTCCTGATTCTTCATCCCTCTCTCCCTCCCTCCCTTCCTTCCTCCCTCTCTCCTTCCCTACCTCCCTCCCTCCCTCCTCCCTCCTTTCTTCTTTAAGCCTCCACTATTGTACTATAAAAACCTGTGATTAGCTGAGACAAGAACCTCACAGAACTGCAAAGATTAAGGGCCAGCAACTTCCCAGATGACTTTGTAGAGCCTTGGGGCTGGGACAGAAATGGGCAGAGGGCACACATCTCTTGTTTTTTATACCATCACATCTGGACCCTGCAAGTGGACGTGAAGGTGGTGGTCATTGTGTCTCGGGACTCTTCTTTCCATTGTGACCACTTTGAATAAATTTTCATTTTTCTGTTTTTCACTATTTAAAAAAAAGATCCAAGGGTGGGACAAAAATACATGCTAATTAGATCTGAATCTTAATTCAGATCAAATGTGGTTACGGACAATTTCAATACAGGTACATCTGATAGTACAGAGATCCTTTGTCCTACACTTGAGCAGACGTCCAGATGTGGTTTCTCCCTTCCCTCCACCTCAGACAGACCAACAGCCAGAGTCCTCCTCACACAGACCAACAGCCAGAGTCCTCTTCACACAGACCAACAGCCAGAGTCCTCCTCACACAGACCAACAGCCGGAGTCCTCCTCACACAGACCAACAGCCGGAGTCCTCCTCACACAGACCAACAGCCGGAGTCCTCCTCACACAGACCAACAGCCGGAGTCCACCTCAGACAGACCAACAGCCAGAGTCCTCCTCACACAGACCAACAGCCAGAGTCCTCCTCACACAGACCAACAGCTGGAGTCCTCCTCACACAGACCAACAGCCGGAGTCCTCCTCAGACAAGCAACCCAATAGCAACTCACCCCGTATTAATGCCCCCCTTATATCTTTTTAACATTATGCTGGGTGCCAAACCTATGGACTTGTGAAGATGGAGTCATCACACCTCCACTGAGTTACTCTTGCAGCCCAATTTATTAGTACTTTTAGGAGAGGAGACCGTCAGCCCTCCCTCCCTCCCTTTCTCCCTCCTTTCCTTCTTTCTTTTAAGTTAGCTCCTAGCCAGTGTGGTGGCAAACCCTGTAATTTCAACATTTGAGAGACTGAGGCAGGAGGATCAAGAATTTAAGACCAAACTTAGCTCATAGCAAGTTCAAGGATAGCCTGGGCTCTTTAAGACTGTCTTAAAAATCAAAACCTGAAAAAGAAAGGAAGGGGGAAGAGCCAGCATAATTACCCCCTCTTTCTTTCTCCTCCTCTCTCCGGTTTGTCTTTTGTGTACAGTGACTGACGAGCTCCGGCCCGTGTACGTGCACCCTAGCATAGCGCTTCAGCACCAGAGCAATGTCTGCCCTTTTCTTTTGAGATGTGGTCATTAGATTGGCCCTCTTGGAGTCTAGTCTATCCAGTCTGTTCACTTAAAACAAACCCACAGGACACTGCCTGCCACCCTAGCCCCATGGCGACCACAAGCTAGAATGTGGCAGCTCCCTTCGTGTTTGTGAAGGAGTGGAGCTAACGGGAAGGCACAGGAACCTAGGAGCCAGCTGGCTTCTGATTTGAATGAAACCTTCATGCTGTTAAACACACTCCTTTTCTCCAAACCCGTGTCTGACTCCACACAGAGGGGGACGGCGCCTCTGCCACTGGGCTACTGAATGGCACCTGCCGTGCAGTGAATCCAACAATTGTTCCCTTCTTTTCTCACTTCTATTAAAAATGAGAATTGAGAACAACAACAGAACCCTCTCAGATCCACAGCCTGTTTAAATCCAAACAAATATGACATTTACCAGCTTAATAAACAATGGTGAAGGCTTTCAAACATGCTCAATTGAGCATGCAGGGAGGGATAAGGGGCAGGAAATTCCACTCTCTTTCCCACCTTGTAACTAGAAAGTTAAACAAATGATCTGTTTCTGCCTGAAACCATGCTATGCTCTGGACTCTACTGACTTGAGCAGGCATCTCTTCTAGCAGAAGACCAGTTCACTGTAAATGACTCGGAAACACATGGATAAAATTTCCCTGAAGCCACTCCAGGGATTAGGAATTTGGAAAAGAGTGCTTGGCAAAAATGTATTTGGGGTTTTGCCAGGCCTAAACCAACTGAGAAACAGTTAGGACACAAGGCAGCTCTCCAGCGCTGCCAAGTTTACCCATCTTTGCAACACAGGATTATAATTAGAGTTACTCCGAAAAGCATGGCCTCACGAGAGGCTGAGGACAAAACATCCTGTGTTCTCAACATCTCCACGAGGTTGACCAGTCCAGCCTCTTAGTCACCAGCGTCCTGTAGCCCCAGTATTGCTCATCTACAGCACGCGCCTGGCTCCCTCTGAATACCTGGATAAGAGGAACAAATCCCCATGGGTGTTCTTGCGTTATAGCAGAGACCTGTGGGACAGCAGGACACGCAGCTTCCTTCTCCAGTGTAAGATTCCTCCCCCCTTTCCTTTGCTGTCTTCCACCACAGTCTGCCTTCTGTATGCTAAAATCAGCCCAGGGGAAGGTGGGTATGGGTGAGATTGTAGTGAGAGAGGAGTGTGGTGGAATATTCTTCCCAGGTGTCCGACTTTTGTTTAACTCTGGGAAGCTGTGGTTCTTTGCCTAACACACCTGATGGCCAATAGTGAGGCAGGAGCAAGGAGGGGTTGAGAGTGTAAACAGGAGAAACAAGTAGGAGAGGAACAAGAAGAGGAGGACATCAGGGGCTAGCCACCCAGCCACCCAGCCACCCAGCCACCCAGTCACCCAGACACCCAGACACCCAGCATCCCAGCCACCCAGCCATCCAGACACCCAGCCACCCAGCCATCCAGACACCCAGCCACCCAGCCACCCAGCCTCCCAGTCACCCATGGAGTAAGAGTAGAAGTAAGATGTACAGAAGCAAGAGAGATAAAGCCCAGAGGGAAAGGATAGATGGGTTAATTTAAGTTAAGAAAAGCTGCCTAGCAACAAGCCAAGCTAAGACCGGACATTCATAAGCAATAAGACTCTGTGATTTACTTGGGAGCTGGATGTCAGGTCCCCCAAAGGAGCCTAAAAAGTCAAAAGAGCAAAATCATTGGACAACAGAGGAACATATAAAATGCTGGAGGCGTCAGTGCAAGACATCAGGATCCGAGGGCTGTAGCTTTGAGCAGTTTCAAAAGCTGGAGTCTGGACGCAGCGCCTGAGCAGTCTGTGACCTTTGTTTTGCCCACTCACTAAACCAAGTTTCCCCAAAACGCTGTTCCCGTTCTCTCTGACCATCACTGGAGAGTGCCCGGTGCCAGACCCTCTGTTCAGCTCTGAGCACACAGCAAGGGACAGAACAGATGTAGTCCTTGTCCCCATACAGCACGGAAGATTGGCATGAAAGGCATGGGCATGTACATCCAAATCATGACACAAACACCACAAAAGGCAGGACCAGGATGAAGGTCGCCAGACTGAGTTGGAGATACTGCAGCGGTTTCTGGCCCAGAACTACTCCCCTCCAGCCTGGTTAGCCCAGTGCCCGCTAAAGAACTAAGTCATTGTTGTTCTCCCTTAAAAATACCCATTTGTCTGACAGGTCAGTAACCTAGAGCACCAGTTAGCTGATGAGCAGGTCTTAGCTGATTCCTACAAAGGCAGAGGAGGGCTGGAGATGGACTCTATTGACCCACATGAGTGTAGGGAGGTGTACAGCTTGGTGGGCTGAGGGGTGATGCCAAGGACACCCAGACACCTTTCTCCCCTCAGTCACTTCCACGGATTTGGTTGCTTTTAATTCCCTTTCCATGTCTTGCCCATTTGAATATGCCATTCATAGTAAACAAACTGGTGGCTAAACATTTATCCTGTGACTACTGGATCTTTCTCTCTCCATTTTGTAAAGAGAAAATGAAGAGGTTTCCATGGTTGCAATTGAGGAAGTGATACTGGCCCTGGGATAGAGGGAGGCTGGCTGTCTTACCTACTTAAAGAGTTAAGACTCTTGTGGGGCACTAGATGGCAACATTTCCCTAAATCTAAATATGCAGAGGCAAGACCCTGTGGGCAGGTCAAGCCCACACAGCTGCCAGTCCCAGCACATACGTAATATGACACCCCAGGCTGATGAGGGAAGAAGGCAGCTAGAGCTGATGGGAAGCAGAGCCTGGAGCTCATCCCTGGAGTCTTGTTAATTGTCAGCTATTAACACTATCACACCACCATTACACTAACAGCATCATTACCAACCCACCAATACCACTATTATTATTACCACTGTTGCCATGGTCACCAACATCACCACTACCGTAGTCAAACCCATTGCCACCACATGATTACCAGTTACCATCATTACCATGACTACTACTGAGTCTCTTGTGCTCTATTGGGACTTTTGTTTGTTTTGTTTTGTTGTGTACTTAAAATGGAGGGTCTGGAAAGACGGCTCAGTGGTTAAGAGCGTAGGGCACACCCAGTCAAAGATGGTCAGATGCGTGAGTGCTGAGTGGTTTACAAAAACAGATGATTGGTTGCCTAGATCAAACCAGATGAGGTCACTGCATGAACACCTCCAGTTCACGAGGTAAAGCATCGGGCACCTAGGGGGATAGGCTGACCTTTAAGACCATTGGCTGGCTGTTTTCCTCGCTCTGCAGTGTTTTGCTTTAAGAGATGCTTGCTGTGGAACAATAAACAAGCTCCTGCTTGACTAGGCTCCCTGCTGCGTCTGATTGTCTGCAGGATCCTGGGAGGCTGCTGGACGGGCAAGCAGTGCACTTATCCTTCCAAGGACCAGCTAAGACCCTGCAAAGAGCACATACTGTTCTTGCAGAGGACCCAAGTTTGATTCCCAGCACCCATATCAGGGAGCTCACAACTGCCTATAACTCTACCTACAGGAGATCTGATAGCCCTGTGACCTCCCCTCACCCACTCACTCACACAAATAAGTAACAATTAAAATTTAAAAAATGGTTTTAAAACATAAAGGAAACTTCATTTATACTGGGAAGAGAGATCTGGTTAGAGACAAAAGATAAAAATGTCTTTTTAAATTTTTTCTTTTTCCAGTTATATGCTACAATTAGATTGATAAACTAATAGAAACTTTGGGGAATTGCTTTAATGAACACATAAGAATGGTTTCTGTTTGCATTTTTTTTTTAGATTCATAGCTGCCATTTAAATGATTGTCTAGTTAGGCATGCTATTGTTGTGATGAAACACCATGATCAAAAGCAAGTCAAGGAAGACGGGCTTGTTTGGCTTACTTCCAGGTCATAGTCCTGCATGAACCCCCCCAGGGCAGAAACCTGGAGTCAACTGATGCAGAGGCCATGGAGAGGTGCTTCCTCATGGTTTGCTCAGCCTGCTTTCTTGTATAACTCAGGACTATCAACCCAGGGGTGGCACCACCCACAATGGGCTGGGCCCTCCCACATCAATTGCTAATTAGGAAAATGCCATACAGGATTGCCTATAACCAGATATTGTGGAGGCATTTTCTCAGTTGAGGGTCCCTGTCTCAGATAATGACTATGGTTTGTGTAAAGTTGACATTAAACTAGCCAGCCCGACAATATTTGAAAACAGTGTCCTGTGTGGATTGAAAAGCTCCTCGGGAATTGTGTTTGCAATATCAATGGAGTTCGCACACCCTCTGCTTAGCAACTACCCTCACTTCCTAGTCCCTGTCCCTTCAGTTAGTCACCTGGCACTGTATTTCCGCATCCCTGAGGAGGTATACCAGCTGACCCAAGGAGAAGAGTTGAAGCGTAGCACTTGACACAGACCAGTATTTGTGGACCAGAAGCTGAACTTAAGTGAAAGACAGCCATCAAGGTGTCTGTGATGGTGACAGTGGCAGAGAAGAGGGTGCCAAGGGTGAGTCGTGGGCTGGGCGCTGGTTGCTGGCTGCCTGAACACCTTTCTGTATGGCAAAGCTGTGTGCTCCACAGCTGCCAGCTGACAGAGCAGATTTTTCAGCCATGCTCCCCTTCATGTATCCAACCAAACAAGCTAATTTCTAACAAGTCTCAGCATCGTCTCGGTTTCCAGGGATACAGCAGTCAATAAGACATCTGTCCTAACGATGAAAAGTGGACAAGGGGTTAGTAAGTATAATTCAGTATAACAGTGAAGCAGGATTCAGACACAGTGAGAGGTAAGGCTGAGCATGTGTTTGGTGTGCGTGTGTGCGTGTGTGCATGTGTGCGTGTGTGCGTGTGTGCGTGTGTGCGTGTGTGCGTGTGTGTGTGTGTGTGTGTGTGTGTGTGTGTTTCTTTTCACCAACAGAGGCTACTCGGAAGAGATTTTGAAGGGACCAGCCCCTGCTTTAGCAGCCATGACAGGCTTCAGGAAAGACTCAGCATGTGCTTGCCTGCCCCAGTCACTAGGAAGTCAGATGCCCTCCTCCTGGCAAGAACCAATCAGAAGCCAGCTGGTGGGGCTGTGCTTTATGACTTGGATGTGCCTTATGGTACAAGTGCACAACAGTGACGTACAGAGCACAGCAGCCGCCCTGGGAGGGCCTATGGGCCATAACAACCAGTTGACCAATCAATACAGGGCAGGTTGCCCAAGCCGGGAAGTGCACCAATCCCGAAACTGTTTGCGTACCCCCTGCTCTACCCAATTTACTCCCCTGCCTCATGGTTTCTTGGGGTCCTTCTCCAAGCATCTGCTGCAATGAATGGATGAAGGGTCTGAGCTAATGGGGTTAGCTTGTCAAACAACAATAAAAGACTCTTTGCTTTTGCATGGAAATGGGTCTCTTGGTGATTTTGGGGTTCAGATTTTGGGCACAATTTGACCACAGAGAGCTAACTAAAAAGAGGTGTTGAATCATGTAAGTGTCCCTGAGCTAAGATTAAAGCACATGTCACCATCACTGTGGACTGACCAACCTGATGAACAGAACCAAGCTCCCTGCAGTCAAGCACCTGCTGGCCTACTGAGCTACACTTCATCTACTTAGTTTCTTTCTAGCTGGCCATAGTACACATGGAAGATTGGGGTGACAACGTGCTGTGGTTTGAACAGGTGTGTCCTTCCAAGATCCATGTGTTGAAATTTGAACCTCCAGGTGGCATTAAGATGCAGGACCCAAGATGGGCGATGGTGGCACATTCCTTTATTTTTTTTTATTTTATTTTTTCCCCATAGTCCTGCCTTCATTTCAAGTCCTATTCCACATCAAATAATGTTCTGACTGGAAGAGTTTTTTTTTGTTTTGTTTTGTTTTATTTTCCAGTTTAAATTTAGATAAGAAACAAGGTTGCTTCACAAGTCAGTTCCAGGTCCCTCTCCCATTCCCTCCCCTCCTCCCGTGCCCTCCCCCCAAACTCCCCCCCCCCCCCGTTATCCCCTCATTTCCCCAGGGAGGGTGAGGCCCTCCATGGGGGTGTGCATGGTCTGTCATTTCATATAGGGCAGGGCCTAGACCCTTCCCCAAGGGTTCAGGGTGAGAGTGCACCTCACATTGTTCTATGGGAGTCCAAAGTCCATGTGTGTACTTGGGATGGGTACTGATCTGCTGCCCAAGGCTCAATAGATTCCCTAGGCCTCCTCACTGACACCCAGATTCAGGGGGTCTTGATCAGTCCCATGCTGGATTTCCAGGCTGATGCCTGGGATTCAAGAGTTAACCTTTGTCTGGTCAGCTATTTCTGGGGGTTAAACCAGCCCGGTCTTAATCCCTTTGATCATCAGTCCTCCCTCTCTGTTACTGGCTTTCTTGAGTTCAGCTCAGTACTTAACCAAGGGAGTCTGCCTCTCCTTCGATCAGCCACTAAATGAAGTTTCTGTTTCCCAGACTCTCTGGCCATAGGATTGTAGGCTGGCACTCCCCAGATCTATGTCTAAAATCCATATATGAGAGAGTACATGCCATGTTTCGATTTTTGTGACTGGGTTACCTCATTCAGGATGGTTTCTTCTAGTGTCATCCATTTGCCTGCGAATCTCATGATTCCATTATTTTTTTCTGCTGAATAGTACTCCATTGTGTAGATGTACCACATTTTCTCTATCCACTCTTCGGGTGAGGGACATCTAGGTTGCTTCCAAGTTCTGGCTATTTCAAATAAAGCTGCTATGAACATAGTGGAGCAGACATCTTTGTTGTATGAATGGGCATCTTTTGGATATATGCCTAAGAGTGGAGTTGCTGGGTCTTGTTGTAGGTTTATTCCCATTTTTCTGAGGAATCTCCATACTGATTTCCAAAGTGGCTGAACGAGTTGGCAATCCCACCAGCAATGGAGGAGTGTCCCCCTTTCACCACATCCTCTCCAGCATAAATTGTCATTGGTGTTTTTGATTTTAGCCATTCTGACAGGAGTGAGATGGTATCTCAGAGTTGTTTTGATTTGCATTTCAAATCAATGGCTAAGGATGTTGAGCACTTTCTCAAGTGCCTCTCAGCCATTTTAGACTCCTCTATTGAAAATTCTCTATTTAGTTCTGCAGCCCACTTTTTAATAGGGTCCTTTGGTGTTTTGGAGACTTGCTTCTTGAGTTCTTTGTAAATTTTGGAGATCAGCCCTCTGTCAGATGTGGGATTAGTGAATATTTTTCCCATTCTGTGGGCTGCCTTTTTGTCTTGCTGACTGTGTCCTTTGCCTTACAGAAGCTTCTCAGTTTCAGTAGGTCCCATTTATTAATTGTTGATCTCACAGTCTGTGCTACTGGTGTTATGTTCAGGAAGCTGTCTCCTGTACCAATTCGTTCAAGGGTACCACCCACTTTGTCTTCTAAGAGGTTCAGTGTGGCTGGATTTATGTTGAGGTCTTTGATCCATTTGGACTTATGTTTTGTGCATGGCGATAAACATGGATCGATCCGCATTCTTCTGCATGCCAGTCTCCAATTATGCCAGCACCATTTGTTGAAGATGCTTTCTTTATTCCATTGTATATTTTTAGCTTCTTTGTCAAAGATCAGATATTCGTACGTGTGTGGGTTAATACCCGGATTTTCAATTCGATTCCATTGGTCTACCTGTCTATTTTTGTGCCAATACCAAGCTGTTTTCAGGACTATAGCTCTATAATAGAGCTTGAGGTCAGGGATGGTGATGCCTCCGGACGTTGCCTTGTTGAACAGGGTTGTTTTGGCTATCCTGGGTCTTTTGTTTTTCCATACAAAATTGATTATTGTTCTTTCAAGGTCTGTGAAGAATTGTGCTGGGATTTTAATGGGGATTGCATTGAATCTGTAGATTGCTTTTGGCAGGATTGCCATTTTTACTACATTGATCCTACCTATCCAAGAGCATGGGAGATCTTTCCATTTTCTGAGGGCTTCTTTAATTTCTTTCTTTAAAGATTCAAAGTTCTTACGATACAGGTCTTTCACTTGTTTGGTTAGCATTACCCCAAGGTATTTTATGTTGTTTGTGGCAATTGTAAAGGGTGATGTTTCTCTGATTTCTCTTTCAGCCCTTTTATCATCTGTATATAGTAGGGCTACTGATTTTCTTGAGTTGATCTTGTAGCCTGCCACTTTGCTGAAGGTGTTAATCAGCTGTAAGAGTTCCCTGGTAGAGTTCTTTGGGTCATTGATGTAAACTATCATATCGTCTGCAAACAGTGAAAGTTTGACCTCTTCCTTCCCAATTTGTATCCCCTTGATCCCCCTTTGTTGTCGTATGGCAATAGCTAGAACTTCAAGTACCATGTTGAAAAGGTATAGAGAGAGTGGACAGCTTTGTTTTGTTCCTGATTTTAGAGGAATTGCGTTGAGTTTCTGTCCATTTAGTTTGATGTTGGCTGTTGGTTTACTGTATATAGCTTTTATTATGTTTAAGTATGTCCCTGTTATCCCAGCTCTCTCCAAGACCTTTATCATGAAGGGGTGTTGGATTTTGTCAAAGGCTTTTTCAGCATCTAGTGAGATGATCATGTGATTTTTGTTTTTCAGCTTGTTTATATGGTGGATTACGTTGATGGATTTTCCTATGTTGAACCATCCCTGCATCCCTGGGATGGAACCTACTTGATCGTGGTGAATGATTGTTTTGATGTGTTCTTGGATCCGATTTGCCAGTATTTTATTGAGTATTTTTGCATCAATGTTCATGAGGGATATTGGTCTGAAGTTCTCTTTCTTAGTTGTATGTTTGTGTGGCTTGGGGATCAAGGTTATTGAAGCCTCATAGAAAGAGTTTGGCAAAGACCCTTCTGCTTCTATTGTGTGGAACACTTTGAGAAGAATTGGTATAAGCTGTTCTTTGAATTTCTGGTAGAATTCTGCACTGAGGCCATCTGGACCTGGGCTTTTTTTGGTTGGGAGACTTTTGATGACAGCTTCTATTTCCATAGGGGTTATAGGTCTATTTAAATTGCTTATCTGTTCTTGATTTAGTTTTGGCAAATGATAGCTGTCCAGGAAGTCATCCATTTCCTTTAAATTTTCGAATTTTGTGGAGTACAGGTTTTCAAAGTATGACCTGATGATTCTCTGGATTTCCTCAGAGTCTGTTGTTATGTCCCCCTTTTCATTTCTGATTTCGTTAATTTGCGTGTTCACTCTCTGCTGTTTGGTAAGTTTGGGCAAAGGTTTGTCTATCTTGTTGATTTTCTCAAAGAACCAACTCTTCGTTGCATTGATTCTTTGTATTGTTTTCCTGGTTTCTACTTTATTGATTTCAGCCCTCAATTTGATTATTTCCTGGCGTCTACTCCTCCTGGGGGAGTTTGCTTCTTTGTGTTCTAGAGCTTTCAGCTGTGATGTTAATTCTCTGGTATAACTGTTCTCCTGTTTCTTCATGTGAGCACTTAGTGCTATGAACTTCCCCCGTAGCACTGCTTTCAAAGTATCCCATAGGTTTGGGTATGTTGTGTCTTCATTCTCATTGAATTCGAGGAAGTCTTTAATTTCTTTTTTTATTTCCTCTTTGACCCAGGGATGGTGCAGTTGAGCATTATTCAATTTCCATGAGTTTGTAGGTTTTCTGCAATTTGTGTTGTTGTTGAATTCTAATTTTAAAGCATGGTGGTCTGATAAGATGCATGGAGTTATTCCAATTTTTTTGTAGCTGCTGAGGTTTGATATGTTGCCAAGTATGTGGTCGATTGTTGAGAAGGTTCCATGTGGTGGTGAGAAGGTATATTCTTTTTTATGTGGATGAAATGTTCTATAGATATCTGTTAATCCCAGTTGGGTCATTACTCCTATTAGACCCTTTGCTTCTTTGTTGAGTTCCTGTCTGGTATTCCTGTCTAGTGGTGAGAGTGGTGTGTTGAAATCTCCCACTATAACTGTGTGGGGCTTTAGATGAGATTTAAGTTCTAATAATGTTTCTTTAACGAATGTGGATGCCTTTGTATTGGGGGCATAGATGTTCAGGATAGACACTTCATCTTGGTGGGTTTCACCTGTGATGAGTATGTAATGACCTCCTTCATCTCTTTTGATTGATTTTATTTTAAAGTCTAGTTTGTTAGATATTAGGATTGCTACCCCTGCTTGTTTCTTGTGTCCATTTGATTGAAAATTTTTTTCCCAACCTTTAACTCTCAGGTAATGTCTGTCTTTGAGGGTGAGGTGTGTTTCTTGTATGCAGCAGAAGGAAGGGTTCTGTCTTTGAATCCATTCTGCTAGTCTGTGTCTTTTTATGGGTGAGTTAAGGCCATTAATATTGAAGGATATTAATGACCATTGATTGCTCATCCTTCTTCGATTTGCGATGGTTGTTGTTGGTGGAATTATGTGTGGAATTTCACCCCTTTGTTCTTTTGGCTGTTGGTAGAGAGGGATTCTTTAATGCTTATGTTTTTCTGGTTGTAGTTAGCTTCCTTGGGTTGGAGTTTTCTTCCAACATTTTCCGTAGGGCTGGGTTAGTGGACACATATTGCTTGAATCTAGTTTTGTCATGGAATATCTTGTTTTCTTCGTCTATATTGATTGAGAGCTTTGCCGGGTATAGTAGTCTGGGCTGGCGTCCGTGGTCTCTTAGTGTAGGTAGAATATCTATCCAGAACCTTCTGGCTTTCAGCGTTTCCATGGAGAAATCAGGTGTAATTCTGATAGGTCTGCCTTTATATGTTACTTGACCTTTTTCCTTAGCTGATCTTAATATTCTTTCCTTATTCTGTATGTTTGGGGTCTTGATTATTATGTGGCGAGGGGATTTTTTTTGTGGTCCACTCTATTTGGTGTTCTGTAGGCTTCTTGTACCTTCATTGGCATGTCTTTCTTAAGGTTGGGAAAGTTTTCTTCTATGATTTTGTTGAATATGCCTTCTGCCCCTTTGAGGTGGATTTCTTCTCCTTCTTCTATACCCATTATTCTTAGGTTTGGTCTTTTCATGGTGTCCCATATTTCCTGGATGTTTTGTGTTAAGGATTTGTTGGATTTAAGGTTTTCTTTGGTTGATAAATCCATTTCTCCTAGTGTATCTTCAACACTTGAGATTCTCTCTTCCATCTCTTCGATTCTGTTGGTAATGCTTGTATTGGTAGTGCCTGACTGTCCAGCTTTTCTATTTTCTGCCTTTCTTCAGATTGTGTTTTTTTTAATGTCTCTATTTCAGTTTTCAACCCTTGCAGTGTTTGCATTGCTTCTTGCACTTTTCTGTTTATCTGTTCGTCAGTTTGTTGTCTTTTATGAAATTTTTGGTTTGTTCTTTCTTCCATTTCTTGCATTTTTTGGTTTGCTTTTTGTTCCAATTCTTGCATTTTTTGCTTTGTTTCTTCTTCCATTTCCTGCCTTTTTTGGTTTGTTACTTCTTCCATTTTTTTCATTTTTTGCTTTGTTTCTTCTTCCATTTCCTGCCTTTTTTGGTATGTTTCTTCTTCCAATTCTTGCATTTTTTGCTTTGTTTTTTCTTCCATTTCTTCCATTTTTTGGTTTGCTTTTTGTTCCATTTCTTGCATTTTTTGCTTTGTTTCTTCTTCCATTTCCTGCCTTTTTTGGTTTGTTTTTTCTTCCAATTCTTGCATTTTTTTGGTTTGTTTTTTCTTCCATTTATTTGAGGGATTTTCCTATATCCTCTTTTAGGGCCTCTATCATTTTCATGAAAGTGCTTTTAAGGTCGTTCTCTTCTGCTTCGTTCGCATTGGAATATTGGGGTCTTGCTGGTGTGGAGTCTCTAGAATCTGGCGGTGTCATATTTGTTTTTCTGTTGCTGACTGTGTTTTTGTATTGTTTCTTTCCCATCTCTTCTTCTAGTGGGTGCAGAAAGAGCCCCTTACTGGTCTGGGGACCAGAGTTCCCTTTTGGTGGGGGATAGCAAGTCCAATAATCTGGTGGTTCTTCTATTCCTTGTCTAAATGCTGGTCCCGTGGGTGGAGAAGAACAGGATCTGGGGTTCTTATCCTCTTACCTGGTCCCCTGGACCCTATGCTGGGTCCTGTTGTACTTGATCCAGAACAGCTACTCCCTTGGTCTCCCTGGGTCCTCTGGTTTCCTGGTCTCGTTGGTGGGAGAGAAGACCTGGGGTCTGGGTGCTTGGCTCCCGCCGGGATTGGGAGCTCTGTGCATTTCCCAGGCGATCTGCAGGCACTGGAACACAGGCCAGGAAGCCGGCCTGTTTACCTGATGCTGCTGGAGGAACAGCTGCTTCCCTGGACTCCCAGCCTCCTCTCCTTTCCTGGTCTCGTTGGTGGGAGAGAAGATCTGGAGTCTGGGGTGCTTGGCTCCCGCCGGGATTGGGAGCTCTGTGCAGTTCCCAGGCGATCTGCAGGCACTGGAACACAGGCCGGGAAGCCGGCCTGTTTACCTGATGCTGCCCGAGGAACAGCTGCTTCCCTGGACTCCCAGCCTCCTCTCCTCGGCGCATTCCTTTAAACCCAGCCCTTGGGAGGCAGAGCCAGGTAGATCTCTGTGAGTTCAAGACCAGCCTGGTCTACAGGAGCTAGTTTCAGGACAGCCTCCAAAGCCACAGAGAAACCTTGTCTTGAAAAAAAAAAAGATGCAGGATCCTTGTGGATATGCTTGAGTTAGAAGGACTCTACCTTCATGATCAGAATGAATGTCCTGATAAAGGAGGCTTCAGAAATCTGTCTGTGCCTCCCATCTCTTCTGCCATGTTGAGGAATCAGCAAGAAAAGCCCACATCCCCAAAAGTGAGTGACCCTCACTAGACACTGAGTCTGCCAGGGCCTTGATCTTGCGGTGCCCGACAGTGCAGCTCTATAAAAGTGGGTGCTGAAGCAGAATCCCCACTTAAAAAGATGAAGTTTATCAAATCCTGTGATTGGAAGGGGAAAGAAACAGTATCAGAAAAAGATGTGAACGGCATAAAAGCAATTACTATGCATGACCAGCTGGTTATGCTAAAAACTAGCTGAAAATAATTGCTACCCCATAGAGATGATCTTCAGACTTCTCTCATGCTCACTGTACGCCTTTTCTCTTGCTAGTGTTCCCAAAGCAGTGTGTGGCTAGTGGCTTATTTTCTTATTGACAGAGCTTTAAAATCTATAGACTGAAGGTTATTGGTAACGGCAATAAGTGCTAAATTTGAGTCTGCTTTTGCTAGAATAATTTGAGTTCATTGAAATTTAAGGGAAGCATCAGCACTGGGCTGAGGAAAGGGAACAATATCCGGAAGCTGCATAGGCGCCAGTAACAGAGGCCGAGCAAAGGCTACCCTGGATTGTTCTGCACACGACAGCTTCTTACCCTTCCCCTGGTTCAGTCACCTGGTGAAGGCAACAGGCCAGTGGTTCCCTGCAGAGAATGCAGTGGGCGCAGCCCTGCCTTTGCCTGGGCCCGCTGGGTTAGGTGAGCACAGAGGACCTGTGGCCAGGTGTGCTATGAGGGTGCACATGGGGCTGTGGCTGTGGGAGGCAGAGAAGGGGGAGAGCCTCACACTCTGATCTCTTCACTGACAGTACAGTCTTCTAGAAAACTCTTCAGTGCTTATACATGCACATACATGTATGTGCACCGCACATAGGTGATTAAGCCAATTCAAGAGCTATTGACAGAGCTGTAGTATTACAATGTTCTATCGAACTGACTATACAATGTCCCTTCTCTGGATGAAATGTCTCCTTGGGTTGGTGTCTGTAAACTGTTTGCCTTGTGAACATAAGGACCTGAATTCAATTTCCAGAATCCATACAAGAAAAGCCTAGTTGGTGAGCTTCAGGCTAGAAGACACTGACTCAAAAAATAGACCAGAAAAAGAAAAGAAAAGGAAAGGAAAGGAAGGAAGGAAGGAAGGAAGGAAGGAAGGAAGGAAGGAAAACTACCACCAATCCCAACAAGAAACTAAATAATACGAGGTGGCAACTTCACCAATTTGGACACCTCCTTGAAGCTAGGAGCCTGGTATCTCCCTCAAAGGCCACACACTGTGGAAGGAATCCCGTTAGCTCTTGAGCAAGCATACTGTACAGTGAAGGCAACTCCTTTCCAGCTAACAGCTGGACGGCAGTATGAAGCAGTGGGAGCTGTCCTCCAGCTCACTCTGTTCTCAGTGTCTCCTACACTCGTTTGCATCATGTGGGATTTCCCAGGGACACGAGTGTGGCTGGATGGACCACCTCAGAAATACGTGCAGGGAAAAGGCCACTACTGTCCCTAAGGCCCTGTGTGGGGGTGGGGAGGGTGGAAACCGGAGTAAAAAGCTAGGCTTCCCTGCTTCCCCACTCCCCTCACTCCTCCCGGTCAAGTTCATGTGGTCAGAGAACTACAAACATCAGCGAATAATGACAGCATGTAAGCTTGAGTGCCCTTCTGAGAGCCTGCCAGGGAAGTGTCCCGAACTGAAGCACAGAATACAAATGTCCTTGATTTAGTTGGCCTTCCTCTAGCCACCTGGCAAGAATTCTTCAGGCCAGCAGCCCTTCCCTGAATCCCGAGTCTGGACAGCAACACTGCGGCAGCCCCAACCACGCCGGCCCTGAAGAGCTTGGAGTAAAAGCCTGTTTTCATTCAACATAGTTGAAGTACCATTGCTATCAGTGTTCATAATGTGGGAGGATGTGTGAGGCCTGAGTTAATTTATAGCTTATTTATAATGAACCCTCAGCTACTTCCAAAGAAGATTTAGAGTGAACGAGCAAAGAGAGAACTGGGGAAGCCATCAGCTAGCCTTGTTTGCAGTCCTTTTGAAATTACATATATTTCAGATATATGTTATATATATATGTACTTCCAAGACAGGGCTTCTCTGTGTAGTCCTGGCTGTTCTGCAACTCTCTGTAGATCACACTGCCCTCAAACTCATAGCAATCCACCTGCCTCTTCCTCTTGAGTGCTGGAATTACAGGTATGTACAAACCTCCACCTGATTGAAATGATAATAGTTTTCAGTGCAGCGAGGAAACTGCCTTTCTCCATTTGTTTCCACTTGCAGCCAGTGAAGACCTAAGCGTTGAAAAAGGAGACCTTGACTGTTCTGGGCTCAGTGTCTCTGTGCAGAATGAAACAGCTGTTCAAACATCTGTCACACAGAGAACTTACACAAAGGGGTTACCTTTGGTCCCCTCACCCATTCCTCAATGGAGAGACATTGGTTTCACATCTGTTCAGAAGTAGAGTGGTTAAACAGTCTGCCCAGAGTCACAGTGCAAGTGCTTGGAGGAGCAGGGTCTGGGGCAGGCCCAATAACGCAAGGAACGAGCTGCTTCCTGCTCTGCCTTTGCCATCCTTGGACCTGGTCCTCAGAGCCTCCCCTATTCTGCAGAGAAGAGTGAGAGCAATGGGACCCTGGCTGTCACATCTGGACAGGAAGGCTTGGCCCTTTGCTGACTACTGTGATGCTAACCCACTTATCAAGCCATTTAAGGATGTGGGGTTTGTATCAATTTTTAACAAGCAGCAGAGACTGTAAACAATGAGCGAGCTTAATTCAAACCGTAAGTGATGGTGTTTGGCAAAGAAATGTAAACACTGCGCTGATTCATGGCTTGGGATTGGTGGCTCATTTGCTAATGCCTTCCCTGCCTTGGGCTCCATCTGGGCCCAGCTGGGTGGCCGCACAGCTCAGGGCCAGCACTCCTCCACTGCTTCTTTCACAGCTCAGGGCCAGCACTCCTCCACTGCTTCTTTCACTCCCTTAACACCGCTGACATTAAACCGGACTCTACACACAAACAAGACGTATGTGAACCCTGCCTTTATGGCTTTCAGTCAGGGGACTGAACCCAGGTACTCCACAAAGAAAAGAGCTGTGTGGTAACAACCAGGAGGGGAGGAACGGGTGTGTGGGAGTGCTCAGGGGTGGGAAGCCAAGGGAGGCCTGTCTGAGGAAGGCAAGACAAGGAGTGAGCCCCAGGAAGTGTGCGTGGGGGGGAGGGGGGATGGAGGACGTGGTCCAGACAAAGGGACAACAGCAAGTCAAAGGCCTGGGCTAGGAAGGCCTTCGAGTTCTGGAAGGAGCAAGAGGTAGTGTCTGTGTTTGGGGGAGATGCAAAATACAGATTATGAGAAAACAACCACAGGAAAAATGACCTAGTTTAACAACAACAACAAATATACATAGCGCTTGACAAGTGATAAGCAGAGGGAAAGCTGCAGATGAGAATTCCGAGGGCATCCCAAGGATGTGGAGAAACAGGAGCCCCCATGATGCACTGTAACAGCAATGCAAGACGGTGTTTGCTGGCTTTCACAGCGCTATGGGACAACTCTGCTCTCTTAAAGGACATGGATTCTCCACACACACCATTCCCACACCCTCCACACGCACACATGTGCCCATGTGCCACCTTGACGTCTTCCACGGACTCATGTGTTTGATTACCTGGTCTCTAACTGAGGGCATTTAAGTTGTCCCTGTCACAAATAACTGATAAGAAAAGTAATCAATGCAGCTTTCCCATGGCTGCAAAAGATACAGTGAAGCCCTAACCCCTCTGTGCTCCACTTTAGAATATGATTATAGTCATCAGGGCTTCAGAGAAATAGAAATAACACAAGATCAAGTATACAAACAGATACACAGCTAGATGAGGATAAAGGGAAAGATACTAAGATAAATAGGCAGGAGGATGGGTAGGTGGTGATAGATAGCTGACAGATACAGAATACAGACATGGTAAACAGATGAATACACATAAATAGATATATAGGTAGACAGTTGGATGCATAGGAGGAAGGAACATAGATACGCTGATACATGGATGCATGGAGATATATCATAGAGGTACATACATAGATACACAGATGGATAGATACATAGATATATAGATACATAGATAGATACATAGATAGATACATAGATAGATGCATAGATAGATGCATAGATAGATAGATACATAGATACACAGATACATAGATACATAGATGGATAGATGGATAGACTGATAATTTTAAGAAGTCAATAGCTTTGAAATCTGTGTGGTGGGTACTCTGGCTGCTCTATGTCTGGCCTTTCCGGTCTCCACCCCACCCCACCAATACTCTTTCCCTTCCACTTGACCCTTCCAAAGATTTAGGTTTTGTTTTGTGACCCTTTGATTTAAAGAGTGTGGCCACTGGAGTGAGACATGCTTATTGGAGGTTGTTGGGAGACTGAAGGCAATGGCGCCCTGTCTCTCTGACGCTATCAATAAAAATAGCTCAGCAGTGAGGGCAGAGCCCCTGTGCAGTGAGCCCCTGTTCAGTGAGCCCCTGTGCAGTGAGGGCAGAGCCCCTGTGCAGTGAGCCCCTGTGCAGTGAGCGCAGAGCCCCGTGTCCATTCCCCATCCTTTCCCACATGCCGATGTGCCCATTCTTGGCATGTATCTGTAGTTCCTCAGAGTCTGCAACATCTGTATTGTCCAGAGGATGACATTTCTCAGCTCTTCTTCCTGTATCCTGTCTTTTATACTCTTTCTGCCCCCTCTTCTGCAATGTTCCCTGAGTGTTGCAGGACTCAGCTGTCACTGATTTTTGGGACCTTGTAAGTGTGCTTTCGTCAAAGTTACTGGAAAAAAAGGTCTTTTGGTTAAGTCTGCGTGGAAATTATCTACAGGTATTGCCTTAGTCACGGTTCTATTGCTGGGAAAGACACCATAGCAACTGTATAAAGGAAAGTGTTTAACTGGGGCATGCTTACAGCTCAGAGGTTTAGTCCACTGTCGTCATGGTGGGAAGCCTAGAGGCATGCAGGCAGACATGGGCCTGGAGAAGTAGCTTGAGAGGTCTATATCTGGACCCACAGAAAGAGTCACTGGGCCTGGTTCAGACCCCTGAAACCTCAAATCCCACCTCCAGTGACACATTTCCTCCAACAAGGACACACCCACCCAAACAAGGACACACCTCCTAATAGCGCCACTCTCCAGTGACCAAGCCTTCAAATCTATAGGACCTTTGGGACCATTCCCATTCAAACCACCACAAGTATACACAGTTTTAGGTGATTCAACGCTCTATCAAGTCCGCTAACTGTAGAATTAGTTCCCCTCTAAGGTGTTTGATCTCTCTTGCCACAGACTTCTGAGTTCAGTCACAGGTCAGGTGGCTACCCCCACCACAGCCATGCCACCGTTGCACAAGTAAGCATGCGCTTCCTGGCACAGCAGTGCCCAGACTACCCATCCAGATTCCTCTGGGGATGGAGTCTCTTCTCCATTAGCTTACCCTGCACCTCCCAGTGCTGGAAAGCTAGCTGCCCCGAGCAGGCTTCTAGCCCAGCTTGATCATGCTATATCATGTACCTAAGATGTGTGGTGTTTTCAGCAATAGGGTCTTATCACACAGTTTTTGTGGGTAGCCAAGAGGGATAGCAAGACCCTGTCTTGTTGGGGACCTCTAAGGTCTCTCTGACTAACAACACCTAAGAAATTATCCCATACCTGGCACTGGGGTTTTATTTAGTAGCCCATAGCTTCAAAGAGGGGTTTTCCTGTCATTCGTGGTACTCTCTTTCCAACTTTCCCTCCCTCTCTCCCACTCTTCTTCCCTCCCTCCCTTCTTCCCTCCTTCCTTCCTTCTAATTTAAGTTCACTTACAGAATTGTAAGTTTCTTTATCTTGGTTGACCATCCTTCCTCCTGCTCCCAGTTTCATTTTTGTTTGGTTGTTTTTTTTTTTTTCAAGTCAGCATTTCTATATGTAGCTCTGACTGTCCTGAAACTTGCTTTGTAGATCAGGCTAGCCTTGATCTCAGAGATACTCCTGTCTCTGCCTCCTAAGGGCTGGTGTTAAAGGCATGTGCCACTACCATGCCTGGCATCCTAGTTTTGTTTTTAAAGGAGGAAATATTAAGTTCTCAAAGTCCACACCTGCAGGCTTAATAATTACCAGAAAGAAAATAAATATTCCTCAAAACCAAAACCAATGTCAGACTAACAGTAAACTATTCAAGAATAAGAATAGATACCAAGAATCAACTCAAACTTTTATTTCCAGCTAAACTATTATAAGTTCCAAGTGAGAATGAAATAAAGCTGTTTCCAAACACCTATGAAAAGTACGCATTGCTCACAGATTCAACCAAACAAGTCAAGATAAGGAAGAAAACGTTTGAGCCCATTTTGAAGGCAGGAGCCATTTTGTTTTATCGTTAAAACTAAGTTCCTGTTTACTGTCAGAGCTGAGTTTCCATTTCCTGGAACCTGACCTTTACTTTTTTTTTTTTTTAGAACACCCTGACCCTACCTAATCAGTGACTATATGAAGATAACTCTTTTTTGAGCTTTTCCTGTACTTCCTACCTGCCCTGTTGTCTTGCTTTTGTAAACCTGCTTTGCAGCTACTCTGATTTTCTCCTTACCAGGTCCCTGACTGCTCTCTCTAACCCAATTTAGGAGGCAGTCACTGCCCAGCTCTCTGGTGCACCTGAATAAAATAAAGCTTGCTTCAAATCCAGCTCAAAAATGTGGTAGTGCTCTTACCCAGTGGGATTACATAAGTGATAAGAAAAAAAAAAGCCTGCAATGCAAGAAGCAAAAACATGCGAAGAAATCTACAAAAATGTCTTTTTAAATACAAGCACTGAGACCATTGATGGTTTAAAACATCTTCTACAGTCCTAGTGACCTGAGTTCAAATCCTGGGTCCCACTGGGAGGAGAGAAAACTGACTCCAGTGAGTTGACCTCAGACTTCCACTTGCGTGTAATGGTATGTGAGTTCATGTACACACACACACACACACACACACACACACACGTATGCACGCCCTCATATACACACACACAACACACAGCGCACAATACATACACACTCATACACATACAGCACACACATACCATACACATGACATACACACACACTCACACACATACACACTCACACATACACAGACACACACCACACACATACACACACCCACAACACATACACGTGCACACACACCATACACACACATGTGCACACACACAACACACAGCACACAACACACACACTCATACACATACAGCACACACATACCATATACATGACATACACACTCACACACATACACACACTCACACACATATATTCACACACACTCACACACATACACTCACACACACACTCACACACACACACTCACACATACACAGACACACACCCACCACACACATACACACACACCCGCAACACATACACACATGTACACACACCATACACACACACACTCACACACACACATACACACACACACAACTAAAGACAACTACAACAAAATGTGTCTTTTTGTACAAACAAGTAGCTAATTCTAAATAGCAGAGAGCAGAAAATGGAAGCAAGAGTTAAAGACAGAAACTGACTAAGGTCTTTATTTGTAAAGGAAGAGAACATAAAAAAAATGCCAGCCTAAACAGAGGGTTCTGTATGTCAAAGGGACCCATGGACTGCCACCAGCCTCTCTTTAATCTTGTCTCATGAGGTCAGAGGAGAAATACAAAGCTCAAGGGAAGCAGGGGAGGGTGGGGGTGGGCACCAGCTACCTCATCCTGAATAACACTCTACAGGAGAAGGTGACTGACTTTATGTCTCCATCTTTGCTCCAATGCTTTGTGAAGGGAAGAGTCCCATTAGAATAGAAGACTGATGGGACTCAACCTCTAGTCACCCATGGGCATGCAAATGAGTGGCCTGAGGTTCCCAGGAGCAAGTCCTGGCTGGGGCAACTCTTCTTTTCATTTAGTTATAAGGGAGATGAGATAGAGTGTTTTTGTTTTGTTTTTCTTTTCCTTATCCTGCTCAATAGTTCTATCCTAAGCTTGACTACTCTCTGGGTAAGAAGAAAAAGTATTGTTATGACCCCAACTCAGAGCAAATTGTGATTCCTGTGATTTGAAGCAAGCGCTGAGGCAGCTGTTGGCAACATGTTTCCTCTGGATGTCACCCGGAACCTGAGGGAACAGTTCTTAAGAAGCCAAAGTCTACATTAGACAGCAAAATTATGAAGGAACAAGAAAAATACAGGAAAAACTTCATCTCAGAAACAAAAGTCCTTTTCAAGAAACTCTCAACACAGTAAATTTGACTGTATTAGGAATTTGAAAAATCCAATGCAGAAATCTCTAGAAATAAAGTTAGGAAAAGAATTCAACAGCAATCTGGGGAGCAGGAATGAAATGTATATTAGCAAGTTCTAATTTTCTTAACAGACTGAGATTCTGACAAAGCAGTGAAAATACCAATAAGCTTGTAGAAGTGACCAGAACATTCACAGAAGTGGGACTACTTGGTTACTTTGCCCCTCAGAGTTTTGAAATAGTTTTAGACATAGAATAGTTATAAAAAGTAGTATGCCAAAACTGATCTTTTTCTTTATGTATTTTACCTATTAACTGTAGCTTTATCAATGGTCCTTGATTGAAAAATTATTACTGCAGGGGGCTGGGGAGATGGCTCTGTGGTTAAGAGCACTTATTTCTGTGTTTTGCAACAAAAGGATATACTGGCTATCAGGGGCCAAGGAATGTCACAAAATCACACCATGAAGCAGAGTCATACAAGAGGCTTATTCAGATGGAGGGACACAAAAGGCTGTAAGCAGTTCATGCTCCTTACGAAGGGCAGCGTGGGACAGGAGGGTGTGAAAGGCACATTTGGAGTCTGCGGACATTTAGGGATTGTCCTTGTGTTAATTGGAAGGCATAGGCGAGAGTTATTAGTTTAGACTACTGCTTAGTGGTGGGGGCAGGTAGGGCCTATGCCTCAACCACCTCAGTATCTGACACTATGCCATAGGCTGCTTTTCGGGCCTGCGTGTCCTCCTGTGTGTTCAAGGGATAGGGCAGTAGTTCCGCTAAGGTTTCAATGCAAGAATGAGATATTGAGGGGTGGGCAGGATTGGAAAGTACATGTGGCATCTTCTACTAGTGCCACCGGGAGAGAACGAACCCAGGACGGAGGCAGAGTTTGCAAGCCCTCATACACTAGGGGGCAAGACAGGCTGTGGGAGGAGGAGACAGCGGTGGTTCACAAACAAGGCGCTGGGTAGCCACCAAAGTGTGCAGCAGGTGTCCATCCCTGGGTGCTGAGGTCTAATAGTTGTGACAGGTGTGGCACAGGTGTAAAGAAAGTGCAAATGTTACATAGAGGGAGAGGGGTGTGTTAGATCTGGGAGGTGTAGTACCAGGAGGAGGAGCTGTTGGCGCTTCTGAAAGGGCCTGGTAATGGGTGTGAGAAGGGGCTCATGTGAGGGGCCAAGGGCTGCCTCATATTGTGGGCTTCATAGGGAGCATGCACATAAGGAAAACCCGACACTGTGAAGACAATGGAAATGTGTCACACTGGCTGCCTCACTGAAGCTGGGGTGGAGGGTGGGGGACCACCTGGATCTGGAACATGAGTGGTTCTCTCTTGACCAACAGTTTCTCTTGCAGAGAACCCAGAGGTTCCCAGCACCCACATGGCCACTGACATCTGTCTGTAACTCCAACTCCAGGGAATCCAACATCTCTTCTGATCTCTGTCACTCAACTCCAGGGAATCCAACATCTCTCTTGATCTCTGTGGAACACACATCACACAGGCAAAACACTTACATACGAAAGAATAAAATAAACCTAGAGAAAAAGTTGTTTTTTAACTATCACTATTATTTTGTTGAGTGGCATTTCCTCCTCCTCCTCCTCCTTCTTACTTTATACTATAAATTAATATGCGTAATTTATCTTTAACTGATGCATATATAAATTATGCATGCTAGTAGAGTAACATGCAATTTTTGACACGTATATGTATGGTAAGTCACAGCTGAATGAAAATGAGGACATGAGCACTCCTAGGTATGGTTGAGGTTTTACTACGTATATGAGGAAGAGTTCAGGCAGAGGTATTCGGGAGAGTCCAGACTGAACCAGGTCATGGGGGTGAGGTTTGGGTAGAATGAATGAGGCTGAGGAGAGAGAGAGAGAGAGAGAGAGAGAGAGAGAGAGAGAGAGAGAGAGAGAGAGAGAGAGAGAGAGAGAGAGAGAGAGAGAGAGAGAGAGAGAGGAGACAGGGCAGGCAGCCCAAGAGAGGAGCCAAGAGTGAGCCAGCCAGCCAGGAGCCAAGAGGTCAAGAACAGCGCCAAGAGGCAAGAGAGCACGGCCCAAATGCTGAGTTATATAGCAGAGGGAAGCCCTGCCTCTGGGCTGGAGAGGCTTAGGGTGTGGGTGTGTGCAGAGTGCTGGGAGGAGCCGCAGATACTGAGTGAACCTTGTCTGCAGTTTCTGTGAGACCCGACAGCACTAATTGTGTTTGTCTCCACACACATTTAGCATCTCTTCATGTTAAAAACTTGCAAAGCCTTCTCTGCCAGCTTTGTTCTTCTCCAGTTCTGTGCAGAATTGGGGTTTTGATGGTGATAGCCTTGGATCTGCAAACCACTTTCAGTACTAAGTCCATTTTTATATTAATTCTGGCAGTGCATAGCCAGTCTAAAGTCTGATTTTAATTCTCTCCACGTTGGGCCTCTTATGGCTGGGAAGGGGCAATATGGGCAACTCCTCTGCCTGCCTTCTTAATGTGACTTTTCAACTTTGTGTTTTAATTCACAATGAACAGACACTGTGGCCTCTCACTTGATTTCCCAGTGCTATGAAAGTCATTTGTTGAGCGACATGTCTGGGAGGACACGATGTCAGAGGAGTTTGCTCAACTGCCATCTGCCGTGTAATAATCTTTCTGTACATTGTGATATATATATTGCTCTCATTGGTCAATAAAGAACTGACTGTCTGGTAGCCAGGCAGGAAGTACAGGCAGGGCAATCAAACTGAGAATGCTAGGAGGAGGAAGGGCAGAGTCAGTGGAGATGCCAACAGATGCCCAGGAAACAGGACGTGTAGAAAATGAGGTAACAGCCACCAGCCACACAGTAAGTGGGTTAAACGGGGTTAATGTGTTTGAACTAGCTAGCTCTCCATGGAGCGCTTACAATGAATGTTAAGATTCTGAATGCTTGTTTGGGAGACTGCTGGGACAGGAGACCTCCACCCGCAGCCATCCTACTCCAACTCTGGCTCCTTTTTCCCTTCCTTCCTTTCTCTTTCTTTCTTTCTTTCTTTCTTTCTTTCTTTCTTTCTTTCTTTCTTTCTTTCTTTCTTTCTTTCTTCCTTTGGTGCTAAAATCAAACCCAGGGGCTCTTGTTTATTGGAAGGCAAGGCTTAATTTCACTTTGAGAAGCAATGCAAATGGTAATGAGATATTTCTTTTTTCTTCTTCTTTTTTTTAGTTATTTCTTTACCTAACAGATAAGTATAGTATTTGATAATATGGGATATTATTATGGGAGAGTTCTGGAGGTCTCTTCCATGCTTTTACATGCCATTAGTAGGAATAAATGTTGGGACAATGTCTTTAAGGAGTACTTGATAGCATTTATCAAAACGTTAAATGCACATTTTCTTCTATTCAACAATTTCATTTTTGAGGATTTCATCTGCAAGCTTGCCCTTGTATTCATTACATATATTCAAGGATATTTACTGCAGTATCATTTGTAACAGATGAAGTAGGAACACAATAAAATTTGCTCCATAGAGAACTGCATAAATAATACAGGACACTGCTATACAATTTCTACCCTGTATTTTAAGAGATAAAAACTTCTGTCCTACTGTTTAAAAAGAACAGGCATCTCTAACACACTGAGTATTAGAACATTTGTTCCAATGACACAAAAACAGCTTGGATAATAATAAAAAAATCCAAAGCAATCCATCTAATAAAAACTTTTTTAATAAAAAAAACCAACCAACAAACAAAAACAAAAAGCAGCTTGGGGAAGAGATGGCTTATTTAACCTACTCGTCCCAATCGTAATTGCAGTCCATCATGAAGAGAAGCCAGGGCAAGGATTCAAGTGGGCAGGAGCCTGAAGGTAGGCAGTCAAGCTGCGGCCATGGAAGACCGCTGCTTACTGGCCTGCTCAGCCTGCTCTCCTGAGAAACCCAGGACGACCCGCACAGGGTGGGTATCACCTATAGTGAGCTGAATGCTCACATATCAGCCATCAGTAAAGAAAGACAGCTCCCCTCCCCCTACATGAGGCATTTTCTCATCTGAGGCCCCTTCTCCCAAGATAGCCCAAGCTTCCACAGTGATGAGCATGTGTTTATGCTCAGGCTGTTGCTAGGAGGGCCACAAGACTAACAATGGCTGCCTTCAGGTGAAGACCAGAAGTTTCAGATTGTATGAATATAGTAGCCTGCAAAAATAATATTTCTTAAAATTACAGTCCCTAGAGATAAGTAAATAGGCAGAGAATCACAAGACGGTCACTCTATCCAGGCCATTCTGCTGTTCTTTCTCTGTCTTCAGCAACCTTCACTTTGCATTTCTCCTGCTCACTTCTGGGTCTGGAAGTTTTTTCTGACAGTTGTACTTTCTATCTGAATTTGATCCTCTTCCCCTGACTCTCACATGCTCTCACAGCCTCAGGCATCCTTGAATACAGTACTTGGCCCCCTTGACTGTAATTGTGGGCATAGGATAAGTTTGTTCTGTAGTAGGTCTGAGGACCTTGGTGGGACACTTGCGTCACAGTAGGCTTAGATCTAAATGTCCTCCATAGCTCACATGAACACTTGGTCTCCAACTAGTGGTGCTATTCTGCAGGCTGTGAAGGCTTCAGAAAGTGGGCACTGGCAGGTGGAAGTAGCTTGACAGTGGTCTGACAGGATTAAGAGGTAGATGGAGCTCTCTGAGTTCAAGGCCACCCAGAATACACAAGATTGACTCAGTCTAAAAGAGTGACATATCACATGCCTTTAATCCCAGCACTGAAGGGGTATATAAGATAGAAGCAGGGTCTTCAGTATTCAATAGGGGGCATTTATTCTCCACCACACTGAAGAGTAGGAGGCATTCACTCTCCAGCCATGCTGAGGCGAGGCAGCAGCATCAGCCCTTTCAGCCAGAGATAGAGGTGAGAGCTAGTGGCTGGCTACTTCGCTTTTCTGACCTACATCTTGAAGCTTAAACCCCAATATCAGTCTCTGGGTCTTTTATTTATTTGTGTTACAGTTCGTAGCAGCTTTCATGATGTAGAAATAAGCCAAATGCCTCTCTGTGGGTTAGTGAATAAACTTCACACACTTCATTCACAAAGCAGAAGAATGTTTGTCAGTGAAAAGAAAAAAGGGAGTAAAGTCCTAGACAGATTATAAACTGGATGACCTCTGAGGGCATGATGCTGAGCCAATCCCAGAACCTACATGTTGTTGGTTCCACATGGAATGTCCAGAATAAGGAGATTCACAGGGACAAGAATAGATTAATGGTTGCAGGGTTTGGGGGAGGGAGAAGCTGGAGGAAGAGCTGCTGGGAGGTGAAGGGTTTCTTTGTAGGGCAATGGAAGTGTTTTAAGATCGATTGTTATGATGGCTGCACAGATCTTTGAATATAATAAAACCCAGAGGGTGTACACTTTTTCTGGGTGCATTTTACCATCTGTGAAATGTGTCTTCATCAAACTGCTCTAAAAATCAAATAGGAATGACTTGGATGGGCTTCAAGGTGTGACCCAAGAAGTTCACAGAGCTCTAGAAACACTGATGCCCTGTGCTCAGGTGGCGCTCACTCTCCTACCCTGAGCCATTGGCTTCTCCCACAGACCTCAAGGCCCAAGTGGGAGGAAGCTGATTTTGGGTTTCAGGGAGAAATGCTGCAGGATTTCTTTCCTTCTGGCTCCATGAAATCTCTCAGAGAATGCCACTGAGCATGTGTTTGGGGTAGGGCAGAAAGAGAAAGGTGTGGAGAAGGAGACTACAAAGTGAATCATTAATTCCACGGTTGTCTGAGCACTAACTGTGCACCAAGAGCTATGTTGAATAGGAAGAGTTTGGGCACAAATAAGTGCCAGGTTCCATGTGGGTGCTGGGAATTGAATGAGAGTCTCTGAAAGAACAGCCAGAGCTGTTAACCATGGAACCATCTCTCCAGTTCCAGGGCCTCTAGCATCTACACACAGACATACATGCAGGCAAAGCACCAATGAACATAAAATAAAAATATATTATTCATTTAAAAATTTAAAAAGGTTAAAATTAAAAGAGAGAAGGAAGAAGGGAAGGAAGGAAGAAGGGAAGGAAGGAAAGAAGGGAAGGAAGGAAGGAAGGAAGGGAGGAAGAAAGAAAGGAAGTAAAGGAAAGCAATGTCAGGTTCCCTTGCCTGGAAGATTCTGAAGAGACTGGCTGGAGGCTGGAAGGCATGCTGCTAATGTGGTAAGAATGTTAGCACACTGGGTCTTGCTTCACTCCTGCCTGAAGCTACGTGCCATTTGCATGCTGGCCCCACTATGAGTGTGAGCCTGGGGGACAGGGGATTCAAGGTGTTGGAGCGGCAAATCTCCCATGTCCTGTTGAAAGGTCTACGTTACTGGAAGCCAGAGTTCCAAGCTGGACGGATAGGCATGTGCTGTCCCACAGATAGGAAGGTGAGGGGGTCCACTGCCACGCTGGACCTTAAAACTGTTAAAGGAGCAGAACAAGTGAGTCCTCACCACACGGCTTCCATTTCGTGCCTGTCTATTTCTTTCAAATACATACAGATTACAGGAGAAAAGTGTGTTCCAGCTTCTAAGTCAACAGATGTCACAAGGCAACATCACCGACACAGTGGACAACGGCGCTCCTCCCTCCCTCTCTCTCTCTCTCTCTCTCTCTCTCTCTCTCTCTCTCTCTCTCTCTCTCTCTCTCCTCTGGTTTTGGAGCGGTATTGAGAGACCCCAACTCAACATTTTTAGACCCCTAGCAACTAGCCCATCACTGAGTTGTTGGGGTCCCCAAGCTGGATTCGTCGCCCCAAGAATCAAGAGTCCACACGCCAATTGATGCAACACGCAAGAGGCTTTAATTAGGCATCTGCAGATGGGCCTCTTGGTCAGCTTTTAGACCGATTGGCCCTGAGGTTCAGTTACAATCAGCTTTTAAAGACAAAAACCACAAGCCTTTGGGAGGGGTCCCTATCTTGTGACAGGAGGCGGGGTACGTGACCACTGACCAGGGGAAGTAGATGTTCTCCTGACCTACACATTGTAAATTCCTCAGACCTTGGTATGTGCTAATCATCTCTCCCTAAGTAAATGGTGTTATCATCTCCTTGTTTCCCACGAATCTTGTTTGCCCATCTCTGACGCCCTGGTCAGTTCATCACAGGTGGTCAACAGCCTGGAATTTGGCCTTTTGTGGGTTTACAGCCCTTCTGCAATTAAGGTTGCTAAACCATACATTCCATTCTGTGGTTTGGCCCGTTCCTGGAATGAGGCCCTTTGTTCACTTCCTGAGTTCTTTAGTGGGGTGGCCTCCTTATTTAAGCTTATATTTTATTTCTATAAATTCGAGGTCTTTCAGAGTAACTTGTCCTTCTGCCCTCTCCCGAGAAACTGGAGACCTCAAGATAAACTTAAAAGATAACACTCCCTGATCCAGGAACTAGCTCACCACATTCCTGCTCAATGTTTACCTGTACAATGCCCAAAGAATGCTTGCTTGAGATAACCTATAACCTTCCCATTATGGCATGAGCTATCACTTAACTTCCCCATCCTTTATGGTGTTTACCTAACTTCCCCATCCTTTATGTTTGCCTAACTCCCCCATTCCGTTTTTCCCTTTAAAAAACCCTTGACTGCAGCTACTAGGGGTCGAACTCCTCTGCCCCTGCGAGGATTATGAGCTTGGCCCCAGTGCACTGGTTCCCCGAATAAACCTCGTGTGCTCGCATCAAGAACAGTCTCTCGCCAGGCGGTGGTGGCGCACACCTTTAATCCCAGCACTTGGGAGGCAGTGGCAGGCAGATCTCTGTGAGTTCGAGGCCGGGCTGGACCGACAGCCTCCAAAACAATACAGAGAAACCCTGTCTCATAAAAACCAAAAAAAAAAAAAAAAAAAAAAAAAAAAGAACCGTCTCTCTTGAATTATTGGGGAGTCGGCTTATCTCCACACTGGGGGTCTTTCAGTATCTTTCCCTGTAGCTCAGGCCTACAACCTTCCTGCTTGAGCCTCCTGAGCTCCTGAGGTCTGGAATTGCTTAACCCTCCCTGCCTCTTCCCTTCACACATTGCTTTGTGGTCACCCAGTGATTCATGGCCAGCACCACTCAAGCACCTACAAATCTAAACTTGACGGAAGTCTCATCTCCATCCACTCTGCCACTTCACCGCAGGTGGAGCAGGAGCTGGGATCCTACTGTTGGGACTGCTGGGCGGGTCTCTGGGCCCTGCTGGGACCAAGAGGGTCGTGGATGGCGTGAAGAACTTGTAGACTGACTCATTGAAAGTTTTACTGAGTGGAAGGTAAGAAACTGAGGTAAAGAGACACAGAGACAGAGAGGGGACAGAAGAGAAGAGGGAGACAGGAAAAGTTCTGTCTGCCCCAGGAGAACAGCGGGAAAGAGCGTTAGTGGGTGGGGATCTTTCTTTTAAAGGGGTCCTTTGTACCTGTGTGCTGACCAGGGTGCTGCCTGAGTGCATTCTGTCAGGTAACAGGGGCAGGCAGTATAATGCCAGACTCCTTAGATCTACCAGCAATTCTCTGCCCTTCAGGTTCGGGGAAAGTGGAGCAGAGAGGAAAGACAAGGGACCAGCCCTCTCTAACTGCCTAGTCACAGCCTGCCACCTATCATGACTCCCCCAGGCTGACCAGTCTGGGTACAGGGCAGTTGAGACCACCGGGTTCATAATGACAGGGATAGGCAGCCTTGACCACCCTCTTGGTGTGTCATGTATTGCTTTTCTGACTTCTCTTGAATTCTCCAAGGAGACATATAGATGAGGACTTTGGGGACAGACCTTAGGCTAACTAGAATGGGCTAGCTGGCCTGTTGGGTAACAGGCTATCACACAAGTCAACAAGGAACAAACAGACCACAATGTTTAGAGTCTCCTTTAGTTACCATCAAAGCCTGATTTCCTGCCTGGCAACAAAGTCAGGAGGGAAAGAAGATCGTGGTATCTGAAATAGACGTGGGCTGGAACGCTGGATGAAGATTCTGGATAGCCACACACACAGGGAGCCTTCCAGGATGTGGGGGGCAGTCATTGTCCTTGCTCTCCTGGAGCTCACCTCAGGTAGGAGCTCTAGCGCTGGGAAGCCTTGCTTAGCCTGCTTGCTTTGCCGATACCTTTTGTGAGCATGCCCTGAGAGAGCACAAAACCACTGTGAGGGTGCAACTCCTGTGAGGAGGGAAAGGTGGCTCTCTGGGGACAGGGGTCCTGGAGCAGATGCACTTAGAGACCCACAGCAGAGGCCAGGCTTGTCCAGGCCCCACTCTGCTGTGACTGACCGATGCAAGGAGCCTTCCTGAGAACTAAGCTAGGTTCTTACAGCCTGGTTGTGGTTGGATATCAAGCCAGTCTTTGTGAGAATTTGTCCTTCTTTGAGGCGTTGAACTTGGCAAGTCATCCTTTGGGGAAACAGATACAGAGAGAGCAATTGTCTCCGTATGGGGCAAAGGCTGGTCCTTCTGATAAAGGGCCCAAGACTCCAGCTGAGGCGTCCTACACACTCTCTTATTCAAGAGTGTCAAGAATCCTGTGTTATTACTTTTTAAAGATCTATTTATTTTTATGTGCATTGGCATTTTGTCTGGGTGTATATTTATGTGAGAGTGTCAGGTCCCTGGAACTGGAGCTACAGACAACCGTGAGCTGCCATGTGGGTGCTGGGAATTGAACCTGGGATCTCGAGAAGAGCCGTCAGTGATCTCAACCCTTAAGCCATCTCTCCAGCTGCCAAAAATCTTGTGTTTTTTCAAGAATATCTTCGGTATGGATTATTGAAATTAAGCTTTTTAAATTAAATTTTGTATTTTGACTATGTAATACAGCATAATAAATGGAATTCACTCATGTTGATTTGCAGGCTAATTTAGGGGTAATTTACACCTCTGATGAGTTATATGGTGAAATACTTAGAGAAGGACGTGGAACAAAGTAAATGTTTAGTAAGAGGTGGTACTGACGATTCGTGCTGCTCAGCTCCAGATGTTTGCTCAAATCTCCTTTGCTTCCCTCAGGGGTGGGGCTGGTTTCCTTGTGTGGATCTCAGTTATTTGTGGGGAGTCCTTTTTCTTTCTTTACATTTGTAAATAAAATCTTCTCTTTTCTTTCATCTTTTAGCTTGTTGTCATACAATATGGGTGCCGGTTAATGACTTTTCTCACTCTTTCTAATGTTTCATGTTTAATTTGTATGCACTTTGCAGGATTGAGGAGAGTGGACCCTGGTAGTCCTCTGCTCTGACTGTTCTGTGTGCCATTTCTTTCTCTGACCTAGTTGCCAGCCTGTCCTTCCTGACCATTTATAACTAATGAGAAAAATGTGTGTCGCTGTTTCTGTACCCCAAGGCAGGATTGCTAGCTTTTGGTGTAAGACAAAAATGTTTTCTGCATTAGCAGATGGTTTTATCTGGATTATTAGTTCTAAATCAAAATGGATTTTTAAATCAAAATGCTTTTTGAAAATCCATAAGAATGAACATTTGATTTTTCTCTTCTGATCTGCTAAATAAAAGATAGCATGGTTTACTCACATTGAGCTGCTCCACCTGGCTTTGCCTGTGGAAAGCAGATCTACAGAGTTAGCAGGCCATGAATGGTCTGGAAGCTTGTTTGAGGAAACATCTGAAGGTTCCCCAGAAATATGAGTTGAAAGGTGACATTTATTGTCAGGAGGGGAGGAGTGAGGTTACATGGGATGGGGACAGTAGCTTTTATTCAAACATTGTAATCTGGAATGCTGTTATCAGATGTGTGGAAGAAACAAATGGCCCAGGTTTGCAAGCACTTGGGGCACTTGGGATTTCCTGTATAAATCACTTCTGGCCTAACACAGCACACACTAAACAACTCATTTCCCAGCACTGTCAAGCCCTAGCTTTTGATGATGTGGTTTGTTTATTGCTCATCTTTTGGGAGTCTGCGAACCTGATCATAATCTTACCCTGCAGGGATCTGAGAGATTCTAGGTGTGTGGGCAGACAGCGTGTGCCTGCCTTCAGAACTCAGCAGCTCAGAATATGGATACAGCCTCCTCTTTTGTTTCTCACACCCTAAGTTCCTTCAAGGCACATATCAGGGTCCACTATCCCCTAGAGCCCTCCCACTTGCTCCAGTTTATCAGAGACCCTCTTCCCTGTGTGCCCTGGAACAGCCCTTGCCTCTGTGTTTTCTATGCCAACAGCTCAGCACAATGCCTGAGTGCTCAACAAGCAGACATGAGCCCCGAAAGTCACCTCTAGAATGTGTGTCCTATCTCTGCCACTCCAATGTCGGCCCAGCCATGTCAGGGTTTACACATTTCTTAGTGCTCCGTGGGTTGCCACAATCAGCATGGCATCCAGTATGTATTTAATTGAGTTGGTCGTCATCTGTCAGAGTCTGGTGCACATGTGTCTGTGTCTTTCACATTTACTGGTGAGCCTTCACCGAATGTAGAGCATCAGGCCTTTGGTTTCTGTTCTCCCTATCTCCTACCAAGATGAGGGAAAGGAAAGTTTGTGCTTGGGGAATGGTCATGAGCCATTCTGATAATGACTTACAAAGGAAATTCCCAGAGAACAGAAATGAGACAACTCCTGACTGTATCCATGGGAAAGAGTTGGGACCAGAGTCTTTGCACTCCATAAGCACAAAGAATCACATGCTCTCCACTAGCCAGAAAATGGAGGACCCAAGGTATTCAAACCCAAGGTATATGGAAGCTCCAGGAAACCAGCTTTTGCTTTACCCCATGGAAACAAACAAACAAAAGCATGCCAGGGAGTGAAAGACTTCCTTGGAGTCTGGAGGTCTGACGTGACCATGAAATAGCTCCAGGTCCCTGGAGTGTGTGTGTGTGTGTGTGTGTGTGTGTTGCTTGCATGTATGTCTGCACACTGTGTGTATTTAGTGCCCACAGAGGCCAGAAGATGTCAGAGCCCCTGGAACTGGAGTTACAGATGATTGTGAGCTGTCACGTGGGTGCTGGAAATCCAGCCTGGGTCCTCTCAAGAATAATCTGTGCTCTTAGCCGCTGAGCCACGTCTCCATAACTGTTTTCATCATCATCATCATCATCATCATCATTATTATTACTTTGTTAATTTGAGACAGGTTTTTTTCTGTGTATTCCTGGCTATTCTGCAACTAGCCCTGTAGACCAGACTGGCCTTGAACTCACAGAGATCTTTCTGCCTCTGCCTAGGGAGGACTGGACTTAAAGGCATGTGCTATCACCACCCAGTCTAAAAATTAACTGTTTATAAATTACTATCATGTGTGTGTGGTATTGGGGGAGCGTGAGACACAACACACCCTTCGTGTGGGTCCTAGAACTCAGCCCAGCAGGCTTGTGCATTCCCTGCTGGACCACCTATCCAGCCGTATAGCCGCTTCCCAATGCTCATCCTCATGATTGAAAGCTCTGAAAGAGAGTCAATTTCCAGAAAGTCTTTCTGTGGTATAAGACATTCAAAGAGATTAATCTTAAGAGCTGGCCTCAGAAGAGCTTTCGTCCATCTCTCCTTCCCCCATTGTCTACCTCTGTGCCATTAGGAAAGTTCTGAAAGGAACCAGTACTTTTCAGGCAGAGCGAGGCTCCCAGACCAACACACCCCTTTCTTGATACCTGTCCCGACCGGCAGGACACTGGATGTGGGTCTGGCGGACACCCAGGAGAAAGATGGGGGGCAGGGGACACAAGGATGGACGCCGAGACAGGAGTCTGATCAAGGCGACAACTTTATTCATCCCAAAGGGATTTATATAGGAGAAGGGAGGAGGGGAAGGAATGGGGGTGTGCTGCAGCTGTGATGAGCCTGGTGGGGCAAAGGTCAGTGCTGCCTGGAAACCTAATTCGCAGGGCAAAATGTTGGGGGTAGAACCTCCTTTGTTGCTAGGTAACCTGACCGTAGATTCTTACCTTATCTGTCTCCATCTCTCCTATGTCCTCATCTAACTCCTGGTGGAATAGGGGGCTTTCTGTTGAGCTAATCTTTAACTGCTAATTAAGCTGCAGGCCTGTTTCTGGAATTTGGCAGAGGTAGCAGGGTGGTCCAGAGTCATGTACTCTCTCTGAGGGTTGAGTCATATCTTCTCTTATGGGTACGTGAGGCAGCCGTTTCTGGTTGATGGCTGGAGGACCCTGACAGACGCCAGCTAATGTGATGATCAGAATCAATTCCGAGGGCTGTTTCTTTTCTTCCCTGTCCTACTGGAGAATTGTCATGAATTTGAGGTCAACCTAGGTTGCATAGTGAGTTCCAGCACAGCTATATTATGGAGAGCTGGAAGGCCCTCGCTATGTACAAACTCTCAATTAGGGCGTCCCAGCATGCATGAGAATAAGCCACAGAAGCTCATAGTCTATAAATTGCCTGGTTGGTGGTATTCTATTATTGCATCACAAAATGGGCCAAGACAGTATTTGTGCATGCATTGGTGGTTCATAATTCAAGAAAGTGCATCATTCCAAAGCCCTCAGGGAAAAGTGGCAACAGGAGTTTGGCCCTGGCTCTGCGTCTCTTGTTAAGATGCAGTCTTCAGCTGATGAATCTCTCTGTGGTTTGCTCTCAATACTTTCCCCCTGAAACAAACTGTAGATTTGTGGATTTTGTTATTAGGCTCCTATGGGCATCCTTGAGTAAGAGAACCCTGATTAGCAGCCATTTGGGTAGTGCCACAAGAGAGTTAACACTGGAGTCCCACAGAAGATCAGGGTCCAGCCCAGTCACATGGTCAAGCAGTAGTGAAACTGAAGGTTTCCTGTTTCAGATCTCTGCTCCACGGCTACATTTTCCTCCACACACTGATTAATGGAGACAATGAAGGGCTGGTTGATTGTATGTTTATTTATCATGGCCACATGTATGGTGGGGGCTGGACTACGCATGCGCATTAGAGAACTAACACCAAGAGTTGTCTTCTGACCTCCACACATCAGTTCTCACTCCTCACCTCTGTGTGAGTTCCAGGGAGTGAGCTCTGCTTATCTATCAGGCCTGCCTGGCAAGCATCTTTATCCACTGAGCCATCCCACTGGCCTCTGGAGGAATATTTACTGACACGGTTTCAGGGGAGGGTTGTTTTATTCCTCAAAAGCAGAGTTTAGATAAACAGGTAGTGTTGTGGGGCCCAGGGTGGTCAGCTTTCTGACGGCAGGAAGACTTTACCCGTCTCAACACTGGATCTTGGGAGGAGGCCCAGGTCCCCATTCCTAGAAAGGCTGCAGTGCATGAGAAACAAGGGCTCCATGCATCAAGTTGCAGCCGGCTCTATGTCTGCTTATCCGTCTTCACATGCCTCTGATTTGTCCGTGTGTTAGATGCCAGCAATTCTAATTTGATTCTTAATTAAGACACATGTGTAAGTCAAATTCCATTAAAGCCTCTTGCCTGCTCAGACTCCAAAAGAACCTTCTGGAAGACCAACCTTAGGATGGAAATACAGGTTCTTGGGTAGAAGAGTTGGCCTTGAGCCTCTGACCTCCTTGCTACAACTTGGCTGGCCACATCACTTTCAGCTGGTGCCTTTCAACCTCCATCAGTCTTCCCTGTGGAATGGATGGGTTGATGCTCTGAGTGTTGCATCTTACTAACGCACCTCTTAGCATGCAGACCCTAGTGACTTGATGATTGCAATCACCATGCCTGCCTTTGTTGGCAGGCTATTTGGAGAACGGGCACTGCGATTCTAGCAATGTTACCTTTATAGCCAGAATCTCCTGTAGATGCTTCCAAGCTTTTTACTTCCTTTGCATGATCCTGGCACATGACCTTATCCCGAGAAGAGGTCACCTGAAGGTCAGGGCATCTCTTACATGAAGTAGACTGCCACACTAGGCCTAGCTTGAGCAAATATGAGACTTCCAAGCCCTCCTCCACGGTGACACATGTCCTCTCCCAGGACCACACCTACTCCAGTAAGGTCACACCTGCTAATAGTGCCACTCCCTATGGCCAAGCATTCACACACGAGTCTATGGGGACCATTCCTAGTCAAGACACCACACAGCCGCAGCCCACTATGGTTAGCAACATTATAAAACATTATAAAAACATTAGAGAACATGGCCTCTGCTGTGACCAAGCCTGGCACAATATCTTGGGGACCTTAGAATGGCCCCCAGTCTTTCCTGGGAGAAGCACAGGCTCTCTTAAACGATAAAATTCCCTGTCTCTAGTGAAGCCCAAAGCAACCCATGTGTCCTCTCTACTGGATCACTTTCTCCTCTGTGAAACTGGTATTAATCAAAAAAGTACTGACTGATCCTCTGCAGGATGCCCTGGAACAGCCTCAGCAATAGACCCTTCATTGATCTTGACATTGCTAACAGCTGAGGAGAAATTCCCATGATTCTGGAGTTCTCTAGACATGCACACTCAATTCTCAGATGATCTCATGAATCCAACACTGCCTCGGGAAGGAAAATAAACTTCCAAAATCTTCTTGGCCCTTGCAAGAAAGAGGACACCATTACCATACTAAGGCCATCAAGAGAGAGGATGCCATTACCACGCTAAGGCCTTTAAGTGGTTCCTTTCCTCGCTCTTAAGCCTGGGTGGGGGGAGGAGGGAGAACCAGAGCTTTTGTTCCCCAGCAACAGCAGATTTCATGGCTGTTTGGTCTGACTGTTTCCTTGGATCCCAAAAGACCTCACTTCCAGTGCTTAGAAAGCATTCAGTCTTGGGAAATGACCAGTCCCCTTTGTTGCCATGAAATGAAGTCACAGATCAAGCAAGGAAACCTGTCCAGCCAACAGCTTTGTGTTTATGTCACTTTGTCTCTGTTTAAATCTTCAGGAGGAGACGCACTGTGCCTGATACACCTTCCCGCCACTAGCAATGTGGCAGAGAACAGCCCACCTGCAACTTCTGTGCATGCATTTTCTGTAAATTTATCAGTATCGTTGTCACCTCTGATGCCAGGATTTCCCCTGGTAGTCAACCCAACTCCCTTCACTGAAGCCTTCAGGGTGAACAGACTGTCGGGGACTGACTTTGAGGTAAGGTCCCATGTCTGAAAAAAAGATATGCTCAGGATTCCAGAAATCTGTTTCTCCACCACTGCTTGAGTTTCCCTTCCACCAAGGAGCCCCAGTCCTCCTGGGCTAGATGCCCTGGCAGTCTTTGCTCCTTCCTTCTCTACTCCTACAGGCCCCTTGAGTACTCTGACCTCACACGTCACTGGTGACAGTGTGCACTGGCTGGCCCTGTTCTTTGGAAGCAAAGAGGTGAGTCTT
The DNA here is from genome assembly GCF_017639785.1 of Mesocricetus auratus. NCBI lineage: Eukaryota > Metazoa > Chordata > Mammalia > Rodentia > Cricetidae > Mesocricetus > Mesocricetus auratus. The sequence goes on from NW_024429186.1 coordinate 84,364,606, forward strand.
GACATTTCGGGTCCTGATAACCTTGAATCTAGGGAGTCTACACTGCTGTGACTCTGTGGTTTATTTTAGGAGACAATGTGAAAGAGATTTAACATGAAAGACACACACACATCTGTAAGCAGACTGCCTCAGAGCCGAACACTCACACTCATGTGTCACGCCACGGTTTCTCTGGGTCTAGTTTGTCATTTGAGTCTTTCCTGAAGTTGTCACTTCCCTATAGGGAAAGCCAACATGAGAACATCCTTAGGATCCGGGATCTGGACTTGCTGCCATTTGAGAGTCGTCCCCCTCAACAGGTTTGGCAGCCTCCTGAACTTAGAGACAGCTGTGGCATGGGTCCCTTGTATCCTTGTGGGGCACATTGGGCTCAGGCCTGTCTGGTCTAGACTTAGTTGCTTCCATGAGATCCGTACGGTGTTCTTAAATGTAGCAGGAAGATCAGGGGCCTGCAGCTGCCCTGTAGAACCCATGCCCTGAGTCAGAGACCAACGTCTCTGCACTGGGGGTGAGGGGATTCAGCCAACTTTCACCTCTCATCTTCCAGAAGTTCTCAGGACCCAGATACTGGCTCCAGGACTCAGCTGCCCTGCCTATCTATTCGTGACATCTGGCCTGCCTTTGGCAGCTGCCGCCAGTCTGTTCCCTTAAGCCCTGCAGGATGCTCACAGTTAGAGTGCATCTGTGTTCTGTACAGCACTGAAAAGGGTTCTCACGCTCCTGCTCTCAAAATTCACAAGGCACTGTGGTGTAGTTTTAACATCACCCTACCCACAGATGAGAAAAAAATGAAGCACAGAGAGACTGTGTAGTTTGTCCTAGCTTGCACAGCCTGTGTATAGCTGAGCTGTGGCTGCAAACTAAGACACATAGCTCTGGAGCTCTCATGAAAAACAACAAACCAACAACAAAACACGTATTTATTGACCTGTTAGTTCACATGTAGAGCCCAGTACTGACAAGTAGAGGGTCTCCCCATCCCTATAGGGCTTGTCACGGCCCAGGGATTTTCTCCTGCAGGAGTGTCTCTTAGGATAGCTCTGAGCCCTTGGGCCCAGCAGCAGCCCAGGAGCTCTCCAAGGTTCTGTGTGGCCAGTGCCCTTCTCAACCATGGCTTAGTCTGACTCCCGCTTTTGTGGTTAACTGTTCTGAGAACTATGGACCTAAATCTTTGCTGAGCTTTGTTCAGGATGATGCTGAAGCCCACACAGGCAAAGCCACACTTTACCCTCTTACCCCAGATTCTTCGGCCAAACTGAAGCCCCCACCCCGCCTGGTACTTAGGGAGAGCCGCTGCCCTTTCCTGACTCAGTCCCTGTGCGTGAAGTGGAGCAATGCTCGCCAACCTATAGCTATCATGACAAAATATCAAAATGGTTTGGCAAGAGGCAGATCCACAAACATTTGCAAACCCTGGTGAGAGCAGACAGGTTTTCCATTTGCATTGCTAGCCACATGACTCCTTTGTTTCTAAGATGTAACTTTGGACACTTGTGAGAAGTCTATTGTTTCCTGTAGACGGTCCCAGCGAGTTCCCAAGGAGAAGGAACCAGCAATAGGTGACATGGAAGGAAAGGATCTGTCTAACAGGACACAGAGGCGGTTCCTGCCTGAGCAGGAAGCAGGTGTATGAATTAGGAGGCACGGGACTGTCTGCTGACCAGGTGGATGTGTACCCTTCACCAGCTCCCTTCCCAGGGATGAAGCCAACCTTTGCATAGGGTTCTTAATGCCAGATCGCGCTGAGCACAGCCTTTGATTCAAGCTCACTCAAGCCTCACAAGACCTTGTGTAGCAAGTGCTATTTTTATCCTTGTGTTACATATGGGGAAACTGAGGCTACACAAGGGGAGACTGAGCTTTTGAAGTCATTCAGTTTGGCTCTGAGTCTCTGCTTGTGAAGTGCTACCCTCCCTCACCATCTGTGCACAGAGTAGACAGCCCAGCTGTGAGGCTTAAACACAGGTTCTCTATAGACACCAGGTACCTCTTCTCTCTCTGCCCATCCAGTCTTCCTCCACTGTGCCTGTGGCTACCATCTCTTCTTGTAAGCAGTCTAGATCTTCAATGTTAAACCTGATACCCTCCGCCTCCTCCACGCAACCCTCTCTCAATAGAGATAGCTTACGGCAAACTCTTCCCTTTCCCTGATCCCCACCTCTGCTATAAAGTGTCAGCGTAGCACAGGGATGACTCCCTGAGTTATAATCATATGGGAGCAAGAGCAGAAAGGAAAGCAACTCCCCTGGGGACACACACAAGTTCAGAAGAGGAACTGACCACAGCTAAGAGCTGTCATCCCTCGATGCTGAGTGTTCCACATTAGCAATCAAAGTTCTAGAAGAAATGTACTCCTTCAGCTAGGGTTGGTGCAGTAGTAGAGTACTAGCCTAGTGTGTGAAAGGTTGTGGATTCAGTCCCCATTAATGCAAAAGAAAGGACAGGGATGAAAAGGAGAGATGGAGGAGAGGAGAGGTGGAGAGGAGAAGACAGGAGAGAAGTAGATTAACTTTAATGTTTGCTCACTCTGCTGTCTACTCCTATAACAGCATGGCACAGACTGGGTAACTTAGAAATAAAAGAGTTTTTTTCCTGTTCTGGAGGCTGGGAGTCCAAAGTCAAGGTGCTGTTATCTGGCCAGGACCCTCTGCTGCAGAAGAGCGTGACCAACATAACTGTGGTGAGGTGACCAGGAAGAGAGTGAGTTGGTGAAACAAGGAACACCTGGGAAGCAGCCCTCTCTTGAGATAAGGTGTTGGTTGACTCAGTGGAATGCTCTTCTCAGCACACACCACCACCTGTTACTGGTTAGCTCACGCCAGCCAAGCTCACACCAGCCAGTGATGTAACACTGGTCATTCCATTTCAACACAAGCATTTTAGGGGATAATTAAATGACAGTATGCCCCTGGACATGTAGGAGTTGTCCAGAGTACCTAAGGGGCCTATCTGGGCCTAATGCTAAGTGGGATAGGTTTTAAAATTCTGAGGCTTTCCATCTCCAGTTAATCACCCAGTATGTCTCCATAACAGTTCTGTTTCCTATGAAAAGTAGCATCACCCACAGGAGTGCCTTGTGAGAAGGGGCAGGGGCAGGGCTTATGTTGGAAGGGCTAAGGGGGAAGAGCAGTTGTCTCTGGCAGCTAGAAGAATGGCGGGATGCTCCCTCCCTACTCAGAGCCCTTGGGAAGCGCTTGTATACAAAGCCAGCTATGTACATGTTGGGACTCTTCGGTTTCTTTTTAGGTTGTCACCACTGGGAAGGAACAACTAGATTTTGAAACAGGACCAAAAATATTTGATTTGCAGATTTATGTTAAGGATGATGCCCATGTTACAGACTTGCAAGTCCTGACTGTTCAGGTGACAGATGTGAATGAGCCACCTCAGTTTCAAGGCAACTTGGCACAAGGTGAGACATACCCAGACAATGGCATCAGAGAGGACCCTGAGGGACAAACAGAGAAAGTAAATGAACAAGCAGCTGCTCCCTCGGAAAGGCAGTTGCTTACTGAACAGGAGGAGTGCGATGTCTTCCTCGGCTCCCCCAGCCACCACACCCAGCAAATTTAGAGCCTAGCAGCTTTGCTTCTCTCTGTACCTTTCAGTCCTAGGAAGAATGCTGACTGCAGGGACCTCAAAATGGAACATTTTAGAGGAACCCAGACTCAGCCCACCGTATTCCACAGCCATTGCCCAGCTGTCTAGTTCTCCCTCATGGACTCGGGAGGCACCATATGCCCTGAGCCTGCCCGGGAGGCAGTGGGGACAATCTAAGGAAATGGAAATCTGGGGGTGTAGCTTGGTGAAATCTGGGGGTGTAGCCTGGTGGGGGGGAATGTGTGCATCACATGCACAACGCCATGGGTTCAATCCTCAACATCACAAAGAATAAACGCAAGGGGTGACGGGATGGCTCAGCAGTAAAAGGTAACACGTATACCGTGCAAGCCTGGCGACCCGAGTTCAGGATCCAGCACATACATCAAAGTGAAAGAGACAGCTGGCACACAAGGTTGTTCTCGGTCTTCACATGCACGTTGTGGCACGCACACCCCACACACCATGCACATGTGTGCATTCACACACAGACATTGATAATAAATAAAATTTAAAAGCACAGATAATGATAAAGAAGATACAACTTAGGGCCATTCCCATCAGAGCTTGTCAAGTTCCTGGTTATGTGTACTATCTGTGCAATGAGAACCCCACGCACATTGTTCCTCTTGGGCTCACTCGGAACTTGCAGCTCAGATATCCATCTGTTTCACCCAGTGTCTTGGGCATCTAAAAGCTTCTCAAACTCAGCAAGTCTCTCAAAGCAAACTCTTTACTGTCACCTCACCCCACACTGCCCCACACTTCTCTAGTGTCCTTACCCCCGCTGCCTTCTGCTGGGAGTCCATGTGTATTTCACAGCGTCTCTTTGACATAAGAAGGTGGAGCTGAGCGAGGCCACTAGGGAGGCTTCCAACCTCCCTCTCATCCTCTTTCCAGCCAGTGACAGTCCAAATCACTTCCCATGACTGAAGACATGACACCTAGCATCATAGTGATATCCATCCCTAGGTCTTACCATGGCTGCTCTCTCGGCTCAAGATGCCAGCCTGCCTAGTTGGTTCCCTTTACCTGCATTGTCTGGATGGCCTAGTGTCTGATGAGACATTCTGTTCCCCTTTGACTTTGAACAGGTTTGAACCTCTATGTAGTAGAAAGAACAAACCCTGGATTCATTTACCAGGTGGAGGCCTTTGACCCAGAAGACACGAGCCAGAACATACCCCTCAGTGTAAGTATCCTAGGCTGCTGCTGTGCATACCAGCTTCGGGGTGGGAGCTTGATGGCCAAGACGACCAGGTGGGTAGCAGGGGGAGTAGAGGGAGGTACTGTCACTTCCAAGACCCGGCCAGGGCTCTGGGTGCATGGCATTTTGTGCTCTCGCACAGACTCATAACCTTGTTGAGCTCCTGTGCTTTCTGAGCGACAGCAAAAGCAGGAAAGTACCTAGCATAGGCAGTGATAGCTCCTTGGCGAGGGCTGCATGTGAAGCCACTGGCCCAGGCCAGGTCAGGCTGGCCGCATTCACTTTCAAGCTGATGCAATGACACCATGCTATTTTGAACATGAGCACAAAAGGCACACCCCCAAACCAGGCACTGCCATCCTTCCGAAGAGACAGGCAAGCTTGCAGCAAAGATACTTTTCTTTTTAGGGGAGAATTAAGTCTCAGAGATTTTCATTGCCTCACCATTCATGCTGAGAAGGCTTAGGTCTCCTGCTCCTGGCACGCGTTTGAAATCAGATTCCTTTTTGGAGCTGGGGCTTTTAGACTCAGTACACCTCCCCCCCGCCCCCCCCCTTGAAGTCTCTGAGCTATTTCTGGGAAGGGTGCCTTTCTTTGCTGAGGCTGAACTGTCCCTGCATCTGCCTGGATCAGTCTTGAGGAAAACATGAAGGTTTACCAAGGTTGCAGGGTGCCCAGCCACCAATCCTACTCTCTGTTGAAGAGTATTCTGAAATGGGGTAATCGGGCTGTCAGCAACATCTGGGGCCTGTTTCTTCCAACTGCAGCTTCTAACAGGACAAAGTGGTTCCTGGGATAATCTCCAGGACCAATATAGGTCACCACAGGATCTGAATACCTGCCAGAAGGTTGTTGGCATCTCTAAAGTAACAGATAAAAATTCATTCATTCATTTGTTCAAGGTTCATTGTTTGAACAAAGGAGTCAAGGCCATGATGGAAAAATCCACAGAATCAGCTGACCTGAGCTAGTGAGAGATCACTGACTCAGGTCTGACAAATGGGGAATCTGCATAAGACCGAGCTAGACTCCCTTAATATAGGTGACAAATTGTGACTGGGACAATATGTGAGGCCACTGGCAGTGGGTTCAAGATCTAACTCTACTGCACAAACTGACTTAGAGGAGCCCTTCTATATGGAGAGAGGCCTTGCCACCTTAGCTGATGGTTCCATAAGACTCACTTCCCTCCCAAAATGAAGGGTAGACTCAAGAAAGATCTAGAGCTCACACTGAACCCACATCCTGGAAACTGAGAAACATTCCAGTCCTTATCCAGTTTAAGGAAGTGAAGAGGACCCCGAACACTGGGAGCTTCCTCCCAGACCCCAGATTAGGCACAAACCACACCCAAACACCTGCTTTTACAGAGAGATTCTTTATCAGGTGGGGAAGGAAAGTCAAAATGGCTCCTTTCTGACTCACACCGAAAACAGCAGCAGATGCCCTTGCATGTGTCATTCTTAAGGGGAGAGGAAGGGGAGATCTGTGTTAGATGGTTTAGGATGTGGTGGAAAAGGAGATAGGAATGAGGGAGAAGGGGAAGGGGACAAGGGAAAGGCAGCGAGGATATTTGTCCCAGGGTAGAGAGGAGACAGATGCGGTCTGTAGGCCATGGTAGTTTATGAAGATAATCAGAGGAATCCTGCATTAGGACGAGGTGTTTAACTTTAAGTGGGCATGCTAACTAGGTGAGCCACAGGGTGCTTTGATGATCATGCTCAGGGGGAGGAAGGGACCAATTAAGGGAATAGACCTTGGTAGCCAGCTTTAGGATTGCCATCTAGTGGGGATGGGGCAGAATGGCCAGGCCTGCCATAGCCACACACTCTAGAGGGCTAGTGTACCATTCAGAAGAGACAGCATGTCACAGACCATGTAAAATGGGGGTGCATTCAGGAGCCACCACCTTTGCTCCGTCACTGGACCCTGACAGGCATGACACTGTGTGCTGTTCCGACCACCTTAGTTCTTTAGTGTACTGTCTATGCAACCAGAGATAAATGCAGCATATGTTGTTTTCAACGTTACAAGTACAGCAGTTGGTATTAATCACTGCTAGATCATAGACCCTCCAGCTGCCTCTCTCCACCCCAGAAATCAGGTCAGACACCCCTGCAGTCTGTCCCTTAGGACAGAGAACTGACAGGAGCCTGCGGTGATGCAGCCCAGCCCCTGCACATTCCCTCTGCTGTCCAGGACCAAGGCTGAACTAGTACCTGCCTACTGGAGTGTAGGCTAAGAACAAGTGGGGAACTTCCTGCTGTTCCCTAGGAATCCATGAGTGGGTAAGGCCACTTTGTTATGTGGATTTAAAGGTTCTTTCCTTCAGGAACCCTGTCATGCTGAACCCAGCAGTTGCCTCTCCTAGGGAAACTATTCTTTGGAACTTGAAGGGAGACTTCCTCCCCCCCACACACACAACAATGGTTGAAAACTGTCTTTCCTAATAAACTGTTGTGAAGGATGATCTCATGTCAATTCCTCTCTACAGACCTGTCCCTTTGTTCTTTCTCCCTAAGTTACAATAGTTATACTATGGCCCAATTCAATATGTATAACACACCATCAAATGACAAATGAGATATTTTACATTCGCTTTTCATATGATCTTAAAACTCCTAGGCTCACCGCCATTAGAGCAGTCACATTTCAGGTGCTCAATAGTGACATGCACTTGGGCTGAGGGCTGGTGTGAGTGCTCAGGCTTTTATCTTGACGAAGCTGTGTGCCCAGGGTTCCTTCTGTGTTCTAATCAGGACACAGGTGACTGGGATCCAGAGGCTGCATATGAAGGGAACGATGATCTCCCAGTGAATACCCAGGGCTCTGGCTTTCTTCTGGCACCCACTCAGGTTTTCCCCACCAGACGAGGAAGGCTTTGGGAGAGATCCCACTCCTTCCTTTGCTCCAACTGTCTCATTGACAATGGTCTGTTGGCTGCTGCAGAGCGTCTTTGGAGACCCTGGGATACTGACAGATTTTGCAGCTGGTGGCGGGGTGATCTAGTGCATAGCCCTCCATTGAGTGTGCTTTGTCCTCACCACGGCAGACAGAGGAGTGAGCTAAAAGAGCGGTAAGCTCAGTACTGAGAGAGCAACAGAACACCTTCACCTTTATCTCCTTGCTCATGGCTGTGAGAGGAACCTAGGCAATCCTTCTTCCCAGAAATCCTCTCTGCTGAATGGACCAATCAAGGTCACAAACAAACAACATCTTTGTTATTTATTTATGTGCTATTAGTGTGTGGGCAGTATGTGTGAAGGTCAGAGAACAGCTTTGTGGACCTGGTTCTTCCCTCCCAACATGGTGGTCAAACCCAGATCACCAGGCTTCTTTGTCGCGTCATCTGCTCAGTGCTGAGCCATCTTTCTGGCTCCCAGAGGTTCCTGTCTTCACCATCCCCACCTCAGTAGTTGAACTGATGCCTTCATACATGCCAGGCAAGTGTTCTATTATGGTGATATCTTTTTTGCACAAATAAAGTCTGTCTGGGAGGTCAGAGAATGGAGCTTGCCACTAGCTAACCATAGAGGTCTGGAGGTCTGTACAGACAGACAGGAAGTGACATAACTGGGCAGAAACAGGATATAAGGAGGGAGAAACAGGAAATCACTCTCTTCTCAGATGAGATGTTTAGGAGGTAAGGTGTGTTGTGGCTTGCTCCTTGTCTCTGACCAATTAAGAACTCCTTTTACATTCTATCACTGAGCCACAGCCACAGCCCGCTTTAGACAGGGTCTTGTTATGTAGCCCAAATTAGTCTGTCCCAACCTTGTGAATGCTGGGATTATAGGCAGCTGTGTAATAATTTCCTCACTGATCAGAACATTCCATCCTGCTGGAAATTCCTTAAGCAGGAAGATAAACAACTCAAAATAGTGTCAGGAAGTCCCTGAAGCTGACCAGAGTCTTCTGGTCCCTGCCTGCCAGACTAAGCAATAGAAGTTGAGAGTCCCTCTCAGATGGAAGAAATCTGAGCTGCTGAGAAAACACAGACAAACTGAACTGCCAAGACTAGAGGCTAGCCCACATGCCTGGAAGAAGCAGAGGCCATCTGAGCTGCCTAGAAGAGGGCCAGAGCAACTGGGGCACCTGGAAAGGACACCCTCCAACCTGTTGAGCTGCCTGGGGGTGTGCAGTGTACTCCAGGTTCCCAGCTTTGTGAGCTGTCCCTACACTGGAATGGGCCTTGGTGATGTAGCTGTCTTTGAGTCATTTCTGCTCCTGTAACCCCTCACCCACATTCCTGTAAGTAACCCCCAAACAATTCCTTGGTTCACCAAGTTGGACTTTGGTGGAATCCATGCTTTGGTCTGTGTGGGTTCCCTATCTGGGGTGGGTAGACATGTGCTGCACCACCCCAAGGAAAGTTTTGTCACACAACGCAAGCATGTCCCACCATCTAGTTTCTGGCTAGAACTTTCTGGTATTTTAACAGCCATTTACTTCTGAATGAAAAAAGGAAGTAAGGTGTTGCTTGGTAGCTCACTGGGTAGCCAGACCTTTCTACCCTTTCCTTCCTCGAAGCTTTCCCACCACATGGACCCTACAATATGTCCTGCCTGTGAACCTCGAAGTCACACCTTGAAGTCATAGCAAAAGCCATGTACTCTGGGTGTTTGTGTGAGGCTCAAAAAGGAAAATCCCTCAGGGTTGGTTGATTAAAGCCCTACACCCCCAGGACCGATGGCTGTGCAAGCTCCTGAGCAGACCTAGGTGGATGGAGATTGTTGTCCTTAGGACTGGTAGACCCTGGCTCATGTAGACAAAACTGAGGCACAGGGATGGTTGCTGACTCTTTAGCAGGTAAACATGAGTGAAATAAGCTCTGGGCCTAAGGATACAGCTCAGTTGGCAGAGTGCTTGCCTAACATGCACAAAGTCCTGGGTTCAACCCTTAGGATGCCATGAAATCTGTTATAGAGCAGGTTGGAGGCCAGCTTGGGGCCAGTGAAATGCTGTCTCTAAAAACAAATAAGCAACAGCAGCAAAACTTCAAATACACAGATTTGTCAGTGTCTCCTAGAAGCATTTAAATGACTGCCATGCACGCTTAGCTTTTCCACACAGGCAGAAACCAGGGTAGGCTGCAATGGGCCACTTTTATTGGCTTTTTTCTTGAGTTAAGGGATCCTTTCTTCTCCTTCCCCCACCTGCCACCTCCAGAGCTGGGTGCTAGTAGCACAGAGAAAAGAGAAGGAAGAATTGGTAGGAATTTTTGTTTCAAAATATTCAGCTTAAACAGGGAAAGCTGACTGACACGTGGTATTGTATTTTTAACCCACCCTGGTCCTGGTCTGTGTGTTGCTTCTCTGGCTGAGGCTATGGGGCCTGAATTCAGGATTGAAGTGCCATTGGCACCCCCAGACATGGGGCCACAAGGGTTCTTGCTTTCCCCTGGAAACTGACTCAGTATGGCATGGATGCCCTGTTCTCGAGGACACAAGGCTGAATTCATGTTGATTTTTGTATGGAGGCCTAACAGCCAGGGATGGCGGGGAAAGACACCAAAGTTATATTGCCAGCTGCTGCCACATCACACCAAGGAACTGAGGGGAAGGTGCTCGCCCCAAGGGAGCTGAATTTTCTGAAAACGGGGCCACTTTACCACCCCCTGGCTACACCAAAAACACTCTCTGCAGAGTGAATGAGGCAGGAAGGATGAGCCCTGTGTCTTCTAAAAGGAAGCTTTTGTGAACAAGGACAACCAGAAGCCACCAGGAGCCAGCAAACAGAACTGTGGGAGGTGGGAAGGGACCTTCCCAGAGGCAAATGGAGAGCTTGTCTAATGAGCATTTGTTAACTGAATTGATCTGATTACTCGGGACTTTTCTCAGCCAGGACTGGGGCAGAAAGGGGCTGCAGTTGCTTTTCATTCTGTTTTGTTTCTGCTTTTCAAGAATGAATATCAAGGGAGAGCTTTGATTAAACAAGCCTTAAAAAGGAGGCAAGAATGCCAGGTTTTACAGAAAGCCTTACCGAGTCACTGGCAAGGGGCCACATGACATAGTATTTCTAGTTTGCAGATATTGTCTCCTTTCTGGGCACAAAACTGCATGCCCATGAACAAATCGTGGGGACTGAAGGAAAGAGAATTAACTTAGCACTAATTACACATACACACACATATGTGTAAAGATTATCAAGACTCCAGAAAATCAGCATAATAGAAGTTACGAAAATTCTCATGCCACCAGCTTTTGTTCCCCAAACCAATTCTATGTGTTGCTGTTTCTTTGACTTTTTTTTCTTTCCTACAGCAGTTGTTGAGACTGTAGGCTGAACTCAAGATTTTGTTACCAAATATAGCATTACTATACTTAAACAGATTCACAAATTGGTTGACATGATATTGTTGTTTCTGATTGCTGCCATGGTTGGCTTTTGAGACAGGGTCTCACTTTGTACCACAGGCTGCCCTGGAATCTGTGTTGATGCTCCTAGTTGCCTCACGAGTGTGGGGATCACAGGCACAGAACATCACACTCAGTCTGTTTTAGGATTTTTCAGAGGTGGGAATGTTGGTCCCACATCAGTGAGAAGAAAAGCCCATCACTGAATATTTAGCAATGACTCCCAGAGCATCTGTGTGGGGCAGCTTGTTACACACTGGGAACATGGAAACCAGAAGTACATGCTTCCTCAGGAGCTTACTGTTTTTTAAGGTGCTGCAGAGATGGGCATTGAATTCAGAGCCTTGTATGTGTGAGGCAAGAGCTTTATCTTTGAGCTATACTCTCATGATAGGATCTTACATCTTATTGAATGGTAGAAGCTGCCATCCATGGTGGGTCCAACATGTTTCAAGCATTGTCTTAGCACTGTGGTGGTTTGAATAGCAATGGCTCCCATAGGCTCATACATGTGAATGTTTAGTCACTAGGAAGTGGAAATATTTGGAAGGGTTAGATTATGAGTGGTTGGAGTTGGCCTTGTTGGAGTCGGTGTGGCCTTTTCGGAGGAAGTGTACTACTGGGGGAAGGCTTTGAGGTTTCAAAAGCCCACATTAGGTCCAGCCCCCTGCCCCTTCTCTGCAGTATGTAGTTCTCAGCTGCTTCCAAAGCTAGTCCTGCCTGCCTCCTGCATGTTCTCCAACATGATGATAATGGACTAAATCTCTGAAACTGTAAGCCAGCCCCCCAATGAAGGCTTTCTTTTGAATGCCTTCCTTGATTATGGTGTCTTCACAGGGGTAGAACAGCGACTAAGGAGAACATGTTGTTTGTTTTTCCATGGGGTAGGCTCTATTGCTATTATCCCGCACACTTGCAGAGCTAGAAATGGAGGGACCAGGAGGCCTTTCTCCAAAATCACAAATGTAATTTACTATTCCAGTTTGTGACTTTTATATCCCAAATGTGTCTAAGAGTTTTGGGTTCCTTTCATTTCCCATATTGACCCCTCTTGGAGCCCCTCACCTCACCTGAAACACTCTGTTCCCTCAGTTGCCTTAAGCTTTTTGAGGTAGGGCCTATTTGCCATGTCTGTAATCCAAGATTCCCACTGCTTAGAACCAAACAAATAGATTTGTCTCCCAGGGTTTTACAAGACACACACAGGAAGACTCTGTTTCTGGTGTGTGTAGTACATGTTCTCAAGGATTTCTAAAGCCTGTTCTTCAGTCTCACTCAGCAGGAGGATTCCTGCAGGGAAGACCCATCCCAAAGACACAGGATTGCTCTGCATTTGGCCGGCTTATGCCCCAACCTATTGCAGCTCAGGAAAAGAGCTGGAGAGTTGGTGGGGGCTTGCAAATGTGTGTCTATAATGGACAGGCTCATGGTCCTGAGAGAAGGTCACAGAAAAGAGCTCCCTGGCATTGCCCAACCCTCTCCTCTTAAAACTTGACAGGAAACCCCTAAACGAACACCAAGAGGTTGTTGTTAAATAAACTCCATGTCTAAAATGGCTGTGCTGTCCTTAACCAAATAGGGAGGTCAGTCAATGTAATGACTCAGTCTTTGGGCATCTCCTCCTGGTCACACTTGATCTCTTCTTGTCTCAGAAACTAAACAACATTGATAGGAGACATAAGGCTGTAAGGAAATGCATGAGATAAAAATAAGAACACAGTATTGTCATTTGATTAGCAAGTCATCCTGAGATTCTGGAAAGTGTCTGTTTGCACAAAAAGACTGAGAAGAAATCCATCCAAGTGATACGATTTCACACATGGATTTCAGTTAGTGACTTTTAAATACTTTCACGTCTTCCCCAATTTTTGTGTAAAAGTATATTCATCACTACTATAAAGAGATTATGATTTAACAAAAGAAAGTAAATACTTTTCAAACATTGTTTGAAGACTCTATATTGGCTCCAGAGGAGACCTTTAATCTATTTTCTGGCCATTTTTCTCTGGTCCTAGGAACACCCTGGCTGTGTGTCTTTGATCCTGAAAGACCCCAGGTGGGGGACTTTCACGGGAGGGAGACCCGAACCCAAGGAACACCGAGGCCACGAGCTTGGATGCAAACAGCAAGAGGCTTTATTGATAATACACGGGTACCCGGGGCGTCTCAGTCTCGGGAACTGAGAGCCCCGAGCTGGGGACTCAGGGGTTCTTTTATAGCAAAAAGCGCAGTACAGAAGCGAGAAGCCTAGTTACAGGACCCTGATTGGGTAATTTAAATGAGGCGGGGGCTCAGAACGAGGTTTCTCTCATCTGGACAGAGAGGCAATTAAGGTTTCTCTCATCTGGACAGAGAGGCAATTAAGGTTTCTCTCATAACTCAATTCTCGGCCTTGGCCCTATCTGAAGAACAAAGGTTTCTGTGCCTGCCCAATCTTTCTGGGCTGGCTGTGCAGACCATAGACACCTGGGCCCCTATCTGGACAGAGATAGTAGTGACTATGCAGCTGTAAAGTCCTTGAGCTGAGCTTCCTTCTGATCAAAAAAATGACTATTCGGCTGATCTGTGGGGGAAAGGAATTTTCCATAGGCCTCAGCCACCTGTGCTGGGCCGGGGTCTTTCATTCCCCCATTGCTCTTGTAACTGAATGAAATCTTTCATTCAGAGGTTTCTGCCATCTCGAAATCCCTTTGCTTTAGCTGCTGGTATTGTTGAGTCAAAACCAGTGATTGTACAATTGATAACCTTTCCTTTATGAACTGGATCAATCTGTTTAAGATGCATGGCCCAATCATCAGAATCAGAAATATAATGATCAGGGGTCCCATAATAGTGGATATGAGAGTCGAATACCAAGGGGACCTGTTATACCAGTTCTGAAACCATCCCTGTTGGGACTCAATTAATTGGTGGTACTTTTGGCGTCTTTCTTTTATTTTAGCCAGGTTATCTCTTACCACTCCGGTATGGTCTGCGTAAAAGCAGCATTCTTCTTTAAGGGCCGCACAAATTCCCCCTTGCTGTAAAAATAAGAGGTCTAGTCCCCTTCTGTTTTGGAGGGCTACTTCTGCCAGGGAGGACAGAGACTTCTCCAGGGCAGCGACAGACTCCTCTAAAGACCGAATATCTGCACGCATTACTTGTTGTAGGAGTTGGAACTGTTTAGTTTCCTGCAGTGCGGCAGTACCGGTTCCTATTCCTGCTGCTATGCCTCCCATGGTTAGTCCTCCTAGTAGGATGGCAGTAGTGATGGAGATAGGTTCCCTCTTAATGCGGCCAGTACTTATTATGTCATAGTCAGAGGGGTGGTAAATTACCTTAGGCCATAATTCAATCAGAACACAATAGTCAACGGTGGCACCTAGTACCGTGGTGGAGACACAAGGGGTTAATCCAGTGTTGCATGCCCAATATGTCCCATTGGGGGCTATCAAGTAGCGGCCACTTTGGGGCAAAGGCTCAGTGGCATTGCATAGTCCTTGATGTGTGGTGGGGACGTTACCTATACATAGCCCCTTTCCAGATACTTCTGAGATGGTCAATTTATGTTGCGTGGCTGTCCCACAAAGAGCCTCGGCTGTGGCCTGATTTGTATACTCGCCCATAACCGCTAAGCCTTCATAATAGGGAGGTTGCAGAGTCAGACAAAGCCAGCATTCCTTAGTCTTATCGGGGCGAGTTAAATTCAGAGTGGCATATGTCCCTTTGATTAGGGCTAATATTCTATCTCCCGTGCCTTCAAGGGGGGGACCCGAGGAGGGGGGTTTGGGAGTGCTTTCTGTAGGCGCAGGAGCGGCTGTGGTTTTAGGCAGGTTCAGAGGCCTGGTATCAGCCTTGGGCATGAATAGGCTAGGCTGCTTTTGATCAGTAAGGACCTGGTTAGGGCCTATGGCCTGTGGATTGACGGGAGCCACCTTGCATCTGATTGTAAAGATTACTCCCCTGTCTGGTCCGTGTAGATACCAACGCAAACCCCAGGTATACCCAGTCTGCCAGTCCGGGGCTTGCTTTCCCTGTGCAGTGAAAGAAATGGCAAGGGGCATACCTATCATTCCAGATTGTCCTTTGTCCCAGCCTCTACGTACTTGTATTTTATCCCAGGATGAGGATGGCCTCCAATATGCGTCCCCTGTAGTCTCGCACCCCCAAGCTGCACAGAAAAAGGAATTATATCCCCCACATTTCCGGGCCTGTTGCCAGGTACGTCCATCTCGGGGGCAGACATAGAAGTCCAGTGAATTTAGCTGCTCTCTGGCTCTGCGACTAACACACCCGGGGGTGGTTTCTCTGGAGTCCACGAATATGAATGTACGTCGGCGTCTGTAAAGGTGGGAACCACTGGCGCATGCCTTTGGGTGGCAATGGGGAATGTCCCAAGTGTTCAACCCTGCTACTAAATCACAAAATTCAGGCCGTAGAGTAGGCCACCATGTCCCAAGTGCATGTGGTTCCGTGACAGCATAAATGACCTCCCCCATCTGGGAGAGAACCTCCCAGGTTAATTTATAAACGGTATGGGGACTGGAGGCCACACCAGTGTCTGATTTTATGAGGAGGGCTATTAGCAGGAGGGAGGGGAGCGGGTAAGTTTTATTTTTAAAGGATTTTGAGTGCGTTGAGCTTTCCATCCTGAGTCCGGATCCTCAGGGAAGGCAGCTTTTACATGCGAGGCGTGTATCCAAGCAGCAATCCCGTCCACCTTGAGAGCAGTAGGGGTGGTCAACAGGACTGTGTATGGTCCCTTCCAGCGGGGTTCAAGGTTCTTAGCCTGGTGGCGCCGGACCCAAACGCTGTCTCCCACGTTGTAGGAGTGAGGGACGATAGGGTGTTTCCTCTGGTCTCAGTAGGCTTGGGCCAGAGGCTTCCAGACTTCCTGCTGAACCAGCTGGAGTGCCTGCAGGTGAGCTTGAAGAGAGGAGGAATTGGCGTAGTCAGAAATATCTTGGTCAAAGAACTGAACAAAGGGAACGGTGGTTCCATACAGAATTTCAAAAGGGGTGAGGCCATGGGGGCCCGGTGTATTCCGGGCACGATAGAGGGCAAGGGGGAGCAAGAGGACCCAGTCTTTAGTGCCAGCTGCAAGCGATAATTTAGTTATAGTCTCCTTAATGGTTCTATTCATACGCTCTACCTGTCCTGAGCTTTGGGGTCGATAAGCACAATGTAATTTCCAATCAATCCCCAACAAGTTGGCCACAGACTGACTTACCTGAGAAACAAAGGCAGGCCCGTTGTCTGTCCCCAATACCTGTGGCATTCCGTAACGGGGGAAGATTTCTTCAAGAAGTTTCTTGGTGACCACCTTCGCTGTCTCGTGCTTGGTGGGGTAGGCTTCAGTCCATCCCGAGAAGGTGTCAACAAAAACCAGGAGGTACTTGTATCCATATTTTCCTGGTTTGATTTCTGTGAAATCTATTTCCCAATGCACCCCAGGCCGGTGCCCACGAGCTCGAGTCCCCAAGGGTAGCTTTAGCCTGGTCATATTGACGCGGGCGCAGGCATCACATTGCTCAGTCACTTGTTTTAGTATTTCTTCTATTCCCAACAGGTAGCGAGTATTTTCTTCCCGGGCTAACAGTTCTCTCATTTTCCTGGAGCTCAAATGAGTGAGTTTGTGTAGGCTGTTAACCAGATATCTAGTCATTAGGCGGGGAAGGACAGTCTTTCCTTGATAGGTCCAGAGACCATCATGTACTCGGGTCGCCCCCAGTCTTTTCATGGCTTTGATGTCTTTTATTTCATAGTCCCATGACGGGGAGGTCTTCTCGGAAGCCTCATTAGTTACAGGGACTACAGCTGCCTGGGGGAGGTGACTGCTGCTTTTCATGGCCAGGGCAGCCTCCCGGGCGGCCAGGTCTGCCCTCCGGTTTCCCCGGGCGACTGGACTGTCACCTTTCTGATGCCCTGGGCAATGTATAATACTGAGGGCGGTTGGCAAGTGCAGAGCCTCTAAGAGGGCCAGGATTTCCTTTTTGTTTTTAATGTCTTTGCCCTCTGAGGTCAATAGCCCCCTTCGCCTATAAATTTCACCATGGATGTGAGCGGTGGCAAAAGCATAGCGGCTGTCTGTGTAGACAGTGAGTTTCTTACCTTCTGCCAGTCTCAGGGCCTGTGTCAAGGCAATCAGTTCTGCTCGTTGGGCTGATGTTCCTGGCGGCAAGGCCTCGGCCCAAATTGTTTCTGACTCAGTTGTCAATGCAGCACCGGCTTTCCACTCTCCTTGATGTACAAAGCTGCTTCCGTCCGTGAACCAGACAAGGTCAGGGTTGGGAAGGGGTTGATCCGTGAGGTCAGCTCTCGTCCCATGGACCTCAGCCAGGACCTTGCAAGGAGTAACGAGGCGGGGTTCGGTCCTTGTCCAGCAACAGAGTCTGGTAATGGGTCATCCTGGCATTGGTGAGCCAGCGGCCCGGTGGCTGCCTGAGCATAGATAGTCAAAGGCTGCCCCAACGTCAATTTGTCAAAGGGTTCAGTCAGATCAGGTAACCCCAGAGCTGGGGAGCTGAGCAGAGCCTTCTTGATGTCCATGAAGGCTTTCTCCTGGCTCTCCCCTCAGTCAAAGTTGTCCCAAGATTCCCAGGTCTGTATCCTGCCATTCAAAGGCAAACAGTGGCTGACTGTCTTTGTGTAACCGCAGGCAGAAGAGGGCATCCTTCAAATCCAGGACTGAGTATCAAACATAGTCAGGTGGCAGTCCACCCAGGAGGTTATAGGGATTGGGGACCATGGGGTGTATGTCCTCAACCCGCTTATTGACTTCCCGGAGGTCCTGGACCGGCCTATAGTCATTGGTTCCGGGCTTCTTGACTGGCAACAAGGGAGTGTTCCAGGGGGACCGGCAGGGGTTAGAATGCCCTGCTCCAGTAGCCTCTTAATGTGAGGTTTGATTCCATCGCGGGCCTCCCGGGACATGGGATATTGTTTAATTGAGGCCGGGAGAGCAGATGCCTTTAAATGGACTATGATGGGAGCCTGCTGGAGGGCTAGTCCCATTCCTCCAGTCTCTGCCCAGGACTGGGGAAAGTCAGCCAGCCAGCGGTCCTCGACCTTAAAGGAGTCATCCTTGGGCTCATGTATTCTATATTCCTCTTCTAAGGCTATAGTCAGTACCGTGAGTGGGGCCCCTTCTGGCCCCGTGACTCTTATGTTGGCTTTCTCGAAATGTACTTGAGCCTTTAACTTCGTTAGGAGGTCTCGACCCAGGAGGGGGTTTGGGCAGTCAGGAACATGTAAAAAGGAGTGCATCACCTTACCGGTCGCTAGGTGGAGCTGGCGGTCCGTGGTCCATCGATATTGCTTCCCACCGGTAGCTCCTTGTACCCAGGCAGTGCGGCGGCTCAGGGGGCCGGGTGACCGATTTAGAACAGAGTGTTGAGCCCCCGTGTCTACCAGGAAGGTGACCGGGCGCCCCCCTACTGGTATGGTTATCCGGGGCTCAGGGGGGCTCCTGGCCCTGACCTCCCTAATCTTCGAGGCTCAGCAGGTCGGAGGTCTGAGAGCGGGGTTTGGGCCTTTGGAATGTCCTTCTTTGTTTCTTGGGACATTCTCTTGCCCAGTGTCCTCTCTCCTTGCAGTATGCACACTGGTTCCTTTCCAGGCAAGGCCCTCTTTGTCCCTCTCTCTGCCTATCCTGTCTCTGCTCTGCAACTACTGTGGCCAACAGTTTAGTCATCTCTCTATTACGCTTCTTGTCCCTTGCTATCCTGTCTCTCTCATTTCCTGTCTCTGACATTCTGTTTACCTCTTTTCTCTCTCTCTCTGAGCTTCTCTTTTATTAAAAAAATACATTCTGTCTCCCTCAATACATCTGGTAGTGTATACCCCTGTCATATGGGTTATACATTCTGTAAGCTTCCTTAAGTCTTTCAAAAAAATGCGGCTGGCGATTCCTCTGCCTTCTGAACTATCTGTCTTACCTGGGCCAAATATATAGATTGCTTATCCGTCTTTCGGAGACTCGCTACAAGCAACTGGCATTAAAGACATTAGATGGGTCCTACCTGCCTCAGTGGTGAAGTCCCAGTCTGGGCGGTCGAGGGGGAAAGCAGCATCAATTTCATTTGGAAGCTGCGTAGGTTGTCCATCTGCCCCAGGAACAATTTTTTTTTCCGGGCTTCAAGAAGGACCCTCTGTTTTTCCTCCGAAGTGAGGAGGACCTGTAAAAGCTGTTGGCAATCATCCCAGGTGGGCTGGTGGGTAGTAAGAACCGACTCCAATAAATCAGTCAGTCTCACAGGATCTGCTGAAAAGGAGGGGTTATTATTTCTCCAGTTATAAAGATCAGAGGCAGAAAACGGCCAGTACTGTAATTGGCCATCATGGCCCGTCCGAAGGGGCAGGGCAGTTTAATCCGGAGCGGGCTGAGGCTACGGCGCCGCCCGGAAGGGCCGGAGCGTCTGCCGGGGAGCGGGGCCGAGGGGCGTGGCGGCCGCTCTCTGACCCGGTCCATCGCGGGCCGCAGGGAGGCAGACACAGCTCCCCTCGCATTGTCGCCGGTCGGTCGCGCCTTCACATTCAGGGCGCCCTTCGCGCAGCGGCCGGGACGCTGAACGCGAACCGGAAATGGGCCGCAGCCCGAGCGGTGCCGCAGCGGCGGCGGCGGGGTTAGGGAAGAGGAGGGGGAGGGAGGGTCATAGACCGGCACTTCCCAGGTAACTATATAGGGTACTTGGTCCGGGTGGCCCTGGGGTCCAGGATCCATGACTTTCTCTTTCACCTGGAAAATAATTTGAGGGTTAAAGGTGCCATCTCGTGGCCAGCCAACATCAAAAGTTGGCCATTCAGAAGAGCAAAGGATGATCCATGCTTCTTGCGCGCGACAGTCCGGTTACGAGCATCTCGAGAGCGATGACAAACGACATTCAGACGGACGAACAGATAAGAAACAAAAACAAACAGATTTTTGCTGCGCGGCTTTGACGAAAGTCAAAAGCAAATTCAGATCGGGGACGGGGGCCTTGTGCTCCCGTCCTTGTCCCCTATCAGGATGGAAACTCCCTCGGCCAGCGGGACTTCCCCAAACAGACGGGGCAGATTCCTAGGCATCTACCCCAAACAACCGAGTCCCTAAGAACTCCAGCTCCAGATACAGACCTGCCCCAAACAGACGAGTTCCCTAAGAACTCCAGACGGGGCAGATGGACATCTGCCCCAAACAGACGGGGCCCCAAACAGACGAGTTCCCTAAGAACTCCAGACGGGGCAGATGGACATCTGCCCCAAACAGACGGGGCCCCAAACAGACGAGTTCCCTAAGAACTCCAGACGGGGCAGATGGACATCTGCCCCAAACAGACGGGGCCCCAAACAGACGAGTTCCCTAAGAACTCCAGACGGGGCAGATGGACATCTGCCCCAAACAGACGGGGCCCCAAACAGACGAGGCAGATCGTGTCCTAGAGCTGCGGTCGGTGCCACCAGATACAGATGTATACAGCTGTATATTACAGACGCAGGCGCAATAAAACAACAGGCATAGACAGACAGACAGCAGACAACAGAAACAACAGAAATTTAGTCCGGACAATTCTTACCTCCCAGAAGTGGGTCGGTGGTCCCTGGGCGGGGTCTCAATTCCCGGCCAACGCACCAAATGAAAGACCCCAGGTGGGGACTTTCACGGGAGGGAGACCCGAACCCAAGGAACACCGAGGCCACGAGCTTGGATGCAAACAGCAAGAGGCTTTATTGATAATACACGGGTACCCGGGGCGTCTCAGTCTCGGGAACTGAGAGCCCCGAGCTGGGGACTCAGGGGTTCTTTTATAGCAAAAAGCGCAGTACAGAAGCGAGAAGCCTAGTTACAGGACCCTGATTGGGTAATTTAAATGAGGCGGGGGCTCAGAACGAGGTTTCTCTCATCTGGACAGAGAGGCAATTAAGGTTTCTCTCATCTGGACAGAGAGGCAATTAAGGTTTCTCTCATAACTCAATTCTCGGCCTTGGCCCTATCTGAAGAACAAAGGTTTCTGTGCCTGCCCAATCTTTCTGGGCTGGCTGTGCAGACCATAGACACCTGGGCCCCTATCTGGACAGAGATAGTAGTGACTATGCAGCTGTAAAGTCCTTGAGCTGAGCTTCCTTCTGATCAAAAAAATGACTATTCGGCTGATCTGTGGGGGAAAGGAATTTTCCATAGGCCTCAGCCACCTGTGCTGGGCCGGGGTCTTTCAATCCTAGCCTTTGGGAGCTGTAGTTCCATTTTCAAACCTTCCACTGGTTATCTAATTCACCCATCTAAGGCCTTAGAGATAGATTTTTAGTTTTTTGTTGTGTTTTTTCCTGACAGGGCGTCTCTGTGACTTTGGAGGCTGTCCTGTAGAACTCTCTCTGTAGACCAGGCTGGCCTCAAACTCACAGAGATCGACCTGCCTCTGCCTGAGATTAAAAGTGTGCACCACCAACACCCAGCCACCCTTCGTATTTAACAGCATGCATTCTCAATCCTCCCAATGGCAAAGAGTGGAGCCATTGATATAGTCCCTAAGTGATAGCAAGGGAAAGATAAGAAGATGTACCCAGCCCTTCTCCTGCTTCCTTGACTCTACACTCCAGGCAAGGAAGCCATCTTGATGAGCACCTTTAGTGGGTTCTAGGCATGAGCCTGTATGGTTCGGTCAGATTCCATGGGTTACAGACAAATTTCAAGAGAGTGTCACTGGGCACTGGTATCAAGGAAAACAAAAACCCTCCACTACCCAAAAATGTGGGAAGCCTACTTTTATCAATGACTCTATGCCCAGTGAGAGACTAAAACCAGGGCCATTTTAGAAAAGAGGGCCAGAAACAGAATATGGGATTGTGGGAACACCAGACCTTGAGCAGAGACCCACTTCCCCTTCTGCCTGGGAGTAGGCAGCTGTAAGACAATGTTTACTAAAAACATGTTTACTAAAAACAATACAATGCCTGGGGCAATACGTTCCTGGAAAAGGCCTACCCACAGAAACCGCCCTGACCTCGACTTTGTCCAAAGACTAACCGCCTCTTCTGCCACGCCCAGATCAGTTTCTGGGGTCAGGGGAGAACCAGCCAGGGTAGAGGAGAGAGCAGAAGCTTCTCTGGTGGGAGCCATTCTTAGGAAGTTTTCTTGAACCTTTTTGGAGCCTGCTTAAAGTTTTCTTTACACCGTTGAACAAGTCTCTGTGTTGTCAATCCCCGACACCCTCCGCACGTTCTCGGACACAGGCCGCACAGCAGACGCGACTTGGGATCTTCACCCCAGAACCTGTGCAGACTGGCTCACATCACCCACCCAGTTCCAGGAAAAGCATGGCCTGACTCTGGCAAGAAGAGCAGGGTTAATCAGCAAAACAACTTTTATGGACACGTGTTGTGCCAAAGATTAACCTGTGGAAATTCCCCCATTCTAGACATCCCGACCAATCAGTTTTGAATCCATCCCTTCGCCCTTTCCTGTGGTTTTGGTCTTTATGAACCCCTTGCTTTTGAGGCTCAGGACACTCTCCTGCAGCTGCCCTGTGTCAGTCTGTGGGAGGTCCTTGCTTAGGCTTGAATTCAGTAAAGAAACCTTGTGTTTGCATATGGGGCTTCAGCTCCTTGGTGGTCTCTCTGGAGTCCTGTGAACTGGCATAACATTTGAGGGCTCTTCTGTAATCCCCAGCAATCCCCTTGGGTCCCCAACCCCAAAGGTTTCATCTCCAAAGAGTCGGGTGAGTTTCTGTGTGTGTCTGCTGTATTTGTGTCTATGGTATCCCTGTAGTTCTGTGTCTTTTGCTTTCGGTTTGCCAGTGAAACAGTCTGTATCTGACGGGACAAAAGGACCTTGGAGGACACACTGGAGGGTCAGACCTGGGGAGACCTCCCAACTCCCCATCCAGGTGGGGATCCAACTGAGGGTTGGATTAACCCGCCTTCTGATCTGAGTGGGGATCCAGTCAAGGACTAAAATTTAAGAACAGCATATCCCCAGCTCTAAGTACTGCTGTCTGCCTCATCCTTGAGTTATAATTGCCTCTTCCCTTTCTTTCTATAGTTTCAATGAATGATGCTCAGGTATATGTTTCTAATTGTCTAAGAGGTGTTTAAGTCAAGGTATAGTGCCAGAGCCAGGGTAAGCAGAAGTCAGGTGACTGGGACACGGAGAGGGAGGTAAGTGCTAGCATCAGCGCTTGCCCAGGCAGGGGCCCTGTGGTAGACGTTCAGTGGTTGGAACAGCTCTTTAGGGAGTATTCATCAGAGCGGTTCAGACCAGTTGCATCTACAGGCTTTTCTCCTGAGCAACCATGAAGTCTCAGAGCTGCTCATCTTTCTCCTCATTCATAGCCTTGCACAGAACAAGAGTGCCAGACATGGTGTGTGAGCAAACACCTGAGGGCTGAAACCATCCTAACTTTCCCTTGTTTTCCAGTATTTCCTCACTTCTCCCTCAAGGAACTTCAGAATGTCTGCCAATGGCACCCTCTTCTCCACCACAGAGCTGGACTTTGAAGCAGGACACAAGAGGTAACCTTTCAAGGACTTTCCCTGAAGTATGTCTGTCCAAAACCCAAGGAAAATAAGGGAATAGTCAGATCCAAACTCAGGGTGGCTGGTCCCTGAGCAGCCTGGGGTATGGAAGGTCAGCTTCAGCAGGCCAAAAGCCCTGTCAGGACACAGGAGAACCAATGGTGCCATGGTGTAGGGGAGGGCATGGCCAGAGCTGGAGGCCTGAGTGGGGAGGCTGTCGTCTGAGAGGTTGGGCTTGAGATGGAAGCGTTGGGGAAGCCAGGTGAGGCTCCTGGCTCTAGATTGGTCAAGAGAACTGAGGATGGGTGTAGCTCCGTGGTGGAGTGCTTGCTACCCAGTGTATGGGATGCCCTGGCTTCTATAACTAGTACCTCGAGTGAGTGAATAAAATGTTAGCCTTATTTCCTTGAGAATGGAGCAGGTCCATTGCAGGGACATTGTAAGGCAGAGGACATGAGTTGGCTGGCTTGAGTGGAATCTGTCCAGGGAGGTAGTAGCCATGAGGAAAAACTCCAGACTGAAAAATGAGGGAGTGAACCCATGACCAGAGAAGGACCTTTGAAGGTGCATGAGAAGCAGGCAGCTGGAGAAGAAGCCTGCTCACCTTCCTCTGTGGCTATGTAAGCAAAGTTTGTTTGTTTCCCTGACAGCTTCTATCTCCTTGTGGGAGTGAGGGACAGCAGGAATCTCGAAGCCTCCACAGTGCTCCAGGTGACCATTGTGAACATCAACGATGAGATCCCACACTTTACCAGGTAGGCCTATGGGTACGCAGCTCAGGGCTCAAAAAATCTGCTGCCCCAGGTGTCTGAAGCACGTTCGTGACACAACAGACAGATGTACTTTACTCTGGCCTAGACGGGGATGAATTCTCCAGTGTCCTTCATGCCTTTCTCCCCCAAGTTCCCTCTTTGCTCTCCGCACCTCCTGACCCCCACCTTCACACGCACTTTGGGACTGTGGGCATGGTGGGAAGAGGCAGGGCGGAGCACAGTGCTCCTTGTGAGCTGCTGTACAAACACAGAGATGAATAGAAGGCATACACGAGTTTAATAGAGCGTCCCATGTCATTAATAGAACCCTGAAGTCCATACTGGTATCGTAAGGCCACTGGAATACCAGAGTTTCTTCTTGGCTTGGTGGATCCAGAAAGACACCTGGCTGTGTCTCCTGCTCCTCATACAGTAGAGATGAGGGAAAGAGTGTGGACCTGGCCCCATCCCCGGCCTGCTGCACACGAGGATTCAGGAAGATAAGATGGGGTTTACAGGCAGCAGATGAGCTTCAGAGGCGCCTGGCTCTCTGCTGCCCCCAGTGGGCACAGGCACCACCCACAGGGAAAACAGCACCATCTTGTGCTCGGAGGCCAGCAGCTTTAAAGACTGCGACAAAACAGCACAAAGTTAGTTACTATTTGTCAGTTAGAACCAGAGCTGGAGAGGTGGCCCGACAGTAAAGAGGACTTGTTGCTGTTATGAAGACTAGAGTTCAGTTTTCAGTACCCAGCACCTATTTCGGGCAGCTCGTAATAGCCTGTAACTTGAAGCCCAGGGAGCCAACACTCTGTAGCAGCCTTCTCAGGTACCTGCACCCATGTGTTCACAACACACACGGAGACATAAGCACAATAAAACAAAATCTTTAAAAATACTGAAAAAAGCTGGGCAGTCGTAGTACACGCCTTTAATAGCAGCACTCGGGAGGCAGAGGCAGATGGATCTCTGAATTCGAGACCAGCCTGGTCTACAGAGCGAGTTCCAGGACAGCCAGGGCTTTGCAGAGAACCCCTGTCTCAAAAAAAAAACACTACATATGTAATATTTATTCTTATTACATATAATATATGTTATCATATATTTATATTATGTTTGCATATTATACATATATTTGTAGATATGATATATATGTATATAATAAGATGAAAATATTTGAAACAGCCACAACCATGAGACCAAGGTAGAGTGCTTACAAAAATATTTTAAGAGGGCTGGAGAGTAGGTTTAGTAGATAAAGTGCTCATTGTGTCAAATCCCCAAAGCCATGCAAAAAAGCTGGGCATGCTTGCACACTTACCATCCCAGTGCTGGGGAGAGGGAGAAAGACAAACTGGGCCTCACTGGTCAGTCAGCCACGCCTCCTTGGTGAAAAGCCCGTCCCAACAAAGGAAATGGGTGGGCATCCCTGAGGAGTGACGTTCAAGGGTGTTCTTTGGCTTCCATATGCACGAGTACTGCATACACGAGAAATGCAAGCATGTGCAAAACCAAACATGTTTTAAGCCTGGGAGGTATTAAGCCCACTCTGTTCCCAGGCTAACCTTTTGCTGCTTTGCAGACGCGGCAGAGTGGAGACACTTCTGGTCACTGACATCAGCTCCAGCTGTGGTACGGAGGCTGCAAATCATCTTCCGCAGGGTGTTTCCATCAGTGCCTGATGCTGGGCTCCAGAGCTCAGCATTTCTACAGATGGGACAGCCTAGAAACAAACACCAGTAGGTTGAGAAATGGTTGTGATACACCAGTTCAAACTCAGGCTCTGTGGACCAAAAGATCTAGGAAGGTGATAGCTGTGGGGTTGGCACCCATACAGCCGGAAACACTCCCACAAGTACTACTGCGAGGCACACTGACGGATGCCGAGGAGGAGACCTCCCCTGGCACTCTTCTGCTTTGAGCCATGTCGTCTAAAACACGGCACTAAGTGATTTAGCATTGAGGGGAAGTGGCCACCCAGAGGCAGCTCCAGACATCTGTGCTTCTCACTTGTGGTTTTAGAGATGGGCCTCTTAGTCTCTGAATCGGCTTTGCTTCCGGGTTCATGGATGATTTCAAGGTGTGTCTGCAGGAGCAGCCTGCACTCTAGAAGCGAGTGGGCCAGGACGTGCCTCATTTTTCTCAGGCTGTTCAGTCACGATCTCTCGGTCCCTCAGCAGCCATGGAGTGAAAGGAGAAACTTGGAGTCATACTGGACGTTGCATTGACAGCATGCCTGATTCCTTGGGTTCCTCCATCTCTCTTCTCTGACACCTCTGCTAGCACTAACCATAGGAGATTAAATCTTTGACTTGACTCAGGTATACCAAGTCCCAGCATGAGGCAGCCACGGCGGCTGTGGAAACAGCTCATCGTCTTTGTCTAGTTAAGGACACCGCAGCAAGTGCTGCTTCTGTTGCTGAGACTGTCGCCTCATTTCATGCTTGAGTGGAGACGGATGTCTGTCTGACCGCTTTGTGGGTGTGCTGTGTATGCTGGGAGGCTGTGGCCACTGGAGGGTGAAAATCCGGAACATGCTTACTCCCTGTGTGCGGTGCTGACAGAGAGCACTGTATTTCAGCTGTCGGCAGTATCTTCCTCCCTCTGCCTGCTCCCTTTGTAGTCACTGAAGTCCTCTCATAAGGGGTGCCTGGCAATGCCTTCTTGGGTACTCATTAACAGGGAGGAAGTTACCCAATCAACACAGGGAATTTGATAACCATCCCCCTCCGGCACTGTTGTCCTGAGCTCTGGCAGTCAGAGCGGGGCTGACTAGGCAATGTGAATGAGAATCATATTTATTCTGTGTTTTTAAATTTACTTATTTACTTAGTCTTCTATTTATTTATTTACTTAGTTATTCAGTCTTCTGTCTGCATGTCTGCCTGCAGGCCAGAAGAGGGTGCCAGATCTCATTGCAGATGGTTGTGAGTCACGGTGTTGCTGGGAATTGAACTCAGGACCTCTGGAAGAGCCAGTGCTCTTAACTGCTGAGTCATCTCTCCAGTCCCTCTCTGTTTTCATAGACCTGAAATTGGACTTTTGTTGGATAATCTTTTTTTATATACATAAATCATAAATCAAATACTAAAACTTTATTTTCTGCCATGCTTACCATGAGGGCAATGAGACACACTCCCTAACAGTCAGCCCTGTTTCTTTCAAGGGTTCCTGGCACAGTCAGTGTGGACTATGGAGGCTTCAGAGCAGGATTTAAACTCACACCCTGACTTGAACTAAATGCTTCTCTGTGACAAGGCTGTCCTATGGAAGGAGTCTGTTCAGCAGCATCCTCCTCAGCATGAGAAGAGCAGTTCCTTCCCCAGGTTGTGACAACCAAAAGTTGTGTCTGCATAGAATCTTCCCCCCCAACACCACCCAGAATCACTGCCTCAAAGGGCATATTCCTCCTATGGTACCTTGTTTCTGTCCTAGGCAGCCTGGGGCTAGTTGTCACCTCTGATGCTGGAGAGTGTGTGCACATCCCTGTCTGTCTCAGTGTACACTCTGCTCTCCCTCCAGGGATCTGCATCTCGTCTGAGCTCGCTGGTGATGCTGGTGTTGCTGGTTAGGGGAACAATGCAGAAAGCTGGGACAAGGCTTTGCAGGCAGCAGGGCACCTTTGTTTCACTTTTCTGTTGCATTATGGGTACAGCTACTTACACAAAGGGTGTGTTTGAGGCTAACAGTTGCAGAGGTAAGGATCCATCCCCATCACTGCAGGGAATCAGGATTCCAGGCAGACATGGCAGCTAGAACAACAGCATGGTGCACACGTCTCTAACCTCAAACAGGAAGCAGAGATCAAGCTGGGAAGGGAGTGCTTTGAAACCTCAAGGCCTGCCCCAGTGAAAGCCTTCTTCCAGCAATGCCACACCTCTTGAGTGTTCCCCCAAAGCAACTGAGGAGCAAATATTCAAATGCCAGAAACCATGGGGACGTTTTGTCCTTCAGACCACCAAGCATCTTTGTAGCCCTGGCTAGGAAGTTACTGGACCCAATCTAGCGGATGGAAGAAAATCCATCCTGCATTAGAAACAGGGTTCTGTTGGCTGTGAAGACAAGACTGTCTCTCTCATCTGACTCTGTGTCTGGTCCTTGCTGCCCCCCTGGCTCTTCTGGCTCCACCCACTAATGTCACATACTCTGAGAAGGGATATTGCAAGTGAGAAAGAGTGGGTCACAGGGCAGGGAGACCCATGCCCTGGAGTGACCTTGCACAAAACAAGCTAACTCCTTCCCAACAATGGGGTACATGGATGATATTGGGCCCAGGATTTGGGGCAGGGCCCATGTGGTAGGCTAGGGTGAAGACCTGGCTACAGGTTGTCTCTGCTTCTCTTGAGGCCAGCCACAGGTCCTGTCTTGTGTCTGGTTCCTGTGGCACACGCAGTGGGACAGTAGTGGTGAGCTAGGGGCAGCAGAGTAGCTTGAGCCCCCAACACAAGGGCGTTTAGAGCTGAGATGAAGACTGCCTCCCTTCAAGGAGGGACAGCTGGGGGAAATGGCGCCTTAGGAAACAGGAAAATTAAAGGTGGCTCTGCCATTCTGAAATGATCTTACTACTGGTCTTCTACAAAAGCATGGAGGCCTGAGAAAGGTGTGTGAGCTGGGCACTTGGAGTTCTGGTAGACACAGTGTTCCTTGGAGAACAGTGCCATGACATGTGCCAAGGGCTTCTCAGTTTAGAGAGCTGACCTCGGAGTGAGCACTGCCTGGAGAGATGCCCAAGTTCCACGGGGAAGAGTGTCTTCAGGCAAATGCAGCAGAAGAAATAGACTAGAGATGCTAGAAGGCACAGTATTGGGATTCTGTCAGATTCCATAGGATGAGGAAGCCTGCAGTTCTGAACATCGTGTCTAGATGGGGTCTTTACAAGGATCAGAAACTCAGAGGAGAGAAGCTGACCAGGTAAGAGAAGTGTGTTGTGCGAGACTGTTCATGATAGGTAAAGGTATCAGGCAGGTAGTCAGTGGCTGTGCCCAATGTAGGAAAAGCTTGGCACACCTGTTGGCATCCATGAGGATGTGATCTTTGGAAATAAAGATGCCAGTCACCCCTCCTTTCAGCTGGGTTTTCTGCATGTTGATGCAACTCAAGCAATGCAGTGCTATAGTTAGCACACACCAGAATACCTACTGCCCGATCTGCACCCTCCCCTACCCCTGCAAATTAGCCAGCCACTCCTGCAGTATTTTTGTTTCAGTCCCAGGAGAGAGTACTCCATTCCCGAGGAAGTGCGTCCAGGAACCATTGTGGCGAACATCACCGCAGAGGATCCTGATGACGAGGGCCTGCCTGGCCACCTCCTCTACAGCATCCCCGCCACCAGCAGCTACTTTGTGATAGACCAGCGTGAGTCATCCTGCATCCTCTAGTGCAGCTGCTCCCATGCTTTTGCAATGCTGTCTTCCTCTCTTGGCCTGCCTTTCGGTCCAGGTTCAGCCTCAGGGAAAGGATGTATTAAAGGCATGAGACACTGCCAAAGACTGTGGAGCCTGAAGAGGGCTGAGTGTGAATAGCTGGGTCACCTGTCACGTTTATGGAGGGGGATGAATTTAATTTCTTAACTAACATGAAGATTAAGGTTGAAATTCCTAAAAATAGAACTCAGATATCTCTCTATGGAAATGAAGACTCAAAGACACCAGAGAAATTGTATTTAATGTTTTTTTTTTGGTTTATTTGTTTTTTGAGACAGGGTTTCTCTGTGTAGCCCTGACTGTCCTGGTACTTGCTCTTTGGACCAGGATGGCCTGAGTCCTGGTATTAAAGGTGTGTGTCACCACAGCACAATATTTTTTTTCTGGCAAGGTCTTGGTATGTAGCTCTGACTTGCTATATACCAACTCATGCAATCCTCCGCTTCAGCCCCTTGAATACTGGAGTTACAGACATTAACCACCAGACCTGTCTGGAAAATTGCATTTTTTTATACCAGTGTTTATGAGAAAGTAAATGGATAAATATGATTGGAGGACAAAGTTTCTAAAAGTGGAGTAAACTGTGTGAGCCCTGGTGTTCAGGTGTGTCTGTCCTAGATGGTGATGCTTACATCTGAGCGCAAATCTCTCAAATGAAGGCCTGTAGACAGGGTTTCTGTCCTACCAGGTTCTGCAAACCTTTAGCCCCAAATAAATACACAGAGTCTCATATTAATTAATTATGGCTCAGGCTTCTTATTGGCTAGCTCTCTCTTAATTATTAACCCATATCTACTAATCTGTGTATTTCCATGTGGTTTTGGTTTAGCAGGGAATGCTCCAGCATGTTACTCCTTCAGCGGCTATGAGTCTTCTGTGGCCCCTCTGTGCTTCTCCCCAGAATTCTCCTCGCCTGTTAGCTCCGCCCATACTTCCTCCCTGGTTACTGGCCAATCAATGTTTTATTCATCAAACAATAAGTGAATATCCCCCCATCGAAGGTCTGATGGCTTTCTCCAGGGGAGGACAGGATAAAGGCAGAGAGGCTCTCCTGCTTCTGCTGTCATCTCGCGTGTCAGGCTGCCATGCTGTGGGGTGGTCCTGTGCCTCATCACTCTCAGGAAGGTGGGCCTGGAAAGCTGCTTGAGTTGCCTGCCCTAGCAACACACTTCTAAAGATTCAGAAGTGAAGAATAATGTGACCTCTGAAGTAGAATGAAGACAGATGTGTAATTTCAATGTCTTCAGTAGTTGCACTAAAAAATGAAATTGCTCTTAAGATCCAACATATTGTAATTACAGCACAATTAATCTTTAAAAGTAATTGAGATATTTTACATTCTTTTGTTTGGAAGATTATTGTATATTTTATACTTAAAGCATATCTCAAATCAGGCTGCCCCCATTTCAGGGGTTAAGTAGCTACTTGTGGCTAATGGTGATGCATTGGACAGTGTCTCTGTAGATCAGCTTACTAGGTGGTTGGCAGTTATGATCCCATATGAGCGGCCTAGTGCAGAGAATGAACTTCCTCCCCTCTGTAATGCCCACCTAGTGGAGACTTTGTACTTATGCGGTGCAGCTGCACACATTCCTTCCCAATGAATTAACATCACCCAGTTTACAAAGGAAAATCAAGAGCTAGAGAGATACCTAGACAGGTTCAGTGACTTCCTCAAGGTCCCCAGGTCATAGGGGGACTTGGATGGCCAAGTCAGATGATTCTCGTGCCTGTCCTCTTAGCCACTATACTGGCCCATCTCTGTAAATCCAGGCCACATCAGCCTGTTGAACTTCACTTTAAATAATGCCTTTGTGGAAATCAGACCATGTGTCAATGGCTTTTGAGTACACCTTGTCTGGGCCTAGGAAATGCTGGGCATGCAAAGTCAACACCTGGGATCTATCTCTGGAAACAACTGAAGGCTTTTGATATTGACAACCTCACATAGCTAAGAGTGTAGGGATAGATGACCTTGGTTTACTCCAGTGTTGCAAAAATGAACTTTTAACAAACACACGCGTGCACGCACGCACACACACACACACACACACACACACACACACACACACACACACACATGAGTGCTGGGGATTGAATGCAGAACGCTGTCCATATGAGACCAATACTACATCTGAGCTATATTCCCACACCCTCCTTTTTTGAGTGTTTAAATTAAGACTGGTTTCAAGTAATAAAAATGAAAGCAAATCAAGCTAAGCATGAGACTAGGAAAAGGAGGAGAAGAAGAAAGGAGAGGAGGGAGGTGGAGGAGAGGGAGGGGAGGCCATCTCATCAGGACAGAGGAGGGGAGGGGAGGCCATCTCATCAGGGTGGAGGAGGGGAGGGGAGGCCATCTCATCAGGACAGAGGAGGGCTTGAACCAGCACTGCTCCAAGGGTCTCAGCAACTCGAGTTCTGGGCTTTCACCTGCACTCAGTGGTAGCCTCACTCATTCTAAGAAACAGTACCTGTTTCTTAGCAACGGAATATCCAATAATTGAAGGCAGCTATCCCCCAGTTTTGTCAGTTCTGCCCAGGGCTCAACCCTGAAGTCTAATGTGTGGCTTTAGAGCAGGGTCAGGTCAGGCATTCAATGGTGTCAAATTCAAAAATGCATATGATTTTACAGAGATACGTCTATATAGGTCTACTCCCAGGGTAGGACAGTCATTATTCTAGATCAGTCTTTCCTTGTGTTTTCCATGTCCCTGTGACTTATTCTTCATTTGACTTCTAATCTTTGTCTTCTTAGTGACTGGGACAATCCAAGTGGCCCACAGACTAGATAGAGATACAGGTGAACTGAGACAAAATCCCATAATATCACTGGAAGTTCTGGTGAGGGACAGACCCTCTGGGGGTCAGGAGAACCGCATCCAGATAACCATCACTGTGGAAGACATCAATGACAACCCTGCAACATGCAGAAAGCTCACCTTCAGGTACTCGTGTATTGAAATGCATTCCCTCTTGAGTGGCCCTTGACCTCTGGGCTTCTCTGATATACGATGGCATCGGGGAAATGACTTTCCACAAGCAGATTCAAAGTTTCCCATTTTGTTCAAATGCCTTTTTGTTATTCTTTTCCTTCCTCTTTCATTTTCTTCCCTCTTCATTATTTCTCTTTTCTACTTTCTGTGTTTATAGTTATTTTTAAATTTCATTCCACTTGCACCACAGTCCCTGTCTTTCTATTTATTGCCACCAGAGGTAAGACAGTGCAGTTATCACTTATAATGGAGTCAGGATTAGTAACTAGGACCTCCCAAAGACACTCACAGTAAGTAAATAATACAAATAAACCAAACCAAGTACTTGGGTAAAACAAACATCTAATTCACCTTCTATAACTTAATTGCATATAGGTGAAATACAGGTGCATATACAACATGAGTTATTATATATATTTACTTGTCCTTTGACTCACAATTAATTCACAATGATTTTTAAAAGTTCTTTAATAATTATTTATTTTTACTTTACATGTGTTAGTATTTTGCTTGCATGTATGCATGCCTGGTGCCTGCAGAGGTCAGAAGAGGGCATCAGCCCCTGGAACAGGAGTTGTGAACACTCAGCTCCACAGAACAAGAGTTGTGAACACACACTCAGCTGTGAGCCTCCACACAGATGTTAGGAGCTGCACCCAGGTCCTCTGGATGACCATCAAGTGCTCTGAAACTCTGAGTCTTCACTTCAGCCCTTCAAAGACCTTTTTGATTCCTAGTTACTATGCTTTTTCTTTTCTGAAGCCATAGCTATTTTGACAGAAAGCCACAGAGTGGGAATTCTTCCATAGCACCTTCAGTTCCGTGGTTTCTATGCTAGTCAGTCTTTGGAGGTCTGAATGGGGTGGGGTGTGTCTCAGAAATGACCTTTGTGGACAGAGTGTCCTGCATCTAAAGTAAGGCTGGAGATCGGAACAGGCCTGTTTTGATGACCCAGTAGGCAAAGTCTCTTGGGTTACCTTGACTGGGTTTTCAAGTTTGCTCCAGGTGACTTTGGACAGATACAGTACATAGCATGGCTGTGCAAAAGATGTGTAGTGATATATTATTTGTGATTTATTAAAGCTTGCCTGAGGATTCAGAAAAGCAAAGTCAGCCTTAAGCTGATCATGCACTGGCGACACACACTGTAATGTGTAGTCTTCCTGCCCACCACCTGGGTCCTGCTGTCTCTTTTAGCCCCCAAATAACACACAAGACACTATATTAATTATGAAGTTGTTGGCCATTTGCTTGGTTTCTTATTGTCTAGCTCTGACTTGATTATTAACCCATAATTACTAATATATATATTTTATAAGGACTTATTGTTATGAGGATGTACTCCTGCTGCGTCCATTTCTCCTGGGAGATCATATGGTAACCCATCTCTTCACTATGTTTCCCAGAATCATTCTAGACTCCTAGTCCCACCTATCTTGTTTCTCTATTGGCTAACAGTGCTTTATTTAAACCAATCAGACACATATTTACAGAATGACGTCTCCCAACAACACACCTTTAATCCCAGCAGCCAGAATCTAGGAGGTGGAGCTACACAGATTTAATCCTAGGATTCAGGAACAAGAGATAGATGGATCTCTATGAGTTTAAGACCACCCAGGGATACGTGATACTGAATGAGTCTAAAAGAGTAATAGATCACATGCCTTTAATCCCAGCACTAGAGGGGTATAAAAGATAGAAACAGGATCTTCAGTAGTCAGTATCAGATACTCATTCTCCAGTCACCCTGAGGAGAGTTACAGTCTGAGGCTTGGTGAGAGCTTGTGGAGACAGGCTCAGCCCATTTAGCCTGAGGTAGAGGTAAGAAGCTGGTGGCCAGCTGTTTTGTTTTTCTGATATTCAACTTGAATATTGGAATATCAATCTTTTATTTATTGTGCTGCAATGAACAGCCCTAGACAAAGACTGTCCAGGGTAAGGGATAGCTATTAAGTTCATTTGTTATGTATATGACCAGCCCTCCATTTTCAAATTTACACACTCTACTCAGTGCTTGAGGATCAGTGTGATGGCTTAGAATCTGTCCTGGACACATCTCAGATCCAGCAAGGTTGCCTACTACTTTCCTTGCAATTTATGTTCTCCTGACCAGTGGGGAGCTCTCAAAAAGGAAATAAAGAGAGTGAAGCTGGGGGTTTATCAACTCCCTCCCTTTCACAGTTTTCCTCCACAGGAACTTCCCAGACTCTGCATCGCAAGGATGATCCACACTGAGTGTGTGTGGGGGGTGTGGGGTGGGGAGTGAAAATGGGGTTTCTCTGTGTAGCTCTGACTGTCATGGAACTTGTTTTGTAGACCAGGCTGGCCTTGACCTCATAGAGATTCACCTGTTTCTGCCTCCAGTGTGCTGGAATTAAAGGCATGTACCACCACAACCAGCTGCTCTACTCTTTTTTTTTTTTTTTTTTTTTTTTTTTGTTTTTACGAGACAGGGTTTCTCTGTATTGTTTTGGAGGCTATCGGTCTAGCCCGGCTTTGAACTCACAGAGATCCGCCTGCCTCTGCCTCCCGAGTGCTGGGATTAAAGGTGTACGCCACCACCGTCCGGCCCAGCTGCTCTACTCTTACTAGCCCTGAGAAATGCATCAGCCCTTAAAATTTCTTCACACACCCAAATACCCTTTGTAATCATCTGTTTACTAAATCTCCTAGAATTTTCCTCATTTGTTGTCTGCTTCCTGCTGAGACCTGGTTTACCCAGTCACAGGCTGGACCATGTTGCAGATCACTTTCCAAACTTGAACATTCCGGATGTTCAGTCTCTTATGGGCAGGAATAGGTGCCATGGACATTAGGATGTGATTTCCACACCAACACAGGCACAGTGTAAATCCCATAGTCTGCTAAAGGAAGTGTGGGCCTGTAGATGGAACAACGTTTTTGCAGTCATCCACTTCTCTTGAGAATCTTCATTTACGATAGCTCTCTGAAATGGCCCCAGTGCATCCTGGGAAATTTACTTTTTATCCTAAGCCTTCTGACTCTTTGTTCCTCTACTTGGAGGGCTATTGGTGTCTGGAGCAGACTGTGCTGTCTCAAGCCTCTTTGTTCTGTCTTTTTCTCATATCTGTTCATCAAATATTCTGGCTTTCTGTGGTCTATAGTTCCCTGAGGTGGTAGGACAGTTTGCAGACTGTGTTATATACTACCTGGTGAAATGGTAATTTGAATGTCATAGGTCTACCAGGCAAGCCCACAGAGTCCTGCTCTAGCTAGCCCTGAAGTCCATCAGTAACTGTGCTAATTACATTCATTTCTGAAGATAGTTCTAAACAATGGAGTCATTGCCCCCAGGTTTTTCCAAAGAGGGTAACTCCCAGCTGGGCTGTTGAAGGCCTGAAAGTGAGGTTGTCTGTGAGAGGATCCCTTTCTTTGAGCTGCAAAGTGGAAATCTTCACTTCAGGAGCTCAGTCTGCGTGTCCATGATGTTGAACATACAGATCTGAGAGACCGAGAAGTGTTGCCCACGTATCCACCACCCCATCCTTGATCCCTTCTCCATCCCAGTCATTACAATGCCAAGCATGAAAGCAAAACAAAACCACGGGACTGGAGCTGCACAGTCACTGACATTTACACTAGAGCGTTGTGACTTGAAAGTTTTGCAGATGGGCTGGAGAGTGGGAGGGTTGGGTGCCAGCAATCGTTAAGAGCAGCTGTGTGATAGTTGGAGGCCCAGAGGCTGCGGGTGGGTGGGACAGGACAGCCTGGAGAAGCTGTGGCAATCCCAGGTTGATGATGAATGGGCCCAGGCTCCAGCAGAGGCATCAAAGGCAGCGAGGTGGCCTCTGCTCATGTTGTAAATTGTCCAGCTCTTGGCTGAATGTGCTTTGCAAACTGTCCATGAACAGGAGGAGATCCACAAAGCGGTTGGGTAGTCACCTTTGTGTGCAGAGGGCACATGATCTGATGGCTGTGAGGGGAGAAGGGGCTCCCCTTGGAGGCAGGGACTGATACATGAGGGGGAGTGGCTTTCCAAGACACATGCTTGTGGGAAAAGGGCCAAGTGTCAGAGAACAATGAGAAGAGCATGTCAAAACTGCTGATGCTGCTTACTTCTTGTCTAGCAGTTATATCTTCAGCAGCACAGACAGCCTGAGCACAGACACAGAGAAAGAGAGAGACAGAAAGACAGAGAGAGACAGAGGGACAGACAGACAGACAGACACACACACACACACACACACACACACACACGCGCGCGCGCGCACGCGCATGCGCGCGCGAGCAGAGCAGAGAGACACACAAACAGACACAGAGAGATACACAGAGAAAGAGATGCCAGAGAGACAGACGGACACACACACAGAGACAGAGAAAGAGAGACACAGAGAGTGTGTGTGTGAGAGAGAATGTGCATGTGTGCACTCTGGCACCAGGATCCTGAATTCTTCAGGTGACACACTCTCCTAGGTCCACAGTGTGTAATCAAAGCTTAGGTCCACAAACATCCATGGCCTAGATATAATTATGTATTGATTGTGTTACTGGGGAGTTCACCAGAGATGATCACTCAGGCATCGTGTTCAGACAATTTAAAGTCTTTATCTAGTGACTGGGACCACATTCAAGTGTTCAGGAACCTGGGTAGAGCCCCAAGTGTCCAGAACATGGGTTTTTAAAAAGTAGAAACCATGTCCTCCACCTTGAGAGCTTTGCAAAAGTAAGCAGTTTGAAGCAAGCAGATTTTGTTTTGGTTTTTTGTTTTTACTTTTTCTTAATTTTTTTTTACATTCTCATCCCAGTTCCCCCTCCCTCCTTTCCATCCTTCCTTCCCCCCTCCTCCCATCTGCTCCTCAGAGAGGGTGAGGCCTCCCATAAGAAGTCTACTAAATCTGTCCCATCATCTCACTGAGGCAGGACCAAGGCACCTCCCCACCCCCACACCAAGGTATCTCTCCATATCGAATTAAGTCAGTTTGTACATTAGAGTTACATCTTGGACCCACTGCCAGTGGCCTCATATATTGTCTCAGTCACACCATTGTCACCTATATGAAGGAAGTCTAGTTCAGTCTTACACAGGTTCCCTGTTTGTCAGACCTGAGTCAGTGATCTCTCACTAGCTCGGGTCAGTTGATTCTGTGGGTTTCCCCATCATGGTCTTGACTCCTTTGTTCATATTATTACTCCTCCCTCACTTTGATTGTACTCCAGGAGCTTGGCCCATTGGTTAGTTGTGAATTTATGCATATGCTTCCATCTGTTTCTGAAAGAGGGTTCTAGCTTCTCTGAGGTTAAGAATTGTAGGCTGGGTATCTTTTGCTTAATGTCTGGTATCCACTTATGAGTGAGTACATACTATATTTGTCTTTCTGGTTTTGGGTTACCTCACTTAGGATGTTTTTTTTCTAGTTCGATGCATTCATTTGCCTGCAAATTTTAGGATGCCATTGTTTCTTAGCATTGAGTAGTACTCTATTGTGTAAATATACCACATTTTATTTATCCATTCTTCAGTTTAGGGGCATCTAAGTTGTTTCCAAGATCTGGCCGTTACAAATAATGTAGCTATGAACATAACTGAGCAAATGTCCTTGAGGTATGAATGTGCCCAACAGTGGTATTGCAGGGTCTTGAGGTAGGTTGATCCCTAGTTTTCTGAGAAATTGCCATATTGATTTCCACA
Source organism: Mesocricetus auratus (assembly GCF_017639785.1). Classification (NCBI taxonomy): domain Eukaryota; kingdom Metazoa; phylum Chordata; class Mammalia; order Rodentia; family Cricetidae; genus Mesocricetus; species Mesocricetus auratus. The sequence continues at coordinate 84,403,058 of NW_024429186.1, forward strand.
GCAGCTGTACAAGTTTGTGTTCCCACGAGCAATGGAGGAGTGTCTCCCTTTCTCCACATCGTCTCCAGCATAAGCTGTCATTGGTGTTTTTTATCTTAGCCATTCTGATCGGTGTAAGATGGAATCTCAGAGTGGTTTTGATTTGCATTTCCCTGCTGATTAAGGATGTTGAGCATTTCCTTAAGTGTCTTTCTGCCTTTTGAGATTGTTCTGCTGAGAATTCTCCGTTTAGATCTGTACCCCATTTTTAAACTGGATTATGTGGTAGTTTGATTTATAGTTCCTTGAGTTCTTTGTATATTTTGGAGATCAGCCCTCTATCAGATGTTGGGTTGGTGAAGATCTTTTCTCATTCTGTAGGGAGCCGTTTTGTCTTGTCCACCGAGTTCTTTGTGAAGCAAGTAGTTTTAACAGAAGCTAAGATAACCCAAGGACATTGACCTTGGGTTCCTCCAGAGTTGGGTAACTTTGCACGGGATTCTCCGTCAAGGAAATCAGATTGTAGTTAAACCAGGGAAGAGCACACGGTGGAGGAAGCTCTGTGCTGTCTTGCCCCATCACAGGAACTTAGCTTTACAATGACCTTCACACAGACAGTGAGAAACCATGTCTGGAGGCTTTAACCGTCTTAGACAAGCCTTGACCCCCCCCTCCAAACTACTCTTTGCTCCCCTGTCAGATGAGGACACGTGCACAAAACTCTTGGAGATGCAGGAGAGCATTTTTCTTTTTGTTAATGTGAAAGAACACACAGTTAGTATTTAATAAGTGGTCCCTGTTTGAAGAACTGATGACTAAAACCATGGCATTGGACAGTGAAGGCAGAAGCAAATGGCAGAAGCTTTCTGCCAGGGTGGCCTTGTGGAGACACAGGGACACAGGTCTCTTTAGCAAGCAGATGATCTTA